>NW_024505782.1:2372409-3093594 GCF_017590055.1 Onychostruthus taczanowskii | reverse complement strand
GGAAGTGTCCAAGGCCAGGTTGGATGGGGCTTGGAGAAACCTGATCTAGAGGAAGGTGTCCCTGCCCATGGCAGGGGGTGGGACTGGATGGGCTTTAAATTCCCTTCCAACCCGAACCATCACAGGATCCTCAGATCTTCCCATCCGACCGAGTGCTGGTGGAGAAGCCCTGAGAGCTCTGAACCCCACTGACAGGCACCCTTTGGAGGTGAGGCTACTCTTTGTCAGTAAGACCCTGAGAAACCCGAGTTGCTCACTTAGCACATCACCATAAACAGAGAGACTAAAAATAATAATAATAATAATAATAATACTTAGCACTAAGGACAATAGCTGTCAGGGCTGTGAAAGGGATGGTTCTTGCAAAGCTCTGTTTATGGTGCCTGTGATATCAGAAAGTCTGGCAGGAGGTCTGCTGCTCGGATTTCTTAAGGGCTTTAGGAGGTGGTAATTGTCTCACTTTTGCTTTAAAGACCGTGTTAATTATGGTTTTAAACAATGGCTATAAAGTCATCCTTTAATTCTTTGTGAAGTGCTCTTCCCTGTCTCTGTGATTTGGGAGGCAGGTGAGTGTTGGAAAGCACTGGGACCAGGTCACAATTAAGTACCCTGACTAGGACCAGCAAACAAATAAAAATCTTTTTAATGTTGCTGATGGTAATTGATACACTTTAATATCTAAGGTCTTTGAACGTGAAGGCACAGTTAGCCTAGAACCCATTACAGTGACTTTTTCCTCTTTGCTGTAAATCAGTTCTCTATTCCATATTTGGTGTTGGGTGGTTTGGTTTTGTGTCATTAAATGATGCCAGCAGACGCTCCCCAAAACAAAAAATTCTTAAAAATTTAAGTCTCCAATACACTTTGGATATTTCAGACCTAAACTTACTTTTATGTCTTTGAAAAAAACCTCAAATATTAACACATATGGGAGATGGTGAGCCATGTTCTGCCATCTCTAGAAGAGCCACAGGTATCTCAGTAAGTACAGCTGTTTTACCTCCTCACAGAATATGTAATTTTTCCTCTTAAATGAAGAGAACAAGTCTGGGCCTCCTTTGGATTAATCATTGCTATCAGATGGCGTGCCTTCTTCCCTCCAGATAAAATGAATGTGCAGGTTTGGGTAATGTGCTTTTGAAAATCCAATCTTTAAATTACACTTTACTTCTAATACTTCTTTTTTTTCTTCACTTTATGCAATTTGGATTGTGAAATCAGGGAAGTCAGTTCCTGCCCAATCCTATATTTCTTGTTTACCTGAAACTCCCTTACATGAGGTTGAAAGAAATTTTCTCATCCTGAAGGTAGTGACTATCAGGCAGAGTTTCAGTTTTATTTTTTTAGTGCTAGCTACTTTCCCATTCTCAAGCAATTTCCATCACCTGGAAATTTCAGAGAAAAAAAATCAATTCCCAGCAGGTTGCTTTTCCTGGAACTAAGCCATGTGCGAGACTGTCATGAAAGCATTTCTGTTTGGTTTAATATTTGTAAAAAGTTATTAAAGAATCCCAACCCTACATTTAGACAAATGAGGACTTTTCAATTATCTGTTTTAATACACTGGCCCTACTAATTCATAAATTATCGGGTATGAAGAGCTATTCCTACTGTCTAGACTACCCACCTGAGTAACTCCGGGCAGAAAGGCTCCCTGCACCCGTACAGGTTTAAACCAGCTGGAGCTCATCTGCTGAATACCACCAAAACCTCATTTCACAATTATTATTGACAAAACATCCACCACAACCAGTGGTTAATTACTCCACCTGGATCATTACTGCTGAAAAATGATGCTTCACTTCTCAGTTGTGTCCTCCTAGCACAGCATCTGCCTTTTCTTTTTTTTCAGCCATGCAGGTATTTTGTGGCTAAGTCATTGCAGATAAAAGATGCTACTTGCCTCAGCTGTCCTGATTTTGAAGCATCTATTAATTATTTTCATGCATCTTTTCCCTTCTCTCTCAAATGCCCCAAAAAGGCATATCATATGTAAATCCAAAATACTGTATCTAGACCTATAATGCTCCCAGAGAGCTGCAATATGAAGAAGCATCTAATAATTTTGTTATTTTAAGTGAGTATTTGTATTGGATTTGAGGACAAGAGATCCAAACTGTGTTCCTTAGAGCAGACTATTGCACAGTGTAGCTGTGATACTCCACATGTAAAAGGTCAGGGCTTCATAAAGTCCTTGATTACAGATGTCTGATAGTTGGATTTTTTTTTTTTATGTCAAGCTGTAGGTCAGAAAGAGGAGCAGTGATGCTGAACAACTCACCATAAACATGAGAATTTTCTTTTTACAACAGGCCAGTCTGTCTCTGACTGGAAAAAATTCCCATTAGTGTCACTGGGAATTTTGCTTGGTAAAGTCTGTGAAAAGCATAGGCTGTTATATTGCCATCCGTGAGGACATGACTAATGTTTGAGGGAGAGAAATCAGCTCCACAGTGCATCTGGCCAGGCCACTGCAATAAATACAGAGAGAGACACATAAATGATGGTAAGGTTACGACCTATCCCATTAAAAAGGAAGGAACTCCAAAATTACACCCCTACCTGCCAGCAATAGGAAATACAGAAGCTGGAGTTTTTCCTCTTGCTTTGCTTGCTACTCTCCCATCCCTTTTACAACTGTTTCCTTCTGCCAAAAAGGGTTTGGGGTGGTTTTGTTTGATTTTCGTGAGGGTGTTGTGGGCTCCTCCCGCTGGTAAATTGATCTGTAGAGCAGTGACACCTCAGCCTCCTCTCCCGGGTAAGAGGAGGGGCACACCCCTGCCTTGTGGCTGCATCTGAGTAGCCCATCCCTCAGGAGCTGATAAATTCTCCTAAAGCCAGAATTCAGGGATTGTCCTGATAACATTAGGGCTAAAATGTTGCTTTTAAGTGATGGACACCCCACCCTTCCCCAGCGCTCCTGGGCATTGGTGTTGCAATGTTGTATAAGCCAGAGCCCAGGAGGCAGTGGATCCTCACTTGGGATGTACCCTGAGGTCCTAGAATCCTAGAAGCAAGGAGGAGCTGGGTTGGAAGGGATCTTAAAGATCCTCTGGTTTCAATCTCCCTGCCACAGGTAGGCAAATGTGGCTGAAACCAGAAAGCCTTGGTCTGCTCAGAGGCCACAGCAGGAGGAATCATAGGGTAAAAAATGCCCCTATTTCTCATGTGCTCCATGAAGTGTGCTCCATGAAAGAGCTCCAGCTCTTTCCATACACCCTGTTGTTACCCCACAGCCAACTACAGGTTACTACAAACAAAACATTGAAGTTCGTGCAGATGCACTAACTTGACATAAAGAGGGTTTTGATTTACACTACTGAAACTGAAATACTGAAAGAGGGCACCAGCTATACTGTCTGCATGTGCTTATCTTCAAAGTGGTCCAGCAGAGTCACTTTGCTATTAACAGAAAGAAAAAAATTCCCTTTCTGGGAGCTTACATGCCAAAACAAATCTGAAAACTTACTAATTTGGACATCTGAAGCACAGGAGTACAGGCACAATAAAAATGAAGAGTTACAACTTAGGTGGTGCATTAACATCACATATTTTATATTGAGTCAGACCCTGCTGTATCCTAAGAAGCTAGGTGCAGGCAAATGCCAAAGGCACTGGGATCTCTGGGCTGGACTGCTAGAGGAAGAAGCAAGCCTTTTTCTCAGCCTGTCCCAGCTAAAGGCATTGTCAAGCTTTCCTTTATCTTTAAAATGAAATATTGCATCTGTCTCCATCCCTCTGCTTTACATCTTCCCTCCTGTGTCTCCTCTGCCTGGCCTGTGGCTCCCCAATGACACTGTGTTCTCCTGCCCAGCTGCACCATCATCCCCTTCCAGACCCTCTGACCTAAATCCCTCTCACCTCCTGGTCATAAATCCCACTGGTGACATCCATCAGGAGCTGGGCTGACCCTTGGCCCCACTGGTGACACAGCACTGCTGCCACGGGCTGTTTGAGGGACAGAGGTGTGTCAGCTCTGTGCACACTGAGAGTGTCAGTGAGTGACCACCAGAGAGGCCATGGAGGGCAGTCAATGCTCCCGTGGCCCACCTTGGCTTGTCGTGGTCATGGGGCACCAGATCCTTTTTGCCAGCAGCACTGTCCCTCTGGCAGCAGCCCACATTCAATTTTCCTTCCCCAAGTCCTGATCCCTGCACCACCTGTGTCCCTCTTTGATGGATGTAGTTACACCAGCATCTTACATTGCAAACAGCAAATTCTCCTACTAAAACTAGGGAAACATAGAGTTTTAATATGCACTTATATGTGTAATTTCCTTTATGTTGGCATAAAGGAGACTGCCCTGTGTTTAACCCCTTTCTAGATACCAAACCTAAACACTACAACAGCCGTGTGGTCAACATGTAAAGCTAACAAAACTTCAGCCAGCAAAGCACATAGTCAGAGTCAGGCATGTGTGAGTGTTCTGATGAATCCAAATTTTCCCATGATGGAATGAGGCCCCCAGGGACAGCACTGGTGGACATTTGATTTGGATGGCCCAACCCCCAGGGCTCGAGAAGGGAATGGTTTTCCATGGTTTTCCCCATGGCTTGGTACAGGCGAGGAAGCGTCTCATCTCACCAGGCTCTTTTCTCATTTTTCACACGGAATGGTGTGGGCTCAAAGGGACCTTAAAATTCACCTCATTCCAACCCTTTATTTCACAGGCAGAGACATCTTCCACTAGCCCAGGCTGCTCCAAGCCCTGTCCTGCCTGGCCTTGGACACTTCCAGGGACCCAGGGGCAGCCACAGCTGCTCTGGACACCCTGTGCCAGGGCCTGCCCACCCTGCCAGCCAGCAATTCCTGCCCAAGATCCCAAAATCTGTGCCTGCCCTGTGGCAGTGGCAGCCATTGCCTGTGTGCTGTCCCTGCAGGCCTTGTCCCCAGTCCCTGTGCAGCTCTCCTGGAGCCCCTGGAGGCCCTGGCAGGGGCTCTGAGGGGTCCCTGGAGCCTTCTCTTGTGCAGGGGAACAGCCCCAGCTGGGCCAGGCTGGCTCCAGAGCAGAGGGGCTCCAGCCCTGGCAGCATCTCCGTGCCTCCTCTGGATTCCCTCCAGCAAGCCCTTGTGCCTCTGCTGTTGGAGCCCAGGGGTGGGTGCAGTAAATTTCCCCCTGCTTCCAGAGTAGCCACTCTTACTGAATCGCAGCTGGGCCAGGCTGGCTCCAGAGCAGAGGGGCTCCAGCCCTGGCAGCATCTCCGTGCCTCCTCTGGATTCACTCCAGCAAGCCCTTGTGCCTCTGCTGTTGGAGCCCAGGGGTGGGTGCAGTAAATTTCTCCCTGTAGCCACTCTTACTGAATCCTTTTCCAACAGACCAGCTTGGAATGGCTGCCAGCAGGCAGGAGCACCAGCGCTGAAATGGTGATTTCAGCTTGCAGGGCTGTGTGACAGCAGTGGGCAAGGGATCCTTGTCTCCCCGTGCCACTCGCCACACAGAGAGGCTGCCTGAAGAACGCTTTTCTTCGCAGACCTTGGGGCTCATAGCTTGAACCTGCTCTCTTGACATGAGCTGCTGGAGTGGAAGGAGACTGGCTACAGCCAAAACGGCTTCACAACCCAGACTTTGAACATTGCTTGAGAGCTCTGCTCTCAAAATAATGCATAAAAATAGAAGCAGGGCCACAAGCTTAGCTATTCCTAATGTGCACAAAAGGATGGGAGAGTGCCAGGAGCCAGCCTGCGCTGCCTCTGCCCCTGCCTTCAGCCTGGCTTGTTCTCTCCTACCTCCCCTGACTGGCTTTTCACTGCTGTGAAAAGGAGAGACATACCCCCAAAAGAGCAAAGTGTGTTTGTTATTGACCCTCGCCTGGAAAGTGTATGAAGAGGGATCAGCTCTGTTTGTTTGTACCCGGTAATGATGTCAGGAAAAGGTTTTTTTTTTTTTTTTCCCCCAAGTCTGGTTTTATCCCCTTTGTTGGAAGTGCCTTTGGTGAGTCTCACACCCTGGTGCTGTTAGCAAAACAATTAGGTTAACAGTGCCTTGGCTCCAACTGTCTGTCAAAGGCTGAATTGCAATGCAAATTAACCCGGCTTTAGCTCTTCAAAGCCAGCTGGGTTCAGGAGAGGTCCCCAGAAACCCCCGTGAGAACGGAGGTCTGGGGCTGGGGAGGGTGGGCTCGGCGGGATTTTACATCCAGGACCTAATGTGTTTGGCAGGAGGGATGCAAAACGTTGTGCAAACACATTATACAAATGTAACACGTTGTATAAATCCTTTCAACACTCCAAAGGGGCTTAGAAGAAAGACGGGAGAGACTTTTTAGTAGGGCCTGAAGTGGCAGGACAAGGGGTGATGGTTTTAAACTAAATTAGGGGGGGATCCAGAGTATGTAGAAGGAAAAAATCCTTGTCTGTGAGGGTGGGCAGGCCCTGGCACAGGTTTTCCAGGGAAGCTGTGGCTGCCCCTGGATGCCTGGAAGTGTCCAAGGCCAGGCTGGACAGGGCTGGAGCACCCTGGTCTGGTGGAAGGTGTCCCAGCCCTGACAGACGAGGTGGAACGAAATGAGCTTCAAGGTCCCTTCCAGTCTAAACAATTCTTGAATTCTATGACTCAAACATATTTATTTCTCCTCAGGGATTAACAGTGCCCTTCATGCATTTCAGGACAGGTTTCTGGCCCAGGGTGACATTTGAGCAATCCATCCAGAGCAGGCCAGGCTGTGGATATCACCCTTCTTTCCAAGTGTCCCCTCAGCCCAGGTCCCTTTCCCATACTTATCAGCTTCATTATGTTTATTTCTGTATTTTCCATATGGGCACATACATATGGTCTGTTTAAACAAGTTTGCAGGGTTAATTGGAAAGCAGTTCTTTATCAGTTATTTAATATTTAGCACTTCTGAGGTGATTTTCACCTGCAGAGATCACAAAACCAGGCAAGATGGCCCAGCTATGGGAAATCAGAGGTGCCAAAGCCCAGCTCCCTACTTTCCCTACAGGGAAAGGCAGGTGCCCAAGGTCACCTGGAGAACCTATGGCAGGGCCAAAAAATTTATATTAACTCCTGGACCCTATTCCTGTCCTCCACCTCCTCACAGCACACGGCACACTGTGCTTTTTGTCACTTCCTTCATGACAATAAAGCAATCGTAGCTGTCAGTGCTGAGGCAAGTGGAGCTACAAAGGGGAAAATTGAAAAAGGAGATTTTAATCTCATTTGTGACAGCCTGGCAAGTTTTGAAAAATTAAAAAGTATAATGTATGGATTAATGAACATGTCCAACATGTCTTTCACCAGCAAATATTGGAATGAGAAGTAACTTTTTCCCCCCCCCTCCCGATTTGCTATACACATCACAGGGAGAAGAGATTGAGGTTCTCTGAGGAACTGAGGAAATCAGCCTCAGTGTATGTGAGGTCATTCTGGAGGCTGTAGAACAAGATGTTGAACTAAAAATGTTACCCAAATTCCATTTTTCAGGATGCAGAAGGCATAATTTTAAAAGCAATGGGACTTCTTTGCATGTGCAGAACCAAATGCTGGTGCTGCTCTGATGTGGCCCCTGCTATCACCCGAAGGCTGCAGGGCTGTGCCCTGGGCTCCCCTCCTACTTTTAATTATTTGGAGGTGAAGCAAGGAGTCAATTGCCTTCCTCAGACTCCAGCTTTGTAACGAGGCTTCCTAAATTATTCTTTCTAACGCCAGCAAATAACATTCTTCTCCTCCCCAGTGTTTTCCCAGCTATTTATCTGGATTTCGAGCAGATTTTGTACCTGGTTAGGTATGGTCTGGTTAACATTTAGTAAGCCTGCCCCCAAATCTAACCACTTTCTGACTAATTTAGATCCAGATTCTGCAAATGCCGGGCCTGTTTGTAGCATCCCTGACCTGCTCATGTGAATATATGCACAACTGGGCACTTAAATCATCCCTGCCCTCCTGCCTGCCCCAAATTCAGGGATCCAGGACACACACCCCGGGGATGCCCTTCCTGCTCGGGGTGTTGGTTTTATGTGTGCTCTCCCCGGTGCCACGCTTAGTTGGGTGCATTCATTTTGGACGTGGCTTTGGCTTTGGATTTGAGCCGGACTTGCTTATAGCAGCCATGATTTAAGAGCGCTAGCTCCTACTTCCGACACGATAGCTGCCTCGGAGAGTGACCTTAAAGCAACTCATCCGCCCGCAGTTATTCTGTGAAAAAGGAGCTGCTCCTCCGTGGGAGTGCGTGCAGGACGGGGACCCCTGGGGAGTTCTGCTGCCCTGCCAAGCCTGGCGCTAGGAAGTCTGGCCGGACTTCCCAGCCCGGCCGCAGAGCGCACCAAGGCTGGACGAGAGCGCAGCCTCTTGGTGGCTCAGTTTTCCTCACCCTCTGCCGGTCCAGGATTGGAATGGGGGAATCTGCGGAGCGCCCAGGGTGCCAGGGGTTGTTACCGCTAGTAGTACCCGGAACGCGAATACCGGCGGGCTGCGTGCCCGACATTTCTGCTTCGTGTTTGGAATCGGAGTGTACCCAGCCTCCATGGTGTATTTTCCTGTCCTTCTGGTGACAGGTGTTGTAAAAGCACAAATTATTATTATTATTAATACTACTATCATCATCATCATCATCATCATCATCATCATCATCATCGTTGCTGCTTTTTGTGATGTGCCCTCTTTCGATACCCAGAGCCACATAAATTTTTGAATTTTTACGCTGATTTGGTCTCATATTCCAATATTTACAGTGAGCACCGGCACACCCCAGCCCCGGGAGCTCCCCACCCTGTGCCCCGCGGGGTGCGGGGGGGGCCACCCCGGTCTCCCCGCACCCCCCCACCCCGGAGCAGGTACGAAGGGCGGCATCGGGAGGGGAGCGCGGCGCTGGGGGTGGGGGGACCTGGGGAGGGGACACACGGACCCACAACCTCTCGGCAACCCGAGCCGCCTCTTGCGCAAGGCGGTTGGAGATAAATATAATATATAGATATATTTATTTATTTTTTTTTTTCCCCCGGAGCGACACGGTGTCTAGACGCCCACGTGACGGGGCCGGGGCCGGGCCGGGCCGGGCCGCTGCGCACTGCGAAGGAAAAAAAAAAAAAAAAAACCCACGAAAGGAGGAGGAGAAGTAGGAGGAGGAGGAGGAGGGGAAGGAAGGCAGGAAGGAGGAGTGAAGAGCAAAAAAAAGGCACCGCGGCAGAGGCGCCGGCAGCAGGGAGAGGGTCGGCGGCCGGCGGGCACCCCCGCACCCATGTAAGCTCCGCCGGGAGCGGCGGGCCCGGCTCGGCCCGGCGCGGCTGCTGGGGAAGGCAGGAAGGAAGGGACATAGCCCCACTTTTCTCCTTTTTTTATTTTTTTTTTTTTTTATTTCCTTTCTTTCTCTTCGTAGCAGCCGGATCAAGACTCCGTGTGGATTAAACCTTTGGAAAGAAGGAGGGGGAAAAAAAAAAATAAAAGCCCACCCCGAAACCCCCACATCAGGACGACCTGGGCTTTTTAAAAGGGATACAACACTCTGGATGCGCTCGTTCGCCTCTTTTGTGACAGATGCTTAAACCGACGTCCAAACCTTAGGGTTGGTGTTTTGGGGTTTTTTTAATTTTTTTTTTTTTTTTTTTTTTTTTTTTTTTTACCCTTTTTAAATAGACGCCTTTTTGGCTCGCTCTTTTTGTTTTTGCCTGCTGGCTCTGCCCTGCGCCGCATCCCCGCCGCCGCGCCCGCTCCCCGGCGTGGCGGGTTGATGGGCGCCGCGGCCCCGGGGCGGCCGAGGCTCCCCCGCGGCTCGGGCCGCGCTCCGCACCCGCGCACGGCGGCGCGGCGCCGGCAGCCCCCGCCCGCCTACCCCCGCGACGGGCGCCGCAGGCTCTAGACGGGGATTTTTTTGGTTTTTCTTTGCTTTTTTGGGCAAAGCCGGAGCAAGCGGCGGCTCACTCCCTTCCCTTCCCCCCGCCTTTATTTTATCCCTTTTTTATTTTTTCTTTTTTTTCTTCTCGGCTTTGATTTTTTTCTTTTCAATTCGGTTTTTCTGTAAATTTTCTCGCAGCGGGCGGAGGCGCGGCCGGCGCATCCCCCCGCGGGAGGCGGCGGGACCCGCGGCCCCAGCGCGGAGACTGGCGCATGCCACAGCCCGCCTCGGCTCCGCTGCCCCCCGCCGCTGCCCGCCGCCGCCGCCGCATCCCGCCTGCCGGCCCCTTCATGCTCGGCGGACGACATGCCCGTTTTGTAGCCGGGGGCCCCTCCTCTCGTCCCGCATGTTCAGGACCAAACGCTCGGTGCTCGTCCGGCGGCTCTGGCGGAGCCGCGCGCCCGGCGGCGAGGAGGAGGAGGAGGCGGCGGCGGGCGAGCCCGGCGCGGCGGCGGCGGTGGCCGAGCCCCGGGCGCACTTGGGCGGGGGGCGCGGGTGCTGCCCGGGCAAGGCGGGCCGCGGCGGGCGGGCGGCGGGCGCGGAGGCGGAACTGAAGGCGCTGACCCACGCCGTGCTGAAGCGGCTGAAGGAGCGGCAGCTGGAGGGGCTGCTGCACGCCGTGGAGTCCCGCGGCGGGGCGCGGACCCCCTGCCTGCTGCTGCCCGCCAAGGCCGACTCGCGGCTGGGACAGCACTGGTACCCGCTGCCCGTGCTGCTCTGCAAGGTGTTCCGCTGGCCCGACCTCCGCCACTGCTCCGAAGTGAAGCGGCTATGTTGCTGTGAATCCTACGGCAAGGCTCACTCCGAGCTCGTCTGCTGCAACCCGCACCACCTCAGCCGGCTCTGCGAGCTAGGTACGGCGGCGGGGATGGCGGGGGAAGCGGGGGATGCAGAGGCTGGAGGGGTTCGAGGTGTGCAGGGCTTGGAGGGATGCGGGAGTACAGGGGAATGGCGGGCACACAGGGCTGCGGGCGATTCAGGGGTGCAGGGGCTGGAGGGCATGCAAGAGACGGAGGGGATGCAGCGGCGCGGGGGCTGGAGGTGTGTAGGGGATGGACGGGATGCAGGAGTCTGGGGAATGGAGGGGATGGGGTGCCGGGAATGGAGAAGATGCAGGGGTGCCGGGAATGGAGAGGATGCAAGGGTGCAGGGAATGGTAGAGGGTCCAGGGGCTGGAGATGTACAGGGGTTGGAGGGGATGCAGAGGGGGTGCATGTGTGGAGGGGATGCGGGGGTACGTGGCTGCAGCCCCACTCACCTCCCGGGCTACAAAACTTTTTTTCCCTTCTGGAGAAAAAAAAAAAAAAAAAACGCCAAAAAAACAAAACCAAGAGCAAACCAAAACCAACCCACAACAAACAACAAACGCCAGAACACGCACAGAAACTTTCCGTTGCCGTGGTTTCTATATTTCCTTTTGTATTTAGGGGAGGGGGCGACGCCCCCACCTCCGGGACCCCCTCCCCTCCCGGGGGCCCCGGCGCTGCCTCCCCGCCGTCCCCGCGCGGTGCCGGGGGATTAAGGGCCGGGCGGCCCCGGCGCTGCCGCGGCTCCGCCGAGCCAAGGAGGCCCCGATCAGACAGCCCGAGCGGCAGATAGCAGGGAGACTGGCGCCAGACGGCCCCTTTTGTTTATCTGACAGCTAAATATCAAGGCAATCACCGCCTCGCTGCCCTGCCTCCAACCCCCAGAGCTAAGACAAACAGTTTTGCTAAAAGAATGCCACTGTTATCATAAGTTCCTATCTTTTTTCTTTTCTTTTTTTTTTTTTTTCTCATGGCTCTGCCTTTATTTTCTCTGTACTTCTCTAATTCCAGAGTCTCCCCCTCCACCCTACTCCAGATATCCAATGGATTTTCTCAAACCAACTGGTAAGTGGACTTTTTTCAATGCAAGTGTAAGAGATAAAAAAATGGCAAAACAGCCCCTTTATCGGGGAAACAGTCTCCTGCCTTTGTTATGCATTTTGCTTTTGGCTTGCTTGTGTGCTTGTGTGCCTCCTCCTACCCCTGTAAGAATTAACATATAATTTATCTAAGCCACTCTGTGCACAAAACAGGGTTTTAAAACTCTGGCAGTAAACTTCAGAAGGGATTGCAGTGCAGTGCAGGCCTGTGCTGCTTGAGTCAGCCAGGAAAACCATAGGCTCCAGTTGGAAATGGCAGTGCTTCTGCAGCCCTGGCTGAATTTTTAGGGATTTAGGTTGGGATCCAGCACAGCATCTCCCCGATGCCTGGGAATCCCAGTGAACCTTGACAGATGGACTGGTCGGTTAGAAATCTCTCTTAAGTTTTATAGGAGCTTAATCCTACCTCATCAGGTTGGAAAAAAAAAATGGGAGAGGAGTCTGAAAAGTTATTTTTTTAACCTTTTTAAAACTTAAATTTCTTAGCACAACTGTGCATGCCTGTTGCTTGTAATTGAATGTCAGGGTGCCAGGGGAGAAGCCCATTTGAGGCTGGCACCAGCTCTTTTGCGGTTGTCTGCATAAACTCTCGGTTGGCAGTGAGCTCGCCGGGTGTGAGATAAATGAGGCTGGCAGGAGCAGGAGAGGTGGGGAGAGTCGGAAGCGCGGGGAGCTCGGGAGGAGCAGCTCCTGGCTTCCCGAGGATTAGTGGCTCTGGAGCGGGCTGGAGCACGGTGGTCCCTGCCGTCGTGGCAGACAGGGGGGTGCACGGCGCTGCAGGGTGGCAGGGGTGGGTACGTGGATATTCCTGAACATCAGATTGTCTGGCTGGGGCTTTTTGGCCAGCAGAACAGTGTGGAATTACCTCTCCGCAGGGTCTCAGGGCTAAAAGAAACCCCAGCCCTGAGGCTGCTCTGGTGCCGCGCTGGGGTCTCATCCTGCCAGCTGCTCCCTCAGAGGCTGGACTGTCATTTTCCCCCTCTGCAAACTCTTTGGGAACGCTAATGAGTCTTTTCTTGTCTTTGGGAAATAAACAAAGCTGTTTGACAAACAATTGGGTTGCAAAGCATGAACTATCTTGCCTTGGTGTGAAAAAAACAGGAGATAAGGGCTCATGAATGAAAGAGGGATATCGGGAGTAGGTTCAGCATCCAGAGCATGCGCTGGGATGCAGAAGGGTTGTTCTGTAATAGACTCTGAGGGTCTGCTGGGTCATGAAGTTTTGTGGGTTACACATAATTTTGGCTGCATCTCCGCAGTGCTCCCCCAAAAGTTACTTTTTTTTTTTGCCTTTATGGCTTTTCTCTGCACTCATTGATGATCCTGGATGGGGGTGCAAAGGGGGGTTTGGAGCTGGAGGAGAGAAGGGTTAAAGCTTGGTTTTGGTTTCCTGTGAAGATGTTAGGATAAAATCTATTAGCAGGGTTTAAACATCCAATCTGCCTCTGCCAGGATCTCATTTTCAGTTAGCCGAATGATATATTTATTCATTAGCAAGTGTTGACATAAGGTAGCAAAATGTGTGTAAACAGAAAAGCCGCAGAACATGAATGTGCCATTTCGAAAGGAAAAGTTATTCCTATCGGCCAATAGGAAGTGATTAACGCTGCCCATCGGAAACAAAGAAACGACTGGGTTACTCACCAAAAAGTACTCTTTTTTTTCCTTTTTGAAAGAAAAATCCACTTGGCAGCTGAGCTCTGACTAACGGGGCTGTGACAGGCACCAGCGGAGCCTGGAAGTCTGTGGTGGCAGGTGGGTTTTGCAAGCTCAGGGTTTCTCAGCATTTCCTCTGCAAGGGGACTGAGGGTTTCCCGTCCCAGCCTCGGTGCCGTCTCCTGTGGCAGTTCCCCAGCTGCATGTGGAGAACTGTGGGAAGGTGTGAAGATTTTTTACCTGGTGCCCATCAGCCATTATTCTCACCTGGGGCCTTGGATGGGAACAGCCCCTGTGTTTAGGCTCCGATAGTGGAGCTGGGAATGTGAATGCAGCAGGAAACTTCTGGTTTTATATCAAGCATGATAGTGGCGGTAAAAGTTAAGTGTTTAGCACTATGTCTTGTGCTTCAAATTGAGAGACAGATAACAAATCTGGACTGGTGTGGGCTTTGGCAGAGGTTGCCAAATCAGAGAATAAAAAAAAAAATTGTGTTGGAAGGGAGCCTAAAGACCAGCTAGTCCAGCCCTCCTGCAATGAGCAGGAACATCTTCAACTAGACCAGGTCACTCTGAGTCCCATCCAGCCTGACCTTGAATATTTCTGAGGGGGATCTACCATCTCTCTGGGCAACCTGTGTCAGTGCCTCACCACTGCCATCATTAACCTTTTCTCTCTTCAGTCTTGTCTAAATCTCTCTTCTCTTTTTGTTTAAAACCTTTAACCTGTGGGGATTAAATCAGTTTTTCTGGAGGTGATGGAGGCTGAGACAGGCTGCATTGCAGGCTGGAGGAAAGCAGGGATGGACAAGGAGCTGGGAATCTGCTGTAGGCAATGAAATGCCCCATCAGGCTGTGTTGGTAGGATAGATCTGGTATTTGTGTACTTGTCATAGAACAGAAGGATCTGCCCTTGATGGCTGAGTTACCTGAGGGAAGGCTGTGGGTCAGCCTGGCTTGCTCATTCATAGAATCCCAGAATGGTTTGGGTTGGAATGACCTTAAAACTCATCTTGCTCCAACCCCCTGCCTTGGACAGGGACACCTTCCACTACACCAGGCTGCTCCAAGCCACCTCCAGCCTGGTCTTGGATGCCTCCAGGGATGGGGAGGACTTTTATCAAGGAGAAAACTTTCCCTCTTCCTCACAGGGACCTTGGCAGGGATGGATGATGGAGGTGTGTGGGCACTCATCATTTCTGATGTCTCTGCTGGAACTTGCAGCTCTGCTGAAAGTGAGGTGGATAGTAGTGCCCTCAAATAATTCAGTCAGATTTTTGACTAAGCTTTAAGTGGGACAAGGGGCTGCAAGTGACTCTGTTGTGCTCTGGTGTGACTGGACTTGGTGGTGCTGGTGTATGAGGGTGCAGGAAACTCACTGAGATGTCACCGTGGGGCCGAATGCCCTCCTGTGGTGTCACCTTTCAGGGGAGCTGGAGGTTTGGCAGCTCCCAGGAGCTATTTGACACCTTGCAAGGTTGGGCTGGTGGCCACAAGGAATAATTGTGTGTCTCCGCAATGGCTTCATTTTGTGGGAAGGCAGTGTTGGGAGGAGATTGATGTGTGCCAGGCTTGGACAGACGTCTGGTCCTCGACCTCTCTGGTGCTGAAGGTAAAACCAGCCCCAGTGCCCACTACTAAGGACAGCCCCAGCAGCTCTGTGGGCAGTGGGATGAGGGCAGCAATGAATCCAGGGCAGAGACCCTGTGAGGGTTCTGCCTTTGGGCTCATCCTAACTCTCCTGGCTGGTCTGGAGTTGAGCTGCAGCAGCCCTGTGTTTTGGAAAGGGAATTCCAGGGGTGATTCATGGATGAGGGGAGTTGTCTTTTGGGTGATGGGACATGGGAAGGGAGCTGAGGAAGAAGTGTGGTAGCACATCACCCCATTGCTAGGATTATGTACTTGAAGTTTGGTAGGAGCCTGTCCTGCCTGATGTGGTAACAGAGAACCTTGTCACGTATGATCTCTACAGCAGGACAGTAATGTCCTTTATCCGCAGGAACTCCTCAGGGAGCAGTAGCTGCAGGCACAGGGAGCCCAGGGCAGGGCAGAGTGGTCCAGCCTGTGTTCAGAAAGCATCTGTAGCTCAAGCAGCTGAAGCAATCACAGGGGACTGGCTGGGAAATCTCCTGTCTGGACTTGAAAGAGTTAAGAAAAGTAAAAACCCTATTTCTTTAAAGCATAGAGAGCACAGCAAGGCATTTAGGGAGCGTATCATATACAGTATTTCACAAGTAAGTCTATTTCCTGTCTCCCCTATTGTTTTCAGTTTGATTAAGTATATCCTGTTAAACTGTATATTCCTGTTAGGGCTTTTACTTTACTCTGATAAAATGAGGTTATGCAGACAGGAATTTCTTATTCACTGGTATTTCAGGGGTGGGATCTGGCAGAACTGCTTTATCAGTAGGGAGAAAATCATCTTGGCTCTCCTCGTGGTGACCCTTGCTTTGGGATACAGATGTGGGCAAAATGAGGGCACAGAGAGCCCAAATTTGGTGAAACTCTAAGTCCATCAGGACCAGAAGTTTGCATGAACTTCACAGGTCTTCTCAGGCTTGTTCTTCAGCTCAGGGTCCCACATGGTAGTGACCAAAAAGCTGGAGCTGTCCTGTAGGACCAGGAGATCAGTGTTGGCTTCTGACTGTTGTCACCTGGAAGAGCAGGCTTAGGGTAGAGAGGTCCAAACCTTGATCTCCAGGACCTGTGTGCATTGGGAGAAACCTCTAAGGGAGCAGCCAGTCTTACCCTGCCCTTGGGGGGTGCCCAGAGGAGTGGGTCCCATTGCCCAGGAGGTGGCAATAAGGTCTGCCAGCAGCTGGTGGTGACAAACCTTGAGCAGGGCACCACAAACTCAGCCCGTTCACTGCAGAAGGGCAGCAATGAGACGTTTCCCTTTCGGTTCCCATTTTGGTGAGTTACAGGTTTTGACTAAATTGGGTGCATAAAGCCACGATTTGAGCATTTTTGGAAGCTCTCTTGCATCAGAACGGCGACAACCTTGATCTCCTTAGCCGGTGACTTGTCCAGAGAGGTGGCAGCCAGCCTGTAATTTCTGCCAGTCTATAATCAGTGCTGGCTGGTGATGAAGCGCAGCCTTGACTGAGACAACGAGTTAGGGTGGATGCTTCTTGATGAACTACTGTCTCTGCACGGACAATTAGTAATCGCTTCCTGCTAAGCCCTTTGGAATGTGTGTTCTGCTTGGGGCGATGCTGGGAGCCTGCAAAGAACCACCTATATACTGACTTTTTTTTTTTTTTTCCTTCCTCTGCTCCAGCAGATTGTCCAGACTCTGTGCCTTCCTCCACTGAAACAGGGGGAACTAATTTTCTAGCCCCTGGGGGGCTCTCAGGTAAGACATCTTCTGCTGTTCTTGATCTTGGTCGTGGGTCACGTTGTTTGAGGGTCCTGACAAAAGGCGAAGTGATGCTGGGGGGATTTTGGGAATGCACATCACTGGGAAGGGCGTGCTCAGAGCGGGAGTTGGGTTTAATTTCAGTAGCAGCCGTGTACCTGTTGTGCAGAGGATGTGTTGAAATCCCAGTCAAGGTTCTCCATCCCTTGAATCCCGTGAATGTGTCTGTACTTCCTTTGGATTCCAGCCTTATGCTCCATTCATTTTTGGGCTAAGGCAGGAAGAGGCAAAAGGACTGAGGCAGGGGAAGACTAAGCAATGTTGGTTGGCCATTCATTCAGGTGTGTGGATTATGGGCGCAGGTGCAGTTGTACCTTAAAGAAGGATTTGGTGTCAAATCCTTGACTTGGTGGTGGGGCATTTTTTGTCTCTGGGAGGAGAGCCCTGCTCAGGTTTTGCTCCTGGTAAGGTCACCAGCATCCCACATCTGATGCACAAGGCTCGTGGTGCCTGGGGAGGAAAGGTAGCCTGTTTTTTTATACAGTATGTTGCAGAGAGAATTGTTGATGTTTTGTACCCATTCCTGATATATTCAGTGATTTCCATTGCTTTCCTATTTGCCATCTCCTTCAACCTCCAGTTGCTGTTACAGGATGGAGGCTTGTAAGGTACTTTCTCCACCCCATCTGGAGTTTGTGTAGAGACATAGGGCGGTTTGGGTTGGAAAGGACTTTTGAAGGTCATCTAGTCCAACTCCCAACACCATTTCCAAGGTGTGATGTCTCCATCACCTCATCTTCCACCCCAGACTGGCCACCTCAGTGTCTCTACCAGGATTAAAGTGTCTGAAACCATGTACCTGCAGGTACTGGCTGATGTTTAAAGGTGCTTGCCTTTGTGGGGATGTCTCCTTGATTTATGATTTATTCATCACCCTGAAACTGGAATTCAGAATTAGGTCGGCGGCGGCTGCACGCGCGTGCATCTGCCCCTGCCTCTCTCCAGGAATTGCATTTGGTGTGGATGTGATGTCTTTAAGTGAGCCTTGTTTGTTTTTCTTTGGGTGTAATATATACCCTGTCTGTTATTTGAGAGGGGAGCATATTGTTTGTTCAAAGGCCCTAATGAGAATTAATCAAACGAAGGGGGAGAGGGAACAGGAAAACTTGTTGCTGTTTGGGGTTTTTTTCTCTAAAGGCAGAAGGATTTGAGTTTTTAAAATTTTTTTTTCTATTGGAGCCTATAGCTTCAGGGAATTAAAAAAAAAAGGGGCTGTAGAAAGAAAAAAAAGACAAGAAGGAAAACAACACAATAAGGATGTTGTTAGATCTTTTTTTTTTCTTTTTTTTTTTTTTTTTCCTTTTTCCTCCTGAAATACACCCGTTGCAGAGGGGAGGAGAGAGTTCAGTTCCACAGGATACCACATGAAATAAGCAGAGGAAGTACTCGCTTTTAAAAGGGGGCTTTCTGTAAGGTTCAGCCTATTGATAACATCTCGTCTGGCAGCTCTGCTCCCGAAGGGAAGGCAGGAGGTGGGGGCTTGGGCTGCAGGAAATAACATGGCTCGTTCCTGGTGCCTCCCAAAAGGCTACGGGAAGGGGACCCCCTAGCTCCTTAATTGAGCTTCTTCCCCAGATGGAAGCACATTTCCACCTGAAAGTACATTTTTAACTTACTTTATTCTATTGCTACTATTTCATAGGATTTGATTTTTTTTTTTTCTTTTTCTTTTTTTTTTTTGGTCTCCCTTATCAAAGGTTCCCCCCTCCCCAGGCCTGGAAACAGAACCTTTTTACGATCATTAACCGCTCTTTTTTCCTCCCCAAATGTAATTGTAGCCATTTAGTTTAATGAGGAGCTGATAGGAGAGTTGACTCTTGAAGGGATATGGTTAGCTACCCAAGCCCTGAAACAAAGCCGAATGCCTCCACATGAAAGAGCATTTGTTTTGAATTTGCTCTGATTTACTGGCATCTCCCTTCCGCGCGCAGAAGTGCAGTGCTGAAAATTCCCAACTGGAGAGACCCAGTCAAGAAAGGAAAATAAACGCACTTTGGAGCAATCCTCCAAAGCTCACTTTCTCCTCCTTTTTTTTCCTACCCCCTCCTGCATATTTTAGTTAGCAGAAGAGTGTGTTTGAAGAGGGCTTTAATGAGTTATTGGCAGGGTATGTGGCCAGCACTTTGGCTTGGTCTTATCTGTGTTTGGGCAGATAGGGATGGGTGATGCTGGGTGGAGAATCCAGCAATCCCTCCTCCCCTCCAGACCTGTACAGTGTTGGATTTGGTGAAAGGATGGCTTAAGAAAAGAGTTAAAAAAAAGTAATTATTTTGCTAATTTGGAAACTGGAGTGGGTGTGTGAGGAAAAAGACATCACAAGAGGTTGGTGATGGTGCTGGTGGGACCATGCAGCAGTACTGCAGCCTTTGGTCATTAGTGACGTGTGGTGGATGCTGGCATAGCAGCAGGATCAGTAGACCTGCTCTGATGCCTTAAAGAGCAGGACTTGGCAAGGAAGATCAATCTCAGCGCTGAGAATTTGGGAATGAGGCCAGCCTGGGGTTCACGGCCACTCCGGCAGGGGAATGCATGGAGAGAGGATGGTGGCAAGGGGAGCACTGAAGGGGCTCAAAGCGAGTGTCCTTGCAGCTCGCCGTGAGGAGCCTTTGATGAGGAGGAGCCTCAGATCAGCCTCTGCTGGGCTCTGTCTCTTTCTGGGGCTGCAGGCAGTTGTGCTGATGGATACCAGAGGCTCTGGAGGATGTGTGGCAGGGGGAGCAGCGTGGCCGGGGCACGTACGGGGAGTGTTTCCCCCTTGTGATAACTGCTCTGGGCTGCTCTTTCCCTCCCTCCCTCTTCTTTCTGTTCTCCTTCGTGACCCAGGAATGCAATCCTGGGTAGTCCTTCTCACCGTGCTGGTGTCCCCTTCCCATCCCACCTCTGCTCTCTCTTCCCCAGCCATCCCACTCTGGCTGATGTACCCCTCGCTTCCCCCGGGCACTGGCTCTCGCTTCTGTACTCTTGGCTTTATTTATTTTCTTATATCATCTTTATTTTTATCGGTGGTCAGCCTGTGGGTAGGTCAGGACTCCTCGCTCATGGTTGCTCCCACTGACACGGCTGTGCTCAGGTATTACTAGCCAGATCCTTTCTGTCCTCCGTGTGGTTAGAGAGCAAAAATATCCCATTGGGGATAAAAATAATTCCCGTAAATAGGAGACAGAGGGTGGTTTTCCTGTATTTTGAGCTGACTTGTTCTCAGCAGATGTGTTTGGTTGTGACTTCTTTCAAACAAGCAAAGCCATGTCTGGAGTGCCTGAAGGTGGCTGGCCCATGGTTTGGTGGCATCAGGTTGGTGGGAGCCAAATTCCTGTATGACCCATGGAGAAAACCTGATCCAAGGGCAGAAGTGAGCTGGTGGTGTTGGTGCTGGAGCTGCTGGCAAAGCAAAGCTCTCGAGAGCTCAATCCCCCTCTGAGCTTGTGCTCAGAGAGGGAGAGCAAGTTGAGCTTGTGTCCTCACCACATCCACTGCTTTTTTATAGAGGTTGTTCCTAAAATACCAAACCTGAGAGGTTATCCAGATTTTGGCCTAAATCTGCTTTGCACAAACTCTGGAAACACCACAGGCTCTCTAAGAGCCAGTGGATGTTGAGTGATGGTTCTTGGTGGGTGCTGGATCAAGGTTCTGTATGCCTTGAGGCTGGGAAACCAACAAGGCTCATCTGTAGCAGGCACAGACTCAGTTTCTCCCTCCCAACTCCACACCAAAAAGGCAGGGAAAAGACTTCCCCAGGCTGGAAGAGCATTGGCATCGTTCCCTACTCTGGCTCTCTGTGCTGTGGGACCTTGTCTGGTTTAAGGGACCTCTTGGCTGATTGACATTTCATTCCAAAATTGCGGACAGGCCGGGAATGTTTCACTATGCCTCTGATCCCTGCTGGTATCTGCTCGACGGGGAAGAAGCACCTTGTCCAAATCCGGAGATATTTGCCCCCCAAAGCGGCTTCCCGTCGCTCTCCCCTTGCCCATGTAAACAGGATCCTGTGCTGTTTCTCCGCCAGAGCCCTGCCTGTGTTTTCCCGTTCCCCCCACTTCCACCTCCCTCCCCTACGGAGTTTATAACCTCCTGTGAAATGCCTTTATTTACAAATTGGCATCCTATTATAATCTGAAATTGAGACATCTTCCTGTGGAACTAGGATTGTATATTTGTCCCAGGGATAAACAATTGCTTGGGAATTTTTTTTTTTTTTCTTTAAGTCACTTATTTTTGGTTTATTTTTGAGCTTACGTCGTTTTAATATTTTTCAATTTGCTTTGAGCGTCGCAGGGCGTTGCACCCTTTCCTTCCCAGCCTCACTGGGAGACATGACCCCCTGCTCCTTGCTTACCTAAAAACCACAGTCCTGTCCTGGAAAGGACAAGGTTATCAGGGGTTAATGCCAGGATGACAGCACTGGAGCCTCTGGAGCAGAGCAGGCTGCCTGCCAGACTAGGAGCCTCCCGGCTCGCCTCGCACATCATCTGACCGTGGCCGACTGGGAGGAGGGAGCTGGTGCTTGGCACTGACCCCGGGCTCTTGGCTTGGCCACCCGCTCTGGTTCCTTCAAGCCCCATGAGGGCTTTTTTTTTTTTTTTTTTTTTTTTTAAGGGGGTTCTCACCCTGTGGGGACCCCCCTGGGACACAGCCGGGATCCTGCTCCCAGCTCTGGGCATTTGGCCGATTAAAATCCTTCCAAAGCAAATAGAATCCATTTAATAATTACTTTTAAGTGCTCTAGAACCTCTTGAGCCTTTCCTAGATACTCTTGTACAAGGTGTTTTAAGAAAGAAATGATAGCAGAGGTGCTGCCCCCATTAGATAGTTTCAATCCATACCTGTACAGCTTCATTAAAACCATTTTTCCAGACGCCAGCAGATTTTCCCAGCCAAACCATGTCTTTGGAACAGCTGATGACAAAATGCAGAAGACCCCAGGTTCAGCAAGTCCATCAGAGTGGGGATGGTGGTGGGAACAGTGATGGGTGACCATGATGGGGTCACCTGTTTTTTAATCCCACAAGATGGCACTTTTTAGGGAAGAATGAGGCTAGGAAGGCGAATTTTGGAAGTTGAGTGTCAGTTCAAACCGCGCTCCGCTCGCAGTCGCCGTCCCGATGAGCAACTTGATCACTGGGGACATTTAAAACTCCATGGGACAAAAACACTCGTAGAGGAGCAGCCCCGGGCTGGCAGGGATGTGGCTGCATCGTTTCCATCCCCACTGTCTGCCAGTGGGTATCGCTTACACTAAAGGAACCAGTAACGTTAGCCACATGCATTTCCCCGCCATGGGCAAGGGGGGATGCCTGTTTCCAGCCACGGTGCCCAACACCCCTGATGGTTTACAGTGGGGTGCAGCACATTTTAGGGTGCCCAGAGAAAACTGTGTGTAGGGCCCCTGTCCCCAGCCCTCGCTGTGCTCCAGCAGGGTGGCGGGTGGGTGCCAAACCCTCTGCCGTCCCCCGCCGGCGTGAATGACCCACGCCGCAGCCTGGCCGCCTGCCTACTGTCACAAAGGAGCTTCCTTCCCAGTTTATTTTCAGCGCTGGGATATTATTAACCGCTGAGGCACAGTCTCTGTTCTAACCACCCTCGCTTTTTGCCTAAATCGCTTTGTTTTCGCCCGCCGTCGGCGTGCCGGGGCCGCCGGCGTGGCCGCGGTGCCGCCGGGGTACCGGCTGCGTCACGGCTGCTGTTGAGGAACAGAGGGCACGAGGAGCTGATCCTGCACGGGGCTGAGGGCGGGCAAGGGAAGGAGCTCGGCGGCTCACAGGATTTCCGCCTGCTGTCTTTGGATTAGCCCCTGGGTTTTTATTTTTTTTTTTCTTTTTTTTTTTTTCCTTCCTCTATTCTTCAACTTCTTTTAATAAATGCAACATCTTGGGTGTTGCTGTCTGCCTCTTTCTGTACAAGTTATTTTACTTTATTTATCTTTTTTTTTCATTTTTCCTTCCATTTTCTTTTCTCCTTTTCCGTCTTTTTTCTTCTATTTTCCTTCTCCTTTTTCTTCTCCTTTTTCTCCTTCTTTTTCTCCTTCTTTTTCTCCTTCTTCTTTTTCTCCTCCATCTTCACCTTCTTTTTCTCCTTAATTTCCTCCTTCTTCTCTTTCTTCTCCTTTTTCTGCTTTCCTCCTTTACTTTTTTTCTTCTTTTTCTTCTACTTGTTTTCTTTCTTCTTCCTGTTTTCCATCTCCTTGTTTCCCTTCTTATTTTATTTTCCTTCTTAATGCAAGAAAACAGCTTTTATGGGCAGGCATTGCAGGGATTTTCCATCCCCATCCAGGGGAGGGTGGGGACTTGGATCCCCTGTGCACAGACCTGCTGCGACCCTTCGGGGGGTCTTTGCCCATGGGCTCAAGTCATCAGTTCCAAAAAACTTTTTCCAGGGTATTTTGTGCTGCTGGGGATGTGATGTGGCACTCGAGCTCTCATTTCTTTTTTCTTTTCTTTTTTATTTTTGCCCTGTTTTTTTTTTTTCTCTCGCTCCCTTCTTTTGGGTTGCCATTTAAATGCATGATGATAACTTTCACCCTGTTAATTAACAGGAAACATTGGGACAAGACAGGAAATTACATCAGTCTTTTATGAGGAAAGGGCCAAGAAAAAAAAATGCAAGAAAACATAGTTATTAGTGAAAGGAAAGAAAGTGCCAGGGGAGGGAAAAGAAAGAAAAAGAGAAAAAAGGAGGAAAAAACCACCATCTCATAGGCCCTGCTTTTCCAAGGGAGGCTGTTCCAGTACTTGATTTTATTTTTATTATGTTGAAAAATATTTGACTAGCAGGGTCACCTTTGCTTGAGCACGACGGTCCAGCTTCCCGAGGAATTTTTTTTATTTTATTTTCATGCTTTTTCTCAGCTTCCTTCCCCAAACTGTGAGGCCTAGGAAGCTCTTGGCCGGGAGACTAATTTTGGTTTGGCTGCTCAGCCCTTCAAATTGGTCCCCACCCAGTGTCATTATCTTGGTTTTAACTTGCAAGGGGAAAAAAAAAAAACCCAAAAAAAAAAAAAAAAACCCCCAAAAAAACCCCCCCCCCCCCAAAAAAAAAAAAAAAAAAAAAAAAAAACCCAACCCAAAAAAAAAAAAAAAAAACCACCAAAAAAACCCACCCTCTAAGAAAAAAAAAAAACACCACCAAAAAAACCCACCCTCTAAGGGCTGGCTCAGCCCTTCTCTACCCTTTTAACCTCACTACATAAAAAAACCTTCTGGCCTCAGCCTCCCTGGTTGGGTCGTGCTGGCAGTGCTGAAGCACCGAGGTCCTGGTGGTGCTCTGGGTGATGCTCCCTGTGTGTGGTGACCTGTGCCTGGCCCCGTGGTCCTTCCTCTCCCTTCCTCCCTCAGCCACCAAGTGGGATCCCTCTTGGGGTGCTGGGTTTTGGTGAGCCAGCTCTGGGGTGAAGTCCTGGCTCCTGTGTGACTTTTCCCTGAGAAGGTCGAAAGGTAAATTTTGCCATTAAAGCAAAGATTTATCTTGCAGATGGTACATAATAAGTGAGACTGTAAACAGTTGAAATTGAGAAAAATGTATTCAATCTTTATGTATAGGTTGAATATGTATGGAGATAACTTATTCAGTATATTTTATGTATAGTTATGTAAGATAGTCAACATACAATGTATATATTCTATAGATATATAGGTTGAATATATTCAACATATTAATTGTATACTGAATATATTCCATATTTGTATAGAATTCTATGTAATACTTACACAGGTTAAAGAGATTTTTTTCACAGAAGCCAGAACTTCATCAATAAGAGGTGACTTTGTGGCTGTTAGGAAGGTGGTGGAAATTCAGGCATCTGTCACTTTTGCAAGTGGAGAGGTTGCCTGTGGATCCAGTGATTTTGGGTGATGGAAGGCTATGGGTCAAATTTATGGGTGATAAAAATTACCAGGTGTTGCTGCTGAGGAGGAGCCCCCACCATGGTGGGCAATGCAAAATAATACCTGAGGAGCTGAGCGTCTGCACACTGGTGTGCCAGGTGAGGTTTTGAGTAGAAAAACAGGGAAAATGGCAAAATAGTCAAGAAACTAAGCCATGGGATGAGGCTGTCAGTGACCTCGTGGCTGGGCTCTGGCAGCACCTTCCCAGGCAGAGCGGATGGAGTCAATAACTCCATAAAATCATTCTTTGAGCAGGAATCAAGTAACAGGAGTTTTATTTGGAAAAGGAGCTGGGAGCTTGAAGTTACATCACTGCATGTGAACTGATGAATTCATTTTCTTTGGAAGCCAGTCTGAGACTTTTTAGCTCATGATAAGGAACAAACCCATAAATCATAAGCAGAGGCCTGTAGTTTTACTGTTCTTTGTCACAGCCAAGCATGGAAATTGTATCCTGGGTGTCAAGAGCATGAAGCCTTGGCTCACCTGAGACTTGCACTGCAGTTATTTTCTGGAGAAGCTGGTGTGGCGCTGGGCTTGCCAAGCCCCAGATTCCCTGGGCTTTATCCCTGTGTGAGGATGCTCCTGGGTTTCAGTGATGCCCAAATCC
This sequence comes from Onychostruthus taczanowskii, assembly GCF_017590055.1. Taxonomy (NCBI): domain Eukaryota; kingdom Metazoa; phylum Chordata; class Aves; order Passeriformes; family Passeridae; genus Onychostruthus; species Onychostruthus taczanowskii. The sequence goes on along the minus strand of NW_024505782.1, from coordinate 3,068,298 downwards.
CTTGGGTTTCAGCCCCATGGGAGGATGCTGCTGCGTCCCAGTGATGCCCAGTTCCCATGGGCTTTGTCCCTGTGGGAGGATGCTGCTGGGTGCTTGTGACACCCCAAACCCCCAGAGTTTTGTGCTCATGGGAGGATGCTGCTGGCTGTTGGTGACACCCAAACCCCCAGAGTTTTGTGCTCATGGGAGGATGCTGCTGGCTGTTGGTGACACCCCAAACCCCCAGAGTTTTGTGCCCGTGGGAGGATGCTGCTGGGAGTTGGTGATGCCACCCTGGTCACAGCAGGTCCCCTGTCGGGACGTGGCTCTGCTGCTGCCACCACAAGTGGGGTGAGATGAGCCATGAGGAGTTTTGGGGCTTTTTTTTTTAACCTGTGTGCTGCCGACCTGCCCTGTTTTATAGCCCGGGGCAAACCTCTGCTGGCCTCTGTCTGCGAGAAGGGGGTGCCAGCTCCGCCGGAGCGCCGGGAGGGTTAATTACTTAATGAATATAATATTCTCTATAATTGCTGCGCGTTATTAATCCAGAGCAAAGTGAGAGGCGAGGGGAGGGGTGTGTGTGCATGGCCAGGCTTGTGAACTCCTTCCCAACGCCATCCATCCTGTCTGTCCATCCCTTGATTGCCCCCTGCCTGGGCCGGGGTTGGTGCTGTCCGTGTGTCCGTCCGTCCATCCCTGGGCGGTGACCCTGGGATGTATATATTCCATGTACGGCCTGCTCCGCCGCCTGCTCTTAGGAATAGGCGTGATTAGATTATGAAGGCAGACAGAAGTAATGATTAACTTTTTCAGTCTGCCTGCTGTCTCCAGTCTGGCGCTGGGTGTTTTTTTTTCCCCCTAAGTAGGCCCTGGCCCCGCGTCGACAGGGTATTAGGTTGTAAAGAAAGCCAGGAGGAATGAAGGCAAGGGAGGGAGGGGAAAGGGGAGGGAGGGAGCCTTTTCCATCGGATCCGGGACTGGAATTTATTGGCAGGAATGCAGTAAATGCTCCAAATGCCAGCCCAGCTAAACAGTTTTCATAATTGTTACGGAGCGGGGCACGACGAACGTGAAAAGGACTTTTGTTCCTACTCTGCTTTTTCCATGGGTTTACATCCCTGTGAGGGATGCTGCTCTGGGAAAAGTTGCTGGGAGAAGTGGGCTTTTTTATTTTTTTTGGTGTGGGGAGAAACATATATTTACGTCTGTTTTCAGTCTTTAGGGGAGAATTCTGGGTCAGTGTGCTGCAGGGAGAGGGTTGGTTTTTTTTCAGGATTGGAATAAGAACAGCAGTGATGCTGTGTTGTGTATGTGTGTGTGTGTGTAATGCAGTTAGGGGGAGGAAAAAATCCTAACATGCATCTGTGTGTTAGGTATCCATTTGGAAACCCTAGACTTCTCTACTTCAGTTTTTATTAAGGTCCTAACAAGGTTTTTAATGTGTAACCCACTGGCTACGTGTTGTCCCTGGAGAGCTGTGGCTTTCCTGGGGGCTGCATCCCTGCCCTGCTCAGGGCATCCCTGGGTGCTGGATGACCTTTTCTGCCTTGCAACAGTGAAGCTTTTTTTTAATTGCTAGGCATTTTTTAAGGTCATCCTTTAAACCCCACTGGGTGGCTGCATTGAGGGGGGATGTTACCCCATGGCTGGCACAGCCCAGTGGCCTCTGGTGGCCTCAGCACCTGTGGTGTGACTTATCCCAGGAGGGTGATGGGCAGGGTGCTGCCACAGGAGCCTCCAGCACAGCCCAAGCCGGGAGAGAGATTCTTGGCAAGCTCATCCTCGGGTCTGATTTGCATTGCAGTAAGTCAGGAGCCCTTTGTGTGCTGGTTTCTCTTTCTCAGAAGGTTTCTGGTTGAGATCTGGGTTGGGTTTGGGTGGGGAAGAGGTGTGTCCTGGTGGCTGAGGCTGAAGCATGGAGGTGGCTGCTCCTCTCTGGGAGCTGGGGCTGGTACCAGCCCTGAGTCACCTGGAGCTCCCAGGGCAGCATCTCACGTTGGGCTGTGTTTTCCAGACAGGTCACTTGGCTGGTTTGTTACAAAAGTCAGATTATTTCGGGTTGCCTCAAGGAAGGGGAGAAGGCTGGAGAGTGCACAGGGCAGTGGAGCACCTGCACCACCTCCTGAGCCAGCAAGCCCCCACCAGCACAGAACAGCAACACTTGCAGCAAAAACAGCATTTCTAGGGGGTTTCCACATGGATCTGCATGCCCCTGTGACTCTTTGGATGGCCTGGGAGTCTTAAAAACCCCATGGATTTTGTTGGCAGGGCCGCTCTGGAAGGGTCTCACCTCTTGCAGCATCCCTTTGTCCCACCCAACTGTCGAGTTGGAGCTTGGGGAAGGGATTCCCGTCCTACTGCTTTTTTGAAACAAGGGAAAAGTTTTCCCACACCTTTGAGGGGTGCAGAAGGAGAGGCAGATAAAGAAGGTTCTTTAAATTAAAACTTCAAAAATAATCAGGCTGACTGTATACTAAACAACAGCAAAGAGGCCCATTTACTGTAAATATTATGAATGGATTTGGCTGGCTTCTTCATCCCCACCCTTCCTCTAAGGCTTTTCTCTGAGCTGAGTCGAAATTCGGCCTTCAGACAGCACAGCACTCTATAATTTGCATGGCTGATGAGGCCTGAAGCCTGGTACGGAGGAAACTGGAGTCAGCTGGCTCCTCTAACCACTGGAGACAGGCAGACAGGCATTTTTGGTGTGTGCCTGCATATTTCCACCCCCCCGCCCCACCACCTTGTAGCTCCAGCCTTGGTTGGCTTTTAAGGAGAATGGTCACAAGAAAAGGGTTCTTCTCTCCTAGAGTCGTTTTTAGCCGTGGTAATTGATTAATCACCGTAATTAGACAGTAGCAGTGACTAATAGGATGTTTATGAATCAAATTTCTGGTTTGGTGGACTCCATGAACTCGGCAGTTTCACTCAGGTTCTTTCTCTGCTGTCCTATGAATGCAGGGGACATGCATCACCCCATTTTTAAAATACATATTTAATATATTTTTTAATATTTTTGGACATTACTCCTGGTCCAGCCTTGCCATCTGCCATAGTGGTGTTTGCTCTTGAGCCTCTGTTGGTCTGTAACAACATGCTTGCAGGGCTTCTCTCTTTCTTTCCTTCTTTCTTTTCTTCTTTCCTTCTTTATTTCCTTCTTTCCTTCTTTATTTCTTTATTTCCTTCTTTCTCACTTTTATGTTCTTGCTGAATTAACCCTTGAAAAGGTCAGGGCTGGGTTCCAGGATGGGGTGGGCTGACTCAGGGCACCAGCAAGCTGGGGTGGGAGCCTGAGGGGATGTCAGGGGTGAATCATCTCTACCCACCATCTCACCTGACCTCATTTTTTTCCTGATTTCACAAGGGGGGTTCCCAGCTGTGGGGAAGGTGATGGCAGTTTTTGGTTGGGTCACCTGGGGACTGAGCAAAGCCCTCCCAAACTTTCAGGTCACAGTTAACAGAAACCTGAACCAAAGACCAAGAAAAATGGGGAAATATGAGACTCCTTCCCCTGATGGCTCCTGCCATATTTTATCCTGCTTGACCTCATCAGACTCAATCTTAGTAAACATCAGCAAATTGAAATCTTGCGGTGAAACTTAACATTTATTTTCGTGCAAGGTTGACTGATTTTGCAAGGAACAAGGAGCCATTTGAATGATTGATTGGACAACTTGCTAATAAATTAAAAAAGTAATCTTAAGGCTCTTTAGCCTGCATGACTACCATATATGCTGAGCAATAAGAGCCGTCTAATTACAGAGACACAAATTTATGGTCTGGCCTGTCAATCCATGGATTAAGGACTGCATAAGTACCTACTGACACGATGGGCTGTAATGGCTCCTGAAGAGATGTTATGGTCTATCATGTCAATAATCTGCAGATTAAAGGCTCCCTAAGTAGGTGTTGATGTGATGGACTGTCTCAGCTCTTGGGGCTCTTCTGCTGGGGAGGTGGAGGGACCCCACGGGCCCCCCAGGGCAGTGCCATCCCTGCAGAAGGTGAGGGTTTTATTTCTTCTGCAAGAAACAGGTGCTAAGCACAGGACCATGCTTGAAATTAGGCTTTCAGGAACCGTCCCAGCCATCAAAAGCAGGGGCTGCTGGTGGAGGTGAAGCTGTCTAGCCCTCCTGTGCTGGGAGGTACAAAAGGTTTGGGGCAAACACTGCTATGGGTGGAGTCTCCATGCTGCCCACAAACTTTGTTAAAGGCACAAAGCACCTTTTCTGCAGCAGGTTGTATCCTTTAATGTGGATTTATCCTTTAATTTGGACTTTTTTTTTCCTTTGCTTTTGCTGAATGTACCTGGAAATCTGGCTTTTAGGTATTCTTTGTTTTGTTCGTTTGTTTGTTTATCTATTTGGCTGGTTTGGGGTTTTTTTTGTATTGTTCTGTTTTTCCACCATGTAAGTCACTTGAGAGACTAGAAAGGAAGTGGGATTACCTTTTTGGGTGCCCATTTTTCTTTGTTTTGATGAGCACACTGTGCTCTGTGTTCACCTCATCTTGATGTAATGCCTTTCACTTCTCAAGTAGGGGGTCAGGGGGTTGTTTTTCCTGAGATCCTACAAAATCAGCACTTGCCAGTAACAGGAGGGGCAAAACTGCAACTGGAGAAGTCCTGAGGACCCTCCAGAAGAGCATTTAGAACTCCTTGGAACCCTCTGGGTTTTGTGTCTCCATCTCTTGCACGTCCAAGAGTAGGAGAAGATGAGGGTCATGCACTGTCCTGGACACACAAATGCCACTTAAGGTCAGCCAGGGGAGATTATCGGGCGCGAGACATGCTGAGCTTGGTCTCAGCCAGGCCCCAGCCAGACACGTTGTGCTGACACCAGTCCAGACAATTTTTTTTTTTTTTTTAAGCACAAATGCCCTCCGTGTGTGCTGGTGGATAAAGGAGGAAGGGCTGTGTGTGTTCATCTGCTGCTTGGCAGTGCCCACAGTGCTTATTTTCCAGCAGAAAGCTGTCTCCTGGAAGGCCAGGCAGGGCTCTCTCCAGGTCTTGGAGTCTCCCAGCTGGAACAAGAAAGTCTTTAAGGTCCCTTGGAACCAAAACCCTTTTTGAAAGTGAGGGGACTTTTGTTAGCAGTTCAGGGTAAATGCTACCGTGGTGAATATTGTGCCAGGATTGGTGCTTGATGGGAAATCCAGACCCAAGAATAAGGGAGAGGAGGGGTGAGATGGTGAGAACTTTAGGAAGAGCATGAGAAGATGCTCAGGACCAAAACTGCTTTTTGGAAAAATAAGTGTATATGTACATATATTATAAAAAGCGTACATAGTTCTGAATACTTCTATATTTGGATAGTTTGATTTGCCTCTAAACCTGATGTCCTTGATGAAAGATCCAATTACAGGCATTTAAAATCCTCATCAGTAAGGCCATTTTATTCCTATTTTCGGCTTTGAGACACTGGTGATAATTTTGACAGCCCTTGATGTGGTCAGCTGGGAGCAATCCTGGTGGGTCAGATAACCCAGTGTGTGCTAAACCTGCTCTTTTCTTTCAAGGTTGGTTGGCTACAGGAATACCTTTAGCTAAAAAAACCAGAACAAAACTCAAAGATCCCCAGCCTAGCTCCCCTTTACATTCATGAACCTGGCATTGGGACAAGGCTGAGATCTGAAGGACAGCACAGATCTAAAACAGGCCCAGGACAGGAGCTGCATTGTTTTAGTTTATTATTATTGTTTTTTTAAATTCAATTTTTCTAAAATGCTTTGGTTCTTTGTGTATTAAAAATAGAGAACTTTTTCCTCCCAGACTCCTAATAAAACTGCTGGAGCTTGGAAAGAAAAAGTATGGATGACATGCTTTCATCAAATTAAAACTCACCATGTGATGGAGAGAAAATCCACACCAGAAATTTCCTGCCACTTCCAAGCAAGGAGAGATGTGACTCCTTCTGCCATAGCTTGGAAGAACCAAGTGTGGAACTTGATAAATTTGTGTGTTTCTGTGGTGTGAATGTCCCATACCCACAGTTGCTTCTGCAGCTGTCAGTTTTTTGTGGGGTTACTGCTTTGGTATCCCATCCTGCTGGATTTCTGCATGGATTTGGAAGCATTTTCAGCAGGAGCAGGATCATGCCCTGAGCCCCCAGACAGCATTTCTCCCCATTGTGGAGAAATCCTGACTGTGGGCTTTTCTTGAGAAAGCTCAGGCAGGACTTGGTGGTTTTGGAGGTCAGGGCAAGTGGTGGGGAACCTCATAGCCTCTTGTGCTGGTTGGTGAGTTGGGACTTAGCTGGAATGATGCTTTTATGGAGGACAATGGATGCACTGGCAAAACTGGGGCAGCCCCTCAGGAAAATCCAGGAAGGTGTAAAAAATATGGGGGAAAAAGAAGAGCTTTCCAGTGGGGATGGGATTTGGTGTAACACGGTTGTGCTGGGCATCACTGGTGATGAACCACCTGCACGAAAATGACAAAAGGTGTTTCCCCAGGGGATTTGGAGTATTGCCTTGATTTCTTCCCTCTGTGAGGGGCTATGTGAAGGGCTGTTCTCTGTAGACCTGACTACGAGTGATCCATACAACTAATTCCCCAAATTCCTCAGGGCAGACTCACTTTATTTTCAGTTGTTTCTATACTATTATTTTTTCACAATGAGCTTGCACAACGCGCTGGGGGGAGCCTGCTGGAGCCTCAAGGCAGGCTGCAATGAAAACCATGGAAAATCCTAATAACCCAGTGATAGCAGCAAATGGAGGGATCCTTAATAGCGAAATAATAGTGCAGATGTTTATAGCATTAAACATTATCATTGTTTGCTGGGACATGGGAACGCTCCCAGTTTGCTGGGAGTTTTCCAGGCATTTAGAAAGGGATGTGTTTGCACCAAGGAGCTCGTAAAAACGATGCTTTTAACTCAAAACAGGCATCCCAAAGGGTTTGCAGCCATCTATGGGCTGTCACACGCACACCAGGATGTGCTGAGGAGGATGTGGCTGTGGGTTTTCCTGGGATCTGAGTTTTTGTGTGGCTGCAGCAGGCAGAGTTGGATGGTGGGTGCCTGCAATGACCCCAGGTTGCACGGGGTGAACCCAGCAGGGTGTTTTTGAGCATAATACTTCTGTTTGCTTCATTTGCACAGATCCGTGATTATTGCCACCAAAAAAAGCCTTTTTGGGGGAAAAAAAAGAAGTCCGTCACTGTAGGAAGCGTCTCTTGAGTCACTTTTTCCTTGTCTCCTGCCACCTCCTCTCCTGCCGGAGTGGTGCCACTGGCTTTTCCCACCCCTTTTCCTGGCGGATGCCAGAACAAGGGGGGCGGGTGGGAGCAAGGGGGCTCCTCTGGGGTCCCAACAACTGCAAAAAGCAGCTTTGGTGGTGGCTGGCAGGGAGGCCTGAGCCTGTTTATCCCAGCTGAGCCCTTATACTCTCATGGATTTTTGACTAGACATGCAGTCAACAGCTGAAGCCCACAAACGGAAGAGGCTCTGGCATATTTATACTGTGTGCTGGCATCAGCTCCTTAAAAAAAACTCAAACATCCCGGATTACCTAAGATTCGTCCTTGAGGTCTGGTCACCCCATGTCATTCAGAAACCTAGTGGGATTCATTCATGAACTTCCAGCCCTCCATAAAGGTCTGTTCATTCATCGCCAAGGCAATTTTCTATTTTTTTTTTTTATTATTATTGGTAGGTTTGTGTTTTTTTCTTTTCCCTAAATGCTCTAGCAATTAAATAGCTCTCTGTAAGCAGTAGTGAACTAGCTGTTACATGGTCTTCACTAATACAAGCACAAACACCAGGTGAAAAAGTCCTTTTTTCCCCACCCCTGCCACCTCCTGAAAGGGATGGTTTTATATTCGCATCAATAAAAACCTGTAGGAATTTCAGCAGGGGTCCAGTGGCTCCAAAATCCCCCCAGCTGCTGTAAAACAAAACCCAAAAGGCTCTGAACATCACTGGCAGGCTGACAGTGAGGAGGGAGGTAGTGGGTGGTCAGCAGAGATCCCCCTTTGGATTGAGGAGCATCCTTCCCCTGGATCCAGAAGCAGCCCTCCCAGATTCTTCTCTCTCCCAGGCAGGTGGTGGAAACTCCATCCTGGAGGTGTTTCTTGCCCCTCTGGATGCACTTTTTCATGGATTGCACCCCATCTGTGTTAGCGGGGAGGAAGTAACCCAAACTGCCCTCCTCAGCCCCAGGTTTCAGCAGGACATAAAATTACCCACAGCAAAGTCTTGTGAGGCACCAAAAAAGGGAGTGGAAGGACAAACTGGGTGCATCTCAACGGATGCTGTCCCAAGGACTACCCCAGCATGGCCAGAACGCCTGTCCCTGGTTTAACCTGGGAATGAGGGTCCCTATTTTGAGACATCCATAGCCAGGCCCATTTTTAGTAGCTGCCTCCAGCAACTGGAGAAATATTTTCCTCGCTGGCATAGAAATGAGGAAATTAAAAGTGTGTGGCTGGGCTTTTTTTTTTTTTTTTTTTGTCTCTCCTCTCTTAAAAGCACAGTGCAGGGCTTGAACGAGATGGGAAGAAAACTGGGAAAATGGGTTTATTAATAGCAAAAAATAGAGCGAGCAGGCAGCCAGCATGTTGCCCTGGGGAGGGGTGGGTGGGGGGCCTGCAGGAAGAGCTTTTGGTTGCTGGGTCACCCACCATCCCAGCTCCAGTAGTTTCTCTCATAGTTCAGGGGATTATTTTGGTAGTGCTCACTAGCTTGCATTCCCAGCTTGATTTTTTTTTTTTTTCAAATACTATTATAGAGATGAATAGTTCCCAGGTCTTAACATGCCTACCGAGGCTGGAAGGAATTACCCGCCGAGCAGCGCCAGGCTGCTCGGGATCCTCCATCAGGAAAAGGGGCTTTCTCACATTTCTTCCCTCCCCCTGCCTTGCTTTTTCCTCCTACATCATTGCCATGCTGCATGGGGTAATTATGGGCAAGGGAGTTGAGAGAAGGGCTGCACCAATGAACTTCTACTTTTTTTTTTACAAGTTTTTAGGCCATTTTCATTAAGCTGTGTGAGGTTTTTTGGTTCTCTCTGTGTCTTTTGGTGCTTCCCATCGGTTAGGGTGGTGTCTCATACTGTCCATCACCCAGACCCTGCAGGCAGGGAAAAGCCCCACACACCAGAGCAGTCAAGTTCTCATCCCCTCTGGTCCCATGGGGTGGCTCTCAGTCTGGTTTTCCTAGCAGCACCTCATTGTTTTCAGTGGCTGTGCACAGTACATTGTCATTTATGGAAATAAATCATTCAGTAGGTGAGAATCAGGGTGTTCAGATGTTTGGTGGCACAAGCATCTCACCTCTCCTGTTGGCACTGTAGATGGTCCTGGTGTTGGTTTGGGTGAGGGTGGCTGTGTCATTGTCACTGACTGTGCCATTCAGCACTGACTGTAAATCCAGCCAGAGCTAGGCACTGGAATGACAGAGGAGTGCCTCAAACCTGAAAATGTTTTTTTTTGGAAATAGTGGATGGACGTTGATGTATGCGTGGAGAGGATCATGAAGACGTGGGCAGGCAAGGTGCTGCCGGTTCTGCGTCGCTTTTGGTTCGTGTTGATTCCCTTGGTGCTAAATCTCTCCTTTTTCTTTTCCCCCTGTTGTTCTGCAGATTCTCAAGTTCTTCAGGAGCCAGGGGATAGGTCACACTGGTGTGTGGTGGCATACTGGGAAGAGAAGACACGCGTGGGTCGGCTGTACTCTGTCCAAGAGCCCTCCCTGGATATCTTCTATGATCTACCTCAGGGGAATGGTTTCTGCCTCGGACAGCTCAACTCAGACAACAAAAGCCAGCTGGTGCAGAAGGTGCGCAGCAAGATCGGCTACGGCATCCAGCTCACCAAGGAAGTGGACGGCGTGTGGGTGTACAACCGCAGCAGTTACCCCATCTTCATCAAGTCGGCCACACTGGACAACCCCGACTCCAGGACGTTGCTGGTTCACAAAGTGTTCCCAGGGTTTTCCATCAAGGCTTTTGACTACGAGAAGGCGTACACCTTGCAGAGACCCAACGACCACGAGTTCACGCAGCAGCCATGGACGGGATTTACCGTGCAGATCAGCTTTGTGAAAGGCTGGGGCCAGTGCTACACGAGACAGTTCATCAGCAGTTGCCCCTGCTGGTTGGAGGTTATTTTCAACAACCGATGACTCGAGACAGAGTGAACTCATGACATCTATACTACTTTGCTGCTATTACTTCCTTCTGAGTGCTTGCTTTTCATGCAGACTTTTTTGTTGTTGTTGTTTTTTTTTTTTTGGTTTAGTTTTGTTTTGTTCACCCTTCCTCGTTTTGAGAAATAGCTTATGAAAGATTGTTGTTGTTGTTGTTGTTGTTGTTTGTTTTTTTTTGTTGTTTTTGCCTTTGGGGTATTTTGATAAATATATCTATTTTTTAAAAGTGTGAATGACCAATAACTCTCAGAAGGGCGAGAGAAGGGTGCAGTGGGGATAGATCACACGAGATAATTACTTCACGCCTCTCAAAAAGGATTATCCAATGGGGATCGATGGATTTGAAAGCCACTAGCTCTATGTTACACCTCCTTCCCTTGGACAACACAAGGAGATGACTGTATTTTTGTACGCACCACCTTCCCAGTGACGGTGACACCGAGACCCCTTCCCAGCAGTGCTGACCCCGCGTTGCCGCCGAAGGATGGTGCAAAACCTTCCCAGACAGGTCTTTTACCGACCTTTCGTGTTTCTCTTGTTGCTGGGTTCGTGTCTTGTCACTGTGTTGATTGTTCCACTGCTTTTTCTATGTTTGTTATGATCGTGGATTGATGTAAGAGGAAAAAAAACAACAGTGGAGGGACTCCGCGGGCATGGCCCGTGCTTGATCATTTGAGCTGAGATGCAAAGTGACAGAATTCTAAACCTAAAAAACAAAAAAGAAAAAATTAAAACTAAAGAAAAACAAGTGGGGAAAACAAGAGAAAAAGTGTTCACAACAGTCGGTGTGTCCATAACCTGCTTAGGTCAGGTTATCCAGGTACCATCTTATCTGGAATTGCAGTTGTGCTTTCATTTCTTCTTGAATTCATACACGAGTATGATACTTTTACACTGTTCTTAGCTCAATGAGCATGTTTAGACCTTAACATAAGCTATTTTTCTAAATATAAAGGTTTAATTGAACAAGAGAGCATTCTTCTTGGAACTTTAGCATTGTAGTGCTTTGGAAAAACACCCACACAAAAGAAAGGACTCCTTAAAAAAACCTGAGATTTATTAAAGAAAAAAATGTATTTTATGTTATATATAAATATATTATTACTTGTAAATATAAAGACGTTTTATAAGCATCATTATTTATGTATTGTGCAATGTGTATAAACGAGAAAAAAGTAAGAAAGATGCACTTTGCTTTAATATAAATGCAGATAACAAATGCCAAATTTAAAAAAAAAAAAAAAAAAAAGAGAACACAAGATTGGTGTTTTTTCTATGGGTGTTATCATCCAGCTGAATGTTTCTTTTTCTAAAGGAGTCTATGTTCCATTAAAAAATAAAAATGTACACTTGATCCCAAACTGTGCCAAGTGGCTTTTTTTGGTGGTGTGGGTCATGGAGACTGGAGAGGTGCTGCTCTGAGTGGGTGCTGCGTGGGGTCAGTGGTGGGAGCACCCCCAGCTGGGGTGGGTAACACCTGGCTGGGATCATCCTGAGCCTTGGGCTCCCCTGGCCTGGTTCGGTGCCCACGGCTTTTGGCTGCCCGGTTTGGATGCACTCCGTCAGCCCGAGGCTGGAGGGACTGGCTGCCCAAAATCCGCTGGGTTGTTTTTGCTGTTGTTCCTATTTCTCCCAATTTCAGCCAGACAGAAGCCCGGTGCTGGGGACACAGCTCCCGTTTGAGCCTGTCTCTGTATTTGTCTCACAAATACTGGGCCAAGCTTGTGCTCTCTGCTGGGACACATGTGGCCTGTGCCAGCAGCTGAGGAGGAAAACACCAGGAGGAAGCCAGTCCTTGGGTTTTCCTTGACTATTTCCTACCCTTTTCATCTCCCGTGCCTCTGCAAATAAAGGTGGTTGTTCCTTTTGCCCCCCTCACCCTGCCTTTGGGCATTCCCTGCTCCACATCCTCCTTGCACATGAGCTCTGCCAGGGGCAATTCCCTATACATTGTTCCTGCCTTCCGTGGAGCAGGACCTTGGGTGGAAACCACCATGAAGAATGTCCAGGTGGACTTGTGAGCTCCCACCCTACCGAAGGGCACGGACCCCAGGAATGTGACCTCAGCCTCTGCTGTCCTCCAGGGGCTGGGTGGGCCAGGCAGCAGGTCCGTCTCCGTGAGCTCCAGCTCGGTGCTGTGCCTTCTTTCAGCATAGATGTGCCCTCCCCAGAGGGATTTACTGGCACACAGCGTTTGGGTGTCTCCAAATGGACTGTGCTTTCAGCTGGATCCATGGCACTGAACACATGAACCAGCTCCAAAGGGGATTTTGGTCTAGGGCCTGTTTCAGTTCCCAGGCGCTCTCCTCATCCTTCAGGTGGGAATCAGCACAGAAAGCTGAGGCAGGATGGATACACCCATCTTGTGTCGCTTGATGTGCAGTAAGACACGCCCAGGAGGACAGGAGTCTTCCCAAACAATCTCATCTGTGCCACAATTTGGCTCACTTCTGTTCTGAGGCGCCAAATGTGAGCTACCCAATAATGACACAACGCCTGCCTGGTGCAGTGGGCCAAGCTAGCAGTGATGGCATCCATCACAAGCTCCAGGATCACCACCAAAGGCACTGCCGGTGAAGGATGGAGCAGACAGGTGCCTCACAAAACCCTTGGCTTATTGCTCTTGAGTTGTGTGGCATTGATCTTCGTGAGCAGGTCTCTGTGGGCAGCAGGGACCTGGGGTTGGAAAAATCACTCCAAATCTGGGTGTATGACCAGGTATAGGGTCATGCTGGGATTGTAGCTAGCAGTCTAAGAAGCACAAAAATCAGAAAAAAAATAATGAACTTATTTGATTTGCAAGGGACCTTAAACTAGTTCCAACTCCCTATCATGGGTAGGCACAACTTCCATTGTACTAGGCTGCTCCAAGTCCATCCAACCTGGCCTGCATCTTTTCCAGGGATGGGGCAGCCACAGCTGGGTGGTTTTACTCTGGATTAACAAAGAGATAGGGAATATTTGGTTCACTTGTGCTCCTCTCATCTCCAAACTGGGCTGCTGGGTCCTAAACCAGAAGAGATGAGACGATAGCTTTGAGTCTGAGGTATGGAACCAACTGAGCCACAAGGACAACCACAGAACTCTGCGTTGCAGAGGTGTTCTCAAGTGTTTTCACCTTGTTCCATGAGGTACATACTGTATCCTGGTGGTTAAGGCCCTGAAACCAAATTGTAGCGTAGATGGCTTTGTCCCTTCAATTTAGATCTGATTTTTGTCCCTGCACATTAGTCCATGAGATTTGACCAAACCATTTCCTCTTTTCCAGGAAATTTCACTTGTAAGGTACAGAGGTTACAAAAAGCTGCTCATCCTGAAAGTGAAGGATGAAAGTACTGTACCTCTAAACAAACTCTTTACAGCAGCTTTTCAAAATACAAAAACACTCCCAGGGCTGGAGCCCCTCTGCTCTGGAGCCAGCCTGGCCCAGCTGGGGCTGTTCCCCTGCACAAGAGAAGGCTCCAGGGGCACCTCAGAGCCCCTGCCAGGGCCTCCAGGGGCTCCAGGAGAGCTGCACAGGGACTGGGGACAAGGCCTGCAGGGACAGCACACAGGCAATGGCTGCCACTGCCACAGGGCAGGCACAGATTTTGGGATCTTGGGCAGGAATTGCTGGCTGGCAGGGTGGGCAGGCCCTGGCCCAGGGTGCCCAGAGCAGCTGTGGCTGCCCCTGGATCCCTGGCCAGGTTGGGCAGAGCTTGGAGAGCCCTGGGATAGTGAAAAGTGTCCCTGCCCATGGCAGTGGGTGGAACAGGATGAGCTTTAAACTGTTCTGCTGTTCTCTGAAAATGAAAAGAGGAAAAATGAGCCAGCGAAGCCAGAGCCTGTCTGTGGAGATGTGCCTGTGGTGGGTGCAGTGCTGGTGGCTCTTGTGTCATTTGCAGGGTGCAGTGATGGTCTGGGGTATCCTCCACAACCTCCCTTTACACCTTGCCCTGTGTGATTTCCTGGCCATGCCTGTGGAACACTGAGCTGGCTGGACCTTCAGCTGGACTTGCCTTTCCAGGTCAAATATTAAAATCACCTGGAGAATGACCTGAAAAGCCTGGCAGATCACTTTATTCTACGAGATCTTTGCTTGCATTCTTCTGTCAAAATAAAAGGCCAGGCAAGGTTGTTCACAGTAAGAAAGCTGAGAAATAATCAGCAAAACTCTGGCTTTTCAATACTATGACAGTTTTAGCTGAAGTGTTCCAGCCCTCACCTCCTGCTGAGCTAATTTTAGCCCTCATTCAACAAGGAAAAAACAAGAACATGACAGGAGGATGCTGAGCACCAGTTCATATGTGTCCCCATTCACTCGCTCAGCTCTGGGGCTGGTGGATGTGGGGCGAGTGGGAGGTTAAAATAGAGACCAGAGGTTAAGCAAGGAAGAATTTCCCCTTGTCAAGAGTTTTCCAATGGTGTAATTCCATCTTCAGGGCTCGGAAAAGCTGCAGCCACACAAGGCAAGGTGCTGACCTGGTACAAACCTGGTCTGAGCAGAAACACAGATGAAGGAGCTGTGGACAAGGACAAAGCCAGCTCCTTCCAAAATGAAAATGCTGATATCCAAGTCATCCCTGGATAGCATCATGATGTTCTTCTTGCTTCAAGCCTCCAGCACCTAAATTCAGGCACACCCCAGCTCCAGGGACACCTTCCAGCAGAGCAATGGCAGCCCTGGGACCTCACCTGTCGTCATGCTCTGTACAGCTTATCTGTGGATTCCACTATTCCCTCCTTGGAAATCACCTTAGAGAAATCCCATCTGCTTAAGAGGCTCAGACATGAGGTGGTTGAGACAGTCTGAAATCCAGATTTCCCAGCGGATGGCGGGACATGTCTCCCTCTTCTCCTTCTTAGAAAAGAATTTCTCTGGAAATTTGGGATGACTGAAATCAGCCTGTTCTTGCTAACTGTGTTTTTGCTTTGGACTGTGGCTCCAGAACCATAAATGCTAAATCTTCTGACAATACACTGCAACATGTTAAATTGCAGCACAGTGGGGCCTTTTTTCCCCCAGTGTTGCTGAGCAGTAATTGAAGAGTGCAATAAAAAAGGGTCAAACAATGCAATTTTTGTCCTAAATCACACCTGAAATATTGTCAAAGTGTCAAATGCTGAGGTACTGCAAGGGAAGGTGGTGAAATTCTACCGTCCTCAGGTCATGGTTTTCCACACTGGAAGGCCATTTGCAGGTGGAGCAGAGCCATGATCCCAGTGCCAGGTGATGCTCAGCAGCTGGCTCACTGCCCACCCTCCCCGCTGGGGGAATGGGTCCTTCTGCCCATGCAGCCCTCAGGACAGGCAGCTCAAATCCATGGAAAAGCTGATTCTTTGTGCTGGTGGTGTTTTCACTGGTGTAAAGTTACCCCAGTGGATTTTACCTCAGCTTGCAAATGGTAGCTCAGCTGGGTATTTGTCTATATCTGTCAGTGGATTTTACCTCAGCTTGCAAATGGTAGCTCAGCTGGGTATTTGTCTATATCTATCTATCTATCTATCTATCTATCTATCTAAGCTATCTAATCTATCTATCCATATCTGTCTGTCTGTCTATCTATCCATCCATATCTATCTATCCATATCTATCTATCCATCCATATCTATCTATTATCTATCTATCTATCTAATCTATCCATATCTATCTATCTATCTAATCTATCTATCCATATCTATCTATCTGTCTATCTATCCATCTATCTAATCTATCTATCTATATCTATCTATCTATCTACTATCTGTCTGTCTGTCTTTCTGTTGGTCTGTCTGTCTGTTTGTCTAGCTATCTACTGGTGTGAAAGCCCTTGTGGAGGCAAACTGGAAAAAAATTGGCTTAAGAGGAATTAACAAGTCACATCCATACAAGCATTTTCTTTGCGTTGTCCCCGTGCATTTGAAAATTCAGCTTGTTTTATTGGGCACATGTTGGAAAGAAGGTACCAGGCTGGGGGCACACCTCTGGTGGTTTGAGGGAGAAGATTAAAATGGGCTAAGAAGATTAAAATTGTGGAAATATTCGGAGCAAGAAGTGAAGATGGAGAGCTACTCCCATGCCATTTGTCTGTACAGTAGCACAGACTCAAATGGGCTTTTTTGGACCAGATATTTTTGTTTTTTGCAACAAGCAGCCTTGAGAGGTGATGTGCTGGGGGATGGACAGCAAAGCCAGGACTGGCCCTGAACAGGCAATTGACGAGCCAGCTCAAGGCTGGGGAGCTCTGTCCCTGTGACCTCACTGTGTCACCAGACTTTGGCAGGAGCCCTGCTCAGCCTTGCACAGAGGAGGCAGAGGAGCACCCCCAGCCTCTCCAGCAACTCACTGTACAAATTTTTGTGTGGCTTAAAGGTGAAATGAATAAAACCCCAAAATTCTTGCAAGGTTGTGGTGGCTGTTGTGGTTAACGGGGAAGTCGCTGCCGTGTGATGTTTGCCAGCCAAGGTCCCTGTCATCAGCTTCAGTGGAAAAGCCCAGGATGCTTCCTCTTGTCTTGCTGCTGGATCACCACCATAAACTGGCAAAGTGCTCCTGGTGGTGAATTTGAGCAGCCCCTTGGGTTATTTTTCAGACACTCTGGTTTCTGAAAGCCAAGAGGCTCCAGCGCTCGCACACTAGGTCTGGCTGTCAGCTGCACACGAGGCTGGACTTGATGGCCTTGGAGGTCTTTTCCAGCCTTGAAGATTCCCTGATTGTAAATGTCTCCTGAACCTGGTGGCAAGGTTCAAGTCTGAAAATGTGGCGGAAATCTGAGAGTGAATTGAGCTCCCACTTCCAAAGATGACAAAGTCAGAGTGGAGGGAGAAGGCCTGAGTGAGCAGCTGTCCTGCAGCAGAGGCAGCTCGAGTTGTGCTGTGACTCATCCTCCTCCTCAAGGGACCCTGTGGTGGGAGCAAGGGCGTGCTTTGTCTGGGCTGGGGCACGGTGCTTTGGGGTCTGGGTTTTGAGATGCTCACTGGGCTGGTGAGCAAGGAAAAGCAGTGCTGAGCAGGAGCACAACTCTCCTTCAGTGGTCGAGACACCGTGCAGAGGGTGTTGGAGTTCCTGTCCCCAGCCTGTGCGTGCCCAGTGCCATCTGCAATATGACATATTTGGGCTGAAAGAAGAGGTTAGGGGTCTCCTTGCACCCTCCACACACAGCTCAGCCTGCAGGCACCACTGGGAGGTTGTGGGAGCTCTGAACTCCTTCAGCCAGGAGTGTTGAGCCCCTTTGAGCCCAGCTGTGCCCGACGTCCTGGGCAGGTTCCCAAGGCTCTTGGCTCTGTCCCTTGCCTCTGAACAGGGTCAGGGCTGAAGGGAGGGTGACTGAGGCCCTCAGGGTTTTAGATCAGCTCTGAGAGTCAAATCTGGGTGGTTTCACTAGCTTTCAGCGTGGTGAAGTGTTTGCAGCCTTTTTTTGTACCAGACAGGAACAAAGCAGCGCGAGTCAGACGTGGTCGGTGCGGGTGCTGTCGGTTACCAGGGTTACAACACGCATGGGAAAAAGGGAAAAAAAATCCCACATATTGCAAGGAACTAAGTACTAATTTTGCTGTCGAGGCGATACATAGGACTGGCATTACCATGGATGTATTTATATCCTCTGCCCTGTAGCAAATATGTAAGTTATTCTGAGGCATATCCGTACTCTGGGTTTGGAGCTGGACCACAAAGACCTCCAGGGAGTTGTTGTGTGAGAGCTGAGGGGGGTCTCTTGTTATTCCCTGCAGCTGCCCAGATGAGAATGTCAGCATGAATATGCTTAAAATAGGAAAAAACACATTCTAACCCCAAAGATATCTGTGTTGCACAAGGCATGCTGCAAAGAAAGGAACAGGACAGCTCTGGCTCCAGCCTTCAGCCAGTGAAGGGACACAACTGGGCCCCAGCACCACAGCCACCAAAGATTGTTAGCTCAGTTTTTAGAGCCAAGCTCCAGTGGAAAATGGGTCAGAAAATAAGTTTTGCCTCTCATCAGCAAGGTAAGCCAAGCCTGACAGGAGGAAACTAGAAAATGAAGATGATATAAAAGGGATCCAGTGAAAGATAAAGATCTGATGAAGGTGGAAGAAGGGAAACCAACCTCCTGATGGGAGCTGGGTGGTGGGGTCCTGCAGAGCACTGGCCGGGCATGTTTCTCTCAGGGGGACACTGGCACAAGCAAAACCAAACCACTGTAGATGGCCCAGCACCCCAAAATGCCCTGCTGGAAGTGGTATTCACTTCTTCCCTGGAAGCTCAGGCCTTGTGGTTTGGTTCTTCCAGCCCAGCATGCCGTGGGGAAGCTGGGATGAATTTCATGGTTGGAGAATTTTCTGGTTTTAATAATTGATCAAGAGCGAGCAGTGGGATGGAGAGGCCTCGTGCTGCTTGTGGGCTCAGCAGCAGAACCACTTCCAGCCAGCAGACAGCATGGAGAGGGGCTGGAGGCAGGGAATTGCCTCCATCAGAGGGGCTGCTCAGGGCTTACAGCCTCCACAGCCGGGCAGAGGGCTTTGCTTTCATCTCCCTGCCTACAACATCTGCAGCCTGGCCTCGTAAAACTTTCAGTGCTGTTTTAACCCTTCAGGCTCTCTTTTTCTTTTAGGGTGTTTTCTGGGGAAAAAAAGGTTGCAGTTGAAGCACTAAAAAAGCCCATGCAGCAGCCTCCCTACTTGGAGGAGCTGCCATCTCTGTCTGCTGCCCATGGAGAGAAGGAGAGTGGGATCTCACTGCACAACTGGGATCATTCCCTGGAGGTCTCTAGCCTGAGAGAGCCTGCTGGACTGGGACAGCACTGGCATTTTAGTGTGTATACTACAGAAATAACTTTTCTTGGGGCTTTTTTTTTTTTGCAGAGATGCATCACCACTCTTGGCAGCAGCAAGGCTCTGGGTTTGGATTGATTTTCAGCACAGTCAAGCTCAATACTCCTAATCCAAAGTCTTTCAGCTCTTGGAGGTCACACTGAGTTCAGGAGGCAAATTTCTCACCTGGGGCATATTTTTGTTGCAGGAAAGCAGATCCCTAGATAGGGACCGGATTTGTCGGAGGAAACCGATCTCAGATACAGACCTGCTCGTGGCTTGGGAAATCCTGGGAGATGCAGCCAGAGTGAATCTGGTGTTCAGAGCTCAGCAGCCTCAAATACACCCATCCCCTTCCAGGGGAGACGAACAGTCCAGCAAAACAACCTCAGGGGCACCGGAAAATGGTGAAACAGAACTTGAGGAATGTCTAAAAGGAACCTGAAAGTGGCGTTGGGCAACACGGAGAGCAGGAAACCGCAAGGAGCAGCAGCAGATCTCGGTTATGCATGTCTGTCACAAAGTCTCATCTGCTTTTTGAAGCCCCATGAAAGGTTCCTACTCGTGGGCTCTGCTTGGTGTCTCCCAGCTGGGTACAATTTGTGAGCTCCAGGAGTCGTGTGAGTGTAAGAGAGGGGAAAGCACAACTCTCCAGTCCTCCAAATGCAGGAGAAATTTGGCAAGTGCAGGGTGAAGACTTGAGCCTGGATAGATGAGGGAAAAAGAAAAAGTTATTAGGAGTTTTCATGGCTTTAAGTCAGCTGAGGATGTGGGTGATTTCTTTCTTTTTTTTTTTTTTTTTTTAAAATGGTTGGGTTGGCAGGGCTTGGCTGGGCCCTGGGACTCCTGCTGGGAGCAGCTGAGGGACAGCCCCAGCTCTGACATACCCAAGGGTGTGCCAAAGCTCCTCCATCAGGCACTAAAGCACCTAAACCTGAATAATGTGAGAGATTCAGCTCATCCAGGTAAGCCATGTGAGGCTGAGTGCCGGGAGAGGAGGAAAAATGGGTAAGTTGTGGTGGAAATAGACAGAAATTTCCTTACCTATCCATCATTCCCCGAAGCAACAAATCTCTGCTCCTCTCTGTCTTTGCTTTAAGCAGTATCTCAGGGTCTAAAAACCCTAGGGGGTTTTTTGAGGTTCCAGAACACTAAAACTGGACTTGAAGCTGGGATTTTGATATGTGGCCCATGGATGTCATCCCTTCCTGTCATCTCACAGTTGCACAGTGGTCCACAGGCCATGCTGGCCTCCCTCTGCCGCCTCTCCCGGCTGCTGCAGAATTCCAGGTGCACCCTGAGCTGGGCACATCACAGAAACTCTCTGAATGGCCTTGGGCAAACTGCTTCTGCCTCAGTTTCCCTTTCCTCCCCGTTACCAGCCCCCGTCGTGCCTTTGGTGGCATGGGGAGTGATTTTCCTCCACCAGCAGAGTTTAATTGAGAGGCTGGGGATGGGTTCTGCGTTTATACTCCTGTTTCCTGAGCGAATCCCCGAGATGAAAGCTGAAGGAGAGCGCAGCACAGGGAGGGAGCTGCAGCTGGGACACCAGTGCCAGTGTTTGCAGCACCTCCACGCCAGGAGACATCAAAGAGGGCATGGCACCCTCAGCTCCCAGCCAGCGGGGAGCTTAAATGCCCTTCCAGTTCAGGCATGCCTCACCGTTTGCTAAAAAAAAAAAACCAAAAAAAAACCCAAAACAGAAAAAAAAAAAAAAAAAAAAAAAAATTAACCCCAGTTCTTATTAATCTGCGATTGAAACTGTAATTATGTCATCGCTCTCAACAGCCCCATCGGCAAGTTCGGGCAGGGGACGGGGCTGAGCCGCCCCTCCCGCAGCTCCGCAGCCTCGCCCGGGCTGGCGCATCCCGCCCGGGCACGGAGCCCTGGAGCCGGCCGGGGGGATAAAGGGGATAAAGCTGCTCCCGTGGATGGTCCTGGCACTGTGTGCCCTCCTGTCCCCACCCTCGGGACGCAGAGCTGTGGCTGTCCCCAGTGCCCCCAGCAAGGTCAGGCTCCTCCGCCCCGCTCCATCCCTGCGGGAGTGCAGGGCTCCGCTGCTTCTTTTAATCCAGACAGCAGCCCCTCGGTGCCCCCAGCGCCTCAGTGCGGGTTTCTGGGACACAAAAGAGCCTCAGTTTCTGATGCTGCTGGTTTGCTGCCTCCCTAAATGTCCCCTGGGATGTCCCTGCACTGTGCGCAGCCCCAGGAGCCTCTCCCGCCCGGGGATGCTCGGCTCTCCCCCAGCCCGCAATCCTCCCAAAACCACTTTTCTCTCCCCAGAATCTCCCACCTCTTCAGGTGCCCCTCAAGCCCCAGGAAGCCAGCTTTGCTCCCCCAGCCCCACACTTGCCTCTCTTTGCTCCGAAAATGCTGGTTTCAGCTTTCATTGCTCTCAGATGTTTTTTTGGACTCTATTAAACAACACTGCAAACGTTGCTGTTAATTAAAATTCCTCCTAACCACTCCCTGCTCACCCTCCTCTTGGAACCCCTCCTTAAAACCTCATTCATTTTTGGGATCTTCCCAAACAGAGGTTCTCTAGGCCCAACTTTTTTTGGTAGTACTTCTCCATGCCACATCCGTCCTCTGTAAATAATCTCTGTGGTGCAAAGCGCTGCCTGCTTTTTCTTTATTGCCATTTTCCCATAATTTTATCCATTCTTGGAGATTAAGCATGAGGAACTTCAAAAGGATTTATCATGTTTAGTCTGTTCTTTGTGCTGGGAACAGTATCAACAGACACTCAGCATCTCGTGGGACAAATCCCCTCAAGGTTGGTACATCTCTCTGGAAGATAACATTTTAGAAACTGAGCTCCCACCTGTCCAGCACTGGATACCTGTCCAGACCTTGAATATCTGGAGTGACATCTACTACATAGCTGGGCTTTGCTGCTATCAGTCCCTCCTCCAGGTTTATTGCACGCCTTTGGATATTTGTTGTCCTTGTTGGAGGGGAAGTCATCTCCCCTGGAGGAGGACTGGTCTGATAAAAATGCCAGAGCGAGGTGTTTCTTTAAACTTCAAAACACAACCCAGCCAAGGAAGCAAAATAAACTGAATGTATTGAAAATGGTGCTGGAAGAGAGCACTTAAAATCAGCTAAGCCCCTGCTAATCCCAAGGGCAAATCCAGACATCCTCAAACTACCTGCAGTCGCTGTTTTTCCAGACTGTTCTTAGAAATCTTAAGTGCAGCATTACCATGGTTTTTTTTCAGGCAATTTTTTCCCAGGCCTTTATCATCTGTCTGTCACCCAGGCTGTATCTTCCTTCCTGCAGGTTAAGCCCATGACTTCTCAGCCCTCCTTTTGTGATAATGAAGGGTTTATCTCCTTTCCCTCGGCAGCCTGTTTTATGATTTACAATATCCCTTTGTCCTTTTTTTAATTCCATAGACTAAACAGCACCAGTTCCTTCAAGCTTCCTTTTTTTGGGCCATCTTTTGGTTTTCTAAGCACTTTACACACCATCCCCCAGAGTCCCTCTATTGCTAGCTGACCACCTTTATTGTTAAGTCATTATCCAGCATTCATTAGACACCACTTGTTTGGGTAAATGTTGCTTTTTACGATATATTTTTCCTTCTCATTATTCCAGAATGCCATAGCTGTCCTCCAGCCCTCTGCCAGCTCTTCATGGCTCTGCAGAGGTGAGGGAAGGCTGTGTCAGGGCAGTATTCCCAGCACCAGACTGCAACAGGGCCACAAGGAGCTTGGGGGATTTGACAGGGACCAGCCCAGTGGTTCCCAGCTTCCCAACCATCTTTGAGAACTCCATTCCCAAAAAGAGGCAAACACCCATTAGAAATTTGGGGTTCCTCTGAGGTCTCTGTGGTTTTGGAAGCCTGGGCTGCTCCAGTTCCAGCTCACAGGACACTGTGGAAATTCAGAGTGAAGTCTCCAGATTTGTGCTGGGCAGGGAGCAGCCTTTCCAGGCATTAAATGAAAATGGGTCAAGTACACCACATTTTTATGCATTCTGAAATGATGTTGTTTTTTTTTTTTTCCCCCACAAATACATTTTGATATGTGAAAGCATTTTGTGCTATTTATTGCAATTATCTCTGAGGATACAGTTGATTCTGCTGAAGATAAGGAGGACCCTGGAATTCCAGGAACAGCATTACCAGTGAGATAAGCATCATCCACAAGTACACAGTGGGTTTCCCTTCCAGACAGAGGACATCAGACCCCCAGCCCGAGTAAAAGTCTCCAGCCCCACACAAGCACAGCCAGGAATGCTTTTTCCAGTTGAGGACCTGGCCTGGGATCAGTGTGGCAAAGCAGTGAATTTTGTGCATGAGCTACATGTCTGCTGAGGGTGTTTTAAATGCAAGAACAACACAGCACACTTATTTTCTGCTTGAAAATTCTGCACATATTGCAGAGGTTTTGGTCAAAGAGTTCCCTTTACTCTCTTGCATATTTTAATTCAGGCCATTTGAGAATAAAATACATACTGAAACGCATTTAATTGTGTTTTCATGAGTTTTTAATGATGTCTGCTTCATCAAGGGTGATGATCAGAGAAGCACAGAGTGTTTTGGGTTGGAAGGGTCATTAAAGACCCTCTCATTTCACCCCCTCCCATGGGTAGGGACACCTTCCCCTGTCCCAGGCTGCTCCAAGCCCCATCCAACCTGGCCTTGGGCACTGCCAGGGATCCAGGGGCAGCCACAGCTGCTCTGGGCACCCTGTGACACACCACCCTCACAGCCAGGAATTTCTTCCCAATATCTGGTCTAAATTCTAAATGTTTTTCAATCCAGTTGTCTGAGGCTCAGTTTCAAGCCCATCTTTGCTTAAAACAGTAGGACAAAGTGAGGTGTGCAGGGAATGGGCACCACTCTGGAATCAATTAAAACAGTGGGACAAAGTGTGCAGGGAATGGGCACCACTCTGGAATCAAGACCCCTCCAGTGACCTTGGGCAAGGCAGGGAGCTTCCCACCAAGCCCTGCTCTCTGGAGCAAACACTGGCTCTGGGAGGAGGTGACCCCTGGGGAGTTTGGATGTGTCTGGTGCTCAGCTGTGCCCTGTGAGGCCCTGACTTGAGAGGGAGAAGATGCTCTGGCAGTAGGGAAATGGAGGGGGAATGTGGGGATTCGAGGTGTGGGGGACAACATGGATGTCCCTGTGGGTGGTCTTTCCACTCCTTGTTTTACCTCCTGTCTGTTTTTTCTCTCTTTCTTCCTCCCTCAGGCCTGGCCAAGGTCTTTTCTGCTCCAAGTTGCAGACACCTTTGTGAAGTGACCCTTAGACCAGGTTGTTTGAGGTGAGCAAAGCCCACGCCAGCCGCTGTCGATTAATTATTACTTCCAACCTCCTGCTTCTCAACCTTGGGAAACTGCTCGCTATTGGGTAATTCTTCATTTTTCTCCACCCCCTGCTCCCCAAATGGGCAGCAGTCAAAATACAACTTAGTCCAGGTTTAAAAAAACCCCTCCCTACCAAAACTGCAGAGACCAGAGCCCCTTTTGCAAAGGGGTCCTTGGGTAGAAGGGTGTCCAGGGGGATGTCCCCCCTCAAGGCACAGGTTCAGGGGCACCAGGGCCAGCAGTGTTTGGAGTGAGAGCCTGTGGCAGTGCCAGTGGCCTGGCAGGGAGACAAGGTGGAGTCTGGCTGTTTCGACACCGAGCTCTCCAGCCCTCGGCACGGTTTCCATTGGCACCTGTGCCGGCAGCCAAGAGGGAGACCTTTGCTCAGCTTCCCATTAACCATTTCCTTCTAATTAAAGGCATTCACCAGTCAGCTGCCACTGACCAGCTGGGAGGATAAATGAGTGGTCCCTGACCATCGTGTCTTTCTGTTTCTGTCACTAATCTGGCAAGTTTTTGGTATTGCAAGGAGGGGAGGAGATGGGTGCCAAGGCGTGCTTGGGAAAAGAGGTGTGAGGTTGTGCTTTTGGGGAGGAGAGGGAGGAACCCCTCACCCTGCAGCGTGCACGGGGGCGAGAACTGAGTGATGCAAAGCCCCCCTTAGTCCTGAACTTGAGCCCTCTCCCTGTGTACTGTCGTGAATGCCCAGCTCTGGTCGTGCACACCCCAGAAGGAGGGTGAATTCAGCACCTCAATCTCCCCCAGGTGCTGCAGCCCTGGTGCCACCGAGCTGTCCCAGCAGCCTGGGGACCCCTGGCTGCCCATGCCCTTCCTTCCCACCCGTTTCAGGAGCTGCTCCGACAGCCCTGAGTCAGGCTGGCCAGCCTGCTGCCTGGCCCTTATCGCCTTTCCTTGTCTTATCTCCTTCCAGTAGGAATTGGATTGGGATCGGGCGCCCCGGGAGCTCGGCGGGGAGCTCGGAGCGATGCAGGGGGCTGATAATGGCATTTCCTGGAGGCAGAGCTCTGGGGCAAGGGCTCCTCAAGAGCTCACAGGGGCTCTGAGGGCAGGGCTGAGATGGGTGACATGAGAAAACCCCTCTGCAGCACTGCATTCCCCACCTGCCCACAAAGCAGCCGGTGCTGAGATCCTACTGGACAGCTTGGAGGCAAAAAAGAGCTGGGAGAGACCTTGGGGATCTGGGATGACCCCAGGAGGCTGAGCAGGACGGAGATGCTGGTGGCCAAGCTGCAGCTCACACCAGCTGGGAGTGAACAGCACATCTCCTGCGTCTGGAGCAGCACGGGGAAGTGAGCCACAGCTGAGGATCCAGACTTTTCCTAAAAAAACACCTGCCCCAAGGCACTGCCCCTGGGGTGAGCCTGGAGAATGCACCTCCTGGGCAAGCACGGGAATGGTCCCCTGGGACCGGGAATGGTCCCCTGGGACTGGGAATGGTCCCCTGGGTCCGGCGGTGCAGATGCAGGAGGGATTCACTCCAGGCTGCCCACTGCCATCTGCCACCATCCCCTGCAGAGCTGGTGGGGTCACCTCTCATCAGTGGTGGGTTCAGTTCACCCCCTCAAGACTTGGGGCTGAGGTGGGGTTGGGGTTTGCACGCACGAGGGTGACAGTAAGGGACAAAGGCCACCAGCTGTCCTCCAGGGACCCCGGCTGGGTGGCCTGGGTGGAAAGCACGGCGGTGCCCTGCCGTCTGGGCTCCCTTCCAGGCTCATCATGGGACTCCCAGCAAATCCCCTGGGGCAATCTGATCTCCTGGACGCCAGGCACCTATCCCTCCCTCTGGCACGTCGGGCTTTCCATGGTTTAAGGTGCCAAAGTTCATTGACAGCGGTGGCAGCTCAGGCACACCCACAGCCCGTGCCACCCTCCGTGGGACAAGGCAGGTCACCCTGCCAGGAGGAAAGAAAACAAGGTGCAATAGGGATAAAGTCACTTTGCACCCAGGTATAAAACCTTGCAGGGAGGGGGAAAAAAATCACCCCTGTGATACATCCGGCATAAACCCTGGAAGCTGTAGGGCTGCTGGAAGACATTAGCTAGTTTTGTTTCACAGAAGAGTCAGAATTGATGAAGAAACTCTGTCTGAGGCCTCACAGAGACAAATGACAAGTTTCCCAGTACTCCCTGAATGGCTATCAAATGTGTCATAGTTAGAAGCCAGCCTGGAGGGACTTTTCCTCCAGTAGGTCCCATTCCAGGAAATTAGTCTGCCCTACACATTCCCTAGATTTGTCAGTGATCTAGGAGGCATCTTTGTTAAAAAACTGGTGAAGCTTCTACAAACTCTTGAGTAATTTAGGAGGCGAAAATCCATGTGGTAGAAGCCTCCTGTCTGTTGTGGGAAGGGATGGTCATCTTGTTGGGAAACAACTGGCCGTGGAGGGATGCAGTTCCACTTGTGCCTCTGCAGCTCCGCGATGGGTTCAGAGCGAAACCTCCACGAGCACGTCCTTGTGCTGCTGCTGTCACCACCTCCCCCGGCCCAGAGGGGACTGCTGTGTCCCCAGAGCGAGGTGCAGAGCGCTCTACGTGCTCCCTGCACCGGCCACACGCCTCTGCACGGGGCCAGCAGCTTGCACAACCCGCAGGGTCAGGGACAGGGAGCGCAGCTCTGGCTCACGGCTCCCACAGCGAGTGTCCAGGCAAGCAGATTCATCCCCACTGTGGGGTGGCCAGATGAAAAATAAAGCTTAGGGGAAGTGTTGGTGATGGTGGAAGGTTTTCTGGTAGCCCAGATGGTTGGCATGGGACAAAAACATGCCCAAAATCCCTTGAAGCATCTCCAGTGCAGCGTGCTGTGGTCATTCTGCAAGTTGACTCCCAGATTTCCCTGTTGTCTTCTCATCCTTGGCTGGGCTGGGGCAGACCCAGGGCTGACCTAGAGGAAGGCTTGGTCAGCCCTACACTGCCCCAGCTGCAAACACCTGAAATGGCTTAAATCCCACCTGACATGGGATAAATCCTGTGGCAGTATTTGAGCCACCACATCAGCACCTCGGACTAGGAATACCATGAGAAGAGCCTTTGCAATCTGAGGAGGCACTCAAACTGCAGTGAAATCACAGAAAGACCAAGTTAAAATAAAATAATCCAGTGCCCCCCACTTGCCTCCCTCCCTGTGAACTCCACTGAACTTTGAAAAACTAAAACAAAACAGGGTTGAGTTCAGCCTCAGTTCAAGTTGTAGATAAAGTTCAACCTACTTCTAATTTTGTCCTGACAATTCCCACCAGAAAATAGGCTCCAGCACTGTGCCCTGGAGGTAAGCCAGCCCTGACCCTCACCAGCCCCCCCTGGATGTCCCCAAAATCTCCTGCCCACCTGCAGGTGGGACAAAAAGCACGAGGCCAAGTGTGCCAGAGCCCCCAGGAGACCATCCCCTGGGGGTGGCCACGGTGCATCACCATGCCACTGGGCTGGCTGTCCCCATCTGTGTCTGGGCAGGGCCACCCTGGGCTGGGACAGGTCTCCAGGGGACAACTGCTTCTCAGACTAATTTTTTTCCCCCCACTGCTTCCCTTAGGAATGTCACTTAAATCCAGCACCATGGGAGCAATTAGAAGTGGAGAAGAGGGTGATTAGGGGAGGAATTGGGAGACCAGGTGCTGTGCATGGAGCATGAGAGGAGGTGAGGCTCCCTGGAACCTCCTCCTGGCATTTCCAGGGGAACATGGCTGGCGGTGATTCCTAGGGGGATTTTGGCATGCAAAGCCAGTGCATCCCAGGGAAAATGGAGGTTGTGGATTCCCCACCTCTGGAAGTGTTCCAGGCCAGGTTGGACAGGGCTTGGAGCAATCTGGGATAGTTGAAACCATAATTTTGAAGGTCCCTTCCAACCCAAACCATTCTGTGGTTCTGTGGTTCTATAGTGCGTGCAGAAATTGTTAACCAAGGGAGAAAACCCTTGCACAAGGTTCAGGGGACCCAAATGTGAACTGCAGGGACCCAGGATGGTCCCAGTTCCCAAAAAGGTGAGTGCAGGTGGTGACTGGCAGAAGGACAACTCATCCTTCCCAAGAAGGACACATCCTCAGCTGTGAAAAGGGAGCTGAGGTGGCCAAAAGTGACAGCACAGAGCTGGAAACCTGCCTGCAAACACAGAGGGAGCAAAGGGAAATATAAATTACAGAACAGGGAGCAAATGTGTAAATTCAAGTCAACAGGGAAAAAATGTGTAAATTCAGCTGAAAAGCAGAACTCAGGCAGCAGCACTGGGTTATTTGGGTTTAGTCCCCTTGGGAGAGCAGTGAGTCCCTACAGCACCCTCCAAGTGCCCAAAAAATCAATGGAAATGCAATTTTACCTGAAGAATATATACAGCAGGATGTGTCCACGCCATGATTGTAAAAACTAATTACAGTCACCACATGCAAAACAATCCCTGCCCCAAACACTTCATGGCTCCCCCAAAAACAAGACTGCATTTATCTCTAAGAAATCAGCACAAACCCATGGTTTCTAACAAATACCCTGCATTTTTTGTGCTTGAAAAGAAGAGCAGAGCAGCCCTGCTAACTGGGGGTTGGTTTCTTACACAAGTTGTAAAATCCAGCCCTGGGGAGAGAAGTTACCTTTGCTGTAAAACAATCTGCCGGCTGGATTTCACAATCTTTGTCGTCTTTCTCTCCCCACAGCAATATTTTTACGGTGTTTGCCCTCAAACCAGTTTTTCATCAGCCGACGTGTAATTACCACCAGACAGGTTTTGGATAACCCATCCCCCGGTGCAGCTTTTCCTCCCACCCTAATCTACCCAATCTTCCAGCCTTGCTTTGAAAACTGACCTCTTTTGGACCTCAAAATTTTAAATTATGAACAAAAAAAAAGTCAATTTAAAATTGTTTTCTGAGGTTGGACGTTGTTAATTCCTGGAAATGTACAAGGCCAGGTTGGATGGGGTTTGGGATAGTGGGAGGTGTCCCTGCCCATGGCAGGGGGTGGAATGGGATGATCTTTAAGGCTCCTTCCAACCCAAAACCATTCTGAGATTCCATGATTCTAGGATCAAGGCAGGGAGTCGTAAATGCTGGTCAGGATTTACTTTAGGGTTTCATCCCAAGAAGAAATTAAAAAAAAAAAAAAAAAAAAAAAAGAAAAAAAGGGCCAGTGCCAGATAATTTGGCAGTGGCTGACAGATGGGACCTGGGGAAGCCCCAGCTCAGCTGACACCTGGCCTTGGTGCTCTCATGACCCACCTGGGCACGGCACAGGGCACAGGATTCTGTGCCAAGCAAGCTCAGGCTCCTGCAGAGCTCACTGCTGTTAGTTTTAAAGGTAAAAGAGCACTGCCTGCTGCGACCTCCACCCACAGGACAAGCCAGAAGGAACTCCTCCCCGGAGCCTGCGTGAAGCAAGAGCAGCTAGGATTTGTCCCTTGGATTGGGAAACCTGGCTGCTGCTCCATCTGTACTTTCAAGCACCCTAGAAATAGAGCCCAGGCTTGGTGCTGCCTGTAGAAGTGTGGAAATGCTCTCCATAACCACCCCTTGGACTCTGCACAGGCCCTAGATGCCAGGGAATCTCATGGGCACTGTCTTGGCCTGCCCAGGCCGGAGGATGGAACGAGATGATCTTTAAGGTCCCTTCCAACACAAACCATTCAATGATTCTGTGATTCCATGACCCCTCCTGCCCATGCAGACCCCGCTGCAGCCCAGCTCCTCAGACAGCCGCTCCCACACTCCCACCAGTTGCAGGGATCTGTTCCAGGGACTGGTTTCTGCTCCCAGCTCCAGCACAGCCACTGCTGTAGGGTCACCAGCAGCACCAGCAGGGTTTGTGCAGTCCTACCCTGTCTTCCCAGGACCATTTAGGTTGGGAAAGCCTTACAAGATCAGTGAGTCCAACCTATGACCAGTCCCTACCTTGTCACCCAGCCAAGAGTGGCATGTCCACTCCTTCCTTGGACAGTTCTATGGATGGGAATTCCACCTCCTTCCTGGGCACCCCCTTCCAATGCCTGACCCCCCTTTCCATGGGGAAATTCTTCCTGATGTCCAACTTGACGTTTTGGCTGCAAGGCCACATGTGTCAGGCATTTGGACACCAAGAATGACAGAAACATTCTTGGGGCCTAAACACTGATGCATTTCCTCTGGCAAGGCTGGGAGGAGAAGAGCAGAGGCTGAAGCAAGTCCAGGACCATGGCAAAGGTGATTTCTCCCATCAAACCATTGCCATCTCCTGGCATCCCTCCCCCAAAGTGGAAACTTCTGATGGGAAAGCTCTGTGGGAAGTTATTGAAAAGGTCTGAGCTAATAAAATCCAATTTGTTTAAATGTTATTGCTACAGCAACACAACATACATTGAAACAAAACACTGGTGAAAAACCGGGATGATTTAGGACAGAATGCAATTCTCATCCTGGCATTTCTCTTGAGAGGGACTTGGCATTTTTTTTCCCATGGGCTCTGGGCAGACAAAGCCAAACATCCATTTCTGGGACCATCCATCCTCGAAACCCCACACTCACCTGTACCAGCAGGGACAACCACAGTGACCCTCCAAGAGGTACAGGCAGTGTCTGCATTCCTGAAAATGTTTTCATCAGTAGTTTACTGCCCAAGGATGCAACATTTCTTGCAGAAATCTTTCTCTAGGAGTCCAGAGAAATCCTGGGGGCAAGGACAGACATCAAGCTAGGCCCAGCAGTCACATTTTGTAGCCACACAAGTCTCCACCTTTATAGTTGGGGATCATAGTGCAGGACACAAAAGGAAGAGGCCACAGTCTTGTAATGAGCATTATTGTTTTAGTATTTTCTTGCATCCCAAGCAATAATCACTTAAGGCACAGTTCACCTGGCAAACAGAGCACCAATGCAGTTACATTTAGGTCACTTATCTTTGTTGCCCATTTTGCCACCAGCAGGAGCATTTAAAAACTCCTCTTAAAACTCAGCAGAGATATGGAGCTGCTGGAAGAGGAGAACATCCTGCACTCTGGCTGTTTGCAGGTTTGCCATGTTTTAGGGAAGCCAAGCAATCTTACTGAGATCCACGGAGTCTTTATTTGTTGCTGTCTGGGTTTTTGGCAGACATGAGGAATTCACAGAAATACTCCTGCATCTTGAAAGCTTCGGCTCTGTAGTGGTGCCCATCCATCTGCTCCTAATCTTGTGTTACTGCAGGTTATTTTCTCATGTAATACATCTTGGTGGTCCCAGGGGCCCCAGGGATTGTCTCTGCTCTTGGCCTGTCTGCTCCCAGCCCAACTCCAGTGCTGATAAACTCTTCCCAGTGATGGTCCAGATGCTCAAACCCCTCGTTATGAACAGGCCAAACTCCAGCACACCCCAGAGCTGTAGGGTCTGGCTGCAGGTGGGGGCTCATGATGGGGATGTTTAGGGGTGAAAAGGGTGGCACAAGGTCAGATATGCTATTTAGAGAATCACAAAAGGGTTTGGGCTAGAAGGGAGCCTAAACACCCCCTTTTTCCATGGCCTCCCATGGGCAGGGACACCTTCCCGCACCCCAGGCTGCTCCAAGCTCCATCCAGCCTGGCCTTGGGCACTGCCAGGGATCCAGGGGCAGCCACAGCTGCTCTGGGCACCCTGTGACACACCACCCTCACAGCCAGGAATTCCTTCCCAATATCTGATCTAAATTCTAAATATTCTTGAATCCAGTTTTCTGAGGCTCAGTTTCAAGCCCATCTTTGCTTAAAACAGTAGGACAAAGTGAGGTGTGCAGTGAAGGGGTACCACTCTGGAATCAAATTAAAACAGTGGGACAAAGTGTGCAGGGAATGGGTACCACTCTGGAATCAAGACACCTCCAGTGACCTTGGGCAAGGCAGGGAGCTTCCCACCAAGCCCTGCTCCCTGGAGCAAACACTGGCTCTGGGAGGAGGTGACCCCTGGGGAGTTTGGATGTGTCTGGTGCTCAGCTGTGCCCTGTGAGGCCCTGACTTGAGAGGGAGAAGATGCTCTGGCAGTAGGGAAATGGAGGGGGAATGTGGGGATTCGAGGTGTGGGGGACAACATGGATGTCCCTGTGGGGTCCTGGTGGGGTTTGCACTCCTTGTTTCACTCCATCAGGTTTTCCCCTCTCTTTTTTTCTCCTTCAGGCCAGGAAAAGAGGCAGGCACTTCAGTTAGGCAAAAATTAATTGTCTTAGGCTTGAGAAGGGTTTTGCAGAGGAGACCTTGGAGTAATCCTGTTTTTTCTGAGACTGGCTCAGTTGGTCAGAGCACGGTGCTGGTAATGGCAACGTTGTGGCTTCCTCCCTGTGTGTGCCACTCACTGAAGAACTGGACTTCATGGTCCCTGCAGGTCCCTTCCAGGTCAGAATATTCTGTGATTTTGTGACAAACATCTTGAGTATCATTTTCAAAGACTACTTTTAACAGGCAGCAGTGGTTGGCGAGCCCTTGTTGCTGCAGCACTGGGTGGAATGTATGTGATTAAACTGGGGGGTCCCCCAGGCCCAGCTGGGGTAGGACACAAAGAGGTGGGAAATTCACCTTGGGCAGGGACGGGGAGCAGGGGAGCGGGCAGCTGTGGAGGCAGATCAGGAGACAGGCTCCATCCATCACCCATGGAGCTCTGAGCCCTCTCCACCATTCCCAAAAGCTTTCACCCCTGTGAGGAGTGACAGGGAGAGGGACCAAGCCTCACGGGAGGAGCAGCAGGATGTGACCAGGGCCAGAGCACTGAGCCATCCCACAGAGCCCTCCTGAGCTGCGTTTCCACCACCAGGGATTCTGCTCCCACCCTACCCCCCCACATATTCCTTCCTTTCCATCCTGAACTAAAGGATGGTCCCTCCCAGAGCAGGAGAAGCGACAGCGCGTACCCACAAAGAGATGGGGAAATGTCAAGCTTTAAACATTTATTACTCAGATGATGCATTTTATAGCATACAGTGGGTCTGGATGTTCTATAAACAAAGACTGAATTGCCACAAAGAGTTATGAGCTCCCTTGTTTTAACAGTCTCTGAAATGCTGAAAACGATGAGTTTGTGACTTCTCTAAGTATGAATATCTAGTCTTTACTCTCCCCAAAACCTTTTTCCATTTTTTTTTTATTTTTTCAATTTTTAAAAGCGCTTAGTTTAACAAATATGATTAAATTAAAAATGTTGCTTTTTCAAATGCAAATAAATACATTAAAAAAAATTGCTAGCGTTAACTCTGTGTTCTGCAGGACACCACAGCTCCCTTGGCTATTGACAGTGGACTTAGCAACCCTTAGTATAATTTCTTCTGAAAAAATACTGAAAATATCACCAGGACTGCTTAATAGCTATCACCAAGAAGAGCAAAATTAGTGTAAAGCCATAAAATACCCAGCAGGGAAATAAAAAAAAAAAATCATATTTAAGATTTTGAGAGATTTCCAAGTGAGTGTGTTATAAAAATAAGCATGAAAATAAATCATAAGTTATTCTGACAAGTTTTCTTTCAAAGCCATCAATCATGCCAAGAATAGATACTCATTAATCTCCTTCAGGGGAATAGGGGAACCAAGCAAATCACTTACTTTTCCTTTTTTTTCCTCCCCATTTTTGTTTCACCTCCATATACACGAGACTTCTCCGAACAGCAGTAGAATCCCTCATGGGAAACCAAGCAAGTCACTTTCTGTGTAGCAAAACTCGTCAGTTTGGAAAGATTTTTACCAGGAACGAGGTGAATAATAATCTGGGGAGCCTGGCAGGGTGCCAGGAAAGCTGCTCTGGATCCCAGGGAGACGGGCACAGAGGTGATGCTGCAGCCACTTGCCTCCGCACCACCCCGAGGTTTGGCCCCACACACATTTGGCCCGTGGGGTTTGCTTTCCCCCTTTGCTGATGTAGTTGTATGGGGACAATGCAGTAAAACCCCACACAAATGCTTTTATTCAGCAGCAAGGATGGAATCTGGCTGATTTAGGGAGATGCAACTGGTGGCTTTGCACCCAAAAATACGTGTTGGAGAATTGCGCTCTTTGGCGACCGTTTGTAAAGTAAGCCAAAAGATTAAAAAAAAAAAAAAAAAAAAAAAAAAAAGAGAAAGAAGAAAACACTCCAGGATCCCCAGGTGCTCTCATCCCCAAAAATTCCCCAGCGCTGTTCCCCATCCTGCCCATCAAATGTCCTCGTGGTACCTCTTTTCCCTCTTTTCCTGGTGAATGGTGTCATGTGTCTGCCGGCTTCCTGCTGATGGACTGCAGAAAGATACCACTGGCAGCATGTAATTTCTGGGGAGAAACCCCTGTTTTTGGTCAACATTTTGATTCTCAGACATCAACAGAGTGACTGATGTATCAAAGCAGTTAATGGCTGGATGAATGTATGCTAACAGCAGAGATAAATGGCAAGACATTAAAAAACGACAGATTTCACATGAAAGTTCTTCATTCCAGTGTTGGATGGGAAAGTCATGGGTCAAGCTTGGTCAGTGGGGGATTGCAGGATTGCCCCACAATGAGAAAATTGAATAAGCTTTCATAGCAGGTAGGGGTAGGGAAAATGCTTTAGGAGAAATACTGCCCTGTGGCTTACACTTTGAATGCCTCCTGATGCACTGATGGGTGAAAATTCAAGTTATTAGAAAAAAATCCCCAATTATCTGTGTTTTTATTTTCTTTTTTCTTCTTTCACTACATCCCAAGAAAAAATTCTGTGGGAAGTGAGAAGTTGCAGGGGCCAGAGTGGCAGTCTGGATCACTGCTGGCAGGATCCCTGGCACCCCAACCCATCAGGTTGCTGTCCCTGCTATAGGACTTTGCTGTTCTTAAAAAGAAAAAAAGAAAAGAAAAAAAACCAAAACAAGACAAAACTGTTTTTCAGGCCTTCTCCCAGAAGACTGACACTCTGGCTGAGTGCACTGTGATGGGTGTAATATCCCCTTCTCCTCCACTCCTTGAGAATTCAGGGAGCAGGAAAAACAAAAGAGCAATGGGCACAGCCCTGAGCCTTGTAATACTGATGGGCTTTGCCGTCCTAATGAAGTTCATCTGCTCATTAATACTACCAAACCACATTGCTACTCATGAAGCTGACCCAACGCAAGGCGCCGTCACTGCGCGAAGCTCCTGGGCTCGAATAAGTGAAGCAAAAATTAGTTTTTCCAGACAATTCTAGTGAACTCAGCAATCATTTTGCTGCTTTCTAGGTAGACAGGAAAACTGAAGCTCCTGTTTCCAGCTCCTCTTGTTCCAAGCGCAGAATGAAAACTGGATCAGCAGACAACCAGACGAAAATCCAGGTAATATTGAACTGCAGCATCAAACTCTCACCCCCCTGCAATCCATTTTCTGCTGAAAATTTCTGCCCTTTAAGTTTTGCAGCAAGAGGTTCCTCCCCATCACAGACAGACCAACACATTCATAAGGCACCCAAGAACATACTGCACATCCAAGGAGGTCGGGGTGAAATCTCTCTTCTCTACAAGCCACCAGAAATCCAACGTTTTGCTTGGAAAAACGGGTATGAGCTGCTGAGCTCAGGTCCAGCCTGCCTGGTCCAGGCTCCGTGTGCACCATCCTTGTGGCATAAATTCTCTTATCATACAAGGAATAAATTGAACAGTGAGAAGAAACCGTCATGGGCTGATGCCATCATGCCTTCCTTGGCTCCTGCAGGCAGGATGGGGCAGCCTGCACCCTCGCTAGGTTTCACTAGAAAAATCACCTGGAGGGATTTCCTTAAGTGTTGCCAGATCAGCAAACAGGAGCCCACCATGTCTTCTTCATGATTCAGGTATTGCCCCAGACCATCCTCTCACCCTCTGTGTGGCACCTCCCCACTGTCCCCCACAGCTGTTCTCTCCCTCGGGATGCTCCAGCATGGAGCCATGAGGGGATCCTGGAGCCCCCTGGGGATCCCCGAGCACACCCTGACTCTCTGAAGATGTCCCCCCATCCCTCAATGGCACTGTGCCACTTACAACGAGCACAGGACAGAGCTGTTCCTGCACACTGCACACACCTAGGAACGCTGGATAGCATACTCAGCTAGTTAGAAGCCAGGCTCAAACTTCTATTTTTGGCTTTTTCTATTTTTCCCTCTTCTTTTTTTTCCTTTTTTTTTTCGCTATATGCTGCTTGTCTTCTCTTTACCAGTCTCCAAAAAAACATCAAACCTTCATTTCTCCCTTGCCCTGTACATTATTAGGCCCAACTATAACAGGCCTGGATTTAAATGTATAATTACAACCATGACAGTAATAACAATAAAGCACTCCTTCAATGGAAAAAAAAAAATTATTACGAAGAAAAGTTAAATGATTATAGTGGCTGAGGAATAACGGCGACTTGAACAGCAAGAGCCACAGAATCCCCTGTTTTTAGAGCCCCCAGCTCAAAGGACACATTTCTCAATCCACCAAGGAGGTTACTGGCAAGATGACAGTGGCTATGTAACTTCTGCAGTGGCTTTAGGACTCCTTTAAAACACTCCTTCTGCTTCAGCATCTTCACATAAACCGTTGCCCAGCTCGAGGGAAGGCGCTGCTCTCCCCGTCCCCGAGCTGCTCACAACTGTCCGTCCAACAATACAATAAGAGAAGAAGAAATCACGAACGCTCGAGGAAAGTATACCCAGTGCAAGTAAGAAAGTCGTCCCGCTCTCCAATCTGCCTCTGAAGGGGTGGCGGGTAGGTGGGGGAACACACAGAAAGTCGAAAACAAGAGAAGGAGGGGGGGGACCTAACGCAAGCCCCGCTTGACAAAAGCCATCAATTATGAGCGTCTGGTGTAGTGTGTGCCTGGCTTTGTCCTCCCGAGACATCTGCTGCGTGCTGTCTCCTGCCAGTTGGCCAGGGCAAGGCAGGAGGACGGCGTGAAAACAATACTAGCCCCCACTTAGATTATTTTTTTTTTCCCCTCCTTTTCCAAATTCTCTGTCTTCTTTCGAAAGCCAAACAATAACCCGGCGGGATGCGCTGCTGCTGCTTGAGCAATGAGTTCAGAAAAAGAAACCCCTAAAACAAAACCACGGCAGGGAGGAGGGGTGGCACTTGGCGACGCGGCTGAAAAAGAAACATGCTGCTCCCTCCCCACCCCACGAACGTATTCTCGAGCATGCTGGGGTTTGGTCTGCTGGGGGATTTAAATCAGAAAAGCTCTTGCCGGGTCCCTTCAAGGCGCGTGTCTTCTTCTCGTCCCTTACCACCCCACCTTGCCCTGCCCCTCAAGCCGTCAGTTTTTGGATGGTCTTGTTGTAGTACTGCGTGATGGTGGGCGTCAGGGGGTTCCAGTTGTTGGCGTGCAGCTCGATGACCTCCAGCAGCAGGGACCTGGTCAGCATGGACTCGGAGGGACACAGCATCTTGTCGCGTGCTATCGCCAGCAGCTCTGTCATCATCTCGGGCAGCTGCTCCTCCAGCAGCCGGCCGGTGCTCTGCAGCTGTCGGGAGAAGAAGGGGTCAGCCATGGATTACTGATCCTTGTGGGTCCCTTCAAGCTTGAGACAGGCTAGGATTCTATCAGTCTAAGATGTTAAAACACCCCTCCGGCTTTTTACAGACACCTCCCGTCCCTTCGATTCCGCCCTGCCTGGTGCAGGCAAGGTTAAAGGCGTCACAGCTTTTGAAAACCAAAACCACCCAGCAGCAGGCTCCAAGAGCTGAACACGAAGGGTGAGGTTTTCAAAAGCATCCGAGCCAGGCTGCTGGAGGAGTGAATGGTTCAGCTCCCACTGACTTCAAAGGCAGCAGAGACGGATTGCTTTTGAAAAAAAAGAAAAAAAAAAAATCCCACCTAAAAATCATGCTATTGTCAAAACAAAGTGCAGGCTGTGATGTGGTATTCCTGCCTTCTACCTGGCCCTTCATTTACTCGCTGATTCAGAGCTCCCAGTGACTCCCAGTCATTAGGTGGAATAAGCAGAACGCGCCTGTGTGCATAACAAATCCTGCCCTGCCGAGATCTGCACTTATACCTGTCGTGCTGCTTTGCTAAAGGCAGCCAAGGGCTTTTTTCTAAAACAATTACTCCTTGGAGAGCCTCCACTGAGTAGCACAAGCCCTAGGTGGTTCCACAGAGAAGGTCCAAGTTTGGGGTGGACAGCAAAGAGTACGTGGGAGGCTCCCTAAAGCAGAGCTCCCCAAAGTCGTCACCTCAAAAATCAAATCCGCCTCCTCATCTGCTTTGCAATTTTAACTATTCAGGCAGCAACTTCAACTGCTCTCTGCAAGAAGAGAATCTATCCACATGGGCCCATCACTTCCCAAAAAAAAGTAACCAGTAGAACTCTGCTAGAATTCACAGAATTGTAGAATCAGTTAGGTTGGAAGAGACCCCCAAGGTCATTGAGTCCAACTTGTGACTGATCACCACCTTGTCAGCCAGACCAGAGCACTGAGTGTCATGTCCAGGTGTTTCCTTCTCTGCAAAACTGCTGCTGAGCACAGCGAGTCATGGAGCAGCTTTTGCTCCAATAAAGCTTTTTCTGTGATTAAAAACTTAATGGAGGGTGAGATCTGATGGAACCAGGATGATATAATATTGTGACGGGACCCCAGGTACCAAAATTCCTGCATCCATTCACACGCATCAGGAGCCCAGTGACAGAGTCTCAAGAGCTCTTATCTCACTGTGGTCTTCTACCTAAACTGTTCTTGTGAGACCCCACCTGGGATCCTGAATCCAGCTCTGGGGTCCTCTGAACAAGAAGGACATTGACCTGCTGGAGTGAGGCCAAAGGAGGCCATGAAGCTGCTTCAAAGTTTGGAGCCCCTCTGCTCTGGAGCCAGCCTGGCCCAGCTGGGGCTGTTCCCCTGCACAAGAGAAGGCTCCAGGGACACCTCAGAGCCCCTGCCAGGGCCTCCAGGGGCTCCAGGAGAGCGGCACAGGGACTGGGGACAAGGCCTGCAGGGACAGCACACAGGCAATGGCTGCCACTGCCACAGGGCAGGCACAGATTTTGGGATCTTGGGCAGGAATTGCTGGCTGGCAGGGTGGGCAGGCCCTGGCCCAGGGTGCCCAGAGCAGCTGTGGCTGCCCCTGGATCCCTGGCAGTGCCCAAAGCCAGGTTGGATGGGGCTTGGAGCAACCTAGTGGAAAAGTGTTCATGATCATTGCAGACAGGTGTTGGACTAAATGACCTCCAAAGGTTCCTTCCAATCCAAACCATTTGATCATTCCAAAATACACAGAGGCCACACAGCTGTTGGGTCAGGAAGCTTCCAACAGCTGCTTGACACATGCATGGTCAAGGATGCAAGGGGTAAAGCAATGAGATCAGGGCAGGTGTAGAGGTGCTTCCCTACCTCCATGGAGCAGCAAAGCACAGCATCTTCCTTCACATCCTGAGATTGCAACAACTGCAAAAGAGAGAAGAGACAAACAGTGAGCAATGCATGACCTTCTTCCTCCTCCTCCTCCCTTACAACTTTCCTTCTATGTCTTTGTCCAGCTTGGCTTTTGACACTTCCAGGAGGAAAGGACACAAAATCAGAAGAAGGGGAGAAAACAGATTGTCCACACAAAAATTTAAAGTAAGCAGTGACAAAACATGGGGTAAAATTTAGATTAACAACTTTCATAATAGATTTTGTTTAGGTTGCATTGCTTTTTTTATCCCATGTCAGGCAGTGAGAAAACACTGACAGGGAATAAATGCAGCCATCAGTCAACAACACTGGAGTACCACAGACCTAGGAGTGACAGTTTGGAAAGGAAGGGCTCTGCCACCCACCCCTGAACCTCTCCATCCCCACGGGGACACTTCTGACAGCCACAAAACTGCCTGAGCTACATCCAATTCACTGCAATTAATGTGGCTCCTTCTAGGCTGGTTACACAGTGCTGCAAGGGCAAGGGGTGCCAATGAAACTACAGAGTGCCATGTGCACCAACTCCAACCCTGCTCTCCACGAACTCTGTGTTACAAACACAAGCTTGCAAGGAGGAGCAGCTTTCAGGAAAGACCCAAAATGTTGTTGGGCATGGCACAGGATGGTGCAGGAAGATGCTCATCTCTCTTGGTTCAGACTCAGGGGGTGCAATGCGGGTCAACAGCTCCACCTGACAATGACAAAGTGTAGGAGCTCAGCATGTCTCACCCCACAAACACTGAAACCATGAGCAAGGACCCTCAAAATGGGACCAAAAATATGGATTTTTCTTTGTTCTCATCTTTATGACAATTACAGGCACTGGCAATGCTCAAAGCTATAGCCACTTCCATCCCATCACTTTGGAATGAACAAGCCCTGATGGCCCTGAGATAATCCCTGTGTGCAGTAACCACTGAGCAAAAGGAGAGAAGATGGGAAAACTGGCTTCACTATCATCTGACATTCATTAGAGAGAAGCAGAGTTTTTAAAAGCAGTTGAACTGATTAAAACTGCCCATATAAAAATCACTCAGTGTAACTAAATGTTACTCCAAAGTCATATCCATTAGTTAAAACCAGAATTGTGACTCTAAGCCTTACCACCTCTCTGCCCCATTCTTATTTTTCTTTGTTTCCTTTCCTCTACAAATAAATGTCTGTTTACCAGTTCCACACTGGTTGGAAAACAGACAGGGGAAAGAAGAGATAACACAAGGAACTACCACTGTTCTCAGAGCTTTGTCTTCTGTTTTTGGCAGAAGGCAGATTGTTTGCTTTGAAGATGGTGTTCACAGCATCTCACTGAGCACTCTGTCCCTCTCGTTAGCCAAAGCTTCAGCCAGTGTTTTTCAAATAATCCAACACGTTTTTTTTCTACCCACCCCCCCCGCCCCCCAGTTTATCTTTCTGCTAAGTTGTTTGGAAAATGTTAGTTAAGCCCAAGCCGTGTGCTCTAAGTACTCATGAACAGTTCAGATTCTTCACAAGAAAACATGAGATTATTTTAAACCCAACACCAACAACGAAAAAAAATATCAGTTAGGGAAAAATATAAACAGGCAGTAGTCCAGATATTCCCTCCTGGGGTATTTAGCTCATGAGCATGGCATGAAGCAGGGCTGCAAATAAAGCAACAGACAATACCTTTTAACAACACCTTTCTTATTTTTGGTATTCTTTAGCAAAGAACATAACACAAAAATGAAAGCATGAAAGTAGAGTAAGGATTGACTCCAGCCCTTCCTCTGCCATGGTCTCCTCAGTGATCTTGCTCCCTGCCCAGGATATGTGGTCAGAGAAAGGCTGCAACCTCACTAGCCCCAGCTTCCCACACACAGGGTTGGGACACGCTTCCCTACCTCAAAAGGTGTTTGTGAGGATGAACATGTCCCTGTCAAGTGCTCAGATACTTTGCTAATGAGGAACAGTCTCACCTACTTATGATGAAACAGAGAACACATCCTACCCCCAGCCCTGGGCAGGCACCCTCCAACTTCACTGCCCTCGTGGACACCTGATCTTCATCTGATGTGACTTGGCTGAACAAG
Organism: Onychostruthus taczanowskii; assembly: GCF_017590055.1. Classification (NCBI taxonomy): domain Eukaryota; kingdom Metazoa; phylum Chordata; class Aves; order Passeriformes; family Passeridae; genus Onychostruthus; species Onychostruthus taczanowskii. The sequence continues at coordinate 3,026,770 of NW_024505782.1, read as the reverse complement.
GAGAATGTGTGTGCTCCAGTGTGTCCATCAGGGTGCCACGTGCCCCACCTTGTCCATGGAGACACCGTGTGCTCCACCTTGTCCATGGAGACAGCGTGTGCTCCACCTTGTCCATCCAGGTCCCATGCACTGCACCTCATCCACCCAGGATCCACCAGCTCCATTGCTCCAGAGGCAATGTGTGCTCCAACATCCCTCCGAGGCACCATGTGCCACACTTGTCAACCCAAGTACCACATGCTCCACTGCTCCAGCAGGCTACCAAGAGATACCAGTTTGAGGCACTACAGGTGCCTCTGCCTGAGACATGCAGGCTGGGGAGGTCCACAGCCTGCCCACCAAGCCCAGGCATGAGGGGACAGCCCAGCAGTGAGATCTGCTGGTGACCTGGACAACCAGAGTCCAAATCCATGGCCACAGATGGCTGCCAGCCACTTGCATCAGTGCAACAGACTGAAGCCTGGAGGATCAGAACGATGCCACCGTTTCTCTGTGTGCTGCTGACCATGTTTGTTGCATGCTGGGGTGTAGGCACTATCTGCTTCTGACCCCTGCATGACAGAGCAGGAGGAGATCGGGGAGCCTGGCGTGGGCACTGAACCTTGCTGACTGCAAGGACTGTGCTGCCTGTGGTCCCACCATGGATGTCCCCACCCACCAATGACAGCTTGCATGTATTTCTCAAAGGGTATTTAATCCCCACTGATTGTGCACCAGGCACTCAAAGCTCTGGGGTGGTTCCTTCAGCCAGAGCACAGTGTTCCCCAAAGCTCTGTGACCCTGAGTCAGACCTGACCAGGGCTAAAAAAAAAAATTAAAAAAAAAAAATTTGCGAGCTCCACAGAAATCACAGCCCTAAAGTTCCGGCACTCGTGTGACCACCCAGCCAACTGCATTCACTGTTTGCAATGTAATTCATATTTACTTAAAATATTTTAAGGTAAACACTCTATACCCATTCAATTAGCACTCCCACATTGGAATTATTATTTATTTAACTATTTATAGCCGCTCCTCCCTGCTGTGTGCCTCTGCCCAAATCCCACTGTGGGCACCATCCCATCCCTCTCCACCAGGTTCCCACAGGGTTCAAACCAGCTGGTGGACGTGGACGAGGGATCTGAAAGAGGAGGATGAAGCAGACAAGAGGGCAGGTGAGCTGGGACTCACGCGCTCCTCAGTTTAACCTGTAATCATCCCCTGGAGGCTGGGGCTGTCTGCGAGAAAAACTTCCCTTTGCTCTCCAGCCGGTTTCCCCTGTATCGGGCGAAGCTGGGCAATGAAAGCAGCAGTTCCTGCTGGAGAGCAGACAAAGAGTCTGCCTGATTTCCTAAGAGAGGAGGCTGCATGCCAGAATCTGCCCGGCCAGTCATATAATACCCAGCCTCAGTTGCGAAAGGCTTCTCACTTTTGTTTCTGGTGCTGGACTCGCTGCCTCGCAGACTGGTGTGAGATACCAGGCGCCTTCTCATTCAAATTTCTGTGTCACAGAGATGAGCACTGGGGCAAGGTCCTCTGCAGAGCCAGTGTGCCCAGGTGGGCTCCAGGTGCTAGGTATTTGCATAAAGAACCCAAACTAAGTTTTAGGATCTGCTCCTGGAAGTGGTGTGTGCTGTGGTGAGTTGCAGTGCCTTGCAAGGTGGCTCTTGAGCGCAACTGGTATCCATGGCGTGCTACTGGAACCCATCTCCCCCAGCCTCCACGGCCAGAGCCTTCTCTTCACATTTCTGCAGAGATAAGCATCATAAGCCACATGAGGTGGACATGCAGCCATGGCTGAAGGACCAAAGGAGCCCTAAAACTGCAGCTATGCCTCCTCACAGACAGAGCCAGCTTGGTCCTCCTGAACAGCAATAGACGCATGTGTATCGAGTGCAGGCCACCAGGAGCAAACCAAAAAGTGAACACAATGGGACTCACCCCAAATATTTGGGTTTATTATCTGCTTTCTGAGATCACCTGGCCTGCTGAGAAGCTGAAGTGCTTACTTGGTATTCTCAGGGGTGCCCACACCACGAGGAGAACAGAAGAACCCGTCCCACCACCCCTTATCACTAAACCACGCAGGTTTAATTGTGTTCTGCAGCAGCTCTCCCCAGGAGATGGGGTGGGAGCAGCCCAACACACACATTACCCTTTCGAGATGCAATGATACTTCTCCTGCAAGGCACAGTGCTAATTACTGCGTACGGGATTGCTTGCAAAATGACACATAAGCAATGCTGGCCACTAACTACCCCTTAGCATGCAGCGTTTTATGACGCTTTGGTGATGACTCCAGCGTGAAAGCACAAGAAACCTGGAAAACATCCACCCAGAGCCACGGAGAGGCTGGGATGAGACCCAGGGAAAGCCGGGCTGACCGCAGCCCACGCGCCGCTCGCCCTGGCTCCCCGACGGCATCTCGGGTTCGTGCGTCCAGTGGCAACACGCACGGACACCCAGGCAGCCTCGGGGCTGAGGCTGCCCACAGGTATGCTTTTCATCTGCACCTGGGTCATGAGGAGGTGCCTCGCAGTATTTCCCCCTCCCAGGGACTGTGGAGCATGACCTCAGGGGAACCAGCGTGCTGCAAACGCATGGCCCAGGTGCAGCAATCGGCTCGCTGGTGTGGAGCAAGGCCACGGGGGAAAAGGGAGACACATTTCCGTGAGGAAGTGGAAGATCAGTTGTTTGTGCCACTTGGAGCTTAAGCAGAGTGGACATATTGTACTGGAAGTGTGGAAGAGATGGTGCTTCGCAGTCCTGCTTTTAACCAGAAAGTGCCTTGGGAAGGGCCATGATGGACTCGGTCCTCTGACAGATGGATCTGTTCCAGCTCTGTGGTTGGGATCATCACAGACACCCCCTTAAGAAGGGAGCTTATAAGAAAGATAGGGACTAAGGTTTCAGTAGGGACTGTAGGAACAGGATAAGGGGTGATAGTTTTCATCTAAGAAAGGGAGATTCAGACTAAACAGATGGAAGAACTTGTTTACAATGAGGGTGGTGAGACCTGAAATGCGTTTCCCAGAGAAGCTGCGGCTGCCCTTGAATCCCTGGAAGTGTCCCAGGGCAGGTTGGACTTGGAGCTTGGAGCCCACTATCCCAGGGCCTGGAGCAACCTGGGACAGTGGAAGGTGTCCCTGCCCATGGCAGGGGGTGGAATGGGTTGAGCTTTAAAGGTTTCTTCCATGCCAAAGCACTCTGTGGTTCTGTGATCATCCCCTATATCTGACGGTGCAGTTTAGGTGTAACACAGCTCTGCAGGCTGTCTTAGTGCTCTAATGGACCACAGCTGGGGAACTCCTGCTCCCAAAACCTCCTGGAATCCCCACAGTCTGCTAGGTGGGTCCTCCTGGGAGCACAGGCCAATTCTGCTTCATGGGCTCTCTGCAGACAGACAATCAATAGCAATTTTCTGCCTTTCCAGCAGCCCCTTATTGACCTACTGTCACAAGTCTTTAAGGAAGACGCCTGAGATAAGATCCATAGGACTGCATGGCTCTGCATGGGGAGAGTCACACACTTTTCTGAGACACAGGCAATGGCACAGCTCCACTTCTCCTCTTGTCACAGGGCACAGGGTGGTGAAAACTGCCAGGACTTGGAAAAACGCAAAGTACAAATGAGGTTGTGGGGATGAGTGATTGCAAAATACTCCACCATAGGGCCAGTTTCAGGATTTCTACAATTTGCTACCATCAGATGTATCAGTTCCTTGACCCAGGACATCAGAAGGTCGGCTGACCTCATCCTGTGCCCACCAACAAGCTGTGCCAGAACCATCCCCTCTTAAGGGGTACTGAGTGCCCCTCTGGAAGTGAGGGAAGTCACATGAGACTGACTTTCTCTGGGAAGAAACAAGAGAGCCCATGGAAACAGACTTCTAGAAGCTCACAGTGAAATCTTTTCTGCTTACCCTTTCGATGCTGAGGTTGTCCAAACACAAAGTTTTGGGGAAAACCTTTCCCTTTTGGGGAAACCCCTTCCCAGGAGCTGCCTGTGCTGATCTCTGCACAAGGCACAGGCTCTGCCATGCTCCAAAATGTGATTTGTTGGAATTTAAAAACACAGCTGAGCTGTAAGAGGCGGTCTGTGTCCAGCTGCTTCCACCAGCAATGGTGCTTCTCTCCTCATTCCCTTCTGCTCACACCTCTCAGGGGATCTGGGAAGTCTTCAAGGCTATAGAAGATGCACAAGGTGCCACCAGATCCTGTGTCCCATGGAGGGAACCCTCCTCCCAGTTGCCTGACTGGGATATTGTGGTCTCAGCCCGGATGAGAATGTCTGACAGCAGCTCCTGCTGCTCCATTAGGAAGAGTTCACCAGCACAGGCCACTGCTGATCCCACAAGCAGCTGCCCAGACGAAGTGGCACAGGGGGCAAGGAGCTCTGTGCTGAACTGCTTGTCCCAGCATGGCTGCATCAGAGCCATGTCCATAGCAGACACCTTCTCTAACATACTTTGGACAACCTAAGTGAGTTTTGGTGGCACCAACTCCTTTTACATTGATGTGCTACCCTCAGCTCAGGAGGAGATTTCTGTTCTCCTATTACACAACCAGGACTCCCTGGGAGGATGGTAAGAAGAGATTAGTTTGTTTATTGCATTGAGTAAACCAAAATGTTGGTTATCCTCCTTGTCAGGCTCCTGAGGAACTCAGAGATACTTAACAGCAAATTGAATTAAGGCCAGAGGAACAAAATCCTGTACCCAGTCGTGGGAAACTCCTCCTACTCCTTTCCACTGTAGGCAAGGGAAACCATGAAACACGACACTCTCTCTCCCCGGATCTGGAACAGGCAGAAGAAATTCCTGAGAAGATGGAAACCATTAAGAGGCAATTACTGGAGACAATGATGAAGAAAATTTGGTCACTCATCAACCCAGACGCTGCAATCCAACAGTAGCCTGGTGGTTACACATTCCCTGGCTGGAGGTGGACCTCCAGGACCCGAAGGTGAGCAGGACAGACGGACCAGAGCCACCCGGTCTGGGTGCACAGGGAGTTCAAGCCACCCAGACGACTGGCTTCATCCTGCCCGTCCGAAGACATAATAACCCTGGGAGAGGAGGATGTGATCTCATCCCAAGGGTCCCGGGGAAACACAAAACATGGAAAGAAACAGCGGCGAGACCATGGTGCTTGATTGCAGCGGGCTCCACCCTGGCTGGCCGGAGGCTCTGCGCTTTCCTGGCTCTGCAGAGGCAGCGAGCACGCAGCGGCAGACGCAAATAGTTGTGTTTACATCCCATTGAAAGAGTTTTTGGGAACTAACAATGCCTGGTACGGAGGGCGAGGGAGAAAAACAAAGCCACGCGAGGAGGAGGGACCATCCTGTGAGATGGTATCTGACTTCACTTCTTTATCTGCACAAATTGCTTCCTCTGACTTCTCCACGGGTCCCAGAGAAACAAGGGTGGCATTTTCCCTCCTCTATTTAAGATACAACAGCACGGTTTTAGTGCTGGGACTAAATGAGTCCAGAGGCTTTCCAAGAATATGTTCCTGCACATACAATACTCAACAGGGCAGATGGGCTCACAGGCACTGGGCACCCTCCCTGCCCTGGCCTGTGCTCATCTGTTCCCAAATAACACCTGATCTCCTCCACCTTAACTAAGCCCTTTGATCAAAATGACCAGGATTAAATGAAATCTGCTGTTTCCCAAACAAGCTGCATTCATAGGAGTGTTTTTGCCAGCACAGCTATGGGGGTCTGAGGGCGCAGGAGCTTTTTGCATGGTTAATTATTTTTTAATGTATGGCAGGCACAGAGGTTACAGGGACATCCACCCTTGCCCCGCATGGTCCTACAGACAGGCATCCACCCTTCCTCTTTGCAGACTCTGCTCCTGCACTCTGCCTCCTGTCATGGCTCTGAAAGTCCATATCCCCTTTACATCAACATGCCCCACTTGCTCCAAATCCCATACCTTTCTCCCAGACCGTCCATGCCTTCAACCTACATCTCCAGGACTCCCAAGACAATTCCCCACTTGTTCTCCTCATTTCTCCTTCCTCCTGGTGTCTCTGAGCCCCAGTCCTCCTTTTTCACTCCTTCTCTGAAATCCCTTTCATCCCAGGCCCATATTCCTTATTCCTCCTCCATCCTTTCCCCACACAAAACACTTCCCAGTTTGTCCCAATCCCACTGGACTGAAGACCAAATCTTTGATTTTTTGCAGAACCACACAGAGGGAACCAGAAGGGGACTTCTGTGAGAATGAAAGTCCCGTTCTTAGAAAAGACATATGTTCTCTGTTCAGATCTGGCCTCCTGGAGCTTCCTGAGTGGAAGTGTGGTGTGGGGTCAAGAACTAAGCCCCTAGGTGCCTTTGCTCATTTGATAAAGCAAAAATTCTGTTTCGCTCTCTGACTCTGAGAGTAATATTAAAAATCCTAGCATCTCATTATACTGTCAAAGACCCTTTTTTCAACTCAAAAGGCTGATGCTTTTTAAAAAGTGAGAGTGATTAACAAAACACAACCCACGTTAAAAGATACAATTTTCTTTTCCAAAGAGCACCACCCTCCTCGCTCATCCGACTGCAGCCGGGAAGGTTTTCCTTTTTCTTCCTCTGAAGGAGACAGTGAAAAGGCAGTGCCCTCTTGAAGTTCAGACGTTAATTACTGTGTTAGAATATTTTGCTAAATTACGCAGCATGGCCCCAGGAGATAACAGGCACTAAGAGAAGGGAGGGGAGTGGATACCCGTCTACACGCTGCACCGCAGACTCAGACGTAGGGGGAAGGCAATTAGACAGGGAGTATTTATCCTCCCTGCACCACCACCCCGAGGCTTTCAGTCAGCAGCGTGTACCAAGGCAGGGAAGCGATGGGAGCGTGCCAAGATTTTAAACGATGCTGAAATGGGACTGTCTCTGCCAACCAGACTGGAGGTAGGAGACAACTCCTGCAGAGAAGCAACTGTCCTGCCTGCTGCCAGCCTGCTGGGTCTGATCCCTGCTGATTCACAGCGCCTGGGAGCTGCCCTTGCTCCCCAGGGTTGGTATTAAGACCCTAAAATCATCTGTCTTGGGTCAGGCCAAAGACTGCATCCCTCTAAAGGGTATACACAGCCTCAGAAGCAATAAGCCCCTCAAGCTGGAGGGATCTCTGTGAATTGATCCTGCACAAAGTTTTGCAGTTTAATTAGCCTTTCTGTGACGAGCTGCTTCCTGGGGTTTGCTCTGAACCTGCCCCAGCAGCCCTGTCCAAGGCTCTGAGTAGGATGGTGCCAAGGCAGCTCCCTGTCACCCCTGATATCCAGTCCCTTTGTATGTATTCAAGCCAGATGGGCAAAAAAATGGGTTGGATGGTAGGGCTCAGAGGGTTGTAGCCATTGGGTTCCAATCCAACTCTGCCCGAATGATAAGAACTACCAAGTTGTTATCCCAGGACCTGCCCTATTTAACATCTTTATCCGTGACTTGGAGGAGGTAAAGAGTGCAACCTCATGAAGTTTGAAAGCAAGTCTGGGATGTACTGAAATGTATTCAAGGAGCTGCCAATGAGAGGGACCTCAGCGGGGTGAAGCAAAATGTCAAGAGGAAACTTAAAACTTTCAACAAAAGATCAGCCCTGTGCAGGAGAGGAGCAGCAGAGTGACATGGGTAAGGGGTGGGATAGGGTTACTGTGGGGAGGGAGAAGGGGCAGAGCCCTCCCTGTGCTGCCTGCCCATGTGGGACACCAGCTGGTGGGGTGCCTCGAGAGACCACAGTGGCATTATTGCCACATGGCATCACCTTGAGCCTGAGTCCCTCCAGCCAGTTTTTCCACCTCCCTGCTCTGCTGCCATAGGCAACTGCTCAGGTTACCTGGCTGCTAAATGGCATTGTAAGAACAAACAAATGCAACCAAAGCAGCACTTGGCACCAACCTGCTCCTGGCAGGGGGCTGGCAGGAAGGTGACAGCTCCCAGCCCCAGGGGCACCTCCTGGGTTGGTGTCCCAACAACATCCACTGAGGATGAGACAGACAGCAGAGGAGGCAAACCTCCCAAGAACACTCATCAACAGCCACACTGGCTGTGATCCCTCCTTCCCTGCAGACCTCAGATGTCACCTAAAACTGGGCTGGGCCCCTCAGGATCTAGTCCTAATGCTCCCCCTTCCCAGCAGCACCAGGGGATGAAACTGGAAGGGCACCAAGCTGGGGTGGCCCACAGCCACCCCTCTGACTCACACACAGACAAGGGAGCACAGAGCTGGATGAGGGACAGCCAGCTCCAACTGTGCTTAGGGAAGAGCTAGGGAAGGCAAAAGTGGTGACAATCAGTGAACAATAGATGGCAAATAATATTATTTATTATGTCCACATCTTCAGTAGCCACAGGGCACTTTTGCACTGCGCACAGGCTCTGATGGTTTAACTGACATTTGCTGCTTCCTTGCCTTTACCGCCCATTTTCTCCATTTTCCTGAGTCTGCTGAAGGCCACAGAAAATAAGAAATACGGTCAGGCTGCAAGAACCAAAGTCCCTTGGTTCTTCTCTTGGTTTTAGTTGGTTTTGGGGACATACAACATGAAGCATTGTTGGAGCATGGCTCAGTGTGGTCCTTGGTGTTTGGACATGGGGCAGAGGCTTTGGAGCAGGAAAGACGTCAGCAAGTTCATTTCTCACCATCTTGGATGGAGATGTTCAGGGACAAATTTAGAGTGCTTTTGTGAAATAAACTGAGGCCATAGCCAAGAGGGCTTATAGGGCTGGAAGCAGAGAGTGGGACATCACTCTTGCTTAAGACCATCACGCACAGGAGACAGAACAACTTCCTAATAGCGCTAAAAGTGCTTTCACCACATAAAAGGCTCATGGAAGAATGTGGTCCTGCAAGATGCCACCACTGCCCCCAAATGAGAACAGCCAGGTCTGGAACCAGGCAAGGGTCAAACCCACAATGCCCTGGCTGCAGCATAACCATCCCTGGGGAAAGCCTTTATCCCAGGAACAATGCCCTCTTCCAGCTCGCCCTCGATTCCCCGAAGCTCTGAGGGAAGAATAGCAGGAAAGCGCTTTTATTTCTATTTAACATCTCTGCTTTGTTATTCTTTTCCCAGGCTTCCCAGATCGGAGGGCTGCAATAGTCCTCTCATTCTCATCTGCAAAGGGCTCTCCCTCCTTTCCCCAGTTGTCTCCAGGTCTGATCTTTGGGCCAACCTTGGGTATCCATTGCCCTTTTCCAACCTAAAATAAGCACTGTTCCACTGCATGTATTTTAGTCCAAACTACCATGCAAATGCACTGTGCTCCATTAAACCATTGTAATGAGACCTGGACTCATCTTTCACTTCCCTTGGCAAACCCTCTCTTTGCCTAAAATCCCAATGCTGACCTCACCAGACCTCGCTGTGAGGACACACTCTCAGCCTGCACAAACCTCACCCCAAACCCCTCAAAACAGTTATGTAAATTAAACTTTTTCATTTGGCAGGGATTCTGCTCCTGGGAGATGCCATTACAGATGTGCTGGCAGTCCCTTTCTTCTCCCCCCATTACAAACTCAAGTAATGGAGGAGGATGCAGCAGAACCACCTGGGATGGGAATTTGACTGGACTGTGCTTGAGCCAAGGGGCACAGCTACTCCTTTGGTTCCCAAAAAGCTGCCTGGGTGAGGTGGCAACTCTGACCCAAATTTCCTTTGCCATGGTTAAACACCACTGCCTTGTGTGACACAGGGCCTGCCTGCTTCCCTGAGGACAGCAAAGGGCGCCGGGTCAATCAGCCAGCAAACCCCAGCACTTATCACTCCAGCCTCACCTGAAATGAACTTGTCTTTTTTTTTTTTTTTTTTTTCCAGCCCACAGGACCAACCCATCCACACTGATCGATAAATAGCACTGGCATTGTCACTCAATGCCCCAGCCATGTCCCCAGCTCCTCCCCACCCAGCACTGATGTCCTCATGGCCACCCTCACCCGCTCCCACCCAGCTAATGATGGTGTGAATAAGCTTTTATTTGGGGGAAAGGAGCTGGAGAGAGGAAGCATTGCAGGGGGAAGGGAAAAGACACTCCTGCCTCAGACATCAGGCAATTTTCCCCTTCCTCTTGCTCACTGCCTAGCTGACCTTTGGCTGAGTCTGCCAGAGCTATAAAGGAAAAGGGAAAAAGGAGAAAAAAAAAGAGAAACTAAAAAGCAAGCGAGCTGAAAGGACAGGCAGAGGGAGAGATGTTATCTTGCCTCTGCTAATGATTTATGGTCTAAGGATGGGTGGATGGAGGCAGAAGGAGCTGTGCAGGACTGTGGGCAACACAGAGGGAGCTTGCTGGGGAATACTCAGTGTGAAAGGAATTAGGGGTGAGGGGCTGAGACTCTGCTTGGGGATGTATGTTCTGATCAGCAGAAGGGGAATAAACCGTGGTAAGTGCTACGACACCTTGTGAATCTGTCCTGAGGCATGTGGGAGTCCCAAACTTTAAAGGCCATGGTGACAGCCCCTTCTCTGCTGGGACACCAGCCCATGTGGCTCATGAGGAAGACCAAGGGATAAGCACTCTGCACAGTTAGGGATTTCCACACTCCCACAGAGCACCCAGCAGGGCCAGCCTGTGCAGATGTCCCTGTCCTCTCCAGGGTGCAGCTGGAAAAGCACACTCTCACCTCCTCAGCTGTGTCTGCAGCCCACCTTTGGCCCTGGCAATCATCTGCCAACCAGAACCTGGCACTGCTGATAAATCAGTGACCCTTTCCCCTGGGCTGGCCCTGTGCAGCAGGATTAGCTGGCAATGACAAAAAAATGCAGCAGAATGAAAACTCATTCCAGAGCCATGGAAGAGGGGTGAATCAAGGTCAAAGCACTGCAGAGAGAGTACTCACAGAGCAAGCATTTTGAGGCAGGGGAGCCAGAAGAGTCAGGCTCACCCATGTCAGCTAAGCTAAGAGTCCTCTTAGAATCAGAGAGTAGCTTGGGTTGGAAATGGCATAAAGATCATCTCGCTATTAAAGATCATCTAGTAAAGTCATCTGTGACAAACAACACCACAGGGACAGACCTGTCCTGCTAAGGAACAGAGATGTATTTTTAAGAGCAAATTTACGCATGACATCTTGATATAATTAGTGAATCTTTTTATGGAGCTGCCCTGTAGCAAAAAATATCCTTGATATATGAAATTCACGTCCTTCCGCACACCTCTAGCTCACCACCGTGTCCCCACAGAGCAGAAGGGTGACAGGAGGGACAGTGACAGCACGGTGAGGGCAGACAGGAGTGGGCAGGGAAAAACTCTGGCAGAATCAGGGCTGTGCTGTGTCACGATTACGATGGGAAGCGGATGGGCACGGGGGCTTTGCCAGACGTCAAGATCTTCCCCAGAAGGTGACACATACCTCCGTGGGCAGAGATTTTGGGGAAGTTCGGTTATTCTTAGCGTCCCTCTCCCGTCTCCTCCTCTGGATATGTCTGCCTTATCATGAGGCCTGCACTGCTCACTGCTCCAGTCACCATCTGTGAGCTCTGCCCACAGTACTACCACCCAGACAAAATGTTTATGGCGCGGGTGCATTCAGAGGAAACTTCCCATGCATGTAAAAAAAGTCATCACCAAGCACTTTCTTTATCCTTCCCTTGCCTGAGGTCTAAACTTATTTTACAGTGAGTTATTTATGGCCTGACAGAAGCACCACTGACAATTTGAGATTCACAGCTCCAACCCTGGGCAACAAGGCGGGTTTTTCTGAGTAAGTCTTCTACAGACACCAGCAGGAGACAAAGCCATCTTTAAAACGGGATGGAGGGAAGCCCTCTCCTTCTCTATGGAACATTAACACTTGATTTGTCTTTTCTGTATGTACTCACTGAGGTTTCTGCCGGTACTCTGAGCCATGGGGAGCTGAACAATGAGCTCACCAGGAAATCAGGTTCTGAAAAATCCCCAACCCTGGTGACAGGGCTGAGTTTCTGCTGCACTGGGTTGGGTCTAAGGACATCAGAGACTTCATTTCTCTCCCTCCTTCCTCCCCTTGGTCTGTCTCATCTATTCAGGTGGCTTCACCTGCTTTAAGAAGCTGTTTAAGCTGCTTAGGTGGGGATTTTCACAACACTGGGATTTGCAAACTAGAGTGCTTTGTTTGCCATTCCAACTTTGGTCCTTTCTAGCCACTGGACAAAGGGAGTGTGTGCTTTAATTATTGTGTTTTAATGAGCAGAAAGACAAGAGGAAGGAAGAGCCAAGCATGCCTGCAAATATAAGTACTTTTGAAATGCAAAGTGCTGGCAGAGCAAACCTCTAGGAATTATAAAGCAAAGATGGAATCCCAGAATGGTTTGGGTTGGAAGGGTCTCAGAGAACCACTGTCTAGTTCTGACACTCTGCCATGGGCAGGGACACCTTCCACTATCCCAGGTTGCTCCAAACCCCATCCAGCCTGGCCTTGGGCATTTCCAGGGCTGGAGCAGCCACAGCCTTTCCATGCACCATGGGCATCTCCACACAGCAACCAACAGCTTGTCCCACTGGTGGGGAAGGCCCAGGTGGGAAGGCATTTACCTCCCTGAGGCAGGTATAGATGGGGCAGACGAGGACTCGGAAGGGCTCCCCGGTGCTGCTCCTCATGGTGCCGAAGACCTCGCAGAGGAAGGTGATGAACCCCAGCCAGCGCTCCACGTCCCGCTGCTGCAGCTCCTCCCGCATGGAGAAATCCTTCTGCAAGAGGCACAGAGACAAGAGGCTCAGCATCAGCAACACCACGCCACCGGGGCAGAGACAACGGCTGTCTAGAGAGGGAATTAGGAGGAAACTGAAACTTGGGGTGGGGGGAGGACAGACAGACAGACTGACTCTGTAGTAACAGGGGGGAGATTACTCAACGTGCACGGAGCGGCTGCAATTTCAACAGAGCAAAGCCACCAGAAAGCAGGTACTGCAGAAATATCACCAACTCCTGCAATAACTGCCACGGCTTGCACCAGAGATGGTGTCTGCTCTCTGCACCCTACTGTCCCCTGACAGCCACAGGGTCACTCTTCCAGATGCACCAATGTGCTGGGTTTGGATGGCTTGAGTTTTTTGGAGAGGAGGGAAGAAGCCAGTACCACCAGGACTGAAAAAAAAAAAACAAACCCAGCAACAGAGAGGTTAAACAAAATGCAGGGGAAATGATGGTGGCCATCCTGGGCTTGGTGGTCCAGGTTGACCTGCCCAGCTCATTCATTCCAGTATCTTCAGCAGACCCAGTGTCTGGCCAGGAGCATCCTAATGGTCTGGCTGCTCTCTGGCGTCTCACAAAATAATGGCAGAGACTGGCTCCCTGCCCGACCAGAAGATCAGGGCAGCCTGGGCTTGGCATTAAAAGGTCACCCTGCGCCTGAGCTGATGGTTGCTATGACTAAGGATTATCCCAGTGACGTGATTTATGGGTCAGCATCAGGAGGAAGCACACAGGGAGATAGCTGCCTCTCCATCAGACCTCCAGGTGGGAGAAAGAAGGGGTTTGTCCAAAGGCTGGGTATGAAAATGGATGTGTGTGATGGAAACACGTGGCAAACAGCACAAGGCAACACAGAAAACCATATAAAAACCCTTCTAGAGGATGGCACAAGGGAGTGCATCGTGCTTGGAATCAAAAAGTTTCCCCTGGGCTCTAAGAGATGCTGCAGAGGCTCTTGAATGACATCCCATGCAACTTTTCTTGTCTGTCTCCATAGTGACCTTTCCTTGATATGTCTACTAAATTTACTAAATTAATCCTACTAAAATTTAGTAGACACTAAGCAGGGGAATACTGAAGAACAGGACAAGTTTGGTCTCCACACCATGTGTTTTCAGTGCAGGTTGCACAACCTTTGAAATCCAGCAACTAAATAAATTGCTTTCTATCTTTCTCATCTCAGTTTATTCCTACTGCCTGAGACAAAGGGCTTTGCTGCTGCAAATACTCTGACCTGCAGCTGCTCTCTGCAAAGCTGGGGAGATATAAAAGCCACCACACCAAAGTTTGCTCTCTTGCCCTGGACAACACACAGGAGATCTTCCTTTCAGAACAAAGCTAAGTGAAGCAGCTGCTAAAGAAAGCCAGGCAAAAGCACGATGATTATTTTCATGACACAACTGTATGCACAGAAGATCCAAGGAAGGAGCTATTTATATGTTTCATTACAAAAGGAAAAATAAAATATGTATTTGCATATGCAGGAAAAAAGACTTGTAAAATAGCCGAGGCACTTATTAACCAAACAGCGATGACTAATTCCTCTCTACACCCATTTCCATAAGTCAGTTGCCCAACTGTGTCTGCGACTTCGAAGTCAACCTGCAGCCAAATCCTGTTGGGTTTCCCCAGACTCTCCGGGGGAGTTTGCAGAGTTCATCCTTTCATTAACCAGCCCGTCCCTGGGCACTGACAGAGGAGTTATTTGCCAGCTCTGGTTATCACCCCAAGGTTACCCAATTACTTGTTCTGGAGTTTTCAATTGAAATTTAATGGAAAAAAAAAAAAGTCAAAGAGACATGACATCCTGATTAATGATAAATTAAAAATGCAAGAAGAGTATCCCATGCCCCTCATCTGCCCCATCCACCCATATAGTGCACAGAAAGTTGCCTTTGAACCCTGGAGCTTTTCCTGGATTCCTCTCCATCTCCTGGCACTGTCTCCTGCATCTCATGCAGCATCCCAGCCAGCTCCAGCCCCCAACCCATCCTCCCTCTCCCAGCCTGGATGCCCTCCAGCACCTCCTGTCCTGCCTGGGCCTGGAAGCTCCACACTCTTGTACCTGGGGAGCTGTGCTGTATTTTGGGATCCCTGGGGCATGCTGCGAAATTCCTAGCAGCTTGGGATAACTGCATGGGCTCTGCAGTCCCAGATTACTGGGAAAGAATAAAAAACACTGCAGGAAACTCTGCTCCTTCCTGCTCCTGCTTCAAACATGCCCTGCTCTGTGCCACTGCAAAAAAGAAAAATGACTCTTCAACGTTGTCTTTTAAGAGAAGGTATTTTCTGTAAAAAAACCCGAACCATCAAACCCAAAACCACCTGGAAATTCCGTAAACCAACTAGCAAACCAAACCAAACTCATCAGGCTGGGATGGGAGCTGGGCAGGAAAGGATTCCACTACACATCACTCTCCTTTTTTCATCCTGTGGCACCCAGTCGGTGATGCAGAGGCATCAGTGAACACTGACCCACTTTTCCAGATGAACAAGATCCTAGTAAAAGAAAGGGGTCTGTGGTCCCCCCTTCTCCAGTCACAGAAAAGCTTGTGCAGATGTTGAGGGACGCCCATGAAGGATGGGAGAGAGGGATGGAATGTGGGATGGATGCAGAAGGCACTGCCAACATTTCCACACAGAATGTGATGCCGCAGTGGGAATAATTTTGCTCCATTTGCAGAATCAGGTTGGGCCAAACTTTGCAAAAGGAGGTGATTTGCACATATTCTGCAAAAGGAGGGAGTGACACTGATTCCTCTGACAAAGTAGGAAGAACATGTTGCCAGTGGGTGGAATTTTTCTGGACCACACTTGCCTACAGGCCAAAGTAGGGCCTGGCAGGAGCCTCCACAGCAGATGGACTTGCAGTGCCAGGGGTATCCTGAAGCATCCTGAGCAATCCACAAGCCTCAGGGTGGTGCTACTCCAGCATCCCAGCACACACCAGGAAGGTGGTCCAGGAAGCTCTGTCCTTAAATTTGGCCTTCAGACTGCAGGTTTGACCTGTACCATGGGTGCACTGAGTGCCACCCATGCAGAGGTGTCCCATCTGCCTTGGGGAGTTTGAAGAGACCACTGCTGCCACCAAGGCTGAGCTGGGCTGCTCAATTAATGGAGTTACATGTGTGACTCACCTGCTGCAGGTCAGCCATGCCCACAGCAGGCCCTGTGACCCTCTGACAACACTGAGAGCAGCTCCAAAGGCTTTGCAACCCAAAGGGATGAGCCAGAGCCAGCACATGGGAGAGGTGATGAACTGGCCATTGGAGAACAAACTCCACGTCCTGTGTGCCTGGGGCACATCCGATGGAGCTGTGCCCTGACCCACAGACCTCCACACACTGATGACGAGCCTTGAGGGGGCTGAAAAGCTCTGGAACCAGACAGCCGGGTCACGGCCCTGCCCACTGAACTTTATTTGCTCTGGAAATGCCTCACAGAGTTATATAAAAATAACCTGTGGATTGGCTTGCCCCATGCTTAGGTGGTGATGTCAGGGCAGTAAGCAAATTATCTTTCATCAGTTTGGCTGTATTTTTAAACATGAATTGTATTACTAATTTGGGGGTGCTCTGGCCTGTAGATAATCTGGGTGTGTCTACTGGATGACCTTCCTTCAGTGCCTATAGTTTAAAATAAAATGTATTTATACCAGGTAGGGTTGGCCTTTCTTCTCTGCCTGGTTTGGGAGAAGAATTCACTGGGAAACCATGTGGGAAGTGGGGGGATGCCAAGGAGACCTCTAAAGAGCTCTCATACAGGACAAGGCTGGGGCATAAATCTGAAGGCTGAGCATGTTCATCATTCTGGGCCTCACCATGGGTAGGTCAGGGTGGCCTGTGTTCACACATATCACAGAAATGGCCCAGGACTCACAAAACCTCTGACATCCCCTGCTCCTTTGTAAGCTTGGCTGAGGCTCCTGCCAGCAGGAGCCTTCAAAATGCCTTTTTGGAAATTCAAAATACCTTTTCCTGGGGGTGTTCACTCTTGCAGCCAAGTGAAAGCCCACTCCTCATCCCAGTGTAGATGCAGTTCAGCACTGGCCTTTCCAAGCCTAGGACCAAGCCAGAAGAGCCAAGAGGCATGGCCACTCTGTGGGAGAGGAGGAAAATCCATCCTCTAACTTTTTTGGTGGGCAGCAGAGTCAGGTGGGATGAGAAGCAGCATTTTGCCATCAGATCTAAGCCTTCACTCCAGCTCAGACAGCTGCAGCTGAAAATTCTTCCCTCGGGAGTTTGCCGCACTTTTTTTAAGACACATTCCAAATAACTTTTCCCCAGATTTGGGCCCACTGACCCATGGCTGATTCTGGTAGCAGCAAGTTCAAGGGCAAAAGTTTAGTGAGGGATAAAAATGAGGGTTAATTTAAGCATCACCAACTTCTGAGGGGGAAAAAAATAAAGGCACATTTGGGCTTGTTGCTCTGTAAACACAGGGCTCTTCCTCTGGCAGCTCTGCTGTTTACTCAGTCATTGTCAAGGAGGCAGGAAATACTGAGTCAGAAATACTGCACAAAAAGAAATATATGATGCTTAGGTATCCCTGCTAAGAGCTATATAAAAAGCTGAGATAGGCTGTGCTAAATAGTTGATCTTACTGGCAATGTTCTGCGAAATGCTGGAGCCCTAAATGGCTCTTTGGAAAGGGCTAGGACAAATCCAATAGGTTGGAGGAGAGAACTGGTGGATAGAGGTTGGACAGCCTCTGTCCCTTATTGCTGTCCTGGAGAAGCATAGCCTCTGCCTGCTCCCTTCCCAGACCTTCCTAAAAAGGAAGTCCATAAATTACATTTTGCACAATTAACACCAACTGCATTATTCCCTGCTAAGAATTTAAATGCCATGTGAATTTAGATCCTGGCTTGGAGGAGGTTCTGGTGTGCAGCTTTGCTTCCTGAGGAGTATAAACCAGTGAGATGAGTGGTTTGGAGCACAGGCATTTGGAAGGAGCTCAGGAGGTGCTGGAGGTCCCTGTGTCAGCACCAGGGAGTGATCAAACACCTCTGACCATGGCTTTGTGGGGTTTCACTGAGCTCCTCTGTACCACCCACAGCTTCATTGGGAAAGTCTTATTTCACTGACACCACTACGAAAACTCCTCTGCTGGAGGTGGTGGGACATGAAATGGGACCATCAGCTCTTCCAGGGGCTCTGCTCTTCCTCCAGACACCCACTCCTGGCCTCTCTGCCTGCACCCAAGGACAGAACCTCAAGGAGATCCCCTCCACCATCCCTACCCACGCTACTGCCAGCACGGAGACAAGACAGAGCAGATTAAGGTGATGACAGACAACCTGCTTTGAGCCTACAGCTTCCAGGCAGAACCTGGAGAACAACAGCACAGGAGATGGGGGTTTATTTCCAGCCCTGTGTGGGCTCCAATCACCTCTGTACCTTGATTTCCCATCTGGCAACAAACGGGAATGATTTGCTCATCTTCCTCTGAGAAGCGCTCTGGGGCGTGTGACTGAGACATGCGAATCATGGCAATTACTATGACTCCAACAAAGGAGCTATTGACATTTAAAGCAGATAAAGCTTTTAAATTACAGATGACACCTTGTGCCCAGCCTCGCAGAGGTCCTGGCTTCACCCAGCCATGAGGCATTTCACTCCCACAGGCTTTCATCACGTCGCTTCCTCCAGGCTGGATCTGCACCATTTGATCATGCATATCTGAGAACATCTTAGGATGTTTTGGCCATTTTGGGAAAAGCAGGAAATCCTACCAGTGACCTTCAGCATGGACCTGACTTCATGATGGCCACAGCTCTGTGAGTGGTTTTAATTACAGAGGGCTCTGAAATGCACCACATGGGTGAAGGTCCAGGCTACCAGGAGTGTGACCACCACCCCACAGACACCCACCACACAACAGCTGACCACTGGGTGATTTGTAGCTTGCATTAGATGTCACTGGCCAATTCACAGATTCACAGGATGTTTGGGTTGGAAGGGGCCCTATAACTCATCTCTTTACAACCCCGTCACGGACACCTTCCACCAGGCTAGGTTGCTTCAAGCCCTGTCCAATCTGCCTTGAACAATTCCAGGGATATGGAATTCTTTCAGTTCAGCAAGAACAATTCAACAAAGATTCTGCAGCCATCAAGCAGACAAACAGTGCTTATTCCTCTCAGAAGGATTTGGGCACGAAGGGCAAAATAAGGTCAGAAAACTGGTTTTTCTAAAGCAGAGCCTAGGCAAACTCCCAGGACAAGAGACATAATTTTACATTCCCAGGTGTGGGTAATTGAGGCAGCTGAGGACCAGAACCAAGAGTAGCTGTGGATACTTCTCATGTCTACAAACACCAGGTGACCAGACAAGTGTCATTTGAACCTCCTGCCCCACTGGCCTCACCCTGACCTCTCCATCTGGCTCCAAATCTGGGATCAGCAGCAATTACCCACCCAATGTGGGTGTCTCATGGCTTCAGCCAGTGATGTCCGTGAGGTCCTTGAGGGGCTGCAGAGGTACAAGCAGTTAATTATTGATTTTGCTGAGGTTGAAATCACCCTGGTGGGAGCATAATGATGGATGTGCAAACAGAAGTTTTGCTGTTAACCTCGCAGTTGCTAGAGATCTGAGAGCACAGTCTGGGTGGAAGCTCTGAGAGGACCAGGAGGGTGAATTCAGTAGCCTGGCCTGCACACAACCAACCACAATCACCATTTTGTCCTGGATGTTTGCCAGCACCTACTCCAGCACTACCCAGGTGACAGAGTTGTCTTCCTCATCACTTAATTTTTATTGCTTTCTTTCCTATCTCACACCTTTCTGGGTTCCCAAACACGTGCCACGGTGTCAGCTCAGCTGGGTAACAGCAGTTTATCATCACCTTAAAGACCTGTTATTCCATGAACCCAGACACAGCAAAACATCATTAACATCCTCAGCCAGACCATGCAGCCAGCAAGGGACAGACCTGCCATCTGCAGGACACACAGACAAGGGGAATTAATCACCTGTCTGAGAATCACAAGCCAATCTCTCAGTCCCACAGAGAGGGACTGGACAGGACCACAAAGAAACACAAATTAATTTCCCTGCTGGGCTGCCATCAGAGCAGCAGGGACACCTGTTTGACCCAGCCTTGCAGACACCCCGAGCAGTGCCCAGAGGAAGCAGCTCCCCCTTGGCAGCCTTGATCTTTTGCAGCACTGCAGGAGATCCTTTTTACATTCATTTTATTCCTGCATGTCCCAGTACTGTGGGAATTTCGAGGCAGCGATGTGCTTTTTGTCTTTATGAGTGTGCATTGCACAGGAAACCTTGGGCTACCTCGGGAATTTTTGAGACACTGACATTCCGCCCCCTGAAAGAATCCATGTCCTTTAGAGCATCCCACCCCTAGGCCAGCAATCCCCTCCTTGCTACATGGAGGTGGTAGGAAGAGAAGGATCAAGCACAACATATCCCTGCTCATCCCAGCATCCACAGCAGTGCTGATATCCCCACTTCATGGAAAAACGTATTAGTATAAATCTCCCATCCCATGGGCTGCATTTCCCATAGCAAAAATTCAGTGTAAAAGCATAATGGTTTCAAGAAATTTCACTAAGTCATATTTTTGGGCTACTTCACACAGGTGGGGATTGTTTGATGGGCAGTTTGCAAACCTTTCTCCACAATATGGCAGGGTCTGAGCCCCAGCACCATCCCCAAATCTGCTCAGAGGCCTTATCTGTTCCAGAGAAAATGCTCATCCCACTCCCAACACCAGGCTGAGGTGATGACTAGCACCCCAGTTTTGTCTGATAGATGGATCCTGCTTGCAAATGCCATGTCTGGAGATGCCCAGCCTTGCAGCCCTGGAGGAGGCATCAGGGACCAGCTGGATTTTGCCAGGATGATGCATTCTTGTTTTAAATTGTGCACATGTGATGTGTCCTCTTTACAAGGTGGAGGTGATGAGGGATCTATGGGGACAGGCCAAATTTGGAAAGAGGGATATAAGATGAGGAAAACTGACTGTGGAGGAAGGTGCTCCTTTGTCCAGCCACCAGGGCTGGAGGAATTCCACTTGCACTGGAAATGAAGCTGTGTCCATTGAAAGGCCAGCTTGCCTGTGAATGAATGAATCTGGGCAGGGAAAGGCAGGCAGCTAATCCTGTTTGACATCAGGAGCTTTACTGCACAGGCACTCCTGGCCCACATCAGTTCAGTCCACAGAGGGATTTTCCTGGCTGCCTGGTAGCTGGCCAGCAGGATGTTCTCCTGTGGGATGCTAAGACCCTCCCAGGAAGTGCCCTCTTGGTGGTGTTCACCATGAGGTGGGACTGGGACCATCCATCTGCTGAGCCGGGCAAGACACTGAGGCTTGGCTTCTGCTTCTCTGCAAGCCAGGACCAAAAGATTAATGAAGCCTTAGGGGCTTCTCCCCTCCCCAAAACCTCTCCCTCAGTGGATGCCCCTGAGCTGGGTAGCAGAGGGAAGTGGACAACCTCCGGATGGACATTGGTGCACACAGATAGCTCCAAACAGGTCCAAGGGGCATGGGATATTATAGAATCAGGGCTGGAAAAGACTTTTAAAGGTTATCTAATTCCAACCCACCTACCACCTTATACTATCCCAGGATGCTCCAAGCCCCATCCAGCCTGGCCTTGGGCACTGCCAGGGATCCAGGGGCAGCCACAGCTGCTCTGGGCACCCTGTGCCAGGGCCTGCCCACCCTGCCAGCCAGCAATTCCTGCCCAAGATGCCAAAATCTGTGCCTGCCCTGTGGCAGTGGCAGCCATTGCCTGTGTGCTGTCCCTGCAGGCCTTGTCCCCAGTCTCTGTGCAGCTCTCCTGGAGCCCCTGGAGGCCCTGGCAGGGGCTCTGAGGTGTCCCTGGAGCCTTCTCTTGTGCAGGGGAACAGCCCCAGCTGGGCCAGGCTGGCTCCAGAGCAGAGGGGCTCCAGCCCTGGCAGAGTCCTCCCCTGGACCCACCCATGTCTTTCCTGAACTGGGGGACTCCAGAACTCCATCATGGCCAGAGTGCTTGGCTCTGTCCTTCAAAAGAAAGCAACAAAACCCCAGAAAGATGGACTCGGTGGGTGGGAGAGCACGGGGGGGTCCTGCAGGCAGCTGGCCAGATCCCTGGTGGGATGGGTCTCCCTTTCATCTGCCCTGGGACTGAACCGCGCGGATGATCAAGGAACCGGAGGAGTTAACAGACTCCCAGCCAGAGATATTCGTGGCACCCAGAGTTCGTGTAAAGTTTCATACCGGGACCCTTTACTAAATTCTTTCGGTCATGGGAGAGAAAACACTGCAACTGTTTAGTCTGCAGGGAGGTGGTGGCTCTGGCCCAGCACTCAGCATTGCTGAGCAAACACGCTGGAGAGCAAAGGGGCTGTCACCCTTCTTATCTCCTCCATCTGCTTTTCACCACGTCTCTCCCACCACCAGGCACCCCATGGGCATTGTGTACCAGTGCTGGATGCCCCTGCTGGAAATGCAGCCCTGGGATGGGGGCACAAGTGACTACTTGAAAATCGAGACCTGAAGGTGAAGTGCCAGTGTGCTAAAAAAATGTTATTTACAAAAAGGAGCTCAGAAAACTTTTCTCAGAGGCTAATATTTACAAATTCTATGTAGCCAGGGAGCTTTTGCTGTAAGAAATGTTGTATGTGACTGTTTTTGTTTTTTTTTTTTTTTTTTTTTTAGTGGATATGAAAGATGCATTAATATTTTTTGCTATGCATTAATATTTTTTGCTCATCCCCTGCAGCATACAGGTATGGAGCACCCTACAATGCCTCTGAAGCTGCCTATCCATGTTGGGAAAGCTAAGATTACAGAAACATTACAAATTGCAGAAAACAACACCAACCTCCAAACACCCTCAATTCCTCCATCCTTTGTATCTCTAAAGGGATGTCCATGATTACCATGATGTATTCTGCTACATGTTGGCAGACTTTGAGCATCACTGTATAAGACCAATGGATGGCATGGGCTGGAATATTAGAGATGCAAGGAAACACACCTTACTCTTATGAACAAAGCAGAAATGGAAAGATTTTGTTTCTCCGGCCTGAAACTGTCTCCTTAGCTGGTGGACACTTTGCTCTTGCTGTCCTCACTTTCAGTTCCTGCTGCTCCTGAACTGGAAATGTTATCACAGAATGGTTTGGTTTGGAAGGGGCCTTAAAGACCATCTTGTCCCAACCTCCCTGCCATGGGCAGGGACACCTTCCACTACACCAGATTGCTCCAAACCCTGTCCATGCCTACCTTTATCACTGAGTTTGGATTCCCAGCACTGCCAGAGATGCTTGTTTTATCTTCTGTTTAATAAAAAAATAATATTTAGAGCAACAGTAATTTAAAGAAAAAGGAAGCAAGAAAAGTGGAGGAATTAATCACTGGGAGGGGAGAAGGCAGCACTGTTTTGGGAAGCTCAGTGAGGGGAAGAGCATGGGGGGACATGGCAGCACTGCTGATGAGACCAGAGGATGTGTCAAAGCAGGGCAACGTCCTCCAGCCAAGCATTGTTCGCTGCTGACCCCAAGACTTGGATGCTGGGTTTTGCATCAGTATCAGGCCTGGCAAGCTGTAGGACAGGACCTGAAATAATTCTCAAGCCTCATTCCTCATCCCTCAAGTGTCCTGTAGCTCCTCTGCTCCCAGGAACCTCCAAAGCCAGTTCCTACCATCATTTTCATTTTCTTGTTTAAACGCGTGCAGCAGAAAAAGATGAGGCTGTGCCAAATGAACACCACAGGAGAGGCAAAGGGGATGTGGACTTTGCTGGAAGCATTCATTCTCCAAATCCAGACTCTGACAGATTGCTACACACCAAAATACCCAGCAATAAAAAAACCCTGAGTCTAAGCATGCCTCGAGGATGCTGAGGGTGCTCAAGCTGCAGGTCCCACAGGACCATCACTCTGGGTGCCACCACAGCAGTCAGGCTCACTTGGCTGGAAACTGAATCTGTGACTCAGAAAACCTTAAAACAACAGATTTCCTGCTGGTGAGTACAAGAGCATCCTCTGTATGCTATGAGCCTACGTCCAAGTAAAGTCAGGGATGGGCAAAGCATGTTACCTCATGTTCCTCCTTCTCTGGGGAGAAAAAGAGGTGCTTCCCTCTCCAACATCCTTCTAAACAAATCCTATCTTTGGGCTGATGCTGGCACATCCACCTGCCCTAGCCTTGGCACAGGAGGTGATGTCCCTGTCATGTCTCTCCCTACGGCGCTCCTGTGTCAGCAGGATGCTTCATTCCCTGACAAAATGACAGAGAGGCATGGGGTTTGTGGGATGAGTCCCAGGTAGGGTGATGCACCACAGGGGCCCAAGGAGCCTCCAAAACTCCTGTCCCCAGGTGGGGTGAAGGGAATCAGCTAAGAGCAGGGCTGGGCAGAGCAGGGTGTCTGTGGGTGTCTGCAGCATCCCAAAATCCCCACCTTGGGGTGGCTGCAGCAGCTTGAGCTGGATTTGGGCTGGAGCAGGCAGGAGCAGATGGTCTGTGAGGAGGGTGCCTTGGGCCAGCTGAGCCCCTAGGCTGACAGCAACATACTCCCACATCCCGTGGGTCTGAGCCTTTTGGGAGTAAACAAGAGAGTGAGTAGGAGCTGATGCCAGCTCAGCCCAATCTGGAGAGGTCTCCACACTGAAGTGCCCCCCTGCCTTTCCTTACCTCTCAGCAATGGATACATAGATTTTTTTTTTTTTTAATTTCTGCTTTTTCTGCCAGGACCCCCAGCATCCTCATCCACCAGCAATGGCTGGGGGCAGCCAGGAGTCCACCCCAGCAGGAGGCTGCTGCCTGGCTCTGTCCCAGGGCTGCAGGCAGGCTGAGCAGTCTGCAGTCTCCACCTAGAGCCCAGAGCAGCCTCTGCTCCACACTTGAGCCATGCACAGCGTGTGCACGGGTCCCACCACCCCAACTCCCTGCTCTGAACTCAGCTGTGCTTTTAGCAGGCAGCAGCACTCTGGCCAGGGGTGCTCCTGGCACTCTTCACCACCAACACGCACAAGCAAGAGGATGGAGCCTCTGTTGCTCCCACCATCCCTGGGAGATGCCCAGGGCACCTAGTGCCTGGAGAGACAATGAGACACCAACTATCATCCCTGTGGTCCCACCATGTGCTGGAGCACGGGTTGGTCCCCACCGTGGCTTTGAAATCTTGGCCCCTCCAAGGTGAAAAGAAGCCAGGAGAAGCCACACATAAAATTTATGGACTAAAAGCGATGGCTATTTTTGCACAACACACCCAAGCATTGCAAAGTATAAAGTATAAAACCTTCCCAGCACATTGAATTAAAATCAAACATTCCAATCTTTAGACTGGAAGAGATTTTTTTTTTTTTGAGAATTAATGCTGCTTCCCACCAAACTCTCAACTGCATGGTGCACTGCTAGTCTAAACCAAACACCTTTCCTGTGCAGAGCCATGAGCGTGGCTGCATTGGGCAAACTGCAGACCCCAGAGACCTGCACAGCAGTGGGGACAATCCCCTTGTCATCCCCTGTGACACTCACTGCTACGTCAGTGGCCCTGTGGCCACCTCCAGCTGTAACTCAACATGTCCCCAAAACCCACCCCTGGGCTCAGACTGAGGGCTGATGAGCAGTGCAAACCCACTGCTTGTTTAATTTAGGGTCTGGCTCAACTATCCCCAGCTCCCAGTGCTTGTGTGGCACAGCTCCTGTCCCCATCCTCTCCTTCCTGTCATTGCAAACCTGCCCCTTTTTTTGCACCCCGTTAAAACCCGACGCCTTGGGCTCCTTTAACCCCTTCCTCTCCTCACCACCACCCTCAAGGGAGGCGCTGCCCGGCGCTCCCTGACCCCCACCACATTCCCTTTGCCATGGCAAAGCCGCAGAGGAGCCGGCTGGTTCCTACAGCCAGCGTTCCGCTCGGGAGAAGTGGCAAGCTCAAAGCAGCCGGACATTTAATCCAGGGCTCTGCCGTGTGCCAGCGGCTCCCGGAGCCTGCCGTGGCCAAGCCCAGCTCTGTTCCTACGGGCAGGCAGGCACGGCTTGGCTGGGCTCGGGGTAAAGGCAGGGCCAGCTCCAGGTGATGCCCAGCCCTGCCCTTCACCTGCCGGCGCAGGCACGCAGCCAGCCCGCTCCCCGGGCTCCCTCTCCTGCCTGCTGCCGACACTTGCACGGCGTGTGTTTGGCCGCGGATGACTGTGCAAGAGAAAGGGGGAAAAAACCACCAAAACAAACCATAGTAAGAATTAAAAAAAAAAAAAAAAAAAAAAAAAAAAAAAAAAAAAAAAAAAAAAAAAAAAAAAAGTTACTAATATTGTAAGTTATATAATGCTAATACATGCCATTAGCAGATATCTATATATAAACATGCATAATTAATATTTATGCAACAAGCATATATATTAATATATGAGCAAAATAAGAAGTCATTGAATACAGGAATCAAGTGATAAAAATGGTACAATAATAAAAAATAAAAATGAAATAGTAAATACACTGCAAAAAAATTGGAGAATGTCTCCAGAGACACACGCATGAGCTAAAAACAGGGATTATATCCCCTTTCCACTATTTTTCCTCTGTGCTTGAGAGCAGGAGGATGCAGCAGCTGGGGATGCTCGTCGGAGCCACCCACGGGGCTGCATTCCCTGTGCCCCTTCAAGCACTGCACAGATATATGAGTGTGCATGAATTTAGAACTGCCTTTGAATTGCTTGGGCGTATAGAAAATAAATCTCTTCAAAGCTACACAAAGCTTTTGCTGGGGGAGTGCCTCAGTGATTTACAAAAGCAGGACGGTTTGATGTTTATCAATATCAGAAATGTAAGGGATGAAAGGTTTCCAAGCTCTACAAGTTTCTTCAAACCCCTACATGAAGGTGTCTACACAAGGGCAGCATCATTTGCTATTTCTGTGCTTGTGCTGCGCTCCTGAGGACTGGCATCCATTCTGAGGTTCACCACAGATAGCCATGGAGAACAGCTCCAGCCAAGGAGGTTATCCCCACTGAATCTCCACCTCACTGGGGGAAGAGCTCATCAAACTCCTGGGGAGGAGAAACCAAAGGCTGCAGCGTTGGCTCATGCACAGATCTTAGAGATGGAAGCAGCGCTGCCCTGTGGAGCTGAGCTCACTGCTGTGGCACATGAGCACAACTTGTATGGCTTTAGGATCTTCTCCAGGGCCATTTGGATCTTTTCCCCCCACCTCTCACTGAAGAAACACTCTGATGTCTGCTGGGCAATGCCCTTTCAGAGACAAGTGGTACCACTCTGTTTTATGTGCACAGATTGGACCACCTGTAATTAAATTATATTAAAAACAGACATAGAAAGAGGACTGATGGGTTTTTGCAGTGCTGGACGTGCTGTACAGGTCAGACACTCTCCAGCCACACTTGCATCTTCCGGCCTCTACTTCTGCCAAACCACAAACTGTTTCTCACCAATAATCATGTTGAGAAGGGGAAAAAATATCTGCCTTTCAGCATTCACAATTAATGTAGTACTTAGAATAACACAAAACCTCATAGAACCATTAGGTTGGGAAAGACTTCTAAGATCATCGAATCCAACCAACTTCCATGCCCCAGTTCCCACGGTATCCACCCAGTGTCTATCATTGCAACTTAGAGCCCTACAGTGCTGAAAGGGCTCCTATCACTGGGAGGTTGTTTGCTCAGACTAAAAAGGCTACAGGACAGGAGGAACTTCAGCTCATTCCTCCCAAATCCTCACGCTCCACTTGGCAAACACTTCACACTGCACCCACATTTCCTAGAGGGAATAAGTCAGTCCTCCAGGGCCTCATGCCACAATGTCTACATCCCAAGAAATGCTTCTACCTAAATTCTTCTCTTCCATCCCCCACCTGGGACAAGAGAAATTGATTTTTGGCCACTTTCCTGCTTGAGCCCCTCTATTAATGGTCACACCAATCATCTCAAACCCAACCAAGGCCACTGAGACTGAAGTGAAACCTCTGCAAAACCCCCACTATTCATCTCAAGGGTCTAGAGGGGAAGCCATCCAAGGAGGGGCTGAAGACACTTGGTTTGTTCAGCCTGGAGAAGAGACTTAGGGGAGACTCACTGTAGTTACTATTTCCTTGTAATGTGCAAAGAAGGGTCAGGCACTGATCTTTGCTCTGTGTGACCAGGGACAGGACCCATGGAAATGGCTGGAGTTGTGCCAGGGAGGGTTAGGTTGGATATTGGGAAAAGGTTCTTCCCCCTGAGGGTGGTGGGGCACTGACCAGGCTCCCCAGGGAATGGGCACAGCCATGAGGCTGCCAGAACTCCAGGAATGTTTGGACAACATTCTCAGGAGTCACTGAAGTGCCTGTGCAGGGTCAGGGGTTGGAGTCTGTGATCCTTGTGGTCCCTTCTGGCTCAGATGCTCTGTGTTTGTATGAAATTTCTACATCCAGACCCAAGCACAGCACTGAACCAAGGAAGGGTCATTTCTGGGGCATCCAGAGGTGAAGAAATCCTGTGTGGGTGTGCAACATTAGGAATGCATCAGGATGTGCAATAGGGTAGGCAATAAGGCAAAACCCCCATTTGGGTGTGCAGCAGGGGAGCATTAGGGTGGGCAATGGGGTATTCATTAGGGTGAATTAGACATGCCATAGAGAATGCATTAGGATATACCACAGAGTATTCATTAGGGAATGCCACAGGGTATCCAACAGGATATACAGTAAGGTAAATCATAGGGTAGGCATTATTTGGGTGTGCAATAGGATGTGTATTAGGGAATGCATCAGGATATACCATAAGGAAAGCTTTAGCATATACTATAGGGTATGTGCTAGGGTATACCATAGGGTATGCCATAGGGAATGCATTATGGTATGTAACAGGGTGTGCATTAGGATGTACCATAGGAAACACCATGGGAAGTGCATTAGGGTATGGAACAGGGTATGTATTAGGATGTACCACAGGATATGCCATGGGAAGTGCATTAGGGTAAGTAATAGGGTGTGTTTAGGATGTACCATAGGATATGCCATGGGAAGTGCATTAGGCTGTACCACAAGATATTCACCAGGGAATGCCACAGGGCATCCAACAGGATATGCACCAGGGTACACCACTGAGTATGCATTAGGGTATAAATTTTGGGATGCATTAGGGTATGCCACAGAGTATCCTATGACGTATCAAATGCAGTGTGCCTTAGGGTACGCATTAGGGTGTGAAATGGGATATACATTAGGGCATGCCACAGGGTATCCAACAGGGCACGCAGCAGGGTAAGCCACAGGGCATCCAGCAGAACCAGCCCTTCTCCCCTGGCACCAAGGCAGTTCCATGTGCAGAGATGGAACTCTGGCAGCAGGCCAGCGGGCTCTGCTGCTCTGCGTCGGGATGTTCATTTCATGATTTTTGGGTGGGTTTTTTTTATTATTATTAAAAGAAGGTATCAGCCTTCTGTTTGATGTGCTGTTGGCTGTGGTTGCCAAGGGGAGCAGTGTACAATTACAGCCCCAGTGATGTTCACTCTAATAATACTCTTGGATCTGCATAGCTCAGATGCAGACACAGCTCTGCTATAAAGAGCACGGTTGTTCCAGCAGAGGAGTACTCCAACTTATGTTACATGTGAAGGGTTTGTGGCACATTGCTTAACATCCCCCCACTGGGGGGAAAAAAAAGGCAAAAAAAAAAGGCTGGGCATGCCAGTGAGTGCAACTATGACAAGCAAAAACCTCTCAAAGGAGAAATACTTTCAATGTACTAATTAAGAAAGTATTTCTAGAGGCATGAAGAACTTGTGTATGCATCCACTAAGATGTTCTTTCATGTCCCCAGACATCCAAGCGCCCTGGGCCCAGCTCACCCAGATCCATCCCAAGGGCTCACATAGCTCAAAATCGCTCTTGCTACCAAAAGACTAAACCAAACTCAATGAGGAGAAAATCAAACCCAAACCACAGAACCATGGATTTGTTTAGGCTGCAAAAGCCTTCTAATATCATCAAGTCCAACCACTCCCTCAGCACTGTCCAGGCCACCACTGACCATGTGCCCAGGTGCCACACAGAGCTTTTAAATTCCTGCAGGAATGTGTCTCCACCACTTGCCTGGGCAGCCTGTGCCGGGGCTGGACAACTCGGATGCCAAATGATCCCCCCAGTGCCAAGCTCCCACATGGCAGCTCTACCAGCTGTCCACCCCATGGCTCCCCTTTCCACTTCTCTTTCCCTGAGATCTTGGCAGGTCTCAGGACTCAGGTCTTAGGACTCAAGACAAGATTCTGGACCAAAACATGGAGTGAAGAACAAATTCAAACCAGAGTTTTCCTGATGGATCCCCTTAGAGGATGAAGTGGACCATGTTGGCTGTAGGGAAGCCCTTCAGAGGAGCTGCTGGCAGGGAGGGGGATGATATGACAACACTCCCATGCTGCAGAACTGGCATTTCTTTTGGGATCAAAACAAGTACCCTGAGATAAGCTGTGAACATGTGCAACCCTTGAGCATGAGCACCTTGTCAACACCTGAAAATAGAAGAGGAGCCAGGTTAAAAAGACAGTTTACTGCCTGTTTTAAAGGGAAAAAAACCACCTTGTTTAAAGGGTGGGTACAGGGACACTGTCTACAGGTATAGGGATGCTGTCTAAAGGTATGACCATGCTGGCAGGGCACCTCAGTGGGTTCATGCACCAATTCCTGAGGTCCTCCGTTGGGGGTGAGCTGTTGCCATCACAGTCCTGAGCGAAAGGGACAAACAAGCCCCTACAAAACAGGAGCATCTGCTGGGAGCAGATGGGGGGGCGAGTGGTGCAGCCCCAGGCGCCAGCAGCACGGGGAGGGATCACACTGATCCCGATTTATCACACCCCGGCACAGTAATTCCCCAGCTCGCCGGTGCCCAGCAAGCCGAGCTCCTTACGTCCGGGGATCAGATTAGTCTGAAAGGTGCTAGAGAGACACAAATCCTGCTCTGCAGCAAGCGTTTTAATAAAGGTTTATTTTTCTTTTTTAATTAACGGTGAATTATCTAAAAATGGCTGACGGAAAGTATCTGATGGTGGAAGGGCCAGGACTGCAGCTGGGTAATATCCTATCATCAATCATTTAAAAATATGATTGCCACATATGGATATATATGGATATATATAGATCTCTGTGTGTATATATATGTGTATACATATGGATATATAATAATTGATATCAACGTATTAATATATCATACACTAATGGGATATTCACATCAGCTCTGTAACATGACATAATATCCAATATGCCTTATTAATACTGACAATATATCATATCAGTTCCAACATACTGTATTGATATTGATAATCAACCTCCTTATTTCACACCAAGGCAGCTGCGATGACTCTTTTGTGCCTCATACCTGGCTCTGTCTCCAACCAGGGCTATCAGATCTGAATACCTCAAAATATTCCTGGTTTAGGG
The DNA here is from genome assembly GCF_017590055.1 of Onychostruthus taczanowskii. Taxonomy (NCBI): domain Eukaryota; kingdom Metazoa; phylum Chordata; class Aves; order Passeriformes; family Passeridae; genus Onychostruthus; species Onychostruthus taczanowskii. The sequence continues at coordinate 2,995,757 of NW_024505782.1, read as the reverse complement.
CTGGACCCAAGTATTTATGAATCAGTTTGAGTTCATCTGATTGTTTCGTTTGGAAAATGAAACAGTGCTTGGAGAAAGTCAAAATCCTTTACTATCAGAAAGGAAATGTTAAATTATTCAATTTCACACAGCACTTTGCTTTTGACCTGCAGTGATCTGTCACCTTTTGCCCATCAAGACATTTATAAAAGATGTGCAGTTTGGGGCTGAACAAATCCCTTTTGCATATTTCTCTGTGCCTCAGCACATGAACTCGGTCACCCGCACGCCCTGCTCCCTCTTTGCACTTCAGCTCTCCACAACGCTCCCATCACACTGTGACTGGCAACACGTTCCTGAGAAGCATTTTGAGTCTCTCTGGAGATAGGAGATATATTATTTATCCCACATTCATGCTGTGAAGAGCTGAATGGGAAGCCACTCAGTCTTGCACAGGATGCTGCAGTATAAATCAGTTTAGTGGGTCTGTTTGCATGGGTGGAATTGCTGGGGCAAAGGAATAAAGCAAGATGGAAGAGTCCCCCCTAACCCAGGACTGCCATCAGCATCAATTGTGGGCTAACACAATTCTGCCCTGCTCTCAGGCCATCATTCCTGGCCTTTATTCTGGAGCTCTTAGATTGCTCAGCCTAACAGGGAAAGATGCAAGAGTGACCTGGTATGGGAAGAACGGGATGCACAGCAGGTTTAGAGCTCCCTCCAGCCCCTTCCTGCTAATTTTGGGACTGATTCTGTCTGCAATTTCCCTCATTCTGATTGATATTCCCTTTGGAAATACTAATCTGGAAAAAATCACCACCAGGAACAGGTAATGGGCAGATGTGTGTGCTGGCCAAGGGCTTTGCAGGGGACAGTGGACATGGGGAGAGATGTTGTGTTTGATATGCACGCAGGGCAACGACAGAAGCAAATTTGGACCAGTCACTGTGCAGAATTATCTGATATTGATTTTCACTATTTTATTTGACTCCTTATTTCCCTGCTTGCTGTTTTGCCTCGATGCCAACTCAAGGTACAGGCAGCCAGCCACAGCATCCAAGAGACCATCTCCAACAAGAGCAGCAAGAATGAGAAGATGAGTCAAAAACTGGAGTGGTGCTGACCAACAGACTTGTATGGAGAGCAGTGAAATGAAAAGTGAGCTCTGCATGTCCCACAGATGGTGTGTGAGGGCAACAGCCACAAGGAAATGCACCTCAAATTAAGGATGGAAATTCATGGTTTCAACTCTGTCTCCAGAGGCAGAAAACTGGAGGTGCATGTGACTCCCTACCAGAAAACAACTGCCCTCTCTGATGGTGGCACTTGAGTAAAACACACTCCTCCCAGCAGACCACAGGCAGTTGAGGATAGCCCTTTTTTCTATCATCCAACATTATTATAGAGTCATCCAGGCTGGAAAAGATCTCCAAGGCCACCAAGCCCAACCATTAACCTCATGGACCAGTGATCCGAGCCGCTGCTTTTTCTTCTCCTCTGCAACTTTGCTGATGGTCACTTATGGTTTTGGAGCAGAACAACCAACCACCTCTCCACATATCAATAAACAAATCATCCAGAATAATGAGAAAATACGCAACTATTTCAGCTGGGTTTGTAATCAGAAACCAGAATCAAGCCCTTCAGCCAGGTGGTGCAGCCTAAAGCCTGCTAGGGACCATCCTGGTGACTAAGACCATGAGAGACTTGTCTTGGTGCTGCTGGTGCTGAGATGGACCCTCCACTCTAACAGCCTACACTGAAAGACCCTCCCAGTTAATTTCTCTTCATGCCATGGGGATGCTGCCTCAAGCAGCTGACTCATTACTCAGACAGGCCCTGGTGTGAGATGCCACAGTTCCATGTAGAGCTCATGAAATGAGAATGAAGAGTACCTTGATAATGCCCTCAGTGTCACATTATCTATGGTAACCACTGAAGATGTGCACAGACAAAACAATAGGTGCAATTTGAACTCAGCAATTGCGTTCAAAAGGAATTTGGTAACAGCTCAGCTCCAAATAAATGGTAAGACCAACTGAGATGATGCTACAGGCACCTGAACAACTAACTTTATCTTGTTACCTGCAACATGTTGAGGAGCAGACTCCGGAATTTGGTTCCTTCCACCATGAAAAGGGCCATTTTGTCACACAGCTTGGCTGCTGTGGAAGCAAAGCTGCGGTCCGTCACCGCTTTCTGGTAGATGGTCTTGACTATCTCCCCCAGCATCTCCTCAGAGTTGGTGGAGTTCTGGGCCTCCTCCATGAAGGTGGTGAGCTTGGAATCAACATCACTACTGTTGTTTCTCATGCTGTTGAGAATTTCAATTAATTTGTCCATTTTATTCTTTTCAGGGTCGGTGGTTTCCACCGTGACTTCGTCCTGGTCCGTGAAAAGGGAAAGACAAGGCGTCTGTTACACAAGGAAAAAACAGATATATCAGCCCATGTCCTTGCACAAACAGCAAAGGGGGAAGGGGATTGGGAGGACATAAACAGAAAGAGAAAAGACAAAAGCAATTTTTAGTGGCACAGTGGTATAACTCAGCATTGGAAAGCATAAGCGCATGCATCCTGCCCCAGAAATGTCCCCTTTCTCCATTTCCCACACCACTCAATCCCAAAGTCCTACCCCTCAGCTGAGGGAGAAGATGTCCTTGAGGGTCCTGAGCCAGGATGCCAAAGTCTGATCACCTCTGACTGCCTTTGGCATCTTGGACCAGTTTCAGGTGTCTGTGACACATCAGGATAATGGATATTTTTTGCTTCTCTTTAGAAAGTGCACTGATGTTTGCAAAATCTTCAGACAACAATTCCACACAAAAATCCTTTATACACATATTTAATATAAAATATATAAATATAAACATATATATCTAAATATAAAAAATATACATAATATATACTTCATGAAGTAAATTGAGATCAAAGAAGTCACATGATCCCAGCATTCAAAAGAGTCTTGACTTTTCCATCTCTTGCCTGTTAGACTTTTCCCTTCCCATCATTACCACAGAAATGATTGCTTCTTTTCAACATTTTATTATGCATTTGCTCCTTTTCCCCCAGTGTTAGGCATGCATCCTGCTTCTTCTGGTCTGCTCTCTTCTATCCCTCCAGCTCAATCTTATATCATACAAACCTGTAGCAAATCCAATCCCTGAGGGAGTTGTCCAAACCTACCATCAGGAGACTGGTTATGTTGACAACAACCCACCCAAGCTGATGAGATTTTTAGTCTTACAAGACTCTAAATTTCTAAGAAGAGCACTAAAATGAATACACTGAAAGTCTCTACTATACTCCCATTGCTTTAAAGAACATAAAAATAACTAACAAAATCTCTTACTCCCCCTCATGCTACATCTAGAAATAGTAAATGCTCATGCATTCAAAGGTATACATTTCCAACATGCACTCCCATGGAATTGTATATGTTCAGGTTATTTTTGCTCTGTATTTTGGAAATCTCATTAGAGATAACCCCGTGGATGCTTTTTACAGTCTGACAAAAGAATCTCAAGAGAAAGAATCTGAGTTTTACAGGGGGCAAATGGAGATATCATCTCTAAATTCCTCAGAAATCTGTGGCTGAATATTGTTTCCAAAAAGGATTTCTCCTCCGTCACTTGCATGCAATACTTTTGTTATTGTTGGGTTGTTGGAAGGAAGAGGGGAGATAAGGGCATTTCAATTCATTGCAGAGATAAATGGATATCAGCTTTAAAGCAGCGGACTCCAACTATTTAGGACTCAGGAATCACAGTTTGGGATTTAGCTCTGTAGTTGCAGAGACAAATTGCCTTCTTTACACGTTTTTTTGCAAAGTGACTGAGCTCTTCAGACCAGGAGGGAGCTCATGTGTGCACCAGCCTTCCCGCATGGGAAATGGGAGAGCTTCCAGTCCATGGAGAACTCAAGCTGGAAGCAACCTCACCCAAGAAGTCAAGCTCAGAGCCTCAATTCTTTCAATAAAAAGCCTCCTGAAGAAGCACAAAGACACCTCAAGAGAAGTGCTGACACTGGGGGACTAAGGTAAGCTGGGAGCATTGATGGAAAAGCCCCTTGAGCTCACCCCACCCTTTGTATGGAGAACGGCCATCGGCCAGACCCTCAGAAAATGAGAAACCCAAGAAATAATACCTTTTCTTTTAGTCTCCTCCTCAGCCTGTCTTTAGAAGACTGAAGCAAATTGATCTTGGGCCTGTCCCCAGCGCGCTCGGGGACGCTGTCTTTCCGCTTGGTCTCGGGCTCGGGGGCGCTCTGCTGGGACGGCTTCTCCGCGGCCTCGGGCCCCCGCGGCGCCTCCGCCGTGCACGCGGGGCTGTCCTCGATTTTCAGGTTCTCAGTCTCTTTGGCGTTTCTGTGCGTTTCTTTGTCGTTGGGCGAGTGCTTCTGGTTGTGGTGCCATCTCCGGTTCTGGCTGTAGCCGTGGTGGCCCGTCCTGCCCGAGGAGTGAGGGGCCTGGCCTCCTTGGTAGAGTTTCTGGTGGTCCCTGTTATGCTTGGTGCCACCCTGCTGATGATCCGTGTGCTGCTGAGACTTGTTCCCGCTGGGAAGTCTCTGCTGTCGCCTGGAAAGTCAAAGAAAGTCATTGAGAAGTCAGCCGGCCACAGAAAATAGAAGATTTTAACTCCTGTTAGCTGGAAACCAAATAGGTTTTTTGGTTTGGTTGTTTAGTTAGTTTTTTATTTTGCAAACTGAATGACAGTGTATTAAAAAAAATGTGGAAGAAAGTCAAAGGAAGTTCACTCATTCCTTTGTGGTTCTGTTGGGCCAACACATCTGTTCCACCAAACAGCTTGGCCCTTGGCAGGGGACCACAAATGGGGAGGCAATTCTTGTCATCCAACAACTCATGCCTCTAAATTTCTCTCAGTGACAGTCATATTTCAGGTGAAAGTTTTTGTGAAGTTGGACAACATGACTTTGGTTCCCAGGAAAAATTCTCCCTGCTTTTTGTGTTAAATTCTCACAGGTTTCTGTGTTACTTCCACACTAACCAGGAAAAACAGCAGCAGCAAGTCAGGGAGGCAAGAAATACCAGGAGATTTTTTTTCTGAAGGCTTCAGAGCTCCTGATACACCTGACCTACAGTGTCACCTTCTCCTCTTGCCTGCCAACATGGCACACTGCTGCACGGGTTTGCAGTGAGCTAGTTTAAGTGTATCAGGGATTTCCAAGTGGGAAAAAAAATAACTAAGAAGCAAGATACTAAGTAAACTGGTAATCTGCCCACACCAAATGGTTTTGCTTGGCCTTATTTTATACATATCCTTCAGCACTGCTACACCTGGACAGGACACACACATGGATGAAAAGAAGACCATACTTGGCTTCGGCAGCATGGAGAACATGGCATCCAGGACCATAACCTCCAGAGAGAGGCCTATGTGTAGAGAGCTCCAAATGGATAACATGGAAATCCAACAGCCACAGAGAGGAGGAACAGCCCCTAAAGGGTTTACTCGAGAGACTACAACATCTCAGAAAGAATGAGCAAGCCCCTGAGTGCTGGCTGTAACCGGTAGCCGAGATGGCAAATCCCCAAAAAAACAACAGTTGAATGGAAGAAATGCTTTGGCAGTCTCAGGCATCTCAGATTTCCAAACAGGCTGCAGCGTGGCTGTCCCCAGTGGAGAAGCCAGAGCCGGAATGCCATCATCCAGGACGCACCTAAGATGGAGATGGTCCTGGCACTGGCTGCCTTCTCCAGGGCTGGGTCTTAAGCATGGTCAGCCTAAGCATGCTGGCATCCCCAGCCTGCTGCCTCTTTGATATTGGTCTTGGCTCTGAGAGCCCGTGGGGTGTTTTGATGCTTGGCCTTTACAAGGCTGCTGGGATCAGTGCTAGAGGGTGACACAGGACATCTCCCCAGTATCAGCCCCAAAAACTTTGGGTGCCATGGTGACCACAGTGGTTTGTCTACATATTGGTTCTGTGGCCATGATAAAACCCCAGGCCAGCCTCACTCCTTATCCCAAACCCCCACCCCAGTGTGGATAAATAGCAGTGTTTACTTTAAACCCATCCCACAGCAATTAGTTTTATTTTCACCATTGGCACTGCTCAGCTAAGGGAGCTCGGATGAAGGAAGCAACCATTCACAAATACATTTCAATGGTCAGCAGTCTCCAACCCTGCCTGCCAAAGCCATCTGCCCACGGAATCTGTATTCCTTGGCATCCCCAGGAGTCAAAACCTATTTTCTGAGGCCAACTGGCTTTTAACCATAAAGAGTGAGGGCTTGTGTTTAATAAATGCAGGACGAAGAGGCTTGTTCATGGCACTGGAAGGAATTAGTGTTTACTCTCAGACCACCAGATCCGGTTTTCTGAGATAAAAAAAAAAAAAGGAAAAAAAAAAACCAAAACGGAGATGCAAAAAGCTTTCCTGTTTGCTGAAGCCTACGAGCATTTTATGAGTACAGATTCTCCACATCAAGTTTTCCTGGCATTTCTTTGTTTCCTCTCAGTAATGCAATCACATAAACCGCTTTGTAAAGAGCAATGCTTATTAAAAGGGAATGTCAAAATAAAAGTTAGTTAAAAACCTTATCTGGTACTAAGCCCTCACAGGCCCAAGTGTACAAGGGTTTTGCTTTCTGTGGTTTTGCTCTTTTCTCAGACATCTGAGTTTAACTGTTTGGTTGCATTTCAAGTCTCGGCTTATAAGCCAGTCAGCTTGCTACTTTATTTAATTTGTAAATATTGCACAGAAGTTACAGAAATTGCACAAAGACATGGCTATCACTTCAGAAGCAAGGGAAGATGCCTGGAAATGATCTGGGAACAAAACTCGGCCATAAATTCCATCAAGTCATGCACACAAGCACATTTTTTTTTTTAAGACATTTTATAAGCCAAACCTTTAATGTTTAAGGGCTATGAATGAAAAAAAGGTTTAAGATTAAAAGAACCACCTAGTTAAGCCAGTGTGCAATGTGCAAGATTGCTCATTTTGGGGCTGTTGCAATAGGATGAGGGAGAGCAGACAGCCCTGCCCCTCCACAGGACAGCTAAAAGGTGATGTCCCCATGGCAAGGAGCAGAGCAAACATGGACCAAAGCTCTGCAGTCACTGGCCAAAGGGTGAAAGCACTAGAGTTAAAAAAGTTTTGGGAAAAAAATTGCAAGAAATAAAAGGCAAAGGAAGGAGAATGGCAAATAAGGAGCAATGTCTGTGACTTGGCAGCAGTCAGGGGTCTAGACAATCATCCAGCATTCAGGCAAAGACTCGTTGTGTGCTTTTATCTTCCCAACACCCCAGTGAAGAAGAAAAGCCAAGAAGAAATAGGATCTGCAGGGAAGAAGAGCCAAAGCAGGGAGAACAGGGCTCACATCTTAAAACTTTCTTGAGTGCACAGCATCTCAAAGCCTGGGAGGCTGGGACGACCCATGCTTGCCCTCAGGTGTGACCAAGGTTTTGGGAACACAGAGAGCCCCAGGAAAGGACAAAATGGGGATTTGGGTGTCGTGCCACATTCCCACTGTGGGCTGTTGGAAACAACCTTGTTCCTGTTCAAAGGCAGCACTGTAGGTACTCAGGTGGCAGCTTAAGGTGATGTCCCATGATGGTGCCTTGGGGTGATGTGCCAAGCCCAGGGAATCAGGGCAGGAAGGCGCCCAAAGGCACCTCCCAACCCAGGCTTTAGGTCTGAGATGCTGAAGGGAGGAAGCTGAAGCTTGAATCACAGAGCAACACCTCTAAGTAAAGCAAGAATTCACCCCAGAAAAATGCTGTAGTTACTGGGAAACCATTCCTCTGTCCCCCTCTGCTCATCCCGAGCCATAAGGATGCAGTGCCTTGCAGGGAACCATAATTCAGCTACACGAAAAAGCATCTGGGCAGTACAATGATTTCTTATCTCTTGACTCAATTTAACATTAAACAACTATTTTCACTTCAAAGGCCAAATTCCAATTCAGTTCAAAACTCCCCCTGACTTCAGTGGGATTTGGCCATAGGACAAAATGGAAACTAAAGAAGAATTGAGAGTCACAAAGAAATTGCAAAAGTACTAAAAACCAAGGGGAGACAGTCAGGACTGCCAAGCTGGAAATAGGATGGTATTGCTTCTGCTATTGTTTCTCCACCCATTTTTTTATTTAATTAACTAAACGAGATACCTTTCAACAGAATTTAGATCTGACAAATGTCTGTTCTGTCGGAGAAACCTACGCAAACAAACCTAAAGCTTCAGCTGTCTTGGTGATTACCAGCCTACGTGCTCAGAAATACATGATTCCTCTAAGTTTTTACTACATCATTTTGCTCCCAAGGAAAGGATCAGGAAGGCACAAGTCTGGGAAAAATAACTCTAGACACGTGGACAGCTGTGGTCTAAAACACAGTTGCTCTGTCCTGTCAGCCTTGCCCATATCCCCATGAGCGAGATGAGTTTTTTGAGAGCCCCCACCATTTATCTGGCATGCAGGGAGCTGGAGGACAATGTGGGGCTGCATTCTCCTGGTGGCTGCACAGAGATCTGGGTAAGCAATTCCTACAAACACGGAGAGGTGAGCAGGCACATAAGAGCACTGGTCCCATGAAGGGCAGCTGAGGGAGCTCAGGAGGCTCCGCCTGGAGAAAAGGAGGCTCAGGAGGGACCTTCTGGATCTGACAGGAGGATGCAGCCAGGTGGGCATTGGGCTCTTTTCTCGGGGAACAAGGGACAGGACAAGAAGAAATGGACTCAAGCTGTGCCAGGTGAGGTTTGGATTGGATATTGGGAAAATTTCTTAATCGAAAAGGATGTCACACCCTGGCACAGCTGCCCAAGGCAGTGCTGGAATCCCCATCCCTAGAGAGATTTAAAAGCTGTGTGGATGTGGCATCTGGGGACATGGGTCAGCGGTGGGCTGGACAGTGCTGGGAGAATGGTTGGACTTGATGGTCAAAGAGGTGTTTTCCCACCTAAACAATTCTGAAATTCTATACATTTCCAGTGGCACTTAAGACACTTACCCCCACGACACAGAGCACCTTGTATGGCCAAATAGACTGAAATCCCATCCTGGGACTGAGGGACCAGGTCTCTGCAAATGCTGGTTCCTGCCTTTGGAGAACTGCCTGGGTAAATGCCCTCAATTTCAGCCATGACACAAACCCTCCAGGACACCATAAGCTCCTTGCAGAGCTGAAATTCTGATTTAGTCCTGCTTTTGTGCAGAGCAGAATACCTGGTGGGCATAGCCATGGCCACCCAGAAATTAACAGCTAATATGGACTTGCAGACACTCAGGCAACCTTCTCCACTCCTTGCATCCTTCTGATGCTTGAATGAACACATCCCTCACTGCATTTGACAGGCAGTAAGTTTCTCTGCACCCTTTTATCTGCTTGGGCAGGGTCTCATCTCTGTGTGAGGATCAGGAATATAATGCTAAGTCTTGGAAGTATCTCATGATCAGCTTTGCTATTAAAATGCCTGTAGCTAATTAGCAACGGTTGTTGCAAATGATGGATTAAGATCACAGAATCATTGGTTTGGTTTGGAAGGGACATTAAGTATCATTCCACCTCCCTGCCATGGGAAGGGACACCTTCCGCTACATCAGGGTGCTCCAAGCCCCATCCAGCCTGGCCTGGAATACTTCCAGGATCTACTGCAGGAATGGACTCTGTGGGACCTGCCATTCCCATAATGACCCCAGATCCCTCTTATCCATGACACCCCTCAAGTCTGGGGGAGCAGAGCATCCCCAAGGAGCTCAGCAGCTTCTCCTGCAAATGGAGGACTGGTGGGAATCACTGTGGGATGTCAGGCCACCTCTCTCACCTTCTTTCTGAAAATCTCAACACAATTTTCCATTAAGGGAGAGAAATTAAGAAGGGGCCTTCTTAGAGTCACCACCAAAACAGTAAAATTCCCAATTAAGCATGTGGGCTATTTCTGGCTGTACTAGCTAGCTGCCCAGGAAACTCAGCCTGAAGAGGGAAAGGCAGGAAAAAGCAAAATCCTCTGAAACATCCACTGCACAAACTCATGTCTCCAGGCGTAGTCTTTCTGAACTAAGCATATTGCAGCCAGACCACAAACAATGGACTGGTATCCTGAAGCAGGCACTGCTGGAGAGATTTGGGCAGTACTGCTGTGGTCAGAAACACCCATCATCACTGGCTTTGAGCATTTAAAGAGATGTTGTGGTCCAAACTGGAGGGACTGAAGGATCCCATTTAGGATGGGATGGAATTTTATAGCATCTAAAACTACCAAGAAGTAGGTACCAAGATGTCTGGGGAATATTGTTACTGATACAATGAGGAAAAAGTTCTGAATTTCTATTTTAGAGGCCTAACTTCCCCCAGAAGTACTCCTCAGCAAGACTACCTCCATGAAAGGCACTCTGATGTTTCACATGCATGGATAATGGTAACTCAGCACTGCTTTGATGCAGAGAACATCACAGCCCAGCCCTGGCCATTTTCTATCCTTGCTACAGCTGAGAATGGGAAACATTTGAATAAGCTTGATGGTTCCACACAATTTAATCAAAAACCTCAAAACCCCACAGAAAGCAATAACCACCAGCTCCAAGGATGAAGAACACAGGATTTGTGTTGCGTTTTCCCTTTGGCTTTCTTTCTCAAACTGGTTTCACTTGGCTCCAGTTTCATTTTTGTTTGCATTTTTCTCAGATGAGAAGGGAACAAGATGTCATGTTCACTCCTGAAAACAAAAATTAAATTATTCACACTTCTTTCATGCCTTTCTGTCACCAGGGGTAGAGACCACCCCAGCTGCTAGACTGAGCCCACGTCATCTGGACAGACACGGCATTATGGAAGTATAGAAAGTTCACCTGTAAAAATGGTGGTGATCAAGATTTAAAACCATCTTTGAACAGCTGAGATGAAGTGCATACTTTAAGTCTTACACGTATGCATCTTTACAAACATACAATGAATGCCAGAAGACAAGCACAGCCAACCAAAACAATGCTGTGAGGGGGGAGATGTTTGTGATGAGGCTCAGAGTCTCTGGCTGCTGGGAAAAGCATTATGAAACCCTCATGTGAGTCGCCTACATGGGCACAATGCTCTTTGTCACCACCTTGGTCCTAAGGTACAATCACTGCTGACAACCCATCCTTCGGGCCTGGACACCACATGTGCCTTTGTTTGCTAGAGATGATTTCACTTGGTTCTCTACAGCATAATTAGAATCACTATAAACCAACATGGTAGCACTGATTTTCACAGTGATGGTTGTAAAACACCAGCACAGGCTGCTCAGAGAGTTGGTGGAAGCCCTTCCCCCAGGAACAATCAAGGCCAGGTTGGACAAGACTCTGAACAACCATGGTCTAGTGGAAGATGTCCCTAACCATGGCAGGGGATGGGACTGGATGAGCTTTAAAGGTTCCTTTGAACCCAAACCATTGTATTAGTGTGATTTTGTGTCTGTACATCCAAAATTCCCACTGACTCACAAGCAAATGGACGAATGACCAACTTCTCCCACCCCATTCACAGGCCCACCAGCCTGCAGACTGTGTTGCAGGAACACAGACAGCACTTCTGGGCTGAGTGGACATGGCACAACACCCCTTGGGATTGACTCAAAAGCACTGAAAAGCAATCCTCACTACTGCTGAAGCCCAGGGACAGCCCTCACACTCTGCAGTGCTTGGCTGCACAGGCTGCCTGAGTCAGCTATTTTCTTCCAAGCTTCATGGAAATGAATCTTCAGGAGGAATTTAAGGAGCTGTTTTGCAACAGCAGCTTGGGAAAGATATCCCAAGTACAGATGGCATGTGAGATAGCTCTGAAACAGCTCTTTTAATGCTTTGCTGGATCTCCCACAAATCATGAAGGATGTCAAGATAGAGGCCCTTGATGCACAGAGTGGGCAACCAGCTAGGAAGGCACCTCCTGGACTTCAAGGCTGACTGCTGTGACTGGTGTAGAAATCACTGCTGTGATTTAATGTAGAAATTGCTTGGAAATTACTCTTCGTAAACTACATTACTTGGAATTACATTGCTGGATTCTCAGCGTACTGTAAACAAGACTGCAAAAATTACACAAAAACTATCGGAAAACACAGTGACAAGGAACTGAGTCCAGTTTAGACAAAACAGTTTAAATTAAGACACGACCACAGTACACAATGTTTCCCAAACACAAATGGATCCCGGACTACTGGTAAGAATGTGGCTTGAATGAATATGGAATCATTTTTTACTACTTTGCAATAATAGAGCTTATACTTCAGACTCCAGGCTGCCTCCATTAAAAATACACCCAGGCTGATCAGTTAACTCGAGATCTGATAATCCTCCAAGAGATATAAACTTTAAACCCATGCCAAGATGCACAGACACAGCCCACCACCATCCTCTGTGCTCTGTCCCCCAGGACACATCCTAAATAGTACAATGAGCCCCCACCTGCTGCCTTTGTGTTCAGCTGTCTTCCTTTAGACCCCTGTGCCTCTTTCACCTGCAGCAAGGAGACATCCCAGGGCTTTTTTTTTTTTTTTTTTTCCATATCCTATTTATACCATTGCTTTCTAGTGAAGAAATAAATGTCTTTCCTGTAGGAGCTAAGGCAAGATTTGACAGGATCTCCTGACAGCTGTCCAGACATATGAGATGACCCAAAGTCAATGGCGAGCAATTACTTCCGAACAGAGGAATCCAGTAAAACATCAACCCAAGCTGCAGAGATGCTTTGGACTTAGGTGAGCTAGAATCCTTTATCAAACACATTAAACTAAATTCTTTAAACAAGATGCAGCAGCCTATAGCATTTAATGTAGAGATTTGGGAGCCAGGATTGATCCAGAAATTGATTTATTGCAATCCAGTGACAATCCTAAGCTGTTTCCTGAATGTTTACTTAACTCTGTCCCACTGTCAAGAGGAGTTCATAGAATTATAGATGGTTTGAGATGGAAAGGGCCTTTTACAGGTCATTTAGCCAGCCTCCTCTGCAATGAGCAGGGTCACCTTCAACAAGAGAGTTCTCTGCTCCTGACCCCACTCCTGAATCCTCTCTCATGCTACCCCTAACACTCCCACAGAATTGCTAAGCTGTGCCAGGGTCTGATTCACTCCCAAAAGTTCATTTCTCTTGGATGAGTTTTCACTTGTCAGTTTGGACGGGAACACACTGCCTGGGGGGAGACACAGATCTGGGCCACCTTCTGCAGCTCTGATGTCACGTAGCTGTTGGCCCTTGCTGCTTGGGGACCTGCACCCCCAGCTTTAACCAGGAAATCGGGAAGATCCATAGCATCTGCACAATGCTGAGAATGGCTGGAGCAATGTTAGTTTAAAAGAAAGAAAGAAGCCTGTTGTCCACTCATGCCCTGGAGGCTGTCACGCTAAATAAAGACATTATCAGAGAAAGAGCAGAGACTCAGCGCCTTCATGCCTGTCAATGACCCTGACACCTTCTGAATCAATCTAGGGACTCTCTTTCCCACAGATGGTCCCTTGGAGACAGACTGCTGTGGCTGTAGTAGGAATAAATGGAAACAAAACAGTTAACAAATAACCAAAAATAGAGCACAGTTACTTTTTTTTGGGTTTTTTTTTTTTTTTTTTTTTTTTTAATATGGAGATGAAAAATCCCTGGGTGATTTATGTGCCAGCAGAGATATTAGCTGCATATAATAGATGCAATATTTTTAATACTAATATTTTGGGCTGAGACAAGAGCCGGAATGGAAAGTATTTCCAGTGCCTTGACTTCTTTATTTTGCAAACATCAGTTGCTAACTGGGGTCAGACAGACATATTGTTTCTGCAACAAGAGCCCAAACAACTTAAGCTGGCAACTTCTTCACACACTAACCATGCCAGGAGGCCCTGCAGAGCTTCAGCTTGTTGCTCCCTCCCAGGTCCCTGGGGCCAACGTCCCCAGATTGGGCTTGCAAGGAGAAGGAGTGGGTGGAAGATGCTCTTTTGCTGAGAGGGTGGCTACTTGCCATGGGCAAAAACTGGAAGTCACCATCCAAACCATGCGACCACACCGCTGAAGTGCTGCTGGGCTTCTTCAAATGGGCCAGGTTTCATTGAATGACATCGTTTGAGACAGGGGGTGCCACAAATCCTTTCATTTATACCCACTGTAAGTATCAATCTATGCTTGCCCTGATCTCTGAGCTCAGTTGCCAGATACTTTGGGGAGCAACCTGGCAGCACCAAGCCCTGGGTGCTCACCCCAAGGCGGTGGCACATTTATACCTCAGGATGGTAAGCATGAGAAAGAAACAAGTTATTTCACCTCATATTCACTCCAGCAACCAACTGCTGACAACACCTCCATGAACTCAGGCTGGAAAACAAGGTGTAGATGAATAAATCCATTTGCAGTGCCGAGGAACCATGCCGGAAGCACTCCACCAAAGAGAAAGCCATTTCAACAACAGATCAGTTTCCTAGTGCAGGGGAACCTGCTGCTGTATTTCCTTCCCTCAATTCTGGCTGGCTGACAGAGCATCATGTAGTCAGCCGTGCTTTGCACTGTGTGGCACTGAGAGAAACCCTGCAGTGCAGGCTCACGGGTGGCAGGGCTCACTCACTGGAGGACCTGGTGGCCACAGGTTCACTGCAAGGTCGGCTGTGGGGCAAGGTCCAGCTACAGACTCTTTCCACCTTTTCACCTCAGCTTCCTCACAGCCAAAGGGGAGATGCTGAGAGCAATTCTCTGCCAAAAGGCACCCTGAGGTTGGTGAAACACTGGTGAGTGTTTTGTTGTCCGTCTCTCTGGCTGTCTGCCCTGGGGATGGCTCTTGCATTCTTTCTCTGTGACCCATCCTACACCCCACGCCTGCACCCACAATGAAGACCTTCCTCAAATGTTGACTAAAAATAAATAAATCACAACATCAGCTACCAAAGCAACACCAATACAAGCAATACCAAAGACATGGACCTTCTGGACTGAGTCCAGAAGAGGCCATGGAGATGCTCTGAGGGCTGGAGCCCCTCTGCTCTGGAGACAGGTTGGGGAAACTGGGGATGTTCACCTGGGGAAATGAGACTCCAGGAAGACCTCACTGCTGACTTTCAGTACTTAAACAGTGCTTATAAAAACAAGAAAGAGTGACATTTTACACAGGCACATAGGGATAGGACAAGGGGGGACGATTTTAAACTTAAAAAAGGGAGATTTAGATCAGATGCTAGGAAGAAATTCTTCCTGTGAGGGTTGGGAGGCCCTGGCACAGGCTTCCCAGAACACCTGTGGCTGCCCCTGGATTCCTGGAGGTGTCCAAGGCCAGGTTGGATGGGGCTTGGAGCAACCTGGGACAGTGGAAAGCATCCCTGCCAATGGCAGGGGAGTGGAACAGGATGATATTTAAAGTTCCTCCCAAACCAAGATATTCTAGGATTCTGTGAAGATGACCAAGATGTCCCAGGAGGAGAATCAAAAATTGCTTGGAGTGTTCTGGACCATCTCTCCTCTGAGGAAAGGCTTAGAGAGTTGGGGTTGTTCAGCCTGGGGAAGGCTCTGTAGAGATTTTATTGAAGCCATTCAATACTTACAAGGAAAATAAACCTTAAGATCATCAAGTCCAACCATTAAGAAGGGAGAGCCCTGCTGGGAAGCAGCATTGCACGATCCTCTCACCCTCTTCCACTGCTGGTCACCAAGCTAGGAAGCCTAGCATGGCCCACCACATCTCGCTCTCCTCTTGCTCCTATGGCCCTTCTGTCCAGCTCCAGCACATCTAACTGCGAGTTAAGGATGCAGGATGGCATGGCAAACACAAGATAAGGGCAGTGATGTTCCAGCTGGAAGGACAACACGTCCGCCCCGCTCGCGCGCCTGTAATCCATTAGGCCGCAGTAAGGCAGTCACCCAGCTGAGCCCTGCCAGAAACAAACTGCTGGGTTGGTATTGTCCTCTGTAGACCTGAGAATTAATTTAGTGTAATAACTCCCAGGGACATTGCAGAAAATCAAACCAAAAATGATGATCTGTCTCTAAACTGTCTCCTGCCAGCCCCTCGGCTGCGGCGCTGCCACCGCCAGCTCTGCTCGGGCAGGCAGGGCAAGCACCCACTGCTGGGACTGCCGTGACTATGAACACTCATTTCCTTGAGGAGACTTATCACAAAGGAACAGAACTACAAGAAGGAGCTCTTCATCTTTTTCTTGAGGAGGCTCAGCTTCAGCTGGCTCATCTTTCTTCGTCGTGTGGTTTAGTTTTAGGCAGCTCTGTGAGAAGCAGAGAGTTGGACTTGATGATCCTTATGGGATCCCTCTATTTTGACATATTCTGTGATTAGGACAAGGGGGAATAATTTGAAATTAAAGGAGAAGATATTTATTTTAGGTATCAGGAAGAAATTATTGGCTGTGAGGGTGGGGAGACCCTGGCACAGCTGTGGCTGCCCCTGGATTCCTGAAAGTGTCCAAAGCTAGGTTGGATGGGGCTTGGAACAACCTGGGATAATGGGAAGTGTCCCTGCCCATGGCATGGGGTTGGAACAAGGTGATTTTCAAGGTTCCTTCCAACCCAAACTATTCTGTGATTCCTTTTGGAGATGCACCCTTTACTGCGTTTGTTCCTGAAAACATGATCTGCCCTTCATCTCTGGTTGAAAGTTTCTAAATATTAGGCAGAATGGCACCTCTTATTTTAACATCTCTGCTTAGGTGCTTTCAGCTGCTCAGAAAGGTTTCTTACATCGTTACATTCTAAACACTATGGCCTATCTAGATGCTATTTTCCATTGCAGGCAAGTACACCACCAGGCTCACTTTTGTCCTTAAAAAGAAAAAAAAAAAATATCGCTCCTGCATTTGCTTCTCTTGGAGAAGAGGCAGCTTTTCACAGCTACCACTATGCTGGCTCAACACCCCCACAGCCTGCTCAGCACGGATGGCTGTGACACCCCTGTTGGGGTTGGGGTGTTCCCTCTGCACCCCCAAAGTCCCCTCCATTAAGCCTCACCAGCTCCCAGGAGGGCATGGAGAAGACAGGAGCATAAGGATGAGGATAAATCGCTGACTTCCAGATGCTGCTTCAAGGGTTCAGACCCATGTGCTGTTAAACCTAATTAATTTGATTTGGAAATCCTACTGAGAAGGAAAGGAGTGTTTCAACTTCTTCAATTCCTTCCCTTCCTCTCTCTTTCTTCTGTTCCAACAGAAGTTCAGCAATGTGCTGCAAATCACTTAGCTCAGTGCTAATTTTCAGAGAGTAACCAGTTCATCTCAAGCATTTAATTTTGTTCCAGTTAGGAAAGACCCTTCGGCCCTAAAATAACATCTTGATATCGTTGTTTTTCATAAACATCCTCTCCTCTCACTGCAAAGCCCTCAGCAAATGGCCCTGAAAGAACAAAAGGCATTTCTGTATTGTTTTAAGTTCTCTTCCTTTCTGAAAAACCTCAATTAAAATGGTGAAAAAGCTACTATACTCTGTAATTATGAACTCATTTCTATTCACTCGCTCAGCAGGAGAGCTTTGTCCTGTTGACCTCTGGGAATGGGTTTCTAAGGCTCTTCCAAAATTTCACAGCCTTAAAACCAACACATTCATGCCAGCTGTAAAACACGTTCACCTTCGCCTTCACCCAGTATAACTTGAAATCTTCAAACCTGGGGTGAGAGCCTTCACCCCAGTATAACTTGAAATCTTCAAACCTGTGACTATTTTTATTTGTGAGAGCAGCCTTAGCACTGACCACGAATGGACTGGCTCTGGAAGCAGTGCAACCTCTTCAAGACAGCATGAAAACTGCATGAATATGGGCTGTCAGCTGATTGTAAAGAGTTTCTAAACAAATACCTTGCACGTCACACTCCTGAGTGATGGCTAGGATACTCTTTATCTTTCCAGTACAAGAACTACTTGGCCCTAAAAGGATGCATCCCAACCTCTTGCCTTGCCAATGGGATCATTGTGGGAAGAAGTGTGGAGACTTATTTTCGTTAAGTTCCACTGGGAAAAAAAATCTTGTGAGACAAAATGCTGGGACAGCTTGGTTATGTGTATCTTTAAACTCTCAGTGCAAGATGAAGGAAGGGAAACCAGAGGGAAAGCCATTTTTTTTATAAGAAAGGAAACAGCAGAAAAGAAGATGATGCCTGAGAACACGGAATTAGGTAAAAATGAATGCAGAGGAACAGATTTTCACATAAAATGCATTAGTAATGTCCTTCAAACCCAAACTAGAAAAATAGCTTTAAAGTCCTTTGAATAGGACTATAAATCACACTGCCTTAGAGCCAGTTACCAATCCTCCCATGATTTCATGTATCCCTAACATGCCTCAGAACATACATTTATTCCATCTTTACACTGAGGACCAAATCTAAGGGAACACATAAACATCCAAAACAGAGCTGAGGCACAGCTCATCAACCAATTTCCCAAAATCCCACTCAACTCCAAAGGCTTGGGTCATGTTTTGCCTGAAATGTGCAAAAAGCACCTCAGCCATGCATCCCCTGATAACCACTCCAGGGGTCTCCTCAGACTTTAGGACATCCACCCACCAGAAGAAAGAAGATGCTACCTCTTCTGGCAGAAGGTGTAAGTTGATAACTGATGTGACAGTGAGATAGGGGTTGTAGCCTTTAAGGGGCTCAGGGCTAAACCTTTCCACCTGTGATGACAACAGTTCTGCTGACACCTGTTTATGAAAAAAACAAGAGCAAGAAAAGGTTGCTACACACCTCACACAGGCTGCTGAGAGACCAGTGACTGGTGTTGAATCCTGCTCGTCAGCAGCACCAAGCCAGTTTGGCTGCTAGACCTCAGAAGTGTCACCACTGCCTCTCTCCTATCTCACCTGTCTCTTTTTAATTCACTGTATGCTTTGTGATTGTTGTGTTCAGTTATATTTGGTCTCAAACGAGGTAAGAAAAAGAACAAGGGTACAGGTACTTACTTCACCATGCAACTCAGGGCTTGGGTTGGAAGGGACCTTACAGACCATCTCATTACACCCCCTGCCATGGCAGGGACTCCTTCCACTACCCCAGGGTGCTCCAAGCCCTGTCCAACCTGGCCATGGACATTTCCAGGGATGGGGCAGACACAGCTTCTCTGGCAGCCTGTGCCAGGGTCTCCCCACCCTCACTGGGAACAATTCCTTCCAACAGCCCACCCAACCCTGCCCTCTGCCAGCGTGAACTCATTCCTCTTTGTCCTACCACTACATGCCCTTCTAATGAAAGTCTCAATCCCAGCTGAGACTGGGATGCCCAGTCTCAAGTGCCTGTTTTTGCTGAAGAGAGCCCAGAAAAAAATCCTCATCCCAGCACTCCCTCCAGTGTGAGGTGTTTTCGCTCAACTCCTCCCACATCTCTTTGTTTTTCAGACTTCCTTGGTTCTGGTCAACATAGGAAGGCAAAATAAAGCAAGGAAATATGTTCTCTATAAGATGAACTGGCTAACTTTTATTATGTGGGGGAGAAGCATCCTCCAAAGTCCACTGAGCATATCCCCTCTGAGCACAATGAGAAGTTGGACCTGCTGTTCATATCTGTCAACGTAGTTACGGACACAGGCAGTGGGATCCAGCTGGCAGTGGCACTGGAGATGCCTTACAGCATCTTGTTTGGCTTATAGCCATTTTGGTGCTGGTATCATAAGGCCTGGTGTCTGACAGCTCCTTGTATGGAGTTTGAGACAAGCTAGGCACCTGAAATAGCACCAGTGATCATGGAGGAGAAGCAGTGTCTGATAAAGGTGAGTACTGAATGAGGACTCCCACGTTCCCTGCAAAGCCTTGGATTTAAGAGTGGCTGCTCTCCTAATCTTCTCCACAGTTGTAGAGCCACCATGAGCTCCTGTTCACTCCAAAATGCTCACAAAAATTACAGAATCACACAGTGATTTGGGTTGGAAGGGACTTTCAAGATCACATTTTTCCACCTCTGCCATGGGCAGCGACACCTTTCACCAGACCAGGCTGCTCCAAACCTGGCCTGGAGCAGTTGTGAAGAGCCATCAGTGACAACAACTCATTGACCTCCAGACTAGCCCCTGATACCACACAGTAAAAAGATACCTAGAAAATACTGAGTTTTCATAAAAACCACCTCCACCATAGCCTCCACCACAGCCACACACTGAAGTTCTGGGTTTTTTGCTGGAGCAATTGTTTTGCTTTCAGTGAAGTAACATCACAAGACCCTGAACCTATCCAGCAGGCCATACATTTCTAATAGGTTTCGTAACAGTAACATGCTTTGCTGGTGGTACACAAAGTCTTCCAAGCAGTGACAGAGATGGATAAAAACAACCTGCAGAAGTCTCTTGATGCCATAAAATCTACTGGTGGCTTGGCTATTTGGGTTAAATTTAGTCTGCAGGACAGGAGTCACTTCAGACACCAAGACTGTGAAGAAAAAAGGGTATTAAAGGTCTTGTGTTTTAGAGTTTTTATGTAATGACAAAGCTATTCAATAGAGAGGTGGCAACCCTGCAGCTGGGAAATGCACCCGGCTTGCTCCTGCCACTGCCTCCTGGCATTAGAAAGAAAGGAACAATGAAAGGAAAGGATAAAATTTGCTTAGATGGGTATCTTTTAACCCTTCTGCATGGGTCTTTAGCTAGGATCACAAGGAGGACATATCAGATATGGAGAACAGCAATGGACACGCATGCCCTGACATCGTGCTCATGAGCACCATGTCCTGTCAAACTCACAGAGCTTTGTCTTTCTCTTGCCATTAGTGCCGAGCCCAAAGAGCTCTCTGACTTACAGAAGTGTTTTATCCTCGCACATGTATAAAATGCACAATCCTTTTGGCTGTTGCCAGCATCAGGAAAGGAGCTGTGAGCACAGCACCCCTTCTGTGGTGTGCTCTGCCAGCAGAATGGTGGCCACCCCACCGGTGCCCTTGGGGGTGAAACATGGCTGGGCATATTTTCACTGATGCCCCCAAGCACGTAAGGCCTCAGAGCTGCCCACAACACCAGAAATGAGAGCAGCTGGGTGGAGAACCTCTACTCAGCCTGCCACAGCTTGAGAAATGAGTGACAGGCAGAACAAATCCCCCAGTGGATGCTAAATACCAACTGCTCCACCTCACTGCTCCTGGCGTTTCACATGGACCGTTCGGATGATGGGAGGACCCTACGTGTGCAGCTCTGGGGATGGTGCTGGAGCAGGTGACTCGCCCTTAGATAAACTGGACTGATGCTAGGTATAAATTTGGCTGAACTTCAGATGGCTTTTGCAGAGCTGTTGAATCATCTGTGCCCTGTAGGTGCCAGGGCTCAGATTACTGCACAGGGATATCACAGAATCCTAGAATGGGTTCAGTTGGACGGGACCTTAAAGCTCATCTTGCTCCATCCCTGCCATGGGCAGGGACACCTTCCACCATCCCAGGTTGCTCCAAGCCCTGTCCAACCTGGCCTTGGACACTGCCAGGGATCCAGGGGCAGCCACAGCTGCTCTGGGCACCCTGTGCCAGGGCCTGCCCACCCTCACAGTCAAGAACTCTTCTCAATACCTAATCTAATCCTGCCCTCTGGCAGTTTAAAGCCACTGCCCTTTGCCATGCTGTGTCCTGCTCACCAAGCCATGGTTAAAGGCAGCAAAAGGTGTTGATGGAGCCACAGAACCTCCAGACTTCACCTCCAAGTGTTCCCTCCTGACAAGCAGTGCTGCCCAGCAGCTCCACCCATGGCTGTGTCACACCAGCTGCATGTCCATTGGATGTCAGGAGGTGGCTTTTTAGTGATTTGAGGATTACTCCTTCAATGGTGAGCCCAGTGCAGGCTTTGTTCCTAACAACCTCCTCCCCCAGGAGTGGAGTCTCTGTGCTGTGACCCCTGGCAGAGCCTTCTCAGCTCCTGGAAGGAAGGGCAGTGGGGCAGGGTGATGCACCCACGTCTGGCCAGCACGGCTGTGCAGGTCAAAGGGCTCCTGCTTGACCCTTCCCAATATCATCTCTGCTCTGCTCCATCACCACCTTACTTAGAGGGAAGCTGCTGGACCAACCAGACCCAAATGATAACAGGTCTTACCCAAAAACCTCATGAGAGGGCAAGGGAGTAACTACAAACACAGGGAGGAATGACTGTGCCGCTGCAAGTGCCTCCAGTTCCCTCCATCTGTTACACCCTTGGTGGCAATCAGACCTTCCTCTGACTCCCAGTCTTAATTAAATGACCAGTTTTATCCACTTGCTATTCACAGCAGTGTTCTTCAGCAGAAACTGCCCTTCTGCCTGTGCACCTTGTACCCCTGGGTACCTTGACAGTAGCTGCATCCACCCCCAGCCTCTGCGAGGCAAGGCTGAATCAGCTGACACGTGTGAAGCAGCATTTCCTTCTCTGTGCTCTCAAGTTTATTTATCCTTCACTTCCCTGGGTGACTCTGGATCCTCTCATTAACAAACAGAAGGAAAAATAAAAAAAGACAGAAAACTTTTGCTTTCCATCTTATCTTAAATCCCCCCTGCTCATGGCTCCATCTCACTCCAGCACCACGTGGTCCTTCAACTCCAACCCGAGCCTGTATCTTGCCCCTGAATGAGATCTTGCCCTTGAAGGAGCAAGCTGGGCCAAGCTGATTCCTGTGGTGTTTTACGACAGGGTGAAGCGGCAGAGTGCCTTTATGGTGTTTTGAAAGGAAATTGTACAGGAACAATGTCCCGAGCAGCGTGGCTATTGAAAACCCTTCACAAAAGGAGTTTGTCACAAGAGGAAAAGCAGCTTAATCAGTCGAACTAATCACTGTAGGTGGTTGAGTGTCCCCGAGGATCTGTAAAATTAAATATAATGGGAAAAGAAATATATCACAGCTTGCCTACGCTCCTCAGTGGAGCCGCCAGCGGATATGGGACCTTCCCTGCCTGGCCCTGAGCCCACCATGACCATCCTTTGGGCTGTCCCTGGGCAGAACCACCTCCTTGAAGACCCACATGGCTGGGCTGGGATGAGCCCCAGGAGGTTTCTCAGCAGTGTAGGTTAGCTGGGGAGTTGGGACAGGGATGCCCACTCAGTGTGCTCACCCCAGATAACCCAGTGCGTGGCGTGGGTGTCAGCAGGAGGGTCATGGTGCTTACACAACCCTCCTGCTTCAGGAAGAGGAAACCGTCCCTGACAGCCACCCGGGGCTCTCCAGGGAAGGAGGATATTTCTGCCTCCCTCAGCTCTGAATCTAATTAAGTCCAGAAAACACATACACACAGAAAAAAATAATCCAGACTGTTTTTTCCTGATCATTTAAGTGCAAAGCCAAGTTAATGCAAGGAAGTAAATCAAGTCAGACAATGCTAGAGAAAACTTGGGGACATTTCTGTAATCCTGTTCTTGAAATCTTTAAGTATTTGGGGCATGCTAAAAGGACATGTGCAGCCTTCTGCTGCAGCTCCCCACAGAGGGGCTTTATGTAGGATGAACTTCCCAAGTGCAGAAACACCCCTCTTAAAACCTCATCCAACAGGAGAAGGAGGAGATGACACAAAGCTCAGTCACAGCTAAAGGTGATGGTCCTTCACCTGAAGCTGGTTGTGATCCCCAACAATCCTGGCAGGGAGAGGCAGGGCAGCCCCTCATGGCTTTGGTCACCTCAAAGCCTGAAGACACACCAGCTGCACCGAAGAAGCACAAGAGATTCCCACTTTTTCTACAGAAAAAAAAGGAATTCAGGGGCCTTTTGCGAAGAGGGTATTGATTAACTCTTGGGCTTTTACTCCATCCTCTCCAGGACATGGGGTTGTTCTCTCTGCCATCCTTTCCTGTTTTTGCCCCCAGACAAGGACAACCAAAAGACCCATGAGGTAACAGCCAGCATCTGTGCACACCCAAGCATTTGCTTTTGCTAAGCTACCCAGCCTGATCTGTCTTTTGAATACAACAAGATTTTGGATCAATTTGATTTCAAGGGTGCAAACTTTTTAAGACTTCCCCAAAAACCCTTTCCTGATCATCAGGAAAACTGCCTCCTTCCTCAACTGACACAGAACTATTTCAGTACTGTTAATCAGAAGACCAAGAAGTAGGTACAACACCACCTGTCCTACTGCAATTCCATATATTTCAAATCCATCTATTTCCTGTAAAGCCTATTTGAACATGCAATGTTTTTTATCATTCCTACAAGGCTGGGGCAAGCCACTGTGCGTGTATTTCCATGCATTTCCAGGCCAAAGAATTTGGCCAGATGGATTCTCCATCCCAAACACATCACACTAGGAGGCCATGGGCATTGAAGGAACCTTAGGCAACACAAAGTCAGCTTGTAATGCTTAAAAAACAGGGGATTTGGGAACTTTTTGAAGAACAAGGGGCCAAACTCAGAGCTCACCTGTCCAAGGAAATCACATTCCACACAGCTTGTGCTGTGTTAGCAGAGAGGCACTGGGTTGAGAAAGGTTTGAGGAGGGGACTTGAGAAATGGGTCTGTTGTGCCCCACATTCCACAGTATCTTCTTGCAGGAGAGGTCATGCCACCACCTAGAAAAACTCCGTCCTTGCCTAGAGGTGGCTGCCCTTGGAAAGTCAAACTAAGCAGCCTTTGGACATGGCATGAAAACACCTGCCTGTGCTGCTCTCCTTCCACGATCCCAGCAAGCAGTGATGCCCTCCACCACCCTCATCAGGAGGTGGCAGTCACACCTCCTGACTCTAAGCCACAGAGAGGACACTGGCTGCAGGATTTCTGCCAGGAGAGGTGGGGAGTGATACCTCTACAGCTCTGATCATAAGCTCTTTGCAGGAAGGATCTCACCCCCTCCTGCAGGCTTTTACAGCACCAAATGTGCAACCAAACCCACCAGCATATGTGGCTCTGATGTTGACTGCTGTGACAGAAAAATGTGCCCAGTTTTTTTAATGACATCCAATTCACTCTTCATGCCTATCTTATGCAACAAATGAAGCATGCAACCATGGAAAATCATAGGATCCCAGAATGATCTGGCTTCAAAGGATCCTTGAAGACCATTCAGCTCCAGAAACAGGGACATCTTCCACTAGGCCAGGTTCCTCAGAGCCTCATCCAATCTGGCCTTGAAGACTCTGAAGGATAAGGCACCCACAAAAATGGAAGAAAATTACTGGGGAACACAAAAATATGCAAGGAGAGAGCTGTGGGTCACTCCCTGGGGGTAGCTTCTCCTGAAGGGAGAGAAAGGTGTGTGGCAGAGACCTCAGAGTAGGTGAGCTGTGCTCCTCCACAGCACAGGGCCAGCATTTCCCGAGGAAAGGTGACGGGAAGGAAGCAGGGACAGGCACTATTTATAGCAGGGCCGGACATCAGCGTTGTGCTGCACGTGAAACAAAAGGTGCTTCACTAGCCCAACACTGTCCCCACCTGCATGTCACTATCAGTGAGGCCAGAGAAGCCCACATACACTCCAGGAGGGAATCAGTGCCATTTATTAGACCAGCTGAGAAAAAAAAGAGGCAGATTTCTGTGTACCAATCTTCTTTACTGGCTGTTTTTGGTAATACCTGTGTTGTATAAAGCTCCAACCAACCCAAAGGTCACCTCCAACCAGGCAAGGCCAGCTGGACCTGTGGATTGAGCAGAGGTCAAACTGGGGGCTGACACTTCCACCCAAGCTGGATGGCCACTTGTGAGGGTGACACCTGCTCCTGGCAGGAGGATGCCCAGCATGGTCACCAGGATTGCCTTGGATGAGGCAAGTGCTGGGCAGGAAGAACCCATAAACCCCATGCACGCATCACCTGTGGGGCCCAGGGTGCTGCTTCAGGATCCACCAGCTTCAGGAGAAGAAGAAAAGCTGTCCCATAAAAACCAGACCCAGGTGTGCCCAGGACTTTGGGGCCACACCTGCTTCCAAACAACTTAGTGGGACAACCTCTTCTCCTCTTGCAAATCCATTGCATGCCAGCCCTACTTCCATCTTTGGCTGCTACCAATTCCCTTCTAGGAAACCAGACCTTTCTCCCTTGGGTCCAGGACCCAGAGCTGCTTCCCAGCCCCTTCCCAACCCATGCATCACCAAATGGCCCTGCTAGACTTCTTCTCAGCCTCACTGCCTCTGATGTCTCATCCACACTCCTGCAATTTTGACTCTCTCCATATCCAGGCGATGTTTTAAACAAAAATCCCATTACTCCCGACTCTTTTGCCTAACATAAAACCTCACCCTAGGAATTTTTATATCACCTGTGTGGCTCCACCAGCTCTGGAATGGAGCTTTTCTGCCCCAGACTGATGCCTGGGACATTAAGATAATAGCACTGCAATAAAATGTAAACAGCTTTGTGGTCTGTGTTCTGATACAATCTGGTTTTTTTTCCTATTCCCTTTCCCCCCCTCCCCATTCCTGCCCTTTTCTTCCCCTACTTCTGTCATGCTTTCCACATAAAGTAAACATTCTGAGAGCTAACTCACTGCTAGAAATCAATTTTAAGGAGAAAATGCTCTCTTGGAGCAACTCAAGTGACACTAAAAGGACTAAACCTCCCCTCCTAGTCCCAAATGCATCACAGAGCCAAGGAGACACTGAAAACCTCCAGCAGCAAAACAAGTGGCATGGGGAGGGAAAGGTGAAGGAAGGGGATGGGAACCATGCCTTTTCCTTTTAAATAATTACTTAAAAAACTGCTTTTTCACTCCAGCTCCCTGTACTCAGGCCTCTCAGCTTTTTGAAATTGAAATAAATGTGGTTTTCTGGCTAGGATTTGATAGCAATGTGGAGGACTTGGGCAAAAGTGCATACCCTCTGCTCTTTCCATTTTATTTCATTTGTGACTGCTTAGGGCTGAAATGACCCCGCAACTCCTCCAGAATGATGCCAGATCAATTGGATTTTAAGGCTTTTTTCTCTTCCCCTAGGACATTATCCCAGTGCTATTGACCAGGGCTGTATCTCACCCTGTGATCTTCCAACCCCAGCCCAAGGCAGTTTCTTTTGCTGTCTCTCCTTGCCATCTGCGCAGGAGGCAGGGATGCCCTGGAGGACTGAATGCTTCTGTCTGCTGATGGCTTATCTGAAGGGACCAGAAAGAAAAAAGTAACAGACATGCACATCTGTGGTGTTCCCTCCCATCCTTTCAACTGGCAAGATTTTTGGATGGGAGAGAAGAACCAACAAACAGCTCCATGGTTCACCACAGCCTTGGGCATGGGGCTCCAGGCAGAAGACTTCTTGTCCCTGAGGGTCTCCTCTCCCAAAGCATCAAGCACTCTGTATGGCAAAAGAAGGCCAGAGATGGGAACAGGACTCCCTAAACTCCACTGTGGTTCCTGAGAGGAGCCCAGCCCAGTGCTCCAGTTAAGCCCACCTAGCTCAGTCCTGCAACACAGCAGACTTGGTTGTAGCCATGTTTTGGAGATCACAGGGCTGCAACCCAGCTGAAATGAGACCTTTTCCCACCCACCTCAAATAACAAGACTAGACTGGCTTTCTGAATTGTGTACAGCTAAAAAGTAGGGAGTCCCCAAAAGGAGAGGAAACAGAGTTTACTGCTGACAAACCATCCTCCCCACAGAAGAATGTTTCTAGGTTGCCTGAGAAGACTGTTTTTAGCTCTTTTTTTGGTCCCTCAGTGAAGTTTAGGAAAACCAAACCACACAGAGTTAACTATATTCCTAGCTTTTCATGAGACAAGAAGTGATGCTGAGATTTGTGAACACACTCCAAGATGTCTGCAGGACTTCACCAAAAATGCCCTCTGTGACAGGTCAGGCACAGACTACAGTTTATTCCAGGAGAAAGCACTGGACACTTTTTTTCATGTTCAATCATCTTTCAAAGTCGTGGTTTTAGAACTGCTTTATTGCCCTGGGTGTGTTGTCTCAACTGCACCAGAACAAGTCAGCAGAAATAAAGCCACATGTACAACTAATTCCCTTATTCCTCACTTCTTTTCACATTTAACCATAGTCACGATTCCCATCAAGGACTTTAGATGCCCTCATATAATTGAATATACATTTTACACAATTAAATATCCAATTGACTCGATTAAATTAACTCAATGGATTGAAATCACCAATGCCACAGGAATTCAGCTGCCTGCACAGCACATCCCCTCCTTCCCACAGACACCCGAGGCTGGCTGTGACCCCCTCTGAACCAAACCATACCCAGGTTTTGCTGAGTTTCCAGGCAGCCCTGAAACTCAGCAAATATTGATTTTTAGTAGAAAAAGAGGAAGCAAATCCCAAGGACTCGAGCTTTTACAGACAATAGATTGCCAGCTGTCTCTTTGAGTACAAGTGGGGGGATCTGGCTATGCAGGAATACATTCAAGGGGAAGAGAAGGTCCTTAACGCACTCCTGGATCAATGCAGAACACACACCAAAATATTTTCAGGATGTTACTGCTGACATAAGAGTTTATGCATTAACACTGCTGAACAGCAGCACTGTCCAAAGACTCACCACGAGGTGGCTGAGGAAGGTGTGCAACAAAGAAAAGATTTAAAAAAACCCCAAACACTGAAGAGGCTTCACCTACCTCCGGTCGTTTCTCCTCCTTCTGAACAGTTTTTTGGTGTGTGCGATTTCAGCTTCATGAGGCAACGGATGGTAACCCTGTAAAACAGAGGGAAAAGCAGCCATCAGCTCCAGGAGGCATCAGCATGGAAGGGGTGAGAGTGAGACAGAGCTGGATACCCAGCACATTAGCATGGTAAAAGAAACAGCTTCCCAAACATCCTTACAACATCCCAGACCCCAAAAAAGCAGGTCTGAAAATCCACACATGTGTTGTATCTCTCAGGGCCGTTGCAAGGAGCAGGGAATGAAGTTATCTGCAATTTCTGTATAGAAAAAAACACACAGGGCAAATGACTGGATCACATATGTATAAATCCCATACACACGACGCACAAGGAATTCATCCACTTCACACATGACACACTAAGCCAGCCAATTTCCCTGAAGTGCTTCCTTTGTGTATTTATCCAAATGCCAGCTGAAAAAATGTCTGTAAAGGAAGATGCTCAGCATAATTTTGAGGATGCCTGGGGAAACCAGTAGGAGCCACAGCTGGTAGGTCTGCTGGGCTGTGCCCTCACCCCAGCAGGAAGGGAACAACCACATCAGAAGCACCTCACTGAGCCAGCCCACCATGAATGAGTCAGGCTATGCCACCCCTGCAGCAGGGACAGGTGGGATCCACCTTACAGCAAAAAACTGAGGTGACAAGGATTTGCCCAAGCCCAAGATGAAGGAGGGCAGATTTAAATGAGATACTAGGCAGAAATGTTTTACTAGTAATTAGGAAGGAAGTCGTTAATGTGAGGGTGCTGAGGCCCTGGCACAGGGTGCTCAGAGCAGCTGTGGGTGCCACTGGATCCCTGGCATTGCCCAAGGCCAGGCTGGACAGGGCTTGGAGCAGCCTGGGACAGTGGGAGGTGTCCCTGCCACGGCAGGGGGGTTGGAACGAGGTGACCTTAAAGTCCCTTCCAACCCAAACCAATCTAGGATTCTATGATTCCAAGACAAGGCAGGGGCAGAGCTGTGTGTTACTCCAGCTGCTGCCTTTCCAGTGCCCTCTTTCCACTGAAGGTGCCGACTCTGACGTGGTCTGTTCATCTGATAAAGGGGCTGCTGTATTTACTATCCTACTATGGGCATGATGAGGCTTTGTTAATGCTCACACAGAACTCTGAGGTTCCTGGATGAAAGGCCCTACGTAAGTGCAAAGTATTATTTATTTTCCAGGGACCACAGAGCTGTCATAACTATAATGAATTTTATTTATGCAGTATTGTCCTTCCCTAGCTGGCAATAAAAGCCCTGTAAAAGTTGCTCTTTTATTTCCATCACCATCTATCTCAGCCTGGAACTCCAGCCACTGCTGGGAATCACCACGTGTGAGGGGCCATGAGGGAGCAGCCTGGGCAAGGGCAAGGGCTGGGTGGGGATGTGCTTCATCTAGCAGCAGCTTTGTGACATTGGCATGACAACATAACACACTGACTTCAGAAAAAAGTCCTTCTCTCTTTGTGTGAAGAGCCTTTGGAAATGGCAGTTGATTTCAGTAGCAGTTACTGAGATAATAGTATTTTGAGTTTCTCCAGGGGAAGATGTAATGGAGGAGAAAGGTTCCTGGGGATGATGAATTTAGGCCAGAGAAGGCATCACCAAATTGAGGAGAGACAGGGTTTATTGTGACCATCCATCCTAAGCAGTGCAAAAAGCCTGGAGGGGCTGCTGCTTCAGGAGCCCTACATCTCCCACAGCAGCTGGAGCCTTCCCATTCAGAGAGCTTCACTCCTCCATGCCTCAAGCCATAGGGAACTCACTGAGCCAAAGTATAAAGCCATTAGAAAAGGTCTAAAGGAGAGCTACAACGGTGGTGAGGGGTCTGGAGGGGCCACATGAGAAAGTGTCTGAGAGCACTGTGCTTGTTCAGCTTCAAGAAGAGGAGACTGAGGCCAGACCTCACTGGGGTCTGCAGCTCCTCCCAAGGGACAGCTCTGATCTCTAGCACCTCTGACAGGGACAGGACCCACGAAGCAGCTGGAGCTGTACCAGGGAGGTTTAGGTTGGACATCAGGGAAAGGTTCTTCCCCAGAGGGTGCTGGCACTGCCCAGGCTCCCCAGGGAATGGGCACAGCCCCGAGGCTGCCAGAGCTCCAGGAGCCTTTGGACACCCTGCCAGGGATGCTCAGGGTGGGGTTGTTGGGGGGCTGTGCAGGACAGGAGTTGGACTGAGTGATCCTGGTGGGTGGCTTCCAACTTCCTAGAATTCCATGATTCTGCAATAGCTTAGAATCACCGAATCCCAGAGCACTTCAGGTTGGAAAGAACCTTAAAGATCATCCAGTTCCAACCCACCTGCTGCTGGCAGGGACCTCCCACCAGACCAGGGTGCTCATACTGAAACTGCTTCACTGCTGAGGGCTATGGTTTGAGTGCTCCTCATCATTCACTTTCCCAACCATTTATTTTCACTGAAGGCATAGGAGGAGCTTGCTATCTCTGAGATCTCTGTTCCTTTCAAAAAAATTACTTGAAATCGGCCAACAGATACCAAAGTGAATGAGGAAAGAAGGGGAAGGAGGAGACACACACAGTCCAACCCCATCAGTACAGCTAGTTTAGGAAATGAGGCTAAAAATAGTATAATAATTAGAGAGGCTGTTTCTAAATGTTGTACTAGCACAGCAGGCTAATGCTTGGGGTGTTTTCAAGAATTTAAGCTGCATTGCAGACACATGTGCAAATACAATTACCTTAGAAAAATGAAACTATCTCCTCTCCACACAAGGACCAATTTCCTCTAGTGAAGACCTCATTAAAGCCTCAGGAGCTGCCTTTCTGCTCATTCCAGCTAGAAACCATAGAGACAGTGGTGCATTCCTGCATGTCCTCCTTGCAGAGAAACCCTGTGCTTCCACAGACCTCTACCCACCAGCAGCTGACGCCAATGGGATAAGACATGAATTAATGACATGGGAATAAGTTCCTAATCCAAGGAGTACTCCTGGACACTGCCTGTGCTCGAATAGAGGAGAACTTTGTGTCCTCATTTACGAAAATCAAACATCTCCTTTCTCCAGCTGAGCAATTCCCTTCCTCAGTCCTCATCGTGAGACAATGTTTTGGAAAAAAACAGTCACTGATCCCTACTCTTGTCTATTTTGGTGCCTAAACAAAGCTAAATTTGGAAGGGAGAAAAGTCGACTTTTTTTTTTTTTCTTTTTTTTTTTTTTTTGGTAGTGAGCTGATGCAAAAGGAAATATCAGCAAATTGCAAGTAGGGCGGAGTGGCTGGAGAAGACCAAAGGTGATGGGTGGGTGGGGATAGAATCCCAAGGGCATGGTGAGAGCTTTGATAACACAGCCCTTGTCTGGAGGCTGCTGCCAACCATGGGTTATGCAGGACAGGTGTGGAAATGCCTTCAGCAGAGCCAGCTCACTGAGGACAACGTGAATCTGAAATGCAACTCTTCCATCTTTCAGCAGACACATGCCTTCTGAAGTCAAAATCCCTGAACAGAGCCAAAGGAAAGACAGAAGACCACCCTCTGCTCTGCAGTGGGTCTGCAAGAGGGATTGGCTTTTCTCCTGCTTTGGCCAGAAACACTATCACACTCAGATGCCCATGGTTTTCACAGGCAGGTTTTCAGCTTCTCAGTGGGCAGCAAAATCACATTTAGTCTCTTTTCCACAGGGGTTTTATCTTGATATTTAGTCACAGGTGTCTGGAGAAGGTAACAAACCAGTATTTCAGTGCTGCTGATTCTGAAATCAACGGGTGTGGGAAAAGCAAAGCACAAGGAGCCCATGGTCACAGAAAGAATTGCTAATAGGGCTAATTTTCAGTTTTGGAGCTAAACACTTTGTGGTTTGCATGGTGGGAAGCTTGGAGCAGAACCTGAGACGCCCATGGGACTTCTAATGCACATATGTTCCAATTTAAATCATAAACATACATGCTCTAACAAGAAGGGCCAAAAGCTCTGGAAAAGAAGGGTTGTTCAGGAATGGTCTGCCCTCTGGGCCAGTCCCCAAGAGATCAGCTGTGTTGTGACGTGCATTCACGTTTTTAGATTTTTTTGAGGAAAACAACTCTTGGAGAAGGCGATGTCTGGCAAGCTCAGGTGACTGTGGTATGGCCAGCTAGGGAAATCAGTCATCTACTGGAATTGCTGCAAACAGAGGTCACAGGCAGAAAGTTTGAAGGCCATGTGCTCTCTTTTTGAGCTTTACCTTTCTAATGAAGGTGTCTGTCCAACCTTCATCTCTGTCCATCTGCCTGTGGGAATACAAAAAGCTGCTCCCCAGGTACATTTACATCAAAGCTCAATGAAAGGACAAATAAAAAGCTTTCAAGACCTCACTGGCATTCTGCAGCAACCCAAGAGCCTCCACTTCTTTCCCCACTGATACCTGCTCCTCCCCAGCAACATCCCTCTGCTGATCCCACCCCACACTCCAGCCCAGTAACCTGTGGATACTGGCTTGGGAGGGACACGAGGAAGAGAGGCAGGAACAGAGGAGGGAAATGGTTGGGTTCAGTGCTACCCTCCTACAAGAAAGACTTTGCTATGATTTTTCTTATGCCTCCTTTGCAGCAGGATCATCTGAAGAAGCTGGAGGAGAGCACCAGCTTTGCCTTTTTTACTGGGGATGGTAAATTAGTAGAATCTTAGAATTATGTGGGTTGAAAGGGACCTTAAAGACCATCTAGTTCCACCTCTCTGTGAGGAATGGGGCAGCCACAGCTTCTGTGTGCCAGGGCCTGCCCTGCCTGCCAGCCAGCAATTCCTGCCCAAGATCCCAAAATCTGTGCCTGCCCTGTGGCAGTGGCAGCCATTGCCTGTGTGCTGTCCCTGCAGGCCTTGTCCCCAGTCCCTGTGCAGCTCTCCTGGAGCCCCTGGAGGCCCTGGCAGGGGCTCTGAGGTGTCCCTGGAGCCTTCTCTTGTGCAGGGGAACAGCCCCAGCTGGGCCAGGCTGGCTCCAGAGCAGAGGGGCTCCAGCCCTGGCAGCATCTCCGTGCCTCCTCTGCACTGGCTGCAGCAGCTCCACGTCCTTGTGCTGCTGGAGCCAGGGCTGGGGCAGCTCTGCAGGTGGGCTCTCACCTGAGCCCAGGGCACAGGGGCAGAATCCCCCCTGCCCTGCTGCCCACGCTGGGGATCAGCCCAGGGCAGGGGGGTTCAGGCTGGGGCAGCTCCAGCCCCCCTTCCACAAACAAGGGACAATTTGATTGCAGGAATGAGGCCAAGCTTTTTCCTGCCACTGATTCTTCTGTGACCACCCTGAGGCAGCAAATCACAGCATCTCCTCTGGCATCTGAAATCAAAAGCCTCACAGAAGAGACAGCCCTATCTGGGACCAACCTGCACCCTCCCTCCTCCTCTTCTCCTCCACTGCTGCACTCCCAAGTGAAGCTGTTTGTTGCCTGAGGTAGCCGAACTCATGGGTGTTTCACAAAGACTCGAGGGGCTTCTAGGGGTTTGGGATCATTGCTTAATCCGTGTGGTTTTACAGCCTGACTTTCAGATGTGAAACCTCAACCCACAAAGCAACTGCTTTCACTCACAACAACTTATTCCACCTCTTTCACAGATGTTCCCCATGCAGCAGAAACAAGCCCTGCTGTGATTGCCAAGCAGGTGAAGACACCTGAATAGGAAATAGCAACACTGAAACCCTGAGAGTGAACAGAAGGCTGAGAAAAGCACTAGACTGATGGAAAAAAACAACACTCAGGTGATGAGAGAAGGAAATGATCTAGCCACAGTGCAGGATCAGTCCCACTGGAGCTTTATCTCAAGAGCCTTTTGTGCCCTCAAGAAACATCCGCCCTTGCTTATCTTAAACAAATGGTTGCAGAAGGCCTGAACTGAACAAACAGGTTATTAGGCCTGAGGTAGGAGCTGGGAGTTTCACTCAGTTTTATTGCACACAAAGTTCAGGGTGGGATTTATTTTCTGGGGGAGTGGGAAGGGTGAGGTGGGGCTGGAATCACTGAGGACACCCATCTGCCTGCGCAAAGGGAACAACAGAAATTCTGAGGCTGGAGGGAACATAAAAAGATAAATACATTGTGGTTCCAGAAATGATCAGCAGAAACCCACCCCGTGAATTGCAACATCCTGCAACAATGCTTTCATCTGCCTACAGGATGGATTGTCCACGGCAGGGAACTCCAGGACAGCACAGATCTGCAGATATATTTCACTTTTATTGTACCAGTCCCACAATCATGGTGCCTATGGGGTTGAATGTGCCAATATATTCAGTACAACCATCCCAGTCAGCCCCTTGCACGTGAAAAACATGGCAAAAGTGCCACTGGCAACATCCCCATCACCTCTGTCCACCCAAGGCTGGCATTTCTGCTGGAGGTGATTCCAATGGAAGGCGTCCCAGCCCATGGCAGGGGTTGGAATGAGGTGAGCTTCATGGTCCCTTCCAATCCAAATCCTTCTGTGATTCCATGACTCAGTGATACATGAGTATCTGTAAGTCCTGTGGGTATTTCCAGCAGAGCTCTCTCCTCAGAGGCCACGTTCCTCCTCCTCTTCCAGGAATTCCCATGGCTCTGGTCTGTCACCCACAAGAGGATTTTTTTACATCTTAGAAGGAGAGAGCTAAGGCACAAACCAAAGCCTTGACCTGGTCTGGAGGCCATGGAAGGACACCAAACACTGCCAGGAAGCCACACAGAAATTATTTCCTCTCTGTTAAAATGCAAGTGATAAATCTGTTCCTTTAAATTGCAAGCTATTCATATTTTCCTGTAAGGTGCTTACAATAAGAGCTGCCTCTGAATAAGCAAGCAGTTGATGTTCAACATCTAAGGAATAGAAATTGCAACAATTTTGCAAAATACTCCCTACACAAGATAAAAGGCAGGTAAACTCTTGCAGAGCTTGATGGTTATGGCTCTACTACACTTCCTCACCCACAACATGTGAGTCTTGGCAACCTCCAAGGACACTTTCTTCAACCTCAGTGATTGGAGCCAGGGCTAAATTAAACTACAGAACTGACAAAGAAATTAATTTCCAGCCATCCAGGAGCCAGAAAAGGAGCAAAACTCTCTGAGTTTTGCTATCACTGATCTACAAAGCCCTGTCATGGAGAAGAGATACTCTGTGGGACCAGGATGTGCTGGCCTGATGAATCAGGGCATAATGCAACAAGCCCCAGAGAGGGTTCAGGAACACTTGGATAATGTTGTCAGGCACAGGGCAAGATTCTTAGACCTGTCCTGTGCAGGACAAGAGCTGGACTGCAATGATCCTTGTGGGTTCCCTCCAGCTCAGGTCATTCTGTGGTTCTGTGATTCGTAATTCCAAGAGAGATGTCCCAGTTTGCAGGATTTATTGGATCTTTGGGGTGTACATCATAAACCACAGATTGCCAGCAGAGGCTGAATGTGTAGCTGCAGTACACATGTCTCAGTGACGAGCACAGTGGAGGAGACTTTAGAAAAAAACAAAAACAAAAGGGTGGGATGGCTGTGACTGTGATCAGGACTGTCACAGCTAAACATCACTCCTTAGTTATTACTAAAACCACCTGCAGTATTCTCTGTAGGGCTCTGCCCTTCCCTGCTGGCCCAAGGACACAAACTCCTGGATTCCCATTTGCTGAGTGTGAATGCTCTGGAGTGCATTTCCCACAGAATAATGGGTGTTTTCGTGAACCACAGACTCTACACATGC
This sequence comes from Onychostruthus taczanowskii, assembly GCF_017590055.1. Lineage (NCBI taxonomy): Eukaryota > Metazoa > Chordata > Aves > Passeriformes > Passeridae > Onychostruthus > Onychostruthus taczanowskii. The sequence continues at coordinate 2,959,729 of NW_024505782.1, read as the reverse complement.
AGCCCTAGACCCAAAGAGGTATCATTCAGACACTTCTTTTCCCATCACCTCTGCTTGGTGTTTGTTATTGGCTCCTGACAGAGAGCAAACACACAGCTAGATGCAAGACAGCATTGAAAATACTTGGTGACACAAAATACTTGGTGACACAAAATACTTGGTGGCAGCTAAGCTGTCCCACCTCATCCCTCTGCAGCTAGCTCTGGGATGGCACAAAACACACAGAGAAAGGCAGAACAACCCAGCATGAAACTCCCTGTGCGGGGTGAAGGATGCAAATGCAATTAAAGCATTAGAATAATTAGGCAAAGCATCCCAATTAAAGCATGGCCTGAACCTTCCTTGACGCCTTCTTCTGATTACTGACAGTGCATTTTCCGGGGTCTATTTATAACTCTTGGCCCCTGAGCTCCTGAATTATACATAATTCAGAGATAATAAAACTTTAAAAACCAGGACAAAGTCTCCTAGGAGGAACTGCCTCTGCAAACACACAAGTTCAGCCCAGGAGGAGAAGCCCGAGCAGGCCCAGCCACGGCACGGAGACGGGGACAGGCTGGAGACACTGCTGCTCTGAGACAGGGTGCTCCAGACACGCCGACACGGACACACGGTGCCATAGGAAGAGTATAAATAACAGACAAAAGAAATCCCCTTTTGTTACCAGAATCCGCAAATCCCAAATCAGTTACAAGCTGACTTAGGAAATGGAGCTTTTTCCCATGTTGTAGCAAAATGGGAGCAATACTTTGCGAGTGGAAGTAACTCTAATTGTTTTAACTGATGTTATTTTAGTGTTGTTTAGGTTTATTGTTTATTTGTATGTATTTCCTCTACCCTGGTCAGGCTTAAAAACAAACTGTACTGTCAGCAGTAAAGCATCCCATCCATAAATAAATACATTTATCCAGTAAGTATAGTTATAACCACACCATTGCTTGGAGTCCTTAAATGCAGATTATATAAAGAATCACTAAAATAAATCACACTGATGACCTGGGTTTGCTTTTCCCTGGAAAAAGGAGCCTTTTTCAGCTAATATTGGGAATAAATACTGCCCACATCACTTGCGACCAGGAGGCACCACACGTGGTGTTTGGTGGGTAGTCTCTCCAGGCAGCCCAAGCTCATCCTGAGGAATGGTTGCACTACTCTGAAAAGCTTTTCTTACATTTTCCTTGGCTTGCACCAGCTTGGGGGTGAGGGAGGAATGGCTTTGCTATTGGAATATTTATAATTTGAGCTATTTCAGCTATTTCTGGGACCTCACTCTTCTTTAAAACATACATTTCCTTTTAATCTGTCATGTCCCACAGTCTGGTTTTTCCCATCCCCTGTGCTCTTCAGAGCCCACCACCCCCATTTGTGCACCTCAGCATCCTGCTTGACCACGTCTCTCCAGCTGAGATGAAGTGAGGTGGGATGGCAGGAGGTCCCTCAACACCTCCCCAGTGTTCCATCCTCACAAGGAGGAGACCCACAGGCAGAACTGGGATAAATTCTTAAGGTGACCCATTAACACACCTGATAGGGCCTCAGGGAGTTTAGGAACCTCTAAGCTCAAAAATTTCTGTGCTATGCTCAATGTTGGTACAGCCTCCTCTGGCCAGGTATGCTTGAACCTCAGTTTTGCTCCCAGGTGATATGGGCCACATTCAAGAATATTTTCACTTCATTACTCTTCAAAAAAAGGTGCATTTTCCATGTCCATCTGTGCAATCCCCCAGAACCAGGAACCAGGCCTCTGCTCATCTTTTTTGTCAGACCAGAGCTTCAGCCTGAAGGAGCATCAAGATCCTGCAAGGTCCTGGGATTTGGGACAGTGCAACAGTTATGAAACACCTTATTTATAAAGTGACAACTTCACAGCCTTACACACAACAGGTGGTTTCTTTTTTCTTTTGCCATGGGCAGATCCAGAGGCAATAGGAGAACTTTCTCAGTGCTCAGTCCCTGGCACTTCCCACTGGACACCTTCCAAGTGCATGGAGTTTTTCAACACCATCAGATTGCAAGACTGCAAGCAATAGTTTATAATGCAACAAGCTATTTTTTTTTTTTTTTTAAAACATGATCCATATCCCTATAATCCATATGCTGCACTATCAAAGCAAATGGGAATTTTGGCATCAACTTGAATATGGTCACAGTAGTGTCAGCCCCTCTTGGCCCACCAGTGGACATTTCTCACAGACCTTCATGGCTAAAGCATGGTCCTTGCCTTTCCTTTGCCAAGTTCCTTGTGTTGTGCTGGAAACACTCTCACACAACAGATATTCCTGTCTGCAGTTGGCTGAAGACAGACCAATGTACTTTCCTCAGGATTATGCCACCAAGAGATGTCTTTTCTCCTCTCTGAAGTTGCTGCTTAGCCTAATTCAGCCCAGAGAAATCATGTGAGGATCCCACGTCTCTGTCACCCTTGCTTGGGAAATATCCCAATGTGCACATGCCAATTTAATCCTATAAAAGCACTACTATTCCCTTTGAAAAGTCCCAGTCCTTCATGGGAGTGTGGGCTGTGCAACACAAGGGTCTTGGGAAAGGAAAACTGGGCTCCTTGCCAGTTTACTGGCAGTTTGTACCTGGGGAGAAGAAACTGCTCCCTGAGCATCCATCTGATCCCTCCCAGGATTTTCCTGTTATGCACTGAGGATCTAGGATTCCTCCTGCTGTAATGGGCTTTAATGCAGGGAAAAGCTCAGAAAACATTGTGCACTTGCCACAGGGTATCAATAATATCACATCACCTATCAACTACACTGGTGGTTTTTCACTGACCTTCTGCAGATCTCTGTGAGACACAGACTACTTTGAACAGTAAAACAGAGATGAGCAAGAAAGGCATGCTTGTAGCTGCTTTACATCAGTGTCCAAATGTGACACTGAAAACAGATCTGGCATCTCCACCAAGAAAAGAATCCTCAAAAATTGTTTTCTACCCAAAATCGATAGAGGACAAGTAGCAGGATGGCCATATTGGTTCTCCTGAGTCCTGCAAAGTCCAAATCTCAAACATGACATCTCCAAAGACTGTGCATCATACACCAGCTCCCCTGCCAGAGAAAGCATAAGTTACAGCTGCTTTTGTGATGAGTATCAGCTGCTGGGTGAAGCCTCTTCAATTAATTTCATATTGGTCACAAGGATGCACCTTCAGGTGTTTTGCAAGATCCAAGTGGGGACAAAAAACATTAGATTGAGGTTGGATATTAGGGAAAATTTCTGCATGGAAAGGGTTGTCAAACATGGAAGAGGGTTGCCCAGGGCAGGCTTTTAAACATCCTTGGAGTGTGGATGTGGCACTGAGGGACAAGGGTCAGTGGTGGTCTTGGCAGTGCTGGGGGAATGGCTGATCTTACAAGTTGTTTCCAACCTAAACCATTCTATGATTACATAAAAATCAGCACCAAAACTCAAGAAGCCACACAACTCCTGGACACGTTTTCATATGTCAAGTGACCAACACCAAAGACATTGCTTACTGGGATGTCCTGGGTCATGTTGCCCCTTCTCACTACAGTTTTTTCATCTGCTTTCTAATCTCCTTGATGCCTTAGTAGCTGGTAGAATCACACCTGTGATGGGCTCAGCTCCAGAAGCTGGAAAGGGTCTCTGAGATAGTGGCCACCAAGACTGGAATGGGCAGTGAGCAGAACAGGGCATGACAGGAAAACTGCAGATGCACTTAGTGATTACAAAGCTGGAAGGAGACACCAAACCACTTGCCACCAGAGAGATGGCAATTTTGGGAACCAGCATAACCCCCATGTCCATTCAGCCAGCTCCATCCTCTGCCCAGGACTCCTGCCCACCTCCATCAGCAACACAGCCACAAGCATCCTACAGATTCTCTGCCTCCAAACTGGCTCTGAAATCACAGTGGGACTTTACAGGAGCCCTAGGATGCAAAATGAGTTCTCCCAAGCTACACTTCATGCTCACCTGAGGAGATCTCCTGTGACCTTAAATTAGGAAGAGAAGTATCTCACTGGAAGCAGTTTTATACATCCTGACTGGCATTCGGACATAGCTAAAGAAGGAAGCATTGAGGTGAGAGATTAGGAAGGATTTCTTTGTGAGGTGGTGAGGCCCTGGCACAGGGTGCCCACAGAACCTGTGGCTGCCCCATCCCTGGAAGTTCCAGGTCAGGTTGGACTGGGTTTGGATCATGCTGGGGAAGGTGTCCCTTCCCATGGCATGGGGTTGGAATGAGATGGTGTCTGAAGTCCCTTCCAACCCAAGCCTTCTATGATTCTGTGATGCTGCTCTTTGACCACTTCATTTACCTATGTACAAGATGCTAAAGGCACATGGGGCCCTCCCTCCTGCCTGCACCTCTGCTGGGATTGCAGACAACCCAGTGAGCCAGGACCTCTCAATCCTGCCCTTCCCAAAACCCAGTCATTAGACATCTGTGACTGTGCTTGGCAGGCTCAACCTTTCTCTCCTTATCACTGCCAGAAATTATTCATTTAACATCCCTGGCCTTCTGCCAGCAAAAGCACGGTGTGAGGAGCAGAACCATCTCCTCCGCTCCTCCTGTGAACCAAAGCAACATAAGTGAGGCTCTTACTCAAGCAAATTAAAAAAAAAAAAAAAATTCCCACCAGCTAAGAAAAGCTGGAGGTTAATATAAATTCCATGGGTTTGAGGGGGAAATGGAGCTGTGTTCAAAGACTCGATGGCTAACCATGCTTCCTCAGTCTGGCAACTGCCCGCTCCCCCGGCAGAGTTATTGAGGAAGTTAGATGAGTGCTGTATTTGTTCCAGCTGCAGATTTCCCTTAACCCCTGGTAGTGGTGTTTTCAAAAAACACAGGTCTTGTTTTCTTCATGGCACTTTTTCATTTTTGTGCATGCCACAGCTACAGTTATTAGCTTTAAGTGCTGTCATTTGTAGATTAGAACTGAAGGAAAAAAAATCCTGTTGCCATTCTAAGAAGTCCAGGCTGGATGAGCAAAACGAGGGATTAGAAGAAGGCTTTCAGGAATTAGCTTGGAACAGGAAAGAAGAAGATAAAGACATTATAAAAGCTTCTGCTAATACAGGAGTCTTTTTTGTTGTGTTAATGCAGCCACACAAATTCCTATGAAGATTTATTAGTCAGGTCATAGAATCTGCTCTCCTTCCTTCTTTGATGATAAAATCAAGAATATTTTCCTCCACTAACATGCTCCTTTCTCTCAACAGGGAGGAAATAAATTACATACTTTCCCAAGACTGTGCTTTTGATATACAGAAGGCTACAGGTGAGGCTGATGCCTTCAGACCAGAGAAACAGATGCTGAAATTCAGGTACCTGTTTAGAAGCTGCACTGTTTGGATGCTCCCTGCAAGGTGAGCACAGCCTCAAGTCTGTGGTACGCAACACTTGATGGAGCTGGGATACACAGCACTGTCCCCCTCGAGCATCCCAGACCTGCCAGCACCCGCTGTCCCATGGAACTTCAGTCCAGCAAAGCACTTACTTTATGCGATTCTGCTCCTAAGTCTACTATTTGCCTTGGCCTGCAGCCAGCCAAGCACTTAGGCACATGCTTAAACTTAAGCACAAGAGTAAACAGATTGAAGTCAGAGGGACTTAAAATTAAGCACATATTTCAAGGATTTGCTGGATAAGGGCCTTAACCCTGGTGTGCAGCATTTAACTGGGATGATTCCCAGCTGATTAGCTCCCCCTTTTCCTCGACCTCCCCTCCACTGGACCGGGAAACAAACGGTTTCTGTTTTGCCACTATGCTAAAGGCCTGGCTTAAAGAAACCTTGTCAAGCCTCCAGGCAAGCATGTCTTTCTTTAATTATACCTGCCTGTGAAATACCTTCCAGAAATCCCCACCCAAACAAAGCCTCAGGAAAGGAAATAACGGAAATTCTTGATGGTTTCCACGGGGGAAGCGATCCTAACCAGTGAGACGAGGCGCACGTAAGATGAGGCTGATGACTGTTCCTACTGTACACAGCTCCCAGCACAGGGAGACTCCTTAAAGCTCCAGCAGAAACTCCCAACTACCTCAGCCCTCACCTCCCAGGGCAGGATGCTCCCTGAACCTGTCCCCTGGACGTGTCTTTCTGCACGTGTTAAGATCTGAAAAGCTGTTTGGTGACCAGACATGGGAAGAAGAGGGATGTGGAAACACAAAATCCATGAAACCACCCCAGCAAACTGCAGCACCCAATGGGGAATCTTTCAAGATGCCAAATAGCTTCCAAGGGGCTGGAAGACACTTTGCAGGATGGGGGTATGGTTTGCCATTCTACGCCCTTTCACATGGGCTTTTAAACTTCGTTTTGATTGCATCCACCCATGGTAGGATGTTATTGGCTGTGGGTAGGTAGGCAGGTCTGGCATGGTGAAACCCCTCTTGGCAAATAGGCAGCCACACCAAATAGTTGTCACAGGCAAGTTGTCAACAGAACAGAAAAGCAAAATATTAGAAACCTGGACAGAGAAGATGGAGATTTTCTGTGGATTTCTTCAGAAACAGGACTGCTCTCATCAAGGAGCACCAGCTTGCCAGGACTTGAGAGTGGACTAAGGCACCATCACCAAGTCCCACTCTCATCCCTTGCCTGTCCCCCTATAATCCACTTCTAACCATGCTCTGCTGCATTATTCTCTGCTCCTGAACAGTCAGTCATTCCCAACAGGACTTTAACTTCTGATTTACCTCTGCTAAACACAGCAAAAGCACCAAATAACCAAGTGCCTTCGGATAAGCAAGATGCCTGTAAAAGATGCCTGGATTCCTCCATCCAAACTGCAAATCACTCTAGGCGACTACTAAATCATTCATTTTCATATGCAGAAAGACTTCTGTGCTGTCCAAACACCCTGTTTTTTAATACAACCTAATCTCAGGAAAACTACCTTAGATCTCCCAGAAAAGCACAGCCCCCAGTTGCTGCACTACAGCCTTGCCCTTCCTGAACCAACAATTCTCAGAATCTGAGGACTTGAAGAATAAATTCATGCTCTGCCTTGTATGCAAATCATGCCAGGAAAAGATGCAGCAAGTAGAAGCCAAACCAGGCAGTTTTCTTCTCCCTCAGACAGGAATGTCAGGATGATCAAGTAGTCCCACAACTCCACCTCTAACTCAGCAGGTTCTCAGCCTTAGGTACACTTGCCACCCTTGGAGCTACTTTAATTTTGTGGCCTTGCTGGCCATGGGCAGCTGGGCACTGGTTCTCTGGCATATAAGCAAAGGAGCTGTATCTTGGAACTCTGTCACACTTCACCTGCCCTCCACTGAGGTCAACAAAGCCAATATAATTATCACTTATACTTGGAAGCACCACCAAAATCCTGGAGCTAGACTCTGTGTGCAGAGATCAGAGAGCTGCTCCAGCACCAGGAGAAAAGGCTGAAAGAAGAACCTGCACCTTTCTTGATTTTTCCTTCAAACATGAGCATTAGTAAAAAAAGAAAAAGAGTTTAACAACCAAATCTGTTTGCCTAAGCACTTAAAAATGGAAGTACAAATGGTTTTCCTTTCAGCTAAAGGCAAGTGTGTAACCCATGTAGTCCAACACCGACACTGCAAGAGGGGTGGGCGTGAGGCCCTGAATTCCACCCTGGCCGTGCGTGTTCTCACCATTCCCACAGAATTCCAGGCAAGACATGGGACAACTCTCTCCCACCTCTGACAGGCTTTCATAACCATGTTTGGTCTGGCTTCAGCTCTTGGGGGACTTGCAGGAGAAGAGGAGTTTCCAGCCGCCCGCCCTGCCGAGGGGAAAGAGGAGCCGTCGCGGCGCTCCTCGGATCATGTCAGGTCGCACGTACGTTTGAAGTCGGCCACGGCGTTCTCAGCGGCCAGGAGCAATCTCGCGGCGCCTGCTTCCTCCGCCGCTCGCAGAGCTGATCCTCAGGAAAGCTCTGTAGTGCGAGGAAATCCTGGCCATCGCCAGCGCAGCGTTATCGACGCGGCGAGGAGATAATAACGGCAGGAACTGCCTTACGGCGAGATCGGCACCGCCATCCACGCGGCCGCGCGGTGCCAAGGGCCAGCGAGCCGGGATGTGGCCAGGAGAGGTCAGGCATGCTGCTAGATGGTTAATTGTGTCAAAAAAAAAAAAAAAAAAAAAAAAAAAGGTGGGTTCCTACAACTTGATGAGCATGATATGCTCTCCCTCTGGCAAATGCATCAGGTTTTCAGTGTATGATGTGGCTTCCTGCGTTGAACTTGACTTCTCTTAGAAGGCCACAGGTCCCACCTTCTCCTCTGGGAGGAGATACCATCTAGCCTGGCAGATACCACCTGGAAAGACAATCACTATTCATGGTGGCAGAACCTAGTATGGGCAGCAAGTTTTGTGACTGCTCTGGACTCATGAGAAATATCACAGAAACCCCAGCAGCCCTCTGAGCAGTGTACGGCCTCATTCCTGGAGAGATGCAGGTGGCCCTCGTGACAGACAGGACTGGTGGGCACATTGGTGTGGCCCCACAGCACCTCTTGAACACCTTTTACCCTAGGGATTGCTGGCTCAGACCTTCATGGTTTGTGATATATATCTGAGGAGTAAATAATTAAAAGTACTGGCTTGAAAAACCGAGTGCTGCCAGGTGGTGGTGAATCCCTGGAACAAGCATAACATGTCAAGCAGCTGGGCCTCCTTCAACCCCAACCTTGCTGGAGACTGCACACCTGCAGCAGCACACAGGCCTTGCACCTGCACTATGGGAGCAGCAGAAATTCCCCCTCTTAGACAAGCCAAAAAATGAAGGAAGTTCAGGGCTGGTGGGACATGAGGGTTCACCTTCCCTGGGTGTGGATTTGGCCACATGTTGAGCAAGTGGGGAAGATGCTGCAGTGGCATCGAAGGAGCACCTAGGCAGGGTAAGGGGACGGATTTCCCCCCACCATGAGAAACACCCATTGGTAACTTCTCCAGGCATAACAGTGCACCAGAAATAGATCTCCTCTGAGACTTCATTTTGTTTTCTCTTTCTTCTTTTTTTTTCCTTTTCGCAGGATTACTGAGTTCGCAGAGTCTCTCTTTAATGTCACATGTGTGGCTCAGGTCCCTCAGGCCCCAGCAGAAACAGCCTGGGATATTTGCACAGACCCCTCACAATGGAAGGAAGAGGGTGTAGGAGGGAGGATCAGGCTGCTGACCCCTTTATTGTTCTTGGGCCAGAAGAAAGCTTCCTCCTGGCTTAAGAACCACGGCGCTGAAAAAGTTTTCCAGCCAAAACGAGTCAGATGGAGTCACTGGGTGGTGGTTTTTATTATTTTTTTTTTTTCTTTCTCCTTCCCCTGCCTCCCCCTTCGGTCAAGCGACGGGGAGTCACAGGGTTGTGCTCCATTCACAAAATACCTGCTGCACATCACGTAGTCCTTCCCCCCGACGGTGGGGAAAAGTGCTGTAACCCAAGTAAACGAAAATAAACCTTTTTTTTTTTTTTTCCCTTGCAGATTTAAAAAAAAAAAAAAAAAGAAAGAAAAAAGGGAAGAAAGGACCCTGCTCCCAGACTGACGCCTCCAGCATGCGCCCGCCAGGGAAGGGGTAGGCGGAGGGGGGAAACAAGACGAAGATATGAAAGAAAACAAAAACAGCAAATTCTGCTCTGAAAGGATTAAATGGAGGTTTTCCAAAAAAACACCCCGCCATTATATAACGAGGCTTAGCTCGGAGTCACCGGGGTCACACGATGCAGCAGACTGGAAAAACCAAAGCGCAGTGTAGCCTTTTAATTGTTAAGCCAACCATAAAAAAAAAATAAAACAGAAAACCGATATTGTGATCGCACAACACGAAGTGGCCACTCACATATTGATGGTCAGGGTACTTTTTTAGCCCCTTTTCTCTTTCTGGCTGAAATACCATTTCAGTGTGAGCCTGACTCCGTGCCTTTGTGCTTATCGGGGTGGTGACCTGTTGTGCCGGGACGCTGCTGGCTCAGGGAGCGCAGGGACTGCACCGCCTCCCGAAGCACTGAGGCACACGGGGCTGGATTTGCTCTGACAGCAAAACAAAGCACCACTGGAAACTTATCACAGCAATCCAGGTATCAAATAACACCACTGAGCTTCCAGATCAAGATCTGCATGCAAGGAGATGATCTTTTAGCAGCATGTTGGTTGCACCTAGGAGACCAGCCACCATCCACAGCCACCTGCCTAGTCCCCACACCCTCCATAACCTTCAGCCTGAGTTGGTTGTTACAACCACAGGCAATCCTGAAGCTTCTTCATCCCTGATGTCTCCCAGCACTGTCTATACCAGAGACAGACTCATGCAATTATAGAACCATTTAGGTTGGAAAAGACCTCTCTAAAGTCATCAGGCCCAACCATTCCGCCAGCACTGTTCAGCCCACCACTAACCCAAGTCCCCAAATGCCACATACACATGGCTTTTAAGTCCCTCCAGGGATAGGGACTCCACCACTGCACTGGTCAAGTCATTTCCATGTTTAACAGCCCTTTGCATTAAGAAATTTTTCCCTAATATCCAACTAAACCTCCCTTGGTGCAACTTGAGGCTGTTTCCTTGTTCTATTGCTCGTTACAGAGAGAGAACAGACTGACTCTCCCCTGCAACACCCTCCTGCCAAGCAGCTGTAAGATCCTGGATGCAGGGCTGAACAAACTCCATGGGCAAGAGGGATGGAAGCAACCCAAATAAGAAGAAAACTTTGGAAAACCAAACTTTCACTAACCACAGGCCCAATGGCTGGAGCAGAGCAGCCACTGTTGTCTTTCTGTGGTGTTCCCAGGGTGTCCAGCAGCAGCAGTGGGTTGGTGCCATCAGGCTGGAAAGCTGGAGATCATCCTGAACTCACGTTTTCCTTTGAATTACAATGACAAATCTGTGTTTCACACTTGAATCTTAAAAACTGTCTTTGGTCTGGATTATTGTTGTGGAACAATCATGGAACAAGAAGACAGGGTGTCTCATCTCTCCTACTGCTCCTCCAAACCATGTACATGTTACTACTGACCCCAAATATTCTCATCCTCATCTAGAAAATGTGCAGCAACCTAAACTTAAGGAATATGTATTTTTATATTTTATTTGTGCACAGCACCAAGAGGAAGGCTGGCCAGCTGAAGGCACACACACAGCCCACCAGCTTTAGGAAATGTCATTGCTCACAGATGCATGATGGAGCAAATATCAGCAGTCCCTTCCCCAGAACTAACCAGCAGAAGCAATCCATATCTTCTGTGATACCTGCCTATTTTGTTCAGCCAAAGGGTCTTATTTTTCCCAGCCAAAGGAAACAAACAGCTCCTGTAACCTCACATATTTTCTTTCCGTTTGGACAGGGCACCTCAGAAGAATATACAATGAGAAACGAAATAATGAAGTGGGTCACAAAAGCAGGAAGAAATGAAGCTTTATCATTCTCCAGTGGTTTCTCTGCTCATACATTACAAGAATTATTAAAAAAAAAAAAGAATGAAAAAGAAAGCAAGCTAACAATGAGGAGTTTCTCCAAAACAGGAGGAACAGGAGAAGGAAAAAGAGGAATAGCCCTGGGAGACATGGACACAGGGGCAGTGTCATGTGGCCAAAGGTGTGGAGACCACATTCTGCTTGCTAGTCCTTTTAACCCAAATGCAATCAATCAAGCCCACCATCCAGCAAAGGCATTTTGGGGAGGCCTCAGAGTTTTCTTTCACTGACCATGCCAGCATGTATACATTTGAGCCATTTCCAGAGCCAGCAGGGAAGTTATTGGAGTATCCCTGGAAGTGTCCCAAGGCCAAGCTGGATGGGTCTCTAAGCAAACTGGTCTAGCGGAAGTTTTCCCTGCCCATGGAATTGGAACAATACAGTCTTTAAGGTCCCTTCCAACCCGAACCATTTCATGATCTTGAAAAAAACCAACCACCAAAAGTACTTTTAAAATCATAAAATGAGGGACAATACAAATGTAGGACTAAAAGGACCTCTGGGTTACAGAGCTTGGTCTGCTACCACAGTGAGGACACCATTTAATCCTTTCATAAACAGTCTTTATTTTCCCCGTGGAAGAGACATCCAGGCGTCGTGTGCAGCAATAAATTTCCCACTAAAATGACAATCTTTGACCAAACCACCCTGCATTGCAATAAACACTTACCCTGCCACTAAATACCTATATTTACACCCATAGCTATATATACATCTCTCCAAGCTGAATGGGATTCACTTACCTGCTGCCTCCGGGCAGGAAATTCGCATTTTAAGAACTTCTGGTCTCATTTATTGTATTGCTTTCTATTCCCACAACATCAGAGGAAAGGCAGCAGAAAAGGGTGGGGGAGCATCTTCTGGTTAAGAAGAAATTTATAAATGTGACAGGAAACATTAAACTCCTATTTTGTCGGACCAGGGATGAGGACATCCCCCATTAGCAGGATTTTTAGAGAGCGAGGTGTTTCTAGGCTCTCCAGGTCCCTCAGACAACGGGGATGTATGCACGTCTCCCTTCTCTGGTCCTCTGGTATGCCTAGTTTTTTTTTTTTTTGTGAGAGAAAATTCCTTCCTTCCCTTCATTTTATTAAAAATTCATCTCTTTTACAGAGAGCAGGGAAGGGGATTAGGATGCGGAAATAGCCAAGCCAGCAGAAATAGCTGCTTGACCAAAGAGACATTGAGTTTTTACTTGGGATCTTTAGAAATCTAGATTTTTTTTCTCAGCTACTTTTAATAATGTTTTAAAAATTTAATCATTCCTCCACATTACTTCCACGTTGCAGGAAAATATTCAGCAAATTCAAGGGAGTGCAGCAAAAACCCACTCAGTTTTCTAATGAATCTCCTGAGAAAAAAAGGGAGAAGAAAATGTAACATTATTGAGAAGTTAAAATTCAGGCACAATTTAAGGGGCGTGTTTCGGAGTCTATAGAAATGACTGCGAAAAACCAAAACAGGTTTGCTTTGGATATTATATAGCTGCATAAAAGCAACCCTTTCTGAAAGGGAAGTCAGCTGTAAAGCTGGGAAAAATCCAAGTAGCTCCCTGGTGTGTTTAAGCCAGAGCATAATGTGGTGACATTTTTGAGCCTGAAATGCCTACTGAGCTGTTATTTATATCCCAGCACAATTCCCCTTGTCCAAACCAGTTAATTCCCCAGAAAACTGCAGTTCACAGGACTAAAACTTCTGGATTCCTTAGAAGTAAAACAGCATCTTTCTTCATCATCCTTCCAAGAACAGCTCTCCCATACTCCTACTTCTTTGTGGTCCCTGGTCATGAACCCAAAACCCAGCACTTCCTATTGGTAAGCCCAACATCCTAGTCCCAACAGCTCTTTGTGTCCACCCCTCTGTTATCTCAGCCTGAGGAAAAGCTGCAAAGCTGCCCATATCCCATTATTAATCTTATTCTGTGGTACAAACCAGTGGCTGGCAAATTGGGGTCCAAGGAATAGAGGTAGTCCTGCAGAGGGCAGCCCATGGTGCCCGTCTCCCTTCTCCTGGCTGGCATGTCCTTAACCTGGGGTGGGTACAACAAGGTAGGTGGGGGACAGGGACAGGTGGAAATGCGGGTGTTCAGGAGAACATCCCACCCCTGACAGGGCAGCAGCACCTCCAGAGAAAGGGAGAACCCCTCAGCACATCTGGAACTGCTCTGGTGCAAGGAGCATCGTGCCAGACTGAACCCTGCTAGAACATCCCGTGGGAGATACATGAAGTTGTGTGGGCTAAGGCGGGATTTCCAGGGAGTCATGAGATGGGACATGTTTAACCTCTAAGAACCAGCTCCCCTCAGGGCTTTGCTGACTGAGGGGGGTCACACACACCTTCGGTTTTGACCTCATTCTGCTCAGAGCCAAAATGCAGCTCGCCCAAATTCAGTCCCAGGTGCAGAGAAACACCTGCAGGTTTCCCCATGTTGGACGTGCCCTCCGAGCCCGAGGTGGACACATCTGGATGGAGAGCAGCGTGCCCTGGCACAGGAGGGTGAGATACACTGCAGAGTGGCGTTTCTGCTTGGAAAAAGCCTCTGGAAAGCTTCATTTCCTCTGCCCAGAGCAGTGTTCCAGGGCGATGCAGCGAGGCCGCAGTGCCCTCTAGTGCTGCAAGGCTCCTCTCTGCCACCAGCCCTGTCCCCAACACTGACAAACTTCAGAGCTGCAGCATAAACCACCCTTGTCCCTTCCACCTTCCCTCCCTGCTCATCCCAAACCCCTGACTAGTCAATCCAGCGGGGGTGTGAGAACATCCCAATGCCTCCTATCCCGGCAAGCACAGCAGCCTGGCCCAAATTCTGACCAGCTAACCAGCAGCAGGAGCCACTACAAAACAGGATCTCTGTGCCCACCAGGTTGGAAAGACACCCCCAGGAATTATGAGTCAGCATTGCAATGTCTGCCTGACAGCCAGAAGGGTAACACCAGCACTGAGAAGAGAAAGCCCATATCATTTTCCACAATCAGGAACCTGCTCTGAGCCATAACAATGATAATAATAATAATAATAACAACAACAACAATAACAATTGTAATAATGATAATGATAATAATAATAATAATAATGATAATAACAAAGTAATAATGGAAATATTGAAGTTCCTGGTCATTTCTCCAGCATTTCATTTATGCACTGAATAAGGCTATCAGGCTTATTCAAAATAAGGCTATGGTATTAGGAAATTGGATATTAGGAAAAATTTCTTAATGGAAAGGGCTGTCAGACCCTGGCGCAGGCTGTCCAGGGCAGTAGTGAAATTCCCTTCTCTGGAGGGATTTAAATGACATGTGGATGTGGCACTTGAGAACAGGGGTAAGTGGTGGCCTTGGCAGTGCCGGGGGAATGGTTGGACTCCGTGACCTTATGGGTCTTTTCCAACTTCAATATTTCTCTGATTCTGGTATGGAAGACGATCATAATCTGAAAAACCCACTAGAAGATCTACCCCTTCCTGCACATCTGATAAAACCTTCAGGGTTTATAACCTTGAGGGATCATAGGGACTGTGCTCAGCCAGCAGAGGCCAGGCCCATGGGAACCTGCACGGGATATTCACAGTCTTGGTCCAGAGCTCTCCAGTTCTCTGGAGATCTCCACAGCCTTGTCTGCCTTCCTTGGCAATGGTGGCCTTAACTCTGGCATGGGAGTGATGCTGGAGGGGCTACAGGTGACCACAGCAGTTTGCCCTCTCTGCCCCAGGCGACGGTCACTGTCAGTTGGGTTAAATGCAACAAAAAAAAAGGGCCACAGAAAGGCCATGCCTCACTGGAAGTCATGGCAAATCAAAAGCTTTTTTCTCAGGAGCAGAGCTCTGACTCCCAATACGCTGTGACCTAGACTCAAGTAAGTCTTGGCTCTTTGACAGGGACTTTCCACAGTGGTTTTAGCTGTTACTGTATTGGAAAGACCCTTGGGATATGAGCTTGTCAGGCAAGAAACCTTCTCTGAAGGCAGTGCTGTACCCACACACTGGGCAGATTCCTGCAGAAAGAAATAATCCCTCCTAGAAATAATCACTCCTAGGGAGTGACCCCAACCCTTTCATAAGTGGTGGACACATAAAGGACATTAGGGTTAGACCCTCCGAGTGACAGCTGGGACAAGAGCACAAGGGGCACACTCCACATGGACCACTCCCAGTGGGAGGGGATGCCAGGCAGAGGGGTCAGCCCACCCCAGATCCACCAGCACAGAACAGCCTGCTAGGAGAGGGCCATGTAGCCATGATATTATGAAAAATCCTTTGCTGAGATTTTTCCCCTCCTAAGAAGCTGAGGAGCCTCAGGAGAGAAATGTAAGCAATAACTATCTGCTGCTGTGGAATGCAACAGGTGCATCCTTGATTGGTCCATATGGATTGTTTTCCATTGATGACCAATCACAGCCACCTGTGCCAAGGCTGTGAGCAGTCACAGGATTTTGTTATTCTATTCTGTTCTTGTTGTAGCCTTCTGATCTCTCTGTTCTTTTAGTATAGCTTTAATGTAGTATTTTAATATAATATTTAACATAATAAATCAGCCTTCTGAAATAGAGTCAAGCCTCGTGTCTCAACACATGGAGAGTCATCAACAGGGCCACATTGCTATGGCCAAGGCTGTGAAAGAGGAGCAACCTGGGTTGCCTAACATGCTGGGTAAAATGAGAATGCCAAGCCTTGCAGTGTAGAAGGAGCAGGCAAGAGAGGAGGTGGCGAGGTGACAGTAAATAACACCACACCACCAAAGACCTGTCTGTGGCTCCAAAGAGACTTATTCTCCTGCTACCACCTCCCTGGAAGGATCAGTGATCTGCAGGGTCCAGGAAGTCCTCATGCCAGTGCTGGACACCAATCTCCCCTCCTTGCCTGCAGAGTGACAGCAAAGGGGTTGCTTGCCCATAATCTATCTTCTCTCCCTGGACACCTGGGTTGGCTTATCTCTCTTTAGGTACCTTCCATACCTGACCAAATCCACATGTGAACTGGTCTATCTCTGCACCCTACAGAGCTGACAGGGAAAGAACATGGGTACCTCAGATGGGAATCATCCAGCTCTTCCTAGACCTCTGCACCAAGGTGCAACAAACCATGTCCCAGCGTGTCCATGCCTGACCTGGGGCAGGAACCCTGAATGACCAGCCCATGCATGCACAGGTCCCACCTTTACTCACACAATCTCCACACTGAACTGTAAGGTCTGACTTGAAAATACTTGTCAGTGAGAAGAGGTCCCAAGGAAAATGGGCAAAGCTGCCTGTGGGTCCCTCAATTCAGGTGGTTTTCCAGCACAGGAGAAAAGCAGCATAATATCAAGGCTAAAGGAAGAACCCACAGCCTACTTGCTTTTGCTTTCAAACACAGGCATGTGTGAAAAGGAAGAGTTTAAATAACAAATCTGTTTGGCTAAGCACCTATAGGCTGAACTACAAACCGGATCAGGAATCCTGGTGCTTCTAATCCTGTTTGGACAAAATCAGGAACACAGTGGTGCTAAGAGAAATGTGAAGAACTTAAGAGTCTGCCTTTCTCCTAAGGAGCTTCTCCCTTGTTTCTCTTCCAATAAGGAAGCTGGATGACGACTGCAGCCAGAAGAGAAACAAACAGTTCATTGTAACTGCAAGCATATGACAAAAAGGGTCAAGAATCAGTAAGGAAACAGAAGGAGATGAGCTGAAGGCAGTAAGATGCCAAACCAAATGATATCAATGCCATCTTCCAAGTTTATCTCATTACAATAATGAAGTCCAATATGCCTTTCAGAAGCACCACATTTCTACCTCCTAAAACACAAGACAAGGAGCAGCTGGGCAGTGAAAGCACATTCCCAGCATTCAAAGGAGGGAAAGCCCACCCCAAAGGCACGAGTTCAGCAAATTGAAAGCCGAACTCTGCAATACACAAGTCCAGAAACCACTTGGGACACGTCCCAAAACCCTCTGCTTGTGTCTAGCAGCATTTACAGCACACCCCTGTGACATGCAGCCTCCTATGTCCTTTGTGAGCTACAGAAGTTTTAAAGGAAGGAGCAGGGTGGATCTTGCACAGAAAAGCTGTGACTGCCCCATCCCTGGAAGTGTCCAAGGCCAGGCTGGACAGTCTTGGAGCAAGCTGGGAGAATGGAAGGTGTCCCTGTCCATGGCAGGGGGGTTGGAAGGGGATGAGCCTTAAGTTCCCTTCCAACCCAAGCCATTCCATGATCCTATGATCTTGCAGCACATGACCTCTTGGGTTATTTTCTCTGGTAAGTGTACATTTTGCCAGGGCTTGCTTGCCAAGGACTCTGAAGACTAAATCTGGGACCAGAGTTCTTGCATGTGACACATCCAAGCCTGAGCAACTTTCCAAGTGCTTGCCAAAGGGAGCAAAAGCAGAAGGCATTGACTCAGCCCTCCCTGTGACGTCTTCATGATGCCAAGCTGATTATGTGGTCTCCTTCAACAAAACAGCTGATGTGGAAATGGAGAGGATGACAAAATCTCTTTCTGCACCTGAGCTGTGCCTCCCTATGCAGCAGATGCTCCCTGGTGTGCAGTAAAAAGCAGATCTTATGAATGGAGAACACTTACCTTCAAAAGAGTCATTTTTGGCAGCACTTTGGTGAATTAGTGCCCAAATCCTACTGCAGACTCTTATGAGTAAAGAGAGATGAAGAGGTTATGGCTCATGAGCTGAGCCAAGGCAATGACCTCATGAGATCGTAGCCATGAAGCTTTCAAACATAAAAACCTATTCCCCAGTAAAAACAAGCACCTCAGATGGATTTTGAAAGGATGGGCCAAGAGAAAGCTTCAAATTACAAGTTGTGGCGAAGGAATTGTGAAGCCTATGCATGTCCACGAGATGGCAGAGCACACCATGCTGTGAGAGCATCTCCAAGGACTGGGATGCACGAATTCCAAACAAAAGAAGAGGATCTGGGGAGAGGTCACTTGGGCTTATTTTGCTTTGTTTATTTTTCCGCATTTTAATTGCCAAATAGTCACAGGCTTTCCCTGCAATATTTTGTTAAAATACTATTGATAGATTCCAGCAGAAAAACTCATGTATAGGGGGATATCAACACCCAGATATCCAGAACAGTCTGTTCAACCCCCTGACAACCAGAATATTCTGCTTAATTAGGGACATCTTTGCATCTTTCTGTAGACACCCATACAGACCTGGATGTAGACTGGAGATTAGTCCAAGATTCATGTCCTATGTCTATCACACCTTAACACCAAAGGAACACAAATCTCCAAGCAGCCTGTAAGCAAGACTCCCTACCTCCCTCAAACATGGTGCTTTTAACCTTTCCATGGCTGCTGAAGAACACCTAGCAGCTAAACACTTCCATCTGAGTTGTGCTGGAGGATGCTTGGACCACCCCAGTTGTGCTGGAGGATGCTTGGACTGGTTCAGTCACACTGCAGGATGCTCAGACTACCCCAGTGGAGCTAGAGGATGCTCAGATTGGCCCCTCCATCTGTGCACGCCTGCTGCAAGCAACCCATGAGCTCTCAAACACAGACAGAACAGGAGTTTATATATCACCAACCTGAAAAGCCTCTTCCTCAGGATGCAACACCCATGAACATAACCTATGGGGTGAAGGATTTTCCTTTCACAGGCTCACACAAGGGAATATCTTCCTTTATGCGCTCCCCCCTGCTTCCACTGCTCCACAGAGCCGTTTAAAACAAGGGATGAGGAGCAGTAAAATCACTGTCAGCATTGCATGGTTGCATTCAAATCCAGCTAACAACGATATGTCAGGATTAAACCAGCTGTCTGCAAGTATTTCACTTGTCCATGTTGAACAAGATAAACCCTCACCCAGAGCCACCTGGGTCCTAGCTCCCACAGACACATATGACTGGCTGTACATGCCAAGGTAAGCATGTCTGCAAATCAATGCAGCACTGCACAAGTCTGCCTGAGGCACAAACAAAACATCAAATCCAGCATTCCCACTAGGTCTTTTATCTTATAGATGTCACAGTAATAATTAAGCAAGATATTAATGTATATATTGGAATTAAATCATTGTATTCAATGTGCTCTTAGGACATGATGAAATGATAACCACACTAGGAGGACCTGGCTTATTTAACAGCTGTTGATTAAAACCTTCTTGAAGGTAATCAGCTCCTCACACCAAAGATGGTTTGATTCTTCATTTCCAATTATTCCCCCAGGGAAACTAACCTTATTTTGCAGAATTAATGGGGTTTGTATCAGCTGAACCTGATGTTTTTTCTCTGTGACCTAAAGTCCAGACATACCAAACATGGAAGAGACTGAGCAGGAAGCAGCTGCAGGCAGTGCTTCTCCCTGCCAAAGTCAGCTGCCCTTCTCCACTCCTTCATGTACTCAGTGCCAAATAGTTCACCCAAAAGAAACAGTAAGGCAGATTGTCACATGGTCTGCAGGAGGAGCAAAGCTCTTCCTCACATGATGCGTGAACAAGAAGCCTGGCTGTAGGAATCCAAAGTGCAAGGAACTCTCAGAACGCTGGGCCTGTAAGCCAAAGCTCAGAATTAAACACAAGATTTGATTTGAGACCTTGGAAAAAGCTCCTAAACTGAAGTACTGAAAGCAAGAATGTAAATTTATAGTTTAAGGCAGAGACATGTTAAGCTAAGCAGAAGAAAGTTTAGAGTTTTAGAATTTAAGATACAGGGAAAAAAAAGGAGTTACAGAGGTGAATAAGGAGTTTAGAATGCAGTACTGTAGGTTTGTGTGTCATAACATGACTGGCTAAGAAAGCTTACACTGTAGCACAAGTCCATAAGATGAAATATTTAAGGATTAGGTCAAAACCATAAATATCCTTGTTGGCAGTTTATTGTTTATTAGTTAATAAATCCTTAAAAGGTCTTATAACTAGAGATCTTGTGACCTTCTGAACCATACAGTGAGAATGTGAGCCGAACTCAGCCTTCCTGCCTATGTAAAAGATTGAAAAAAAAACCAAACCACACCATCTAAACCAACTCAGGGGTCCCATCTCTAATTCATTCAAAATTCCCACACCCGGTGAGCTCTTGGCTCAGCATTGTAAAGGGTAACTCTAACACAGCACATGAGATATTTTCATCCTTGCCTCTGGAGGCAAAGAGGTTTCAGCAAAAACACACCAAGCATCCTCTGAAACTTGCCTAGCTTAGGGAACTCAGCTCCTTTGAGGACTAGGGCTCTGTAAAATGGAAAACTGTATCATGCTGACAAACTGACTTTTCCAACCTCTCTTCTGAACATCAGGGTCTCATCCTGCTATTCCACAACATCCATGCATCAGAGGTCATTTAACCAGAACTGTCAAAACTGCAGAGAGAGATGTGGGGAAAGAACAGGCTGGAGAAAACTCACACATGAACTACCACTGCATATGAACATGGGCACCACCCCAAAGGGGCAATACCTGGGGCAGCACACAGGCACTGCTGGCTTCCTGGCAGCAATTCACATTGGAGCTGTCAGGAGGGGTTGATGCTTTTCAGAATCTCCTCTTCTTCAACATATGAGCCAAGTGTACATCCACATGTACACAAATACAGGTACATACTGCCCTCTGTGGATCACCTCCCAACAAAGTCTGCGTGGTAACTGCCCTTGCCCAGCACCAACACCTGAAACCACAGGCACAAATCTCCATCCCAGCCCCCAAAGGACCACAGCCCAGCAGCTTTCCCACTCCTGAGGAGGGCTCCTAAGGGAACACAAGGCAGGGAAGGTGCTGCTGCTGGTCCCCACCGTGGCAGGGGAAGATGTCCTCATCACCTACCTGCCACACTGGAAGGACTTTCTCTATGTCGTTCAGGTTGATGCTGTCGCCATCCTCGTATTTCCCCTTTCCAAGCCTGTGGCAAGAAGAAAACAAAACAAAAGCACGTGAAAAAACTCGTTGGAGACACAGTTAATTTTCTATTACAGCACAAGGGGAATATCAGTTGTTGCTGCAAAGGCCTCTCATGGAAACAAAGAGGCTCTCTCTGGAGCAAGTGTGCTGTGCCTCCAAAACACTCCCACGCAGGCGTAAAGCTGTTAATACAAAATTAAATGCTTTGCTCAGTCCTCTCCACCTGCACCATCTGCCACAGCTTGCAAACACTTTTGGTAGTAGCAGCAGCAAGGAAACCAAAGGCAGTCCTGAGCCCAGGGTGACTTGATTTCCAGACCAAGTAAAACTGAAAGCACAGCCCACCTGGACAGCAGAAATGAGAGCACAAAGAGAGTAATGAAAAACATTTCCTTTGAAGCACTGCTCATTTGCTGGTCTTCACGGGAGCTCCAGCTCCCCTGATGAGAAAGGTGTTGAAAATCAGCAAACACACACCTCAGACAGGAAGCAGCAATCGATATAAATATAAACAGACAGTTTGAAAGACAATGAAATTGGGATGAGAAGTCAAGCACTCACACACCATACACAGAAGTGGCAGCTGAAGGACTTTCTTGGAAAAAGAAACAAAAAAACAACCAATCCAGAGACAATTACAAGTTGGATGCAAAGAGTTTGTGATGATACAGAAAAAGAAAGAAATGGTCAATAATTATCATCCTTCTATGTTCTCAAACAACAGAGATGATCTTTCTTTATTATGCAATAATGAAAAAATGTTGGGTTTTTTTTGTCAGTTAGAAGTAAGATAGTGTTATACAAGATACAGTAGAGACTTTGGTAGCAGGAGACCCAGGTAATCAGTGCCTAGAAGTCAGAGAAAAACAGATGTTGGAATTAGAGAAAATGGGAGAAAAAAATTGAGAAAAATGGCACATGCTGAAGTACCAGACTCAAAATCCAGCAAACCGAAAGGAAGCAATTTAATTGACCTTAATCAACTTGAGCACCCTGGTTTAGTAAAAGGTATCTCTGACCATGGCAGGGGGGCTGGACTAGGGGATCTTGAAGATCCCTTCCAACCCAAACCATTCTGTTATTCTGTATGTATTGGAAATCAGAGGTGTTCAACAACTGACTTTCCATCATAGATGAAATACTGATTTTGACTTAAAAAGGCAAAAATATAGCGTGCATGCACATACAGAAACACACATCTGAAAAAAATATTTATATATATGTATTTATACAGATGAGAAAAATCATGTCACACATCTGGGGACAAACAATGCCAGCTGCAGGTGCAGAACACAAGTGTATTGTAGGAAAAGGGTGGGGACTGAATTTCTGATGTTGAACTGTGGCAAAAAGGCAGGGAATGAAGAGGAGGCAGGGATTAGGGGGATGAAGGCAGCTTTCCTCTGGAGACAGCATGGCTGAGCCCCAGTTACAGGACCACAGGCAGCTCTGGCAATCGTGTTTCAAAGAGTAAGGAGATTCCTTAAAGCACCTGAAAAACTCAAGTGATACATGTGCTTGGGAGATACCTGGAATGAAGAGAAAATACCAGCTACAAAAGGATGTTTGATCTAGAAGTGTACAAGCAGAGCAAGAGCTAGCACTGGAAATTAAAGCCAGATGAATTCAGGTCAGAAACACGGTACAATACCCTGCTTTTTCTTAACTGTTCCTCTTGTGATTATTCAGCATGCCACCAAACAACATCTTCCAATAAAAGCAGATGTCTCCCTGGAGGAAAACGCTTCACCCAACCAAAAGCCATTTGAGGTCACACAACTGGATGCAACCACATGGCCAGCCTTGGGCAACTGATCAGATTCAGGAATAAAATGGTTCTTTTAGTGTTGAAAACACACACTGAACAGCATAGTCCTTTCTTCTTCCCCCTATTATTTTTTTCACTGCACAACTAAATTTTTAAAAAAAGCTTCCCATTCAAGCCAGAGGGGAAAATGCCTAGCTAGCAGGTGGAGACTTATGGAGGCTCAGCAAGCTGAATCTCGGCACAGATTCACCATGGAGAGCTGATGAATGCACAACACAGTCAGCTTTAGAAATTAAAAAAAAACCAAACAATTTTGTCTTTCTTTGTGCTTCCTCTGTCCTAGCCAGGTTACTTACATGGCATGCATTTTGGGACATGCACTGTTTTGTGCTGATAGCATCTGCTCAACTTTTCTGCAGATACACTAATTCTTACTCCACTTTTACAGCTGTAATATTTAGGAGTGATTAAATATTTCACCTCCATACTGTCGCCTCTACCTGTTTGCAATGTGGGCATTCACAATACATCAGGAACAGAGGAAAAACACAACACCAACCCTGCTCCATCCTCCCTGCACATAGCAGCTGTCACTGACAGGATCACCTGGCAAGTGCCATTAACCGTGGAGCATATTATATCTTCTTTTACAGAGGAAGAACATTATATCTTATTTTACAGAGGGCCCCCCATCATATCATTTTTCAAACTCATCTGAAAAAAATGGGATTGAACTTGACTAAGAGACTTAGCGACTTAGAAATTTAGTGTTATGTTGTTCCAAATGTTCTGAAAATTGCTCTTTATAAACCTGCAGTATACCTTACTTACAGAGCAGGAAAAAAGGTTGTCTGAGTCTTCCTGCCTTTGCATGGTACAGAAGCCTACTGCAGATGCTGAGCCTGGGCTGATATGGGATGTTTCTGGCCTGGCTGGATGTTTCTAATTGTTTCCAATCAACTGTTCTAGTAACAATTCTAAACTTGTCTTCTAAACAAGATGTGCAGACCAGGCATATGGCACTGGCCGGCACTTTGACAAAACCAAATTATCAGCAGAAAAATGTCTCCAAGAGAAGATTTCCATCCCTGCAAACAACATGGCAGTGATGGAACATCAGCTGCAACCCCATGTTTTAGACATGTTCTAATTTTTTTCTTTGTCTATGCTCTGAGTGACAGCATAAGGAAAACCCGATCTATAGAATCATGGAATTGTTATGGTTGGAAAAGACCTCTAGAAGCACCAAGTCCAAGCATTCCCCTGGCCCTGCCTAGGCCACCATTGACCAATGTCCCCAGGTGCCACATCCACATGGTTTTTAAATCTCCCCAGGGATGGTGACTCCACCCCTGCCCTGGACAGCTCTGCTAGGGCTAGACAGCCCTTTCCATGAGGAAACTGCTCCTAACATCCAACCTACACCTCTCCTGATGCAACGTGAGGCCTTTACCTCTTATCCTGTCATTTGTTACATGGGAGAAAGAGCCCAACTCCCACCTGGAGGCACCCTCCTGTCTGGAGTGATTGTTTCTCCATCTGCAGAGAACCTGCAGGGAAATGGTGATATCCATCTAAGCAACACTGGAGAGACACTTGGTGCCAGCACACATTTTTTTTTGTTTGACCAACCAACAACCAGTAAGGAATCCAGAAATACCACGGAAGCCTGTGGAGGCTGTCACAACCAAAGGGAGCTGTTGAATGTTTTCACAGTTTTATGAAACACATTGATGCTCTCTCCTTCCCTGAACTCTTGCTGGGAAAAACAGTGTCATTCACAGGAACTGTAACCAGGTCAGCACTAAGCCAGGATCTTTCCTCCAACATCCAGAGATGTTTAAATTTAGAACACCAGGATCTAGGAGACTTGGATCCAGAGTTATTTAAACACTGAGATCTATTAGGCAATGCAGAAATACAGAGAACAACTCTGCTCCAGCTCAGAAATGGATGACAGAAGAGCCAGACAGACTGATCATGGCATTCTCAACCTCTCTAAATAGTCCAGTGCTTCTTCCCTTCTCCTCTGTGTGAGGTGTGCCACCAAGCCAAGTTCCTAGAACAAGTGAGAAGTTAGAGACCTTCCTGGAGAGCACAGTATTGCAGACACAGCACTCACCCTTCTCTGTCTATGTGAGGCAATGGGTGTTTGGAGGTGTTTCGCAGCTTTCTGTGAAACTGGGTGAAATCTAGTTTTTCAGGCTGCAAGTCCCACGTTGCACCACTAGGAGAGAAAAACAGGGAAAAACAGAGAAAGGAAGTCCACCACTAATTAAACACCACTGAGCTGAAGAGCAGAGGGCACATTGGAGCCTGCAGACAAGGAAAGCTGGCATTTCTGGAAGCACCACTCCCCACTCCCTGCTGCAGAACACGTGGATGTGAGCCTCCAATCTTCACACTGATGCATCTCTAATTTTTTCTTCTTTTTTAGGTATGCTGAGCTCTTGGGGCTTGATCTAAGCCTCTAATTTTGATACAGAAGACACTCTGCAAGATATACTTGCTCTCTGCACCAAGAGGGTATTGCAACAGGTCCATGAAATGATGTTCTCTCCGGTCCTGCCCAACCTGTCTGCCCCAGCGACTCAACACCTGCAGATTATGCATAAAACTGGACAGGAAGGGTATTTCACTGCTTTCACTGAGACAGCAGCTGAAGAGCTCTTCCCAGCAGCTAAGAAGCCAACACATAATGGTACCTCCAACTAATGGGAGAGTAAAATCCCAGAGCAGCAGCTCAGAGCTGACTCAAGTCCTGCCTGTGCAGTTCTGGGGTGACTACAAGTAATTGTACTGGTACTGGTTTCAGGTGTTTGGAATGCAAACTCATCCAGTGGCCTTTCCAGAACACACAGGATGCTTTAAACAGACTGTGCTTGGTGCCACAGGCTAAATGGGGATGGGGAGGAGGAGGAGGAGCAGTGATGTCAGCCCTACCAGGGTACTCTGATGCCTGGGTACCAGCAGGATGGACATACCAGTGAGAGCTAAGACAAGGCATGGTCCATCCTAAGAGTCCATCTTTCTCTCAGAGCAATCTAAAACCAGCTTACCTGAAGGAGTCAAAGGTGTTGGCAGCCCAGATGTCTGTGCCCAGCATGTCAAGGTTGCTCTCCTTGTTGCCATTCTAGGAGAGATGGAAAGGTGGTTACTTATCAGGAGGAACATGGAGCTATCCTGACCAGGGCACAGCCTCTCCCACCAGCCACGGAGGTGTCTTGGCTCTGCACAAGTGATCCTGTGTTTCTGTGTGAATCCATGCAATGCAGAGACCCCTCACCTTCTGCAAAAGTGCACCGTGAAGGCAAGGAGTGACAGTGTCAGCCTCGGGAACACAGAGCTGTGCACAACATGGAGCAGACTGTGCACAAGCTCAGCTCTGACTCCAGCCCTGTCCTCCTTCACAATGTCCACAGCCACAATCCACCAAGGTCCAGGGGCCAGGCTGAGAGTCACAAAATCACAGAATCATTTAGGCTGGAAAAGATCTCCAAGACTGAGGCTAACCTGTGTCCGATCCCGCTTTGTCACCCAGCCTAGAGCACTTGAACATTTCCAGGAATGAGGATTCTACCAATGCCCTGGGCAGCCTGTTCCAATGCTTAACAATCCTCCCCATGACAAAATTCCTCCTGATGTCCAAGCTGAGCCTCCCCTGGCCCAGCCTGAGGCCGTTCCCTCTCCTCCTGTCCCTGTTCCCTGGAGCACAGCCCGACCCCCTCGGCTGTCCCCTCCTGTCAGGAGCTGTGCAGAGCCACAAGGTCCCCCCTGAGCCTCCTTTTCTCCAGGCTCAGCCCCTTCCCAGCTCCCTCAGCCTCTCCTGGGGCTCCAGCCCCTTCCCAGCCCCATTCCCTGCCCTGGACACGCTACGGCCCCTCAGTGTCTCTCTTGTCCTGAGGGCCCAGAGCTGTCCCAGCCCTGGAGGTGCCTCAGCAGGGCCAGCACAGGGGACATTGGCTGGGACAGCCCTGGGGCCACTGGCATCTTGCCCACCTGAGCACCCTGGATTCATGTCCAGCTGCTGGCACCAGCACCCCAGGGCCTTTCCCCATGGGCATTTTAAGAAATCTCCCGCCAACTGTGAAACACCTTGAATTTTCCTGTGCAGGCAGCTGCATCTGTCCAAATGTACAACCCAAAGACCTCACATACGTTATCCAAAGCCCCTTCACAGTCATGAGCCCTCACATGTCCTCCCTGCACAAAGAGGGCTGCTCTCTCCACGCTTTACAGGTGAAGTGTAACAGGTTGGATTTTGCCACTCAAGACCATTCAAGAAATCAGACTTGACTCAGTCTGGATGGATTGAACGCATTGCACGTAAGGAGTCCATATTAACCAATTTTCCCCTCAACATTTCTTATTCAGATTACTCACAATCTTGCACATATTCAGATTATTTAAGCAATTCAGTCCAAATGGTCCCACTCTGGCAAAACACGTGCTAGAGAAGGTGGATTCCATCAGCTCCCCATCATATAACTTCTGTCATTTTCAAGTATCATCAATATTAATATTAACCAAGACATTAGAAACTCATAAAAATTGTGGCCATTTCTTAATGAAGTCCCAGAGCTCAATCTGCTCACAAATTGAGCAACACTTTCCCAACCTATGTCAGGGACACATGCCCTTAGTGAACAGATGGTTACACTCTGCAGTCATTTCCAGCACAACCAATTTAGACACCAGAAACTCCAAACACAGACACCCTTTTTAGTCTCTTCCAAGAGGTTTATGGATTATGGTTTTAACCCCTGGGGATCTGCAAGCTGACATGTCTGTGCTCAGAAACAATTTACCAGAAATACATAACTCCTGTGATAAGTTACAGAAGATGAGCTTTTTATTTTAGGCAAATGTAAGCACGATTTTCTCCCACCAAGGAGAGGAACTAGTTTCTTAAATCCTTACAAGCATCCAAATGCAGTGGAATGGAAGCACACATGTGCAGGTTATCATAGCTGACACACAAAAAGAAGACACAAATCCATTTCAGGTGGCGAGGAGGTCAGGCAGGTCCAAGGCAGCAGCTGGGCATTCTCACCCAAAGCTGGTCCTCCTAGAAGATGTCCCCATAACCTCTTGGAGACACTCCAAGCATCAGCCAGACTCCAGAAAGACAGTGCCAGGGCCCAGTGATAACACACCTTGTCATTAAGTCGTGAGTCACTTCAAGTGTGGCCATTTCAAGACACCCATTTGGTCTCCTATGACCTTGTCTTTAGAACCAGTCTCTGTGTCAGCTCACAGGACAGGCAGCAGCCTTGCAGCCCTGGGCTGCAGGGAGCTTACTAAAATGCTCACAGCACAGTGCCAAGACTTAAAAATAAGACTTCAAAAAGCCAATTCTCAGATCCAGGTACAGAAAAAGATTAAAAATGGCATGTATTTAAGAAAAGCAGTGACTTGCTGTCAGTCCCCCCAGGACTGCAATTATAACCATCAGCAATTTCAACATGAAGCTCCCAGTGACCCAACCCACAGCTTTAGATAATCTTTTTTCACTGAGAAGGAGTTAGTACTGCTGAAAATTAATTAATTCACTCGGAATGATAATTGAGAGAGACGCTTTCAAGTGTAACACCAATACTCTGAGAGATGAGACATCCAGTAAAGCAAATCCTGCACACAGTCTGGTTTAAATGCATGTCCACAACCTCTGTCCTCCTGCCCCTGTGAGCACAAATGACCTCCATCCACTGCTGCCCAGCCCCTGGAGCAGCCCACACAAACAGGGATGGGCCCACGTGGACTCTGGCTGTTTACCATGCATGCAGCTTCAGCAAATTCCCCACAAAGTCAGCATTTGCATGCACGCAGCAGCTTTACAAAGCCCAGCTCAGCGTCCCACCTCTCGCTGCTCCTCATTACCATCCTCCAGAAAACAAATATGAAATCATGCTCTTTGCTACACAACTGCAACCAGGTTAAATCATCACTGCACACAGAACAACACCAAGTGGCCACCTGGGTCTCTGCAATAAATTCAGGGATTATCCTGTGCCATGTATTAAGCATTTTTCAGTTTTGAGCTGGAAGAGCTTTCCCCACTTTTCCTCCTTCTCAGCTGCCTACAACCCCTGGCTGCACTTTGGTAGAAAATAAAAAAAAGAATGAGATAGATACTGAACTGTCTGAAAAGGCTCCAATTCAGGGCTTCCCTGTTGAAAACTGCAAGTTGTCATGTGAAAAATACAGATAAAAAATTAGAAATTTTGAAGAAGACAGTATTGTCCCTGCTCAAAGAGGAAAGGATATGTTTGGTCTCATTCCCACCAGAAAGGACCATCACTTTCCAGATACAACCTGGTTCTGTGGGTCCTCTCCCATCACAGCATGGCTTAGAAGGAAAAGCTATTTCCTCAAGATCTTCAGGAGGATGAAATGGTTGAATGGACCAGGAATTTGACCACTGGTTCCAAACCTTAGCATCTGCCATCCATTTCTGCACAACTGCTGCTCCTGTGTGCATAAAGGAGAGTGACTCCAAGAGAAGACAGGAGGACACAGGTTGACTGAAACTAACAGGAATGGTCCCTTGTCTGAGTTCAATGATGGACCTAAACCCATATAGAAAGTTAATTCTTAGAGTCTTTTGCAGGGTAGGAAGATAACTCCCCATCTAGCCCTGCAGACAGCTCACACAGAAAGCAGCTGGACTTAAGGACACAATTTAACACCATCTATGTGCTACCCACTCATCTTTCAACTTCTAATGAAGACCTGCCAGCAAATAATTACAGACATCTCTTGATTTCTCAAAATTGAAATACTCCAAGACTTCAAATACAGAAAAAAACCCTCCATTTCCTTTGCAGTTAACCGGCTGACATGGGACTTCTTTCCCAAAGCTAAGGCAATCATCACACCTCAGCGGGTCACACACCATGAGTGAACCAAAGAGGTCCTTGAAGTGTCCTTCCCAGCTGACATGCACCCACGCCTGTGTGTGACACACACCACAAACATGTCGTGAGGGAGATGCCTCCAAGAAGCAGCAAGCAGGGGACACAGCTTCAGCACGTCACCACCAGGTATACCTTGGCTGATTGCCTGAACTGGCTGCTTCTCCTGTGGCTGCCAGACCTGGATCCAGAGCCCTGCCTGGAGCTCGACCCCGGCCGGGATCCTGTGCTCCCACTGCTGCTGTGATCCCACTCTTCCTGGAAACAACAAACAGGTTGCTTTAGTCAAGGACCACTCCATCCCACACACTCCAAAACCACCGACCTGATGGAACAGGAGAGCTCCAGCTCCCAGGCCACTCGTGCCTGCACCTACAAAACCATGCCCGTGACCAGCATCCTATCTGGGCTTCCTCTGACTCCTTTAACATGTTCAACTTAGATTGCAAAGGGATGACACTGTGGGAGGCTCTGATGAAGATAAAATTTGGCCCTAGTGCTCTAGTGTGTGCATGGGGAAAAAGAACACTTACCTTCTGTAGCTTCATGAGTATTAACTATGCATATTCATCAACCCCACGCCCTCTAAAGCTGCTGAAGGGCATTTGGACAATGTCCTTAATAACACGCTTTAACTTTTGGTCAGCCCTGAATTGAGCATTGGATGATGGCTGGTACCTCCCAACTGAAATATTTCCATTCCATTCCATTCCATTCCATTCCATTCCATTCCATTCCAGTGTTTTACAGACTCACAGAATATTCTGAGCTGGAAGAGACCCACAAGGACCATTGAGTCCAACTCTTAAGTGAATGGCTCATACAGAGATCAAACCCATGACCTTGGTGTTTTCAGCACCGTGCTCTGACCAACTGATCTAATCTCAGGGTCCATTCTATTCCCTTAATTCTCCTCCCAGACCCAAATAAACTTCTCAGCCAGTTTTCCCACTGCTCAACCCACTGTTGGAGTCCAGTTATTCACATGGTTGAGGACTCTTGTAGTTCACCAGGAAACTCATTACACAAATAACTATTTTTGTCTCTTAAGGAGCTGTGCCTGATGTTCTCCTTTATTCTCTCACTTGTTGTGCTGTCAAGCAAACTGCAGGTTTCTTGTTCAGCCCTCAAGGCATAATGACTCATTGAAAACCAGAATAACTCACCTGACCAGCTCTACCTAAACACCCCACAAGGTCCCTGCGGAAAAAGGTGGATATTGTCATGGCAATTGCTCCAAAAGCTTTGCTTAAAGGCTTGGGAAAGGCTTTTGAAGTGACCTAAAATGATTAAAACCCCATGATACCGCAAAGTGCAGAATATTCAACTCTTCCAAGTACTCTGAAAATCTGGGAAATAGAAAGGGAAGCCTGTGTTTTAGGGCTGGTGTGAGAGCTGACAACTTCAAGAGGGTTTCTCATGTCTCACACATTCTCATGGGACTACATGAGGTCCTGCAGACGCTGCCATGGGCTAAGGCAAGGGCAGGGCCACCTCAGCCTTCAAAGCCAAAAGGATTCACCACTCAATCTGCTTTTGAACACAACCAAGTCCAGGCCACTAACTTCAGGGCACAGACCAGGTCCCAGCTCCACCACTGCCACCTGACTTGGATGAGGCAGGAAGACAAATGCACAGCAGAACCTGAACTACCTAAGGTGATGCTACCCAGTGGTCCAGCATGGACCCTGATGCACATGAAATATGGAAGCATTCACCCAACACAAGGAATTGGAAGCCACACACTCCAGTGCTAGTTTCTGCACCACTCCAGCTGGACATTCTGCACTCTACAACCTAGTAAGTTTCAAGCAAGTTCAAATACATTGTGGTATTGACTTCAAAAGAGGCAATTGTCTGATTTTCAAGTTGTAGATAAATGAAATTGGAATGGTTGTGGTTATTTCCACTGTTAAGAAGTTAAAACACCTTCTTCTTCCCATCTTATCACACCATCAAGTCTCCCAATGGCTGAGAAACACTAAAAGGCACAAAAGGAGTTGCTCAATTGGCATGAAGGGATAAAAATTGTGGTGGATGTCAGGCAAGCCACTTTAGGAAGGCCTGGGGAAGAGCCAACCTTTTAGGAATCCTGAGAAGTGGGAAATACCTCCTTTGACATGGGAAGTATGTGCACCAGCTGAAAAGGTGGTTGGGAGAAATGCACCTTCTCTGCTTGATGTTTGAAGAATTAATTGTATCCTACACACTGAACATCCTGTTCACACACACATACAAAATTTCTGTGCCAAATGCTGCAGGTCAGCACATGCATCCTTTGCTTCAAAAGGCACACTTAAAAGAAAAACTGTTCACTTATATTCAGTAGATCCATCTTTTAGGAGTGGTTTTCTGCAGACAATCCAAGATGTTGCGAATTCCAGAAATGCAGCTGTTGTGAGAAATCAGAATATTGGTATCACTATGCATCAATGTCACTGGATACAGCACAAACCAGTTAGATCATAATCATAGCTGATTTTAATAAACCAGCTTGTCTCCTGGCTCTAACTCATGGCCTGGGGCTTTCACCCTCTTTACCTTCCTTACCTTTATTAAGCACTGATACTAATATTGAAAACCAAATAATTTTTAAAATAAAATTTCTACATTAAAAACTGTTGAAACATCTGCTGAAGATGCAAATGGTCCAAAACTGAGTACTACCTGAATATACTCATGTTCAAACTCACCAGCACAGCCAAGCTCTGTATTTCCCCCAAATTTCTGACTAATTGCCACAGATTAACAACTTTTTACTGGTACATTACTGAAGGGAATTGAAATCTCCAGAATGAAAACACGATCCCCAGAAACAATCCCACATGTTTCTGATGGCTTTGTGTCCTGTAGTAAAGCTCTTTCATGCTAAAATGGACCCTCTCTGCAGACCTTCTGTGGGAGCTGGGATGCTCACACCAACCTCACGGGTGATGCTCAAGGAGTGGGTGAGAGTATGCAGGTAATGATTGTACCTTAAAAAAACACCCAAGCAGCAAAACCCCTCCCCCAGCACCACCGCAAAGCCCATAAAAACTCATTCCCAGACTCCAGAGGCTGCTGGAGTCCAGCAGAAAGCCGTGGCTTGGCACTGGTGAGATGTGGCAGTGCTCTTCCTCCATCCTGTGTATGCTCCACACACAACTCCTGCTAAACAAACTCACTGTACTGCAGGAACAGAGCTGACTGCCAAGCTGACAAACACAGAAGAAACAGCTGCAATGGCACAAAGGTCTCTGCTCCTTGCCTCCTGCTGACCCAATTCCCCATCGTCTGGTCCCATTACTCTGCCGTGCCCTTAAAAAACCAAGAATCTCCCAGTCTCAGTTCCCCAAAGAGTCCTTGAGCTCTGGCTTACAGATCTCATTTGGGCTCCTCCATCTACCATTTGTGGTCTACACTCACCAGCAGGAGATGGGACCTCTGAGCCACACTTTGGGACTGGGAGGGAAAACACCATCCCTCTAGAGACTGGTTCCCAGGAGCTGCTCAAACCAATGCCAATCCTTCTGGCCAAGCTCTGCACCTTCTCAGGAACAGCCAGGCTCAGGAACATTACCACTGCCAGCAGCCCTCCTTTGGAAACCAGCTGTCAAATCCAACATTTGCATTTTAATTAGCAGTAATCGTATGTTTCATTTACACTGCAATTTTCACCTTTGCAGTGAGCTCTTTGAGGCATGAACTAATTAATCCGGCTGCCTTTGCCAGCTCAAGAGTTAATATTTTCTGCTGCTTCAGTGCAAGTTTGAAAATCCTATTTACAGAAAAAGAAGATAAGTTTCCCCAGTGCAGAAGCCATAAATGGAAACACAGTGATCACCTACGTGGCTGTTCTCAGTGAAGATAAGTATGGGTGAGGCGGGCTGTGCTGGTAGAGATGCAGATCAACCCTGGCAGCAGCACAAGTTTTTAAGTGTCCTGAAGATATCAGTGGATTTTGGATGGGATTTATGTCCAATTGTATGTAAAAATTTCAATATTCAATGTACAGCATTCATGGGTTGGCCAGAGGAAAAATAACAGGAAGCTGTCAGAGTTCTCAGGACCCCAAAAATCTCTGAGATATTCCCCAGCATGACAAGGTCTCACATCTGTACCCAGGATCCCTAGATCAAGCTCTGGTGTGTCCTTCAAATGGTTCCTCAATTCTGATCTTACTCCTGGTCAGAACAGAAGACATCTATTGTGTAAAAGGCCCTTTTAGAGGTTTTTCTGCAGTGGAGGCTTTCACACACCAAATTTGTGCTGCTGCCAAATCTTCCTGTTATGCAGAATTTTTGCACTGCACTCCAAGTACCTCCCTAGACCTATTCCAGAAAAAACACTCCAATTTTAATAAGGAAAACCAAAGGCTTAATTATTTTAGTAACTCAAAATACACCTTAAAAAAACCCAACAAAAAACCAACCATAAGATTAATATCTTAGTAGGCTAAACTTTCTAGCTTTTTTCTCCTCAAAGTATTACATAATGCTGTAAGAACATCAGAAACTGTTATAAAAATGTGATGTAGAAGCCCCCCACTGCTCCTTCCCTTCCCAGGTCTATGTCCACTTTTCCCAGCCCTCTCCAATCTGCAGAAGGGACACCAAACATCACTTTGAGATCTTCTTTCACCAGGGAAGGTAAGGTTTTATCTATACTTGTGTCATAATACAGGGCCAAAGGACCTGATGGACTTGGAAGTAGGAGGTTAAGCTTACAAGATCTTTCTGGGCTATTTGGGAAAGGACCAAGCCTATGTGGTTGTATTTTTTGGACAACACTGGAAGTGCCATGATAGCCAAGGATGTGCTAGATAGCTCATTTGCACACAAGGATGAAGGAGGAAGATGATGAAGAGGAAGACTGAGGGCTCTCAGAATGGCCCTGAGAACTCCAGATGTGCTATGGAAAGCCATCAGCAAGGCCCTGTCCCAACCTCAGCAAATGGCTCATGTCATCCCTTCCCTCGAGAACTCCAGATGTGCTATGGAAAGCCATCAGCAAGGCCCTGTCCCAACCTCAGAGGAAATGGCTCATGTCATCCCTTCCCTGTCTAGAGCTCCAGCACTGACTGATCTGTTCATCCAAACCTGGAAAGAGGAGACCTCAAAGGTAAATCAAGTCTCACAAAAATAAGAGTGTAGGAAGCTGTACAATGGGCAGACAGGCAACACCCAGTCTTCTCTAGCCAAATAGAAAATGAGGGTGACAAGATGTCCTCTCATGTGAGCCACTGGTGACACCAGGCCCAGAAGACACCTTCCCCCACCCTCAGTAAGCAGCAGCAGTTCTCCAGAGCAGGCAGCAAGGCAGTGAAACATCTCCCTTCCAGACCTCCTGACACCCAAGGAGGTGTCTGCTCCACATGAGGCACTGCTGCTTCAGGAGAAGCCCAAACAGAAGTGCCAGAGAAGGTTACACCTCTACATTAGCTGAAGGACTTGATTTCTTTCTCAGCAGTGCTCTCCAACCAAAACTGAGCAGGGCTGCATCCACTAAATGAGGAAGCATCACCCAGTAATTACAGGCAGAAAAGTGACTGGTTTTCTCAGAGCTGCTCTTTGCTTTGGGCAGGTCACCCCACCTGAAGTCCTGCTCTCTTCCTCCATCAGGCAGGCATGCATCAACATGTACTCACTGGCAAAGCCAGTGTCTGTCTCTTGCTTTCTCTTTCTCTTTTGGAAACACAAAATCAGTGTCTGCAGCATCCACCTGCCCCAACAGGTCCTCACCATGGTGGACAACCTCAGCCAAGTTCAGGGTACAAACTGCCCCTGGACTACGACATGAGCAGGCCAACGAGATGGAGAACCCCAAACGTATTCCCCAAACATGGAACTGTTGGAGCAGGTCCAGAGGTGGCCATGAGGTTGATAAAAGGACTGGAGTACCTCACCTGGAAGGACAGGCTGAGAAAGTTGGGGCTGTTCAGCCTGGAGAAGAAAAGGCTGTGTGCAGACCTCACAGCACCTTCCAGAATCTGAAGGGAGCCTAAAGGGAAGCTGGAGAGGGACTCTGCATCAAGAACCACAGTGACAGGACAGGGACTAATGGGTACAAATTGAAAGAGGGGAAATTTAGGATATTAGGAAGAATGTTTTTACTGTGAGGGTGATGAGACACTGGCCCAGGTTGCACAAGGAGGTTGTGGATGCCCCAGCCTTGGCAGTGCTCATAGCACATAAGGCCCTGAGCAACCTGTTCTAGTGGAAGGCGTCCCTGCCTATGGCAGGTGGATGACTTTTAACATCCATTCCACCCCCTGAACATTCTATAATTTCTGAAAGTCCTTCCAGAGTTATCTCCTTTGTTTTCTTTCAGATCTGGACCCAAGGAGGGGCAGCTCATACAGGCTGTCCACCAGCAGAGGGAAAATGAATTACAAATTTAGTCAGGAGATCCTGCCAATCCACTGTCTCTCCAGCCCTATTCTCAGCCAAGAATTTGGGGCATTACATGTTGCCAGCTGATATCACCGGACTTCAGCCAGCAGGACAATTTCACTGCTAACTTCAGTTAATCTGGACCCAGTGACATGTTCCCTGTCCAAGACCATGATCCCTTCCCACAGGCTTCTGAAGCATCCACCAGGCAGGATCTCCTGGTGGCTGATCCCAGGAAGTCAAGCAGCACTGATGCCTGCAAAAGAAAATTTTCTGGAACTGTGAAAGAAATCTGCACAGATAATTTGATTTTTCCACTCTCCATTAAAACTGAGCTCCTCTGTGCACTGAAACCTGCTGTTACCCAAGAGACAGCCTTCACACATTGCCCCACACCTCCGATTGCCTTTGCTTTGGCAACATGGCAGCTTTTCCAGCCGTGACTGCGAGATGTGCACATGGAATGACAAGACCCTAAGGTCTCATTCCATCCCCTGCCATGGGCAGGGACACCTTCCACTGTTCCAAGCCCTGTTCAGCCTGGCTTTGGACACTTCCAGGGATCCAGGGACAGCCACAGCTGCTCTGGGCACCCTGTGCCAGGGTCTCCCCACCCTCACAGGCAAGAATTCCTTCCCAATATCCCATCTAACACTGTTCTTCCCAGCAGGAAGCCATTCCCCCTTGTCCCTCCAGGCCCTTGTCAGAACTATTATGCTAGCACAGTTAGGGATGCTCTTTACTCCAGGCAGTCTGATATCCAGCCAAGGCCCAAGAGTGCAAACCCACCTCCCCACCCTGCCACCACGTGCTGCTGTTTCTGCTGGTTTAACAGGAGGGCAAAGTCATCTTCCTTCACCAGCAGCTCCTCAGGGAGGACAGGACAAGGGTGCTACAGGCAAGCTGTGGGATCATCAGGTGTGATCTACACACCCTGCCTGCTCCTTCACTGCTCAGCAGATTGGCAACACAACCATCAACTGCAGGGGCCTCTGAGGGCCCAAACCCTGTACCAAGTTCCTGCTGCACCTGGTGGGGCATGGACACAAGCAGTGGAAAGAAAGCAAGTCCTGTTTGCTGCCAACAAACAGGTTTTTCCTTGGTGATGATGGGTGACAGCCAGTGACGATGGGGGAAGGAAGGGACGTGGCCAGGAAGAAGGATTTCCAGCTCTCCATCTCCCACTGCCTGGAGAAATAGCACAAACCCACAGAGTTGTTCTGGTTTTTGTTAATGCCTTTTACATAAGAGGAGCCTGGGATGGAGGTTCTGCCAGGCCTTTCATGTACCAAGAGCTCTGCTGGCTCCCTCAATATGCACCATACCAGATTTTTTTACTTAATGAATTGCTCTCAGAAATATATCAAAGAGCTTCCTACTTGCCACAGCCTCACAAGGGGAATGCAAATAAAGTATTATATAAAAACTTCCCAATGGCTCTTTTTGGGGAAGAAAAAAAAAATTCAAACATAAAAGAGCTTAAAATTATTCCATTATCTAAACCTTCCTCATTTATAGAAGCAGTAAAGTGCTTAAATAATGTTTTGAGTACCTGGTCTTTGCCCCAGAGGCTCACACTCAGTGAGACCTGGCAAACTTTCTGGGGGTTTAGTGGAACATGGCCATGCCATGCAGCAAACAGAGAGATCCCAGTAGGAAACAAGAATTACAGATGAGCTGAATGTAATTGCGAGACCAGAATTTTCTCAGCACATGAGATCACAAAATGTATCTCAGGAGATTCCCCCATGAGCACACCATCTTCTCACAGCCACCTGCCCACAGAATTGTAAAGACCAGGAGATTTCAGGGGGAATTTTCTCTGTTTTTAAGCCACTGCTTTGCATGGGATGCCTATGTGCCAGCCTATGGGAACTGACTCTAAGTCTCACACAGGTGCTAATACAGGTCTCACCAAGTAGTGCAAGACAGGACAAGTCTGCGGTGCTGTCTTCCAGAGATACCCAACACCATCAGAAATCAGCCATTTAGGAATATCCTGAACTGCAGGTTGCATCAAGACACTCAATTTTTACCCTTATATTGTATTTTATTCAGAAATTGCTCCAACCCCCTCACTTGTGCAACAACCAGTAGATGCTTATATACACACATACTATATAAAAATGCATAACACACGCACACACAGAGTAAAAAAAAAAAATCTTTGTCTTATTTTTCTTAACCTTGCTGGATCATATAGCCCAGAATTTCAAAAGCATCAAGTACTCAGGGATTCATAGGGGAATTTTTCAGGCAGGGGAAAATCATCTTCTCTCTAGGCTTCCCTATAACCTTTATGAAGCCAATTACTTCTGAAAAAGCAAGACTGGACTACTCTGTCTTCACAGAAAATGAACCACATGCTGAATATATTTCCAGGACTAACCTAGATTTCCATATAAATGCCCTTTCTGATGGCCACGTGAGGCATACCATGGTCACTGATACATAACCCACATTTTCACATTAGCTGAAGCCAGCAGAAATCTCACATCCAAGTATTTTTCAAGTATGACTGGCAACACAGAGATCTCAGCTGGAAACACAATAGGAAAACTAGGAATTACATTTCCTGCCCAAACCCCTCAAATACCTAAAAAACTGTAACAAAAAATCCCCATCAGAACAAGAAAAAATCCCCAAAACAAAACCAAAAAACCAAAACCAAACAAAACCCAAACAACACAAAAAAAACACCCCCAAAACACAACCCCTTCCTCCATTGGGAAATAATTAGCTGCTTTCTTCCTTAGCAGGTTTGAAAAGTGATTGATAATTTTAATTCAGGATAAGCATGTTAGGAATGACTTTTTAAAAAAAATATTTAAAGATTTTTGTGAAAACAGCCAGGAATGGTAGGAAACTGCACTTGGTCCTCACCAGCAGCATTTATCTCATATATCAGTGACAGTGAGAGAAATGCTTGCCTGGACAGAGGAACAATAGCTTGCAGCTCCTCTTTGGTGCCAAGGAAAATTTGTTACTCACAGTTAAAGGAAGCCAAACATGGAGAGAGATAATTACTAGCTCTGCTGCAGGCTGGGAGAGAGCCCAAACACAGGGTAAGCAGCTTGGGCATCAGCGAATGGTGTTTGTGTGTAGGAAAGGAGCTCCCTGTAGGACAAGATCAAACACATTTAATTCCCAGAGGGGGAAAAAAAAAAAGGCAAGAAAACAAAACAAAAAACAAAACAAAACAAAACAAAACAAAACAAAAAAAAAAAACCAACCAAAAAATCAACCAACCAAACAAACAAAGAAAACCCCATGTAAGCTGAAACAAAAGAGTGCATGGCATTAGGCATATGGAGGATGTCAGGAAAGTAACACCCATGCATGACTCCTGCTTCCTCCTGTGGTCCCCACCAGCCACTGGCACATCAGCAGAGCCTTTGGGTGAAGGGCCAGGGACCTTCTTCCCTAGGGAAAACCTCTGATCCACCTAAGGAAGCCCGATGGAAGTGGCCAGCCTCCCAGGTGAACATCCATCAGCTGTCTGCAGCGCTGCAAGGCAGCCTGGATGACGTTTTGCTGCTGAATATTTTGAAGCAGATCACAGCTGTAATAAATTAAATCCACAGCTCCGTCTGGCACCTTCAGGAGCTCATCAGAAGCAGTGCCTCTGTTCAGCACACACCTTCCCACAAAGCAACACCCTGCCTTTGTTGGGTAAAGGTGTTGGTAGAGGCACTACCAGCATCCCAGGGCCATGGCAAGGACAGGATGCCTAAGCTCCGTCCCTCAGCCAAGAACTTCCAGCACGGTTCCATGGGAGGAAGCTGTGCCCAAAATGAGAGCTGCAACATGCCCTGCTCAGACTGGCACAGCCTCTTTTACACCCTGAAAGGGGCTCCCAAATTCCCCCTCATGGATCCCACGCACAAGACTGCATTTGGAGGACATCAAGCAGAGCAAGAAAATGAAAACCATCAACTCGAAGCCTTTTCTCTGGCTGGGACACCCATCAGCCACAGCAATTGGAAATGCTGTTTCCTCTTCCCTCAGATGCCTAAATTTCACATCTTCTCAAGTAAGTGCTGCTCTCACAGAGCTGATGGTCTCATGGTGACACAGCAGCTTGTCTATCCGATGAGAATGATCAAACACAAGCCCCCACCCAACCCAGCCCTCTACCATGAGGAGGGACAGCCACCTCCAGGAGTGCTTGGTAGACACTCCTTACTCGTGTTCACACCACGTCCAAGCACCAAAACTGACTCACACCAGGCTCCTGACACTGCACAACCAACACAGGCTCTCAAGCACGTGCAACTTTGCTTCTTCTGCCAGCTCACCCTCTCAGCTGTGTAATGCTCTTCCCTTGTGCTGCAGCACACAACAGAGAAGCCCAGCTTCGCAAAGACCCCTCATTCCAGCTACATCTCATCCTTCCAAGTCAGCTCTGATGCTCCTAACAGCTTCCTCACACAGGTGACAATAAGAAAGTCTTCCAGAATAAGTGTGACACTCCTTATTTTTTCCCCTTTAAGCTCCTGGTGAAAGCACCCACCTGCACATCAGGATGTTGCCCACCTCCCATGGTCTGGGCAGGAATGAGCATTCAGATGCCAAGCAGAGGGACACATCTCCCCTTCCATGGGAGAGGGAAAGCTGGCAGCACCTCCCAGGCAAGGCAGTATAAGAAATAAAGGCAAAGGTCTGGGGAGGAGGAACTAAACACAAACCCTACCTGGTTATGTTCGTGAGACGACGAGCCCTTCCCTCGGGATGGGGAACAGCTGCCATCAAGCTGCTCGCTACAATCCGCCGTCCACTGCAAAAGGGATGAAAAAAGGGATTGTGTAAAATAATAGCTGGGCTGGGCAAAACTGCTGCGTCAGTCCACAGTGCACAGCAAACACCGTCCCGCCGCGGGCATCGCTGCACACGTGTGGCACCCCCTCCTTTTTGAGGATGATCCCAAAGGCTTTGGATTGGAAATGCTCCACCCGCTGACAGTGGGTAGAGGGAAGAAGCAGCAACAACTCCAGGAAAGCATTTGATATGGTGCTTTGCAATAAAATCCAGCCCCAATACCTCCGTGCTTGGAACCCCAGGTGTGTGATACACACTAGGGTGACTTACCACTCATTTCCATGGAAAGCTGCAAAATTTCTGCTTTTCCCAACCCTTGTTTCCAACTCTATTTTCTTCAAGGGCAGATAAATGCCCTGAGCAGCCAACACCCCATGTCTCAATTTTAAACAAAACAGAAAATGAATATGGAAGCTGTAGGTTTGGCCACTGCCATATGTGGCCATAGAGGATTACCAGATTTCTAGGCCAACTTCCCCCAAGGATGGGCAGCAAGGTGCCTCCACAAAAATAACTGAATGTAGTGTCATTTGTTGCCTTATTTTTTTTCCCCTAAAGAAATGTAAGGCTGCATTATACTGGTGAAAAAAAAAAAAACAAACCAAATCCAATTTTCACTAGACAAACATCAAAGGTGCTGCTTAATTCTAAAGTCATTCTGTTACTCCTTCAAGAAAGTGGAGACTGACCAGCCCCACTTCTGAGGTCTTCCATGCTGGAAGCACTTGGCTGCTCCAGAGACACTCAAGGCTTGGTACCATCACCAAGGATGATGTGCCAAGAAAATGAAAACTCATTTCCATACCAACAAGCACCTGAGAGCTCCGTGACAGGTAAGGATGAGGCCACAAAATAAGAGTCTTCTTACAACTGTCCATGATCCCTGCCCTCATCAGAGAGCCTGT
This sequence comes from Onychostruthus taczanowskii, assembly GCF_017590055.1. Lineage (NCBI taxonomy): Eukaryota > Metazoa > Chordata > Aves > Passeriformes > Passeridae > Onychostruthus > Onychostruthus taczanowskii. The sequence goes on along the minus strand of NW_024505782.1, from coordinate 2,917,714 downwards.
TCTAGCCCACAGATGGGGGGGTTTCAGTCTCTCCTCATTAAAGAGCTGCCCATCACTCTCCTGCCACTTCTGCTGAGCCCCCTGGGCAGGCTCATGATGCCATCACTCTCGAGAGCCTTCTATTTACCAGATGTATCCCTATCTGCTTTAACAATTTTGAGTGCAACCACATGCCTGGAAAGGTCTCTCAAGGTACAAGCTCACTCATTATCTCCACAGCAAAATAAAATCACCTTTTCCCCTCTGGTTTCTCCTCTTTTTTCCTGGTGGGAGCAAGGTTGGGGAAATCCCCATCAGGGGAACATCCACATTTTGGCATTCTCTGAAGTGGCAATGGATTCAGCTTCCCTGGGAGCTAAGTGAGGAGGATGTGCCTTTCCTTCCCTCCCCCAGCAAGGAGAGCAGGTGTCCAGGGATGTAGTACCATCCAAGCAACTCACACACACATGGCTGAATAGATTTATCCACTCTCAGGCAGGGAAAACATCACAGCCATAAGGAAACAAACTGCAGAGAGATTAAGTAACTTGCCCAACATTAAAGATTTAGTTTCCGGCAGAGCCTTGCAGTTAAAAACAATTTCCTTGGTCTCAGCTGAGTGCCTTTCCCTTAAATCCATCTTTCTCCCTCTAGCTCTCATTAATGAGGGAACGTGCCACCTTCCATCAGGCTGGCTTTCCACCAGGGTTACTCCAGCCAGCTGCAGGATATGTGTCTGTTTATTCCTTGCTTTGCTAAGAACTGATCAGGAAGAGAAAATCAGAAATAAAAAATCCTGATTATTTCTTCTAGGTGGAAAAATGAAAAAAACCTTTGTGAGGCATGAGATAATTTCTTAGTGCATCCATTAAGACATGGCTTGATAAATGCAAGTGACCTACAGTGAAAGCCCACCTTCACTTTTTGTCCAAAACACAGCCCTAGAAATAAAAAATGTTGCATTTTGATAGAGTTCCACAACAAATCCTACTAAAACTTCTGCATCAATGGTCTGGGGTACAATCTCATTTAGCTGCTTCATTTGAGTTGCCTCTATAACTGGTTTAATTAAAAGATTTAATATTCAAATCTTTCGTTATTACGAATTTTTCCTTCAAAATAAAACCCAGACATCTTGAAAGAGAACACTCTCAGAACTGACATTAAAAACCCAGCAGCTCCTTTTTTTCCACGGCAAGTCAGGAAGTAAAGCTAAAATACGATTTCCACAAGTGGAACATGGATTTTAAGGATCCATCAAGGATCCTTAAAGGATCTCAATGCAGAAAATGCACACAAGCTGCCATGAGAATTAGAAATTTTTGTCCTTAAGATGCAGAGGGAGCCTGGACTTATTGGCAGAGCAGTGGACAGGCTGGAAGAGGTTACAAAACTTTGTCTCTTAATTTATTTCTAATTCAATACTACTTTTGAGCTTGACACATTAATAAGCAGAACTTGTCTATTTGACCTGAAGCCCCTACAAAGCATCACTTCAAACACAGACATCTTCCAGCCTTGGGTTAATAAAATACACTTTGGATCACTAGATTTTTAAATATATTTTCTCCCACTTCTAAGGGCTTTGATCCTCAAATTGTAAAAGACCTCTTCACCAGAATCTATTCTCAAAAAGGTTCCTTTGTTTGGTAATTTCTTTACACTGAAATGATATAAAATAGGTCTAGAGCTCTGGGTCAGATCCTCAGCTCCAGCAAACCTGCAGAGTTCAGACAGATCAGATCAAACACTGCTGATACCAGATAAAGATGGGATCCTTCACATGTAGAATCATGGAATGGTTTGGGTTGGAAGGAACCTTAAACCCCATCTCATTCCACCCCCTGCCATGGGCAGGGACACCTTCTACTGTCCCAAGCTGCTGCAAGCCCCATCCACCCTGGCCTGGAACACTTTCAATGACACACCTCGAGACCATAAAAAACCAAACCCAGAATCAGGAGGCTGCTACCAGCAGCTTGGAGACCTCAAATACATCCCCAAACAAGCGAGCTGCCCCAAAACCCAGCGTTTTATCACATCCAGCTTCATATCCAAACCCTGAAAAAGCTACTTCAGCTGAGAACACACTCTGGGAGCCCCTCTCCCACCTGTGAGATGTGGGACTGCGTTTTCTCGCTCTCGCCGTCGCCCTCGGTCTTGTCGGTGAGCAGCCCCTGGACCTGGTACTCCAGGACGTAGCTGTCGATGAAGCGCTCCAGCTCCTCGATCTCCTGGGAGCGGCTGCTCCCTGCCTCCGAGGAGGCCGACGCCACCGAGGAGCTCTCCATCCCTTCAGGGGACACGCCGGGAACACAGGGGGCCTGAGGAAGCGGGACAAAAAAAGACAGCAAGGGATTATTTTCCAGTAATTATGAAAAAGATTTAAAAAACCCCAGCAGACAAAGCCTATCGGTTACCACGCGCAGGATGTTTTTTTTTGCTGTACATCTGCATTTCCAGTACAATTTCTAATAATCCTAGGTGGTTGCATTTAGGGCTTCCAGGCATGTAAAAAATGTTCCGTTTCTGTAATATTCCTGCATTTAAGGACAACAGACATTTCCTGGCCTCCTGCTTAAAACCCAAACTACTGAAAACCTCCAGACATACGCACGAGAGACAAAAATGTCACACTAAAGTGCTTAATTTAATAAATCCATAGCACTAGTTCTGGATATGGGTGAGAAGCTGGGGGTAATGGACAAGGGCAAGGAAGAGGATGATAACTGAAAAGCTTCTCTAGGGCAGTGGCAGTAAATAATGCTGAGATAATGGTGCGGGTGTAAACAGTCCAGTGAGGAGGTGAGATAGAGATTACAACAGAATTCACTTTTAAGACCTCTCACTGCAGAAAATTGCCTCTATAGGAGACGTAGGGGATTTATAATTCTTTTCTCCTTCCTACTTCTCCAGGTCTCAGTGACTAACATCTTAAAGAAGGGAAACCACCAGCTCCTGGGCTGGGCATAGCACTGATCTCTGCTCCCTCTGACAGGGACAGGACCCATGCAAATGTCTGCAGCTGTGCCAGGGAGATTTAGGTTGGAGATCAGGGAAAGGTTCTTCCCCAGAGGGTGCTGGCACTGCCCAGGCTCCCCAGGGAATGGGCACAGCCCCGAGGCTGCCAGAGCTCCAGGAGCCTTTGGACACCCTGCCAGGGATGCTCAGGGTGGGGTTGTTGGGGGTCTGGGCAGGGCAAGAGCTGCCGATTCTTTGGTGATCCTTGGGGGTCCCTTCCAGCTTAGGATATTTTATAATTCTACATTTGGAAAAAACAAGGCTGTGCCCCAGTGTCTTGTGGTAAATCTCATACTCCTCCCTTCCTGTAGCTGGGAGGGAGAAGATATGGGAGCTGCCAGCACTCTGCAGGACACAACAACTTCACCTCCCACCCTCTCCTTCACCAGGAATGGGTAGTTACAGTCTGCTTTGAGACAAGTAAAAAATCACCAGACAAATCCAGTCACATGCTATCCAGAATGAAACAGAGAGGGAAAAAAAAAAAAAAAATCTGTTCCCAGCTCATGTAGTTTCTAGCTCCTGAACTATTTTCTCCTCTGTCACTTCTGAACAATTGTGGCTTCATTTGTAAACTGCCGAGAATGAGCAGTTCTGACCTAAGGATTTCATCTGCTCAAGGAATTATTCCCAAATGTGCTCAGACTGTCAAAAAGGCTCATTATGTAGACCAATATCACACATTCGCTCCTGAGCAAAAATCATATGCCATATTAAAAAGGACAAAGAAAAAAGAAGAAAGTGAAGAAAGAAAAAAAGAAGGAGCCCCAGAGAGTGTGGAGTCCTGGAGGAGGGCATGCTTCTCCCCTTTTCACTAATTAGTGCCAATTACAAAAAGGAAAGCACCAATTATCAAACAGGAAGTGCTAAAGAAAGAGTTGGGAGAATACAAGGCTCCCATGAGTGCTGGAGGGGTGTGATGGCATCGAGAGATGGCATGGGGCAGGGGACAAATTATACAGGTGGCATCACTCAGGATGGAGTGAGCAGGGTCAGAGGTCATCCTCCATCTCACTGGGCCACACATTACCCAAGCCCAAAGGTTTTTTTGCCTATTTCAGGGTTTTTTGAGGGTGGCACTGGAGGAAATCAAGGCTGGGGCACTGCTCCCCCTTGAATACCCATGATAAAACCTGAAGTAGAGGAAGAGCTACCACATGCCTCATTTTTGGGGTGCTCACCACAGGGCACAACCAGCATTTTGTCAGGTAGCAACAGGAGAGACGGCAAACTGAAAGGAAACATGTTCATCAGAAGTCACCAGGTCCAGCAAACAAACACAGACCACATATCTGAGATATTTGTGGATCTCCAGTGGGAAACTCTAAAACAAATTCATCTTGTGGTAGCTTCACCTGTCTCTAAAGGAAACCATCACTCAACAGGAAGAAAACTCCTGCTCTTCCTGGTGATCTGTGCCTGGAGCTAGTTTCTCACCTCACCTCACCCTCAAAACACATACAAAAAAGGTTTTCAAAGAAAAACTAAAACCCACTTGAGCATCAAAACACTTACTATCTTCCCACACTGAGCAAACAAATGTTGGTGAGAGCTCCTGATGAAGCAGTGATCCCTTGGATTTGTGTTTGCTCAGCACCTACCACAAAGGATTCACCAGGTACAAACAGAGATCAATCTCAAATTTGCTTTTTTTTTTCCTATTTCCCCCTTCCTTCCACTCTACTTTGCCAAAGCACAGAGCTTGTAAGTTTTGGGGGTTTGAAAATTACCTTCCAAATCTTTCCTATCTCTGACAGTGTTCAAGGCCAGGTTGGATGAGACTTGGAGCAACCTGGTGCAGTGGAATATGTCCCTGCCTATGGCAAGGGGATGGAACTAGAGGACCTTGAAGGTTTCTTCCAACTTAAAACCTTGTAAAACCCTATGATTTTACAAAGCCCATGCTTGTGCTTGTTACTGTGACCACAAAAGAAGGAATCATCAGCAGAAAAAGTCAATAGATGTATAAACTGTTTATTACAACTTAGTAATTATTAGCATACTGTAATGTATAATTATTATTAATAGCTATTATTACAGGTGATCTAAATGAGATTCTTGCTCTAGCAAGATTATAAAGTTTTTTTAGCAATTATACAGTTTTACCCTTCATCAGCAAATAATAAGAACAAGCCTTTTTTGTGACACTTGTAAGCTCCTTCCCTTTCTCCCAAAGGTGCTACATGCTTGTTGAACTTGGAAAGAAGCGGTGAGTTTGACAGGTGAAGAACATTAATGGAGAAGGAGCCCACTTTGGGTTGGGAGGCAACAGGAGAGTGGAACTTGCAACCAAAGTGATTTAAGAAGTGGTAAGTCCATGATAAGAAGAACACAGAAGGGCAGAACAGTGATGCATTTCCATCAGGTCACTGGAAGCTGGGCCCCACATGCACATCCTCCCCAGGGAGCAGCTCCAGCCATTCCCCTCCACGCCAAAAGCTCTCCAAAATCTGGACTGCAGCAGCCAGGCAATGCCAAGACAGAACAGCAGGGCAACTTCCCACAGATTGTCCCCTGGGATGAGACTCACCTGTGTCCCAGCCAAGGGACTCCAGGCTCCAAAACAAGCTTCTGGTCAAAACCATGCTGGTACAGTAACATTGCACCAAAACTGCTATCATAAAGAGATCTTCCTAAAACGATTCTTACAGAATCATTGAATCATGAAATTGTTTCAATTGGAAAGCCCTCCAAGACCACTGAGTCCCCTCCCCTGGCAATGCCAAGGCCACCACTGACCCATGTCCCCAGGTGCCACATCCACATGGCTTTTAAATCCTCCCAGGGATGGGGACTCCACCAATGCCCTGGGAAGCTCTGCTGGAAGCTCTGGACAAGCCTTTCATGGAGAGATTTTCCCCAGTATCCACCCTGAGCCTACCCTGGTCCATCCTGAGGCCATTCCCTCTCCTCCTGTCCCTGTTCCCTGGGAGCACAGCCCAACTCCCCCGGCTGTCCCCTCCTGTCAGGAGCTGTGCAGAGCCACAAGGGCCTCCCTGAGCCTCCTTTTCTCCAGGCTCAGCCCCTTCCCAGCTCCCTCAGCCTCTCCTGGGGCTCCAGCCCCTTCCCAGCCCCGTTCCCTGCCCTGGACACGCTCCAGCCCCTCAGTGTCTCTCTTGTCCTGAGGGCCCAGAGCTGTCCCAGCCGTGGAGGTGCCTCAGCACCAGCATCCCCAGGCCCTTCCCAGCTTTCCAGCCCCTCTGCACCAGCCTAGAGCTATAGGGTGCTGGGGTGCCCCAAGAGCAAGCCAGTTCTCACTCCAATTCATCCAGATAAACCTACATCCTGACCTGCTATTAGGACAAAAACAGCATACCTTGCTCCTATGCAAGGTCCAATGTGCTTGAGCACCAGCAAAGGAAAGAAAATAAAGAGATTGCTTTTCCCAGTGTTTTGCTTCCACTGGATGGATGCTAAGAGCTTAAAATGCTTTTGCACGCATGATGAGTTTCTTTGAGGGTTGTGGCTTCCAAAGGCAAGAGAAACAGGAATACCACATTGTCACACACAACCAAAACGGTGAAAGTTGTAAGCAGATTTTCTTGACAACTACACAGCCACGAGCTAATACCCAATGCCAATGCCTAGGAAAGGTCATTGGGAAAGATCTCTAAAATACAGAGTTCAGGCAGAACTACTTCATGCATTGGGCTTCCTCTCACCTGAACTGAAATTCAATTATTGAAAGGGGTAACCACCACCAAAGCCCAATAAAGGACAAGTGCCCAGCCCATGTTTCCTACAACATGGCCTCAGCTGTTTAGGCTTGACTGACTGACTGACAGCATTTAATTGGAAAACTCATGTCTCTTCCATACTTATCCTTCAGTTAAACACTAAGAAAATCCCAGGCCAATCCTCCGTTCCTCTGTGTCTCCAAAGTGAAGTCAGGAGGAATGCTGAGCATCCTTTATGCATAGAATATTTATTTCTCAGAAATGCTATCACAGGCCAGCTGCTGCAGAGACAGGCCGTGACAGGCTACAGAGCTATCCTGACATCCCTGAAAGCCTTTGTCTTGCCACATGGGATTTATCATCCCAGAGTTTCCTAGGAACAAGAGATGCTTCCTATAAAAGGCAGCTACAGTGCAAATTCTTCACGTACCAGTGCAGCCACCTGCTTCCAGAATGTTCTTTGATAGGACATCCAGCATCTCTCTCGTGTTAGTTCTCCCTTGAGTATTTACAACAGACTGTGATCCAGCAGGTCCCTGCTGCTCTGAGACACCTGGGACACAAACTGAGGAACAGCTCAGCAGCCCAGATTTGTCTGTGCCTGAATGGGATGATGGTGAAAACAAACCAAACTGATCCCCAGGGAGACAGAGGGAAAGGCCCCAGCCCAGGCCCATCACATCCCCTCTCACAAGCAACCAACAACAACTTTCACATCTCTTGAGCAGGCTCCAAAACCCACTCCATTGTTCTCTCATCTCTACCCCCTACAGCCATGCTGGACATCACCTTGTACAGGTGGAGGTGGATATCTAGGCTGAGGTGACACCCTTGTCTGCTCAGTGTCTTTCTGGGCTGGGCAGGGCAGGGAGGAACAGCTCATGGTCAAACTCTCCATCATCATCACCTCCCTCAAATTTCCTGCTCACTGAGACTCCAAGCCAGGCTTTCTACAGCTGCTGCTGAAGCACACACAGAAGGAGGAAGTCCCCGCAGCCCCAAAGAGATGCTTTGACTACACAGACCAGGGAAGAGCAGACAGTACAGGACAGCCCTTCTACTTCTTATCTGCTTCTTATCAGCACCTTTGGGTCAGGTGAAACCCTCTGTGTGTCTCAACTCTGCAAACACCCACCCACCAGCTCACGCTCTGACAGCAGCACAGGCACGAGGACCTTTGACTGTCTGTGTTTGGGGCTGGAAGTCGTTGCCATCAGCACGGTTGATTTCCAGCATCTCCTTTTAATGAGCCTCTTCTGCAGCAATATTTTCCCTCTCCACATCCAGCCCTTTTCCAACAACAAGTAATTAGCAATGCGTCTTTCTCAAGCGGTGAGAGCATCTCAGAGAACGAGACTAGCAGTTTATCTTTATTGCTGGCAGGCAGCTCTCATACCCAGCCACCCGCAGGAACAGTTACTATGGAAAATAAAAGCAATAGAGATGAACCATGACTCCCTGTACCCAGGTACTGCATCTCCACAAAGCATCATGTGTCTTTCTTGGATTTGCTGCTCCAAAACCACTACCTTTCCAGACATCAAAACATCAAGCACAGAAATGTAAATTATTATACCCTGGATCTGACCCTTTTCTAATTAAAATGTAAACACCTTTGAAAACCACATGAGTGTTTACTGCTGGAGCCAGCCTTGGGCTTTTCAGACACTGATGCATTCACAGCTGGCTGAGCATTTAATGTATTTCATCATCCATCCAGTCTCAGGTCTGGTTTCTGGTACCTGGTGATGCAGAAGAGCCCCAGTGACAGGACAGGAGCCCACCAGCTGCCACATTGCAGTGTCACTCACGAGCCTGGCACAGAACAGCAGGCAAATACCATAGAGCATTGAAACAGAGCCATCAAAACAAACACAGAAAAAAAATGGAGGGGAAAAAAAGAGGGACAGACAAGTGCTGCAGAATCCAACCCAAAACAGCCAGCTTGATCCCACAAGAAAGGGAGAGGAGTAACCAGAAAGCCAGAAATCCTCATTTTCACCCAGACAATAATTTATTACGTAGCTTGCTTCCCTGCAAAAAAGCAACTCTTTGTGGTTGGAAAGTGAATCTTTTTCCTTTTCTTCTCTTTAAACAAAACCAAAGCCACATTACCTTTAGAAACATAAAGACTTTTAGTGTGTCAAATCTGTGCATGAGGTTGGAGTGGTTTTCCACCAGATGGGCTTCCTTGCCTGGGGGCATTACCTTTGGCTTGTGATAGATATTATCAAAAAAGGAAAGGAAAAAACAGCACACAGCTAAGAAAAGTAGTGTCTGAGCATCAAGTGAGTGGAGGTGGGTTTTTGTGGGCTCACCCTGTGGTGGGATGCTCCACTACAGGGGATGTCAGGGCAGGGAGACTGCTGGGCATCACTGGCTGCAGAAACAACAGCAAGAAACACTCACAGATTTTGATACAAATTCAATACATGCAAATGCACCAGCATTTCTAGATATAAAAGCTGAAACAGGCTCTCTAAAAAGCCTCCAACCACCAGCCCCTGAATTGTGAATAGCCTGAGTTTTATAACCTATTTTACACCGGTTCATGCTACAAACTGTGACTTAAACCAGACACAATAGATTTCCACATTCCCATGCTTATACTACAAGTTAATGGAACGAGAGCCCACGTCACATCTTACCCTTGTTATTTTTCACCTTTACAAGGACAATGTTGCCAGGTAAAGATATTGAACAACTACTATGAATATCTGAGGAAAGAGCATTTCACACATGCTCTTCTCTTCAGTGCTGCACTGTTTCTCCGTGGGGAGCACACAGCACCACTCTGGCAGCTGGGCAGGATGTGATGGCTGCAGGGATCATGCTGGAAGACATGAACACAGGATGTTCTCCTGCCAGACGAGCTTGCACATGTGCACCATGCACCTGTGTGTGCCCTCCTGCGATTCACCTGGCAGGCTGCAATCCTCAGGCAACTAACACCTGGTTTTTTGCCCAGCTCTTCTGGCATCCCAAGAGATGAGCCACGATGCCAAGGAAGCAGCAGCCAGGGTACAAAACTCTCTGTGCAGGCAATGCTCTGCAGGCAGAGAGCACAGCCCACACCCTAAATAAAAGCATCACAACCACGAGCTCATCCATACACAGGCGCTCGCGCACCCGTGCCGGCAACCGCGCGTCGTCCTTTGTAAATAACCAAAGTGAAACCATTATCGGGACAAAATCTTTTCTTTCCAGGCACCCAGGCAATATAATAGGCACTTGGGCTGTGAAAAGGTCTGTAATCCTAAAAGACACATCCAACTCTAAGTTGAGATGTCAACCTGCTGAAGTAATCCATCCCGCTGTGGCTGCCCATGGGCGGGAGCAGCGCACCCCGGTCAGCAGCAGGGCAGGCATGGAGGCTGCTTAATCCCTATTAAATCACACCCGTGGCTCACTGGCAAAAAGCATTTCTGTGCCTGTACACCAGCTTGTAGCAGCATTCAGAGGACATACCTTGGCCACCAGCCAAAATGCTGGAGCTGCCACTCCTGGATGGATTTTATGCTAGGAGGAGCCAGCTGGTTCTCTCCTCCTGGGAATCATAGGAACACAGAACAGTCTGGGTTGGAACAAACCTTTAAAGGAGCATCCAGTCCAACCCCCTGCCACAGACAATAACACCTCCCACTTGATGAGGTTGTTCCAAGTCCCATCCAGCCTGGCCTTGGACACTCCCAGGGATCCAGGGGCAGCCACAGCTGCTCTGGGCACCCTGGGCCAGGGCTGGGGCAGCTCTGCAGGTGGGCTCTCACCTGAGCCCAGGGCACAGGGGCAGAATCCCCCCTGCCCTGCTGCCCACGCTGGGGATCAGCCCAGGGCAGGGGGGTTCAGGCTAGGGCAGCTCCAGCTCTCACCCACAGCACCCCCAGCTCCTTCTCCTGGGGCTGCTCACTCTCCTCATCCTCAGCCTGGACTGATCCCAGGGGTTGCCCTGACCCAGGTGCAGCACTTGGCCTTGTTAAACCTCATGAGGCTCCCATCCCTAAGGATTCTCACCTCCATCCTAAGCAACTGCTTCTCTTCATCACAGCTTACCCCTTTTTTGGAAAAAAGCTCTTCTGTGCAAAAGGATAGGGACAGGGGAGTCCCTGGTGCATCCCAAATTCAACACTTCTGGAAGGTGAGATAGGAATGAGGAAGCAAGATGCTTTTTGCAACATCAGCCACCTTATGCACCAATGAAAGCAAATCTTCAGTGGGTTCCTGTTGCTAAAACCAAAGGGAAGAATCCTTCCCAGCCTTGGGAAGTATCCTGCTGGTTGGGAGGGGGTAGCATGAGCAAGATGGGAAGGAGAGACAATTCCCTCTGACCCACAGCTGGCTCACTGCTCTGGGGTGACTTTATGATGCTTGTATCCCCATCCATCTTTTTAGCCCAGAAATAAGTTTTGGACATTCAAGACTGGTCCTGAGAGCGAAGCGGGGGAGAGACAAGAAGCGTGGAGTTTGTTTTCAGAAACTGCACTTGCTCCCCTGCATCCTGCTCCTGGACTGTTTTGTCTGCAGAACACACAGGAGGAGAGAGCTCTCCTCTGCATTTAGTTAGTTTTTAGCTAGCTGAAGCAGAGAAGTTCCCTGGACTGTGGTTTTTCTTTTCTTGGAACTGTTTAAACCTGCTCTGGACTAAAAATCCAGAAAAACACTGAGAGCTCACACCTGATAAGAAACTAAGACAAAAAGGGACTTTCTGAATTTGCCATCTCTTCAGAACAGCGAGAGATTTTATTGCTTGAATTTGCCATCGTTTTTTTTTTTTTTGGTTTTTTTTTTTTTTTTTTTTTTTTTGTGCTGGTGAATGCTTTACCTGTTACATAAACATTTTTTTTCCACTCTTCTCCAAGGAAATATTTTCCAGAACCAGTTGGGGGAGGGGCTGCTTGAAGCTGCTTTCTAGAAGAACCCCTTGGAGGTTTTCTCCCATACTTGCCCTAAACCAGGACACTCACTCACAGGGATCTCTGTGCAGTCTGACCAACATGAGTTGCCCAGCTGGAACTGGAAAGAGAAATCAACAAGCAAACCTGTGCCACATTGCAGAGGAAAGTGGAAAATAACTTACCAAGTCCTCTCTGAGCTAGTTAAGCTCAACTGAAAAACTCCATGCAGAAATGAGTATATTCAGAGATTTTCTGAATCTTTAATTACCTCCAGTTCTAAAAACCTCCAAAAAACCCTAAAAAATCCCACACAACTACACCCACAAACAAAACTCCCCAAACCTGTCTCTGGACCCCCACTATTCCACCACATTCTAATGTTTAAGTTATAAAAGAAGCAGCAGATTGGTTTTTATTTCACAGCCACCCTGGTACCATCAGTCATTGACCTTATCAGTTCCCATACAAGCAGTAACCAAGAAATCAGATACTCTAAATATTCTAGTGAAAAACAACAGGATTTGGGGAAAGCCCAGTTCCTTCTGGAAATGTATACATGCAGAAGGAAAAAGAGATGTTTCCTTATACTGCTTCTGGTAATAATAAAAAAATTAATAGTCAGGAAATAAAAGGCCTGGAGAAGCACATGGGGAAAGGGAATCCTGTGGGGTCAGTGTCCACACCACATGAATAGGCTCACCATGACAAATCCGGCCACAGCCAGCATTCCCCATGCTCTTCCCAACTTTTGGAAACCTCTGTTTGTCAGAGAAAAGGACAGCCTGACACCCCAGCAAGGCATTTGACTCCCTTATTTTTGACCACAGACTGAGCCAGTCACCAAAACTTTACCTTCACCTGGGGTTGGACACAGTGACCTCCTTAGCTTCCACCCCTGGAGACGTGGACTGGATGTGGTCAGAACAGTCAGCTTTCATCCAGCAAAGTGACTGCATTATGGAAAAGTGATTCCCACTTCAATCAGAGAAACCATCTGAATTCAACTGAGATTCCTATGACTGCTGTGGGCAAAGAGCATCACCTAAGGTAGCTCTCACAGCTTGAGAAGATCACGGAATCATGGAATGGTTTGGGTTGGAAGGGACTTTAAACCTTACCTCATTCATGTCATCAGTAGGGACACCTTCCACTATCCCAGGTTTCTCCAAGCCCTGTCCAGCCTGGCCTGGGACACTTTCAGGAATTGGGCAGCCACAGCTGGTCTGGAAAACCTGTGCCAGGGCCTCATTACCATCACAAGGAATAATTTCTCCATAAGAGTTTCTTCTTAGATGCCCTTGCAAGCCTTAAATCCATTTTTCAGGCTACAGGGATCTCATGCCATGTTCTCCCACATAACTTCCCACTGCAATTAGGAAAGCCAATGTGATACCCAGACAGACCCAGGTTTTGCACTGGGCTCCCAGCAGCTGTGACAAAGGAACACGATGCAGCACAGGCACCACAGCACCCACCAAAGGTCTCACCTAGCCCAGGGATGCTGCTGTGTGGCAGGGATGGGCTCCCTGTGTGAACCCACCACTCTGACCAAAGTCACAGCAGCAGGAATGCCCAGCTGAGGACAGGGGGAAACCAGACACTCCAAGCTTTGCTTTGTACAAGCAGCATGAGCCAAGCACACTAGCTTAACCCTCCTCTCAAATCCATCCCCAGCTTTTAGCTCCTTCCAGCAGCTGATGAGGCAGCTTGAATCAATTCACCAGGAAACGCCTGTCTTAGGGAACCAGCCCAAAAACACCAAGCACCTCCCCAGACAGGAATTTTTGGGAGCTCCTGGCCAGCCACCAGCCTCCTTTTTGAGGCTTGAAGTGCATTTTTTTGCAATCACTCCCAGACTATCACTCTGTTGGGTGCTCTGAACCAGCAATGCTGCCACAGATCTCCAAAAATTCCCTTCCCAGGCAGCCCCACTCCACCTGTGGTTATTTCCCCCAAAACTGCAGCAAGTGAGGGATGACAAGAAGCCAGCAGTGGGGGTGGGAAGAGCAGCCTGATGACTCCCAGGGTGTAAAGATGCTGCAAGCACTTGCACAGCTACATTTATCACCCAGGGGACCTGGCTGAGCCTCGGCAGGCAGGAGCAGGACAGGGAGGTGCTTGTTATTACAAAGCAAACAGAGAGACAGGTGCTTTCAGGACATGACAAGTAAACTGTTTTGAAATGAACATGAGCTTGGTGAGTGTCTGTTTACCTCCACGAGCAGCAAGGACAGTTGGGACCGGCCCTGATCAAGACAGCTTTGGGATTTACCAACCCTGTGTTCTAATCTTCCCTGCTGTCAGTGACCCTGACACCAGCCCCTTCTGCTAACCCCAGGTCTCAAACCACAGAATCACAGAATGCTTTGGGTTGGAAGGGATCTTCCAGTCCCACCCCCTGCCATGGGCAGGGACATCTTCCACTGTCCCAGGTTGCTCCAAACCTCACCCAACCTGGCACTGGACACTTCCAGGGATGGGCCAGACACAAATTCCATTTGCAACCTATGCCAGGGCCTCAGCACCTACTTTTTTCCTAATATCTAATCTAAATCTGCTCTCTCTCAGTTTAAAGCCATCCCTCTGTGTCCTGTCACTCCAATAGCCTCTCTCCATCTTTCCTGTAGGCCCTCTTCATGCACCGCAGAAAGCCTTGTTGAGTCCCAGTACTGCTGCTGGTGTACTGGGGACCAGAACACAAAATGTGTCCCAAAATACCCTTGAGCTACTCTTTGTGTCCAGCTGTTGCATCTACCACATACCCAAATGTGCCATGCATTTTAGTGTGACACCAGCTCCTCCATCCTGCCTTGCCTCCCTCTTTTTTAAAACACAGTGTTCTTTTCTTTCATGGTACACTAAATTTCCACAGCTCTCCATTATGGTGCAAAATAACTTAAGACATTTCATTTGGGATTGAAATGGGACTTGACATTGTTTTTGTTTCCTGTTTCAACACAATATCTGTTCCCACTGAACCCCGCTAAAAAAACTCTTATTCCCCACAACTATCCTTGGCACCACGATTCCTCTACAGGCTAATTAAGACAAAAAGCTAGAGTTAGCAATAATTATTTGTTGAGGACAATTCACAGGATCTGAGGATAACTTGGGGCACCCACCCAAAGGATGCAGCAGTGCAATGGGATCCTGGGGGGAGGGCTGTAGGTGCAGCACAGGGGAGCAGCATCTGCAGCTTCAGCAGAAACATCACAGCAGGATGCCTGCTCTTCATGTACCTTTGACTTCAGAGATTAAATAAAGAGCTCAAACTATATTGCTTTGCAGAAAAAAAAAAATTAAAAAAGAGAAAAAGGAAAGAAAGAGGTAAGGGAGAATTTGATTAATCAAGAAACTGCTTAGGGATATACACCCAGATGGTGTCTCACATCAAAGGCCCTTGAAGATAGAGCTCCACCATTCCCAGCTCTTGAGTGCTAGCACAGGGTAGGTATGTCCATCTGAGGGGTCTGTATGACCCAACAATTCAGCAGCAGAATCTAACACAGGACTGGAAAAGACACTTCTGTAATAAATTATACAGTATGAAAGAAAATAAACCTCATTCCTAGTGCTGAGGTAGTGCAGGACTTGGAGGCTTCAGAGGAAGATGCCAAGAATGCCAGGATAAACACATAACTCTGGGGTTTGGGGCAGGTTCTTCCCACTCCTTCTAGAGCTTTCATTGAACCATGGAAAGGTTTGGGTTGGATAGGACTTTAAAAGCCATCCACTGCCACCCTGCCATGGCAGGGACACGTTCCACTAGCACAGGTTGCTCCAAGCCCTGTCCAACCTGGGCTTGGACACTGCCAGGGATGGAACAGCCACAGCTTCTCTGGGAAACTTTGTGCCAGTGCTTCCTGAGGACTCTGGGAACACCCTCCTGCTGATGAGCATTCCCCCTGGTCCCTGGGAACACCTGATGAGCATTCCCACATGCTCAGGCTATCCAAAGGCTTCCAGCACCAGGAACCAGAGGTGACAGCTGGCACTCAAGCCACACATGTCCCCTCCACCAGTGTGGGACAAGGGTCATGTTTCTCCTCTGTCACAGCCTCCAGAGGATGAAAATTCACCCTTGAAGAAGAAAAAGTCTGAACCTCTCATAATCACATCATAATTTTAATAATTTATATACATAATCACAGCAATAATTTTTTCAAATTACTTGTTTGCCAGCACCCCAGATTTGGCTTGATGAATTTTAAATAGTTTTGGTCAAGGCACTGCAGCCAAACCACTGGGAAGGAAACACTGAAAAATTGTTTCACTTTTTTTTAGAGTTTTGTATTTTTAAACAAAGGATTTTTTGTTTTATTTTGTGGTGATGTACACTGGATTTCCACAACTCTCCATTATAGTGCAAAATAATTTAAACCACATTTCATTTTGGATTGAAATGGGACTTGACATTGTTTCCTGTTTCAACAAAATAAAAGTATCTATTCTCATTGAACACAGCCAAAAACACTCTCATTCCCCACAACTATCCTTAGCACTATGATTTTTCTACAGGCTAATTAAGGAAAAAATTGAGTTAGCATTAACTATCTGTTTTATGACCTGGTGTTGAAGAATATTTACTGAGAATCTGAGGATAAGTTGGGGCACCCACCCAAAGGATGCAGCAGTGCTTCAGGAAAGATTTGCAATTTAAAGTGTTACTGTAATTCACTTGAAAGTTAGAAACCTCAGGAAAGTTCACACATATCTTTTTTTCTAAAGAGGAAAATAAGGAATATGGGAACTCACACTCCCCCAAAGAGAAGGGGCACTGGTACAGCCCCAGTTCTGCTGGCAAGGTGGAACACCAGGCACAAGCCCAGTGCCAGCCCTTTCAGGCTTTAACCTCCCAGCAATGCCTCTGCTCTGGCTTGTTCCCAGTTCCACGGGCTGCTTTGCTGCAGGAGAAAATATTTACTCTGCAGACACTATCAGGCACTGCACAAGATAACACCCAGGGCTGCAGAAACCCCAACAGATAAAGCCTCGTGTGATGCCCCGCTCCATCCTCTCCCGCTCCCTTTCAGGTCCAACTGGATCTGGTGCAGGGCGAGGGGACAAAAAGCCCCAAACAAAACAGGTTTTCAGGGCAGTGCTGCTGACTTCTTGTTTTCCAAGCCCTCTGCCACCCAGCCCCTGCGGTGCTGCTAACCTCTGCTGATCCCATCAGGTGGTTTAACCGGGAAGCTTAGCAGTAAGCCCTGCTCCTGTGAGGAGGCACCACGTTACGTGGGTTATTCTCTGCCCAGTCATGGAGCTCTTTCTCCAAAATCCCAGCTACAGCTTACAGGAAGAAAATCAAGTGCCTGAATGGAGGAAATTCATCCCAGGTTGAAATGTTTTGTTGTTAGGCTAGATTTATTTTTTTTTTCTGTCCTAGGCTTATTTTTTTAATGTTGAAGTACATGTTAAACCCTGTTAACATGCTGCAAGTCCCTGCCTTGCTGGAAAAATGAAGAATTTGGTATCTTTAAAAGGCACCTGGCCTATACCCGTAGCCAAATAAACATACTATAAAAAACAAAAGAGGCAGGTAGAGAAGGGAGAAACCACAATGGGGAGGGCAAAAGGAAGAAAAAATGGGGTAGAGAATAAAAAAATCATGATAGGCACCAAAAAACAAAAACCAAAAACAAACAAAGAAAAAACAGGGATCAGGAAGGACAACACAAATGAGATGGGGGATAAGGGACAAGAAAATGGGACAGGTAACATAAAAGAAGGGATAGAAAAGAATAAAAAATGGGATAGGCAACAAAAAAATTGAATAGGTAATAAATAGAATGGGAAGGGTAACTAAAGAAAAAAAGGGATAGGCAACAACTCTGTATCCAAGAACTAGGCAGAAAGTGGAACTGCAGTTTTCACCTGTTAACTTTGGTAGCCAGAGCATTTCTGCAATAAGACGATGCACGTGTACAGTCAGGGCAGGGGGAAGAGGAGGGAGCTGTGATGAAGACCATGGCAGCAAAGAAATCCCTCCAGCGAGGCTGCCTGGAAAGTCTGGCAGGCTGGGACCACCAAACCCAGCAGGATGGCCAACGGAGCAGGAAAAGCAGTTCACAAGTACTACACTCTTCTTGGCTACAACCCTTACTCTCAGGCTTCACCTAGCGTGAGCGAAAGAATATTATTACCAGGAGACAGACAATAAATCAAAGAACAGCTTGGAAAAACCCGTGAAGCCTCCCGAGAGCCAAGGAAACCTGCACTGTCTAGGGAAGGGCGAGATTACAATAATTAGGTCAGTTGGCGATAAGCCTCTCCAGCACACACAGGCACACACGCGCTGCCGCTCCACCCGGGAGTGCTGATACCCCCAGGAGCTGAGAATCCCAGCAGCAGAACGCCAGGGGCACGGGAAACACCAGGAGCAGAAAGCCTCCTCCAGCAGCAAACAGCTGCATCTGCTCAGCTCCTGGTCTGGGGATCGTAGGTGAAGCTTGGGAAACTCTGATGGGATACTGGAAAATTCCTTTGCTTTGAGCTGTGGTCCAGCAGCCAACATGAAACTTGAGTGTGAGATCTGGGTGTGCAGCTTGGAAACAGCAGCAGGACTCAGCTGGAGGAGGCCCTGAGCAGGTTTGATGTGGAAGCTGGCTCTGCACTGAGCAGAGGGCTGGACCAGAGGAGCTTACTTCAATCCAGAATAACTGCAGGATCTTACCTATGGAGGTCTTCCCTGAGCCCAGACTTGCACGACAAAGCAAAAGGACACACTTTAAGCTTAATGAAACCCAGAAGAAACTTCGTAACACAGCAAGGGGTCAGGCTGACCTTTAGGAGAGGAAACAGGCTGACATGAAATTCAAGTACATGACAATCCCATTTAGCAAAGCTGCCTGTTCTGGGAGGCAGAGTGTTGAGGCAAACATCTCATGTGTGGAGACACGAGGTTTGACTCCATTTCTCAGAAGGCTGATTTATTATCTTATATATTACACTAAAATACTACATTAAAACTATACTAAAAGAACAGAGAGAAAAGATGATTAGAAGGCTACAAAGAACAAGAATAGAATAGAATGCACAACAAAATCCTGTGACTGCTCACAGCCTCGGCACAGGTGGCTGTGACTGGTCATCAATTAAAAACAATCCACATGGACCAACAGAAGATGTACTTGTTGCATTCCACAGCAGCAAATAATTATTGTTTACATTTCTTTCCTGAGCTCTCAGGAGGGGAAAAATCCTAGAAAAAGATTTTTAATAAAATATCATAGCTACAGCAGAGGATGGTCCCATGCAGCAAGTGCTGAACAGGGTATGATGAACTTCTCCTGGAGAAAGGGAGACAGAAGTTTTTTATTACTCATCTCTTCCTTCCTGGATGGTTTGCCATCAGCTCTGCCCATGCTGGCAGTGTCGCAGCTCAAGGACTTGAAAGACCCACAGCTGCAAGCCCAGAATGTGGGCTGGGTTGAGATCACATCCAGATGTTTGACCCCAGATCAAACAAACAGGAAGGGCAAACCAAAGAGGAGGATGTGCTCACTGCTCCAACCTGCTCTTGGCTCTTCCTCCCCACCTGTGCCATCATCTGCCTGTCTCTGATTTGGCAATCTATTACTGGGGCAGCCCAGAGCACACAAACCAGTCACCTATTGCTTGGGCTTTCCAGTCTCCTTCCTTGCACTGATTTGAACCACCACGTTCCAAAAGACATTTGCTTTTCTTAACAGAGGAGGCAGACAATCCCTCACTGGAGGCTCCATATTGATTTCTAAGCTGCTTCTTTCTGAACACCTCATCAATACTCTTACCTGCCCCTACAACCCACAACAGATCCTCAGAACAGCCCAAACAATAACAAACAGCATGAGATGGTTTTGTGAAGCCTCTTGCTTCCAGTCCACACAGCTGTGTTGATACCAGCAAGCTTTTCCCACCTGTCAGCTGTCGAATATCCAAGCTCTGCCCCACTCAGGTGAGACCTCATCTGCAGAGGTCCCCAGCAGCACAAGGACGTGGAGCTGCTGCAGCCAGTGCAGAGGAGGCACGGAGATGCTGCCAGGGCTGGAGCCCCTCTGCTCTGGAGCCAGCCTGGCCCAGCTGGGGCTGTTCCCCTGCACAAGAGAAGGCTCCAGGGACACCTCAGAGCCCCTGCCAGGGCCTCCAGGGGCTCCAGGAGAGCTGCACAGGGACTGGGGACAAGGCCTGCAGGGACAGCACACAGGCAATGGCTGCCACTGCCACAGGGCAGGCACAGATTTTGGGATCTTGGGCAGGAATTGCTGGCTGGCAGGGTAGGCAGGCCCTGGCCCAGGGTGCCCAGAGCAGCTGTGGCTGCCCCTGGATCCCTGGCAGTTTCCAGCTTAGACGGGGCTTGGAGCTACCGAGGAAGGTGTCCCTGCACATTAAGGTGCTTCCCACCTCAACCATTCCAGGATTGTATGATTCTCTGAATTTATTAAATACATCAGGATGTAATTACTCCACTGACTGACTAATCCAAGTTAAACCCAACCTTCACACAAGAACAGCATCCTACAGACTCAACTGTTTTCTGTAAGCCTCATGCCCCCATGATGCCCCTACACTCACTAGTTCACTAGCCAAAAACTAGCAGCCCCCATTAAATACACAGAAATAATCTTCCATATTCCTAGGTCATGCAGAAGATGTCACGCACAATGTTGACCTTCAGCCTCCAAACTCCCCACATTAACATCCTAACCAATGCTCTCATTTGGTTATGTGCTCTGACCTCCCTTCCAGCACATTAAAAAACAGTGACTACCGTTCCCTCCATACTTTTAATCAAAAGTTCACCTCTTTTTTTGTTAAAATAATTGGCTAATCAAACCCATTACTTCCAAGCTGACATTCCTCCTAATGCTTTAATCAATAGACAGAGATGTTCAGAAGGCATCTAATATGGCCTAAGCAGAGCACAGGATGCTGTGAGGACAGGTTCAGCCACAGGTTATGTGGCTGGACTTCTTAAAAGAGGAGAAAAAAGATGAACACAAGCAAGCCTAAGCCCAGGAGAAGTCACTGGAGTATTTCTAGATATGACCAACTTTGTCCTTCCCAGCACTACCTTCACCACCACACAAATATTCATTTTGGATGCCAAATTTCCTTGTGCTATAAAGCAAAGCAGTAAGCGATGCACGCTGGAATTCCCTCAGCAGATCAAAATTGCTCTTAGGGTTTGAGTATCTGATTTGGGAGCAGAGTGGTAAGATTCTAGAGGGCTTGGGAGTTTCATCTCCTTTTTCTCTGCCCTTTTCCCCTTTAGAGAGAAGCAGAGCTATGCTGGCTTCCAGGGTAGAAGAATAATTAACCCAAAACTAATGTACTTGTTTTTTATACAGAACATGGGACACCAAATGCCTGG
The DNA here is from genome assembly GCF_017590055.1 of Onychostruthus taczanowskii. Classification (NCBI taxonomy): domain Eukaryota; kingdom Metazoa; phylum Chordata; class Aves; order Passeriformes; family Passeridae; genus Onychostruthus; species Onychostruthus taczanowskii. The sequence goes on along the minus strand of NW_024505782.1, from coordinate 2,896,793 downwards.
TATCACTTAGAGTGGCTGATGATTTATTGGCTTCCTTGCTGAGCAGCAGTATCTGAAAGCCCTGTGCAGAGCAGAGCAGGCAGTGTGTCCTCCCTGGCATTTAGCAGCCGTTCCAGCCCTGCCATGAAAGGCAAGCTGGCAGCAGTCCTGCACGGAGCCCGTGTCACCATCCATCCATCACCCACACCTCCCCACCCACCATCACCCAGGCGAGCAGGGCATCCTCCAGCAGCGCCAGCAGCACAACCCGAGCCACCTCCCCTCCTGGGAGAGCCCATGACATCACATTCCATCATTTTTTTACAGTATGACCAGGCCAGCCCTCGAAATTCCATTTGGCTGGCCCTTTCTCCACAGATGTTCGTATGGATAAGGAGCAGACAGGAGACCTGGAGCTGCCACAGGTCTGGCAGCACGGCCCGCTCGCTGCTTCGCTCTGCTCCTGGCACAGGGAAAGATCCTGCTGAGGGCTCATCCTTCCCCACCGTGCCCTTCCCTGCCGGAACGTGCGGCGAGGAGGCGGGAATGTTCCTGCTGAATGAAGCGAGAGTAACTGGAGGTGCTCAAGGAAAAACTCGGCAAAGGCAGCAAGGGATGACTGTGCAAATCAGAGTGGGGGAAAAGGCTGAGTCACTTCCTCCCCCACAGCCCTAAATAGAGAAGAGAGTAAGGAAAACCATTCTCCGAGCCGACAAAAAAGGAAGAGAATCCCCGGTGTAAAAAAAAAAAAAAAGTTTAAAAAAACAAAAATCAAAGTGCACATAGTGACAGCAGAAGGGAAAGGGACAGAAGAGGCAGCCTCCTGCTGCAGCTGTAATGGGAACAAGAGCAGAGAGGGGCAGAACACCATCCCTGGTTCCTCTGGGAACTGGAAGCTCACTAATCACTTTTCACAACAGCTCCAGCTCCAAGGCAAGTTCATGGGCCATGGCTGATGCTGAAAACCCACTGCAATGCTGCCTCATCTTCTTCAGGTGATGCTGCCAGCCATGACCTCAGTCCAGATGGGAAACTGGGCTGAGCCTGGCAAGTGTCCAAGGAAGCTTTTGGGGACAGAATTTACCCACACCTCAGCCTGCAAGGACTCTGTGTGAGCTTGTAGATGATAACACATAGAACACCACTGCCAGGAGCAGTCATAGTATAATACCTGGAGAAGAGAGGAGAGGAGAGGAGAGGAGAGGAGAGGAATTTGGGTAGGAAGGGACCTTTAATAGTTATCTAGCATCAGCCCAACACACCCTCTGTGGCATCATCCTTATAGCCAGGTCCTCCTTTCCCGTGTTCAAAATTATTTGGGTATTTCCTTAAATAAATTGTAGTGAATTACTGAGGTAATTTACTTAAGTATTAACCAACCTGCTTGCACCCAGACACATATTATTTAGGCTCACGACTGATGCAAACAAGAAAGAATTTACATTTCCCTTTCCTACCCTCTTTCTTACTGCCTTTAAGTTCTTATCTCCAAAATGTGCCCTCCTCTGTCAAATTTGGCTGATTTTAGTCCCTAGGTTAAAAATGGTTCTGGAGGAATAGCAAGTGACAGTCAACCCAAGTGTATAAGCCTCATTTCTACTCATTGGGGAAAAGAAAAACAAAAGCAAAAGCAAAAAAAAAAGCAAAAAAAAAAAGCAAAAAAAAAAAAGCAAGCATAAAAACAGGGGAGAAGCTTCAAAGTGACTGCAGTCGATAAATGAATCTTTCACCCTATGTGACAAAAATGTATCTATCAAAAAAAAAAAAGTGAAGCAAGTGCTTTTTCTCAGAATCAATTTTGAGAAAAACAATGTGTGCTCTGCAGATGCTCCAAAATGCAGGATCGGGGGAGGACCAGTGCCCTGAGGTGAATCTTGGCACCAAAAGCATCCTGGCAGGGAGGGATGCTGCAGCTTTGCTGACACTCCACGGGGCTGTGATGTCCTGCCCATGACTGATGCTGCTCTGAGCACCTGCAAAGGCAGGAAAAACACTCATCTGCCTGTGCCTGGCTAGCACAGGGATGGACAGAGCAGGGATGCAGGGAGAGATGGAAAACTCAGCATCCACCACAAGAGCTTTCCAGAAGTGTCTGTTTCATTGCAGAGCTGCTGCCAGGGCATGAGAGTCTGCTGATCTCAAAAGAAGGGGGAAAAGCTGGGAGACAAAACTGTCCACCACTGCAGCACAGCCCTCATCCATACCCCTGGCCTCCTCTTTCTGTAGAGGCCTCTGCACACATCACAACCAGGACCTGAAAACTTCACCTGGTTCATCTATTCACTGGATGAAATGTGCACATGGCAAGAAAAATACAGAAATCACTTCCCAAAGCAACCCCCAAGCCTCCATGTCCTCCTGCAAAACCTCCTGCTGCAAAAATTACTGCTGCAAGTTTCGCGATCACCAGCCCAGCTTCCTGAGCCAAAGAAAAATAAAATCAAAGACGCCTCCAAGGTGATCGTCTGGCTGGGAAGAGACATTCCCTGGATCAACGATATGCACTGATTTAAGGGAATACAATTCCCATGGGTTCAGGCACACACTCCTCTCTCCTCTCACTGTGCAAAGCAAACACCTTCTTAAACATAAAACGTTGTTATTAACCTCCAGCTGACAATCACAGCACAACCACAACCCTTCCTGCTTCCTTTTCTTCTCTTGCTGAGACACACAACATGGTATTTTTGATGACAAGTTATTAAAATGCTCTGTGGCTTCACTGCACTTGGACATGGCGCCCAGGAGTCCTCTAGCCCCAGGGGATTTGCTTCTGGATGGGTAATACAGGGAAATGCAGCACGCAAATGCAAGCCAGCATTTAGCCTGGAGAAAAGGAGGTTCAGAAGGAACATTCTCACTCTCTAGAATTCCCTGACAAGATGGTGCAGCCAAGTGGGGGCCAGACACTTCTTCCAGGTAACAAGTGACATGACAAGAGGGAACAGGTTCAAGCTGCACCAGGGGAAGTTGAGATTGGGTACTGGGAAAAAGTTCTCTACTGAAAGGGTCGTCAGGCACTGGCACAGGCTGCCCAGTAGAGTTCCCATGCCTGGAAAGTGTTCAAAAAGCACGTGGATGTGGCACTTGAGGACATGGTTTAGTAGTGAACATGGTGGTGGTACTGGACTAATGATTGGATTTGGTACTCTTAGAAGTATTTTCCAACCTTAATGATTCTGATTCCATCCTTTGCAGACTACTGCTTTGGGCTAGGTGACTGGTCCTAGACTAGACCATACACCTGCCAGTGACTGGAGCACACACTTCTATGCAGGATGAAAAAATCCTTTAAAATTTACTCCAGGTCAACTCCTGCAAAATCCCTGACTAACAAACACCAAGGAGTGTTTCTGCAGACACTGCCATCCTTCACTGCCACCTGCAGAAGCTGGTGGCCCCAAAATGACATCCCCATGGACCACATATGAGGAGCAGCACAGGTGAGCCCAGCCTCTGCAAAGCTGCCCCAGCCCCAATTTCACCCAAGACTGCTCCACCCAAAACCACCTCCATGTCGCTCACAAAGCTTTGGTTTCACAACAGAGGCACTCAAAGCTGGTGACAGCCAAGACCCCTGAAACATCTCCAGTGCATTTCTGTTGTAGCTCAAAAACACTGTGGTAGCACAGATAGACATGTGAGATTTAATCAAGTTATGTGGAATAACTCAGGGTCACAGCTGCTTATTTCATAGAAATACAGATTCCCAGATTGGTTTGGGTTGGAAGAAATCTTAAAGACCATCTGGTTCCACCCCCTGCCATGGGCAGGGACAGCTTCCAATATCCCAGGTGCTCCAAGCCCCACCCAACCTGGCCTTGGACACTTCCAGGGATCCAGGGGCAGCCAAAGTTTCTCTGGGCACCCTGTGCCAGGGCCTGCCCACCCTTACTGAGAAGAGTGTTCTCCTAACATCCAATCCAAATCTACCGTCATTCAGCTTAAAGCCATTCCCCCTAGCCCTATCAGTGCTTGACCTGGCAGCAGACCATCTCAGCACTAATTTGGAGGATCATGGGGTGTGATCCCCAACATATGGTATGGCACAGCTGATGTCAGGGACCTTGGCTGCTGCAGTGTGACACCCTCCTGTGCCACAGCCTCCCAAGACACCCCTCCCATGCCAACCCAACCACTCGTGTCCCAAGCCAGCAGCCACACGACACAACTGGCAACAGCTTGGTTGTGAACACCAGCCTCTCCCAAGGTCCCAGTGAATGCCAGCCAAGCAACACAGCTCCTCCAGGATTTCAAGAGTTCAAAAGCATTTTCCAGAAGTAATTACGAGCCCTGCTAATGGCTCCCTGGCGCAGGTGCCTGGGCAAGCAAGCTGGTGGCAGCTGTGTGTCTCCCAGTGGCTTCTGCTCTGGTGCAGGGCAGGCTCCAGTGGTGGTGAAGCCTTTCCAGGGTGGAACAGCCTGTACAAACCAATCCCAGAGAGCTGAGCCTGCTCCCAAAGGAGGGAGAAGTGTTTTTTTGTTTTTTTCGTTTTTTTTTTTTTTTTTTAATTAAGGCCAATTGCAGTGGGTTGACCTTGGCTGGAATCCAGGCAAACGCCGCAGCAGATCTCTCCCTCCCCTCCACAGCTGGACAGGGGAGAGAAAACAGAGCAAAAGGGTCATGAGTTGAGATAAGGACTGTGAGAGATCCCTCACCAAATACCATTGTGGGCAAAACAGACTTGAATTTGCAATATTAATTGAATGTCACAATCAGAGCAGGAAAATGACAAGTAAAATAAATCTTGAAAACACCTCTCCCTCACCCCTCCCTCCTTCCCAGCTCTACCTCCTCCCTCAGTGGTGCAGGAAGACAGGAATGAGGGTTATGATCAGTTCAGAACAAGATGTTCATGCCACTACTCAGGGAGAGAAGTCACAGGGACAGAAGTCAGAGTCCTCCCCCTGCTCCAGTGTGGGGTCTCTCCCACAGGAGACAGTTTTACATGAACTTCTCCAGTGTGAGTCCGCCCCATGGGCAACAATTCTCCATGAACTGCTGCAACATGGATCACTCTTCCATGGGGTGCAGTCCTTCAAGGACAGGCTGCTCCAGCATGGGTCCCCCCGTGGGTCACAAGTCCTATCAGGACACCTGCCCCAGCATGAGCTCCTGTTTCCACAGATCAGCATATCCCTGCCAGGACCCTGCTCCAGCATGGACTTCCCATGGGATCACAGCTTCTCTCGGGCACCCCCCTGCTCTGGTGTGGGCTCCTCCAGGGGCTGCAGCTGCATCTCTGCATCCCCACACCCTCCATGGGCTGCAGGGGAATCTCAGCTCTGGCACCTGGAGCAACTCCTGCCCCTCCTCCTGGCCTGAGCTTGGTGTCTGCAGAGTTGTTCCTCTCACATGTTGGCACCCCGCTCTTCTCTGGCCACAACTACAAGTGTCAGTGACTGGCAACCATTTTATTTTCTTCTTAAATCTGTTATCCCAGAGATGTCACAATCATTCCTGATGGGCTTGGTCTTGGGGTCTGTGTTGGAGCTGGCTGGTGTTGGCTCTGCTGGACATGAGGGATGCTCCTGGCAGCTCCTCACAGAAGCCACCCTGATAGCCCCCCATTACTAAAACTTGGCCATGCAAACCCAACAGACCCATTCAAACCACAGGTGAGAAATAAGATGCTTGTGGGCAGCCACGTGCATCCTCAGGTGATGTGACACCAGGGGATGGGGGACACCACACAGCCACCCACCCTTGCTCTCCACCCCAGGGACTGCCCCACCACGTCCATGTTACCCCACCCACATCCCTTCCCATCCTGGTGGAAATGCAGATGTTGTCCACCACCACCCCACCCCCTGCATGGATGCAGCCGTGCTGGGAAAGGAGATGAAGCTGAGCCAGCTGCCACAGAGGAGACGCCCTCGATAAATGTCTGCACGTTATGAAATACACCTGCAGCATGTTCCTGGCCGACAGGTGTGGCAGGATTTTGTGCTGCAGAGACAGCAGAGGCAGAAGTTTGGTTCTGCCACCACAGGTTCCCCCACCACCTTAGAAACCAAGTTCTTCTTCTCCTGGACCACAACTGCTACATGCCTGGGGGACAGGGAGGCTGAGGGTTGTCTGTGCAGGACAGGAGACAGGAGCAGTGGCCTTTCTGCAGCGAGCACAGGACTCCCAGCCAGCCTGGAGTGCCTAAAATCTCAGTGGCCCATAGACTGCCTGAGAGGACTCTCCAAGAGCTAACTCAAAGCAGCAAAATCTCAAACCTATTAGTTTTCCATCATAAGTTTTCTGCAATCCATCCATGATAGAGACACCACCTCCCATTCCTGGCCGCTGCTGAGGTACCTCTACATTTCAGAATGACAATGACAAAGCAAAATCCAGCAAGCCAAGACTGACCATGGCACAGCTCATGGCAGATGTGAAAGAAACAAAACCTCTCATTTTGGAAGGGAAGCTTGAACTTAAGCACAAAAGTTTTAAGAACATCCAATGTTCCTCCCATTTAAGTCTGAACTGAGGAGGAAACATGCTTCTGTTAGGATTACCAGCAAGGTATCTACATTGTAAAGGAATATATATATATATATATATATATATATATATATATGCAAAAATGTATATAAATAAATAAAAATAAAATAGCCAGAGCCTCAAACAAACAGAAGATGATTGGCTGGCTACAGTAGCCCTTCATTTCAGGTGACACAGTAATCTGCTAATTATCCTCAAGTGGCAGAACTGCCCCTTCTCCGAGGAGTGTCACAACATCCTGAGGCATTTATGGAGATTACTCAACCAGAAGCCTCAGCACTTCCAATCTTCTCTTGTCCTTTCCCCAACTTGATCCTACCCCAAAGAAAGCAGCAAACTGTTAACTCTGAAACTTAACAATGGTGTAAACATAAATGTCTTAACACTTCTGCCAAAGCTAAAAACAGTGATATCATTAATGATATGTAATTGCTCCATCAGAAAGGAAGAATGTTAAATGTGTCCCACACAGCTCCCAAAAAAGCTGCCCCCACCTACCACAGAAAACACAGGGTCTTGCCATACTTTTAGCTACAGCTCCTCACAAATATACAGGACCCCAAAGACTCAACTGAGCAGCAAGAACATGAAATTAAATTAGATTCTGAAGGGTTTCCTTGCTGCTTTGCAGAGACCTGTGGGCAAAATCTCAACCAGTGGCAACTAACACAATTTCACACCCTTCCTTCTGGGGAAAGACCAAGCAGGAGCAAGGATGGCTGCAAGGAGAAACAGAAGAGAGAGACACAAATTGGGAAAGAAGGGGAGAGTCAACACAGCAAAATTGGTCCTCACAGGAGATCACAGCAGAATGAACTCAGTCACGGAGTTCAGCCCAACGTGAGGTATTCCAGAGAGCAAAAAGAGTATTGTTACCCTCATTCAAAATCAAGTGCTGAAGAAGAGACTTCTGGAGATAAAGCCCAGCATCCCACCATCTTCCCTTCCACAGTCTGGATGCAGGGCTAACATCCATCAAGTATGTTTCCATGCTTTGCATTCCATTTTTCACGGCTCTCAGGAACCCTCCATAGAGCATTCCCATGCCATTTGTGGATCAGGCTGACCCAGCTATGGGAACAAACATGCCAAACCCAGCCAAGCCCCTCAGGTACCTCAGCCCTCTTCCAAACAGCATCACAAAGGCAGAGCTGGAGTTCAGTTCATCTCCACAAATTTTCTCCAATCTTCCATCCAGCTAGGTGCTGGACTTCACCCCCCAGATCACCCGAGACAAGTCACTTCCCTGCATCACCTTCACCTGCAGCAGCATCCAACTGCTGCTTTAAAAGCAACCTGAGATCTCATAAATGATAAAAAAAAAAATGCACAGCCTGAGCTTTCCAAAACAGCCACTGCTCGTCTGTGCCAAAGATAACACACTCAGTGCAGGGCAACCACAGCCTACAAATCTTGGCTTGAGGGGATAAAATGCAGCACAAGGTTTTGCTCTTGAACCTTGGGATCAGCAATGGCAGAGCAAAGCCTTTACGATCCTCACAGGGAAAAATAATGTTGGTGGACACAGCAGAATGGCTTTTTCCACTCACTGGAAACATGGTATGAATATCTGCTAGTCAAGGTCACATAAATCATAAGCAGAGTGGGAGGTTTCCTTCTCCATGCTGTATGGCACCCCCTGCCACAATGTGGATGCTCAGAGGATGGTCCACCATCAAAAAGCCTTCCCAGGTTTTGTTGAGAAGGGACTATTAAATGATCTGGTCTTATTTTGGCATCTTTGCACTGAAACAAACAACCTGGAAGCTCAGTCTGTCTTCTGCTTCCTCCCATCTCCTCAATTTCTGTTAACAAAGCTGTGATTTTAAGCTTCATCCCGTACCTGCCTGAATGGTGGAGAAAGAGCAGGGTGGATTACTGGAGAAGGAATGAACGTGGCACCCATGGGCACATGGAAATGGCCCATTTGAGAGAAGCACCCAGCTTCTGGGGCATTGAGAAACAGCACCTGCCCCTTTCCACCCTAATGGCATTGCTGCTTCGTCCACTGTGGAATCCCACGGGTGGGAATCTCACCCCTTCCAGAGAAGCCTGACCCTGGGAATGGCCTCGGGAGGCGAACCATAGTCTCACTCTATGGAAAAACCACTCCAAGGACTGAGTTTCGAGGCACGGGGAGGCCAGTGACACCCAACAACTGTGCCTCCAGCGTCCAGCATTTCTGGGGGCAGCTGCGGCAAAAAAAACATCCCACGACTGCCGGCTGCTCCGCTGCCACAGCATCTGTTGTCCCCTACTGTCACCCACCACGGCCCGCGAGACCACGTGCGGCCAGAGTGACTCTGCAGGAAAACGACAACCTTAAAACGACAACAAAACCGGGTCCCTGGCGAGCCCTCGCTCGCTAGAGCCGGACCCAGCCCCTCCCAGCCGGGACCATCCCACCGGAGCCGCGGCCCCGCGGGGATGCTCCGCGGGCACCTTTGTGCTGCCGTGCGGGCTCCGCCGCCACGGGCACGGCGATGGCCGCGGCTGCTGCGGCGGGGACGCGACGGGCTCCCCGCGCTTCTGCCCACGGGGGGCTCGCCCAGGGCAGGGCTGGGGGGCAGCCCTGCCCTTCTCCGGCCAAACGGGAAGCTTCCAGAGGCCGGGAGAACACCCCCAGCCCAGCCCCGGAGCTCTCCGCGGGGAGCGCCGCATCCCGGGGGGGCCCCGCGGCCACGCACGGGCTGTCACCGAGAGGGGGGGACCCCCCCGGGGCGAGGCCGCCGCGACACCGCCAGCACCGAGAGCTGCCCAGAAACCGGCTCCATCCGCGGCACGACCCCCACATCCCCGCGGGGTCCGCGTCTTTCCAAGGGAGACAAAAGCCGGGATGCGCTCCCCCCGCTGCCCCCCTTCGCTCCCCCCCGGGCCGGTGCTGTGTCACGTCCCCCTCGGGCCGCGCTTACCGTGCGGGGCCGGGCGCGGTCAGTGCCCCGCTGAGGGGGTCATGGGCGCGGCGCGGGGCACAGGGGGCGCGGGGGGCTCCGGGGGCGCCGCCCGGGAGGACGCTCCGGCTCCGGCTCCGGCTCGGCAGAGGGACGGGCCGGGGCGGCGGGCAGTGACGCGCCGCGCTCCGCCCGCGGCCCGCGCCGGCCCTGACGGGAGATGTAGTCCGGGGCTGCGGCCTGCCCGCCGCGGGGGGGCCGCACGGCGGGGATCTGACAGGGACACCCCGAGTGCCGCAACCCCGGGACTCTGACAGGAACCCCCCCGACCCCTCAACCTCGGGATCCGGCAGCGACCCGCCGGACACTCCCACCCCTGGGATCTGACAGGGACCTCCCGCCCCTCGCACCGGCGGGGCTCCGAGGGAGACTCCCCCATCCCACAAGCCGGGCTCTGACCGGGACCCCGCAATCCGGGAAGGGACAGGTGTCCGGGAGTCCCGCACCGCGGGGATCTGACAGGGACTCCCCCGATCCGGGACTCCGGATTCCAACAGGGACCCCCCGCACCCCGCGGGGATCTGATGCGGATCTGCTGGTCCCACAGAGAGATTCCTCACAGAGATCCCCCGCATCCACCCCTTCGAGGGCCTGACAGGGACCTCTGGACCCCACAATCCCGGGATGTGACCATGGACCCCCGGATCCTGCACGCCAGTGATCTGGCAGGGAATCCCAGATGCCCAAACCCTGGGACCCCTCAGCCATCGAGTCCCAAACCCTCCGGGGCAGGTGAGAGACCAGCCGGGCTCGGAGCAGGCTTTGGGGTGGTGTTAACCCACCCAGCACAGTGCCAGGGGCAAACACTGACTCGCATGTCCTCACCTGCATCCATTGGGATTCAGTTCAGAGCTGCAATCGTCTCCTCACGACAAAGCAGCATCGAGCTGGGCTTCAAGGAATGGGGGATTAAACTGGGCAGAAGAGAAGGAGACTGCAAGTGTTTCACAGAATCACAGAATGCTTTGGGTGGGAAGGACCTTAAGATCATTCAGTCCCACCCCCTGCCATGGGCCATGACACCTTCCACTGTCCCAGGCTGCTCCAAGCTCCATCCAGCCTGGCCTTGGGCACTGCCAGGGATCCAGGGGCAGCCACAGCTGCTCTGGGCACCCTGGGCCAGGGCCTGCCCACCCTGCCAGCCAGCAATTCCTTCCCAAGATCCCAAAATCTGTGCCTGCCCTGTGGCAGTGGCAGCCATTGCCTGTGTGCTGTCCCTGCAGGCCTTGTCCCCAGTCCCTGGGCAGCTCTCCTGGAGCCCCTGGAGGCCCTGGCAGGGGCTCTGAGGTGTCCCTGGAGCCTTCTCTTGTGCAGGGGAACAGCCCCAGCTGGGCCAGGCTGGCTCCAGAGCAGAGGGGCTCCAGCCCTGGCAGCATCTCCGTGCCTCCTCTGCACTGGCTGCAGCAGCTCCACGTCCTTGTGCTGCTGGAGCCAGGGCTGGGGCAGCTCTGCAGGTGGGCTCTCACCTGAGCCCAGGGCACAGGGGCAGAATCCCCCCTGCCCTGCTGCCCACGCTGGGGATCAGCCCAGGGCAGGGGGGTTCAGGCTGGGGCAGCTCCAGCTCTCACCCACAGCACCTCCAGCTCCTTCTCCCGGGACTGCTCTTGATCCATTCTCCAGCCATTCTGTGTTTGTGCCTGGGATTACTGTAACTCACATGTAGGACCTTGCATTTGGCCCAGTTCTCAAGCTTGCCAAGGTCCCAGTGTATGGCATATAAACCAAGTGTTTCTATATAAACACACAAAATTCTGAGACAAGAAATGTGAAAACCGGAATTTAAGCACCTTTTAAACATCTCTCTAGCCCACTGGTTCCCTTCAACTCTGGTGCTCAAAGCCACCCAGAAATGCTCCTACAAGCAATTTAAACCACTTTCTGCTTACCACACCAGGCTCTCAAAAGAACCCACCCAACAATCATCCCCCTTTTCTTGTGGTTTGGGTTGTATTCAAGAGGTTAGCTTCATTTCTAACCATGGATTCTTTGTTGCTCCCTGTCTGGTTCAACCCTCACACTCATCTGGATAAATGGATCACGTTAATGAACATCAGCGCAAGGGCTGCAGCCATAAATTCACCAGAATTGCTGGCCTCTGAAGAAACCTTAATTCTACTTTGACAGCAAAATCGGATTCCAAAGATCTCTCTCCCTGCTGTGCTTTATTTTGGGCCTTATCGTTTGCTGGGCAGGTTGTCATGACAACCTGATATTCACCGGAGGGTGGCTGTAATTGGGAGAGCACATTGTTAATTTAGCTCCAGATTCCTTTTATTTTGTTGTATTTTAAGCAAAGAGAGACTGCCTAGATTTTCATATTTTTATCTATGATCATACTATGGTTTAATTATTAATCTCAGTGCCAATAGCATCTCTCCAGTGACGGCTGAGCTGCAGAGCTCACCAGGGCAGAAAACGGCTCTGCCCACATCCTTTTTTCCCAGCTCATCTCCTCATGCAGCCTCCCCACATCCCCTCCAGCCCTCAAGCCCCTAAACCGAGAGCCCCCAGGCCCAGGATTTCACAGGGATGCTCCTGCTGTATGGGAGTAGGTTGGGGGAGAAAAAAGGGTGCGACCTATTCTTGTGTTAATGGTATTTTTTTGGAATTCCAGTGTCAGCTTTAACCTGAAAACAATTCATCTCAGATAGTTATTTAGAACAACTAGCTCTCTGTGGAGAACACCAGCCCATAATATTAACATGTGAACATGCTGGCATGTATAAATCCAGCTCCTGGATGGGAACAGCAGGTCCTGTCCCCAAATATTGAATCTCTCTGTGCACCCCACAGCAGGTCCTGTCCCCAAACACTGGGACCTCTCTGTGCACCCCACAGCAGGTCCTGTCCCCACATGCAGGGACCTCTCTGTGCACCCCACAGCAGGTCCTGTCCCCACATGCAGGGACCTCTCTGTGCACCCCACAGCAGGTCCTGGCTCCAAATATTGGATCTCTCTGGCACCCCACAGCAGGTCCTGGCCCCAAATATTGGGACCTCTGTGCACCCCACAGCAGGTCCTGTTCCCAAACACTGGGACCTCTCTGTGCACCCCACAGCAGGTCCTGGCCCCAAACATTAGGACCTCTCTGTGCACCCCACAGCAGGTCCTGGCCCCAAATATTGGGAACTCTCTGTGCACCCCACTTCTTCCCTAATGTGCTTAAGGCATGCTTGGCTTAGAGACATCACAAAATGCCACCAAGCACTCTCCTGAATCCTTGCTGGAAGCTGAAAGGTGTCAGGACTGGGGGCTCAGGATCAGGAACTCGGATGGATGCTGGATCAGGACACACTGACTCCCAGCCTGAGATTTTTGTGAAATGACCCATCCTGCAGAGCACGGTGTCTGTGGGAGTGTGAGAGGGAGCTGGGTTTGTTTTTTCTGGGGGGATGTGGACGGGTGGCAGCAGGATGGCAGCAGGATGGCAGCAGGGTGGCAGCGGGTGGCAGTAGGGTGGCAGTAGGGTGGCAGCAGGGTGGCAGTGGGTGGCAGCAGGGTGGCAGTGGGTGGCAGTAGGGTGGCAGCAGGGTGGCAGTGGGTGGCAGCAGGGTGGCAGTGGGTGGCAGTAGGGTGGCAGCAGGGTGGCAGTGGGTGGCAGCAGGGTGGCAGTGGGTGGCAGTAGGGTGGCAGCAGGGTGGCAGTGGGTGGCAGCAGGGTGGCAGTGGGTGGCAGTAGGGTGGCAGCAGGGTGGCATCAAGATGGCAGCAGGGTGGCAGCAGGGTGGTAGCAGGGTGGCAGCAGGATGGCAGCAGGGTGGCAGTGGATGGCAGCAGGGTGGCAGCAGGATGGCAGCTGGGTGGCAGCAGGGTGGCAGCAGGGTGGCAGCAGGGTGGCAGTGGGTGGCAGGAGGGTGGCAGTGGGGGGCAGTGGGTGGCAGGAGGGTGACTAAAGCTGAGCCCACAGAGGGGTGGGTGCCAGACTCCGGAGCTGGTGCCGTGTCTGCCGCCTCACCGCCGCGCTCCCACCCCCGCGTGGGTTTGAGGCTCCCCGGCCATGCTGCTCATGGCGTTCGTTATCCACGTGTCCCAGCAGGAAGAGAGGGCAGCTTTCCGGGGACTGCGGACTTTTCTCCAGGAGCTGGCACAGCTCCAGGTCCAAAGAGCAAAGTGGAGCTGCCGAGCCTGTCCCCATGCGGGAGCAACCCTGCTCCCCTCGGCCCCTGTGAGCTGCACATCCCAACCTCCTCCTTTCATCCCTGCTTCTGGCTTAATCCCATCACAGCCTAGAAAGAAGTTGGGAAAGGAAGAGGATTTCTGCTTAAAAGGAAAAAGAAAGGAGAGGAGTTGTAAAAGCCGAGGATGGAGGAGGGAACAGAAACATCCTTCTTTCAAGGAAAAGATGCTGTGGCTGCTGTTCTGGGTACCATATGCCAGGTAATAACACGAGATGACTCAGTGTTTGGGAAATTAAATTGGCTCTTTATTAAAAGCATGCATTTAGGGAGGTAGTGAGGTGTCAGGGGAGTCCCTGCATTGCCTTAGCAGAGGGAATTCAGGCAGGATGTCTGGCTCCTTATGCTGCCGAGCACAGAGTCCACAAGGTGCTGGAACACATATCCAGCCTCAGCATCCTCCCAGGGCTGCTCCCAGGAAGTACTGAGCATCTCTGGGAAGACCTTAGGAGCTCTTCCTAAGCTCTCTCCTACCTAATTCAGTGGAAGCTGTTGGGTCCCTGCCAGTGGGAAGCGCTCCAGCCTCAAGACTTTTGTCCCAGGAAAACAGCAAGAGGCGGAAAGAGCAGCCGGGGACACGAAGATATTTGAGAGCACAAGCTCCAACTCAAAAAATGCTGTGCCAAACTCTAGTCTTGTCCTGGCAATAGCCTTTAAAATGCCTTAGCAATGGTAGGAATCTGCTGATTCCAAGGGGAAATACATAATATTTACAAAGTACCTTGCTCGTAGCTGGGTTGTGCTGGTAGCTTGGTGCCCCTTCTCTAGCTCGGAGCAAATCTTGGCCACAGAGAAAGTAGCTGAAGGCAAAATTCAATGCACTGTGTTCTGCTCAAATCATACATCCCCTTTGTGGAATTCTCATTTTTGCATACAGACAGGTGCTGTATGAAAAATTAAGCTAAAGATGAGAATTCCTTTATAATTCCCCAAGTCCTGCCAGCACAGGTGGGATGATGGAGGTGTCTGCCAGGACGGAGGCACAGTGGTTACCTCAGTGGGTTTCTAAGAAGTGGCTGTGGCCATTAAGTGCTCAGATGCTCCCTCAGAGACTTCTGCAGGAAAATAAACACTTAAAATAGTTGGCCAACAATCTTCCTGCCAGAATTAGACTGATCCTTATTATGGTCGGGCTGCAGTTGATTTGAAAGCAAATAGACATCCTTTAAAAACACAAATAATAGACCCACTGTAGGAGCAAAGGGCTGGAGACAGACAAGGTCTTTATTCCCATCCTGACAGAGCCTGAGTGAGCAGCTCTGCCCTCCTTCCCAAGCATCTGTCTCCCTTCCCAAGAGAGATGTCTGTCTGTGCCTGGGGTCCAGGGATATTGGATCTGGAGTTCCAGCAGTCCCTGCTCCATTTGGGAGCCTCATGGTGTGAGGCAGCCTGGCTGAAAACCTGGAGAGAAACAGAGGTGATGGGGTGTGAAT
Organism: Onychostruthus taczanowskii; assembly: GCF_017590055.1. Classification (NCBI taxonomy): domain Eukaryota; kingdom Metazoa; phylum Chordata; class Aves; order Passeriformes; family Passeridae; genus Onychostruthus; species Onychostruthus taczanowskii. Next base: position 2,881,760 of record NW_024505782.1, on the reverse strand, counting down.
GTGGCCAGACAGGGTGTTCATGACACAAGAGACAGCACTAACATGTGAGTACTCTCTCCTGTACTATATATATATATATATATATTCTATTTTTATATTTCAGAACAGGGTACCCACGGGTGAAGCAATGCCTGGCTGTGGTGGGAGGGGAAGCTGGTGAAGCTGGTGTTGAAATGCTGAATGTGGGGGCAGGCTCCTTCCCCCATTTCCCAGTTATTTTTATTTTTAGAAGGGCATTTTTATCCAGCACAGCCATGGGTGCCAAGGCTGTTTGCAAGTCAAGACTAAATTCACTGAGATTTGGAGGAGGTCTGAAATGGGAACGGCCTGGGTTCCTAGAGATCAGGGTTTGTGAGCACTGATTTGCTCCAGAAAAGTTGAAATCCTGCTCTGATGCTGCTTTCCATACTACAGGTGTGAAGCTGCAGTTCAGAACACCTGGATTTTCTCCTTGACCTCCCATGTAGCTTAAAATAATAGCCTTAATTTCCCATATTTTACATAATTCTGTTGAATAATGAGACTACCTGGACATAATTAATTACTTTCCTCCACTGATTTAATTCACAGCTACATCTTTGGATTAAAGAGGCCTTAGAAATACAAAGTATGATTATCCAGGTAAGAACAAATTACCAATTTAAAGGATCACCATGGTTCTAGCCCCGAGGATTTGCAAAGGTCAGGCTGCTGGGGAGGCTGAGCTGAGAGCTGGCAGAGGCAGTGCAGGGACTTGGGGGGGTGGTGAAGGATGTCCTTCCACAGCAGGCAAGATGGATCCTGTCAGACACCACCACAGGGTGACAGAAAACATCTCTGACAGGCACATTAATAACTCCAGTTTTGCCAGAGTTCGAATTAAACGTTGACAAGTGTGTTTTGCAGAGGCATGGCTGGCCAGGAAATATTACAGTAACCCAGAAATCTCTCTCTTCCTCTGGCTTCAAATGGGATTTTTTTTTCCATAATCCCTTACTGTGGATATTAATTGCATCAAAGGATTGTGATGCTGCTTAGAGGGGTGCAGTGGGAAGGAATTGCTAATAGTTGGGGTGGGAGAAGAAGTAGGGGAATTTCACTGGGTGAGGGATATGTAGAATCCAGAACACTGGATGGAGGACAACAGCAAAACGTTTTTCTAATGTGATTTTCCAGGGAGAAATTATTGCTATTTTTCAATAAAGAGGGCTTAGAAGAAAGGTGAGGGCAGACTTTTGAGTAAGGCTTGTAGTGACAGGACAAGGGGTGAAGGTTTTAAACTAAAAATGTGTGTATTTAGATTATTAAAGAATTTTTTCACAATGAGGGCGGGGACGCCCTGGCACAGGTTTCCCACAGCAGCTGTGTTTGCCCCATCCCTGGAGGTGTTCCGGGCCAGGAATGGGGCTTGGAGCAACCTGGGACAATTGAAGGTGTCCCTGCCCATGGCAGGGGGTGGCACTGGATGAGCTTTACAGGCCACTTCCCACCCAAACCACTCCATTATTCTGTGTGTCCCTGCCTTGGCCATTTCTTTGCTCAGTATCATACTGTCTACAGGCAGTTTTATTGACTTTTAAGCAAACTGTAGTCTCACAAGTCTGCCTGGAATGATGTAGTAGCAAGAAAGGCGAGCTTTGGGCAGGGGCTCTGGTCCTGGGTACATTTTTCATCATGAACAAGGAGAGGGGCAAAGGCAGAACGACCCAGCAGCCTTGTGCCTGGACAGCCTGGGCTGCTGGTGATTCCAGATGAAAACCTTCCTTTCTCAGCTTCACTTTCCTGCTCTGAAGTGGGTACAGCTCTGCTTACCCTGCTGGTAAAGCACCTTGTGAGTCAGCTGTTTTACACCAGGTGTAAACCAGCACTGTGTTTGTAGGGATAACAGCAGCCCTGGACCAGCAAGGACTCCTTGAACACCTGCTCCTGGTCCTCTGGACATGTCCCAGGAGATAACGTTCCCTGGGAAAATGAGAAGTGTCCCAGACTGTAACACTACAGCCTTGAGCTTGTCTGCTTCAGGGCTGTGGCAGCTCCCTTGCCTGGCCTTGGGTTAATCCAGAGCCTGCTGGGGAAGAACACATCAAGGAGGCCTTCCCCACACTCCTGCTGATGGCAGCAGCCCAACTTCCAGCTTCTCCTGCTCCTGGGAGCCCACATCCTCTGTAGCCACCAGAGCATGAGAGATAACAGCCCCTGTTATCTCTTGTGCACCTTCTAATGATGCCTTCCCTGGCCCTGACTCACCTGCTGATGTGCAGACCCTCCCATTCTGGCCACATCCTCTCTCCCCCTACCATCAGAGCCACCAAAAAGGAAGGAGGACTGGCAGCAAACAGCACTCCCATCAGCCATGGGGGAGCTTGGAAAATGTGCATTTTTTGTCAGCTAACCATAGTTTATATATTATGTGCAATGGAGAAGCCATCAGTGCTGCTCAGACTCTGCTCCTCCAAGGAGAAGGACTTGCAGTCCTCCTTTCTCCAGAGAGATGTGATGCCTCAGAGCACCCGAGTCTCTCATCCTCTTTTCCCCACTGGGCATTTCCACACTGTGAAATGATAGTCCTTAACCACATAAACTTGTGGTTTCCACATGGCAGCAGCTCAGGCTGAGCAATGACAAGAGCCCAGGACTTATCCTTTGTCTGCCAATAAAATAAGTGAGCTTATCTTCACACGGGCTTTGCTTCTTATCACGTAGTTTTGGTAAAAATACACCCTGCTGCAGTCCTGCCCTCCCTTCCTCAGCAGCTGCTGAGGGCTGGCACCCCAGTTTTGACCCCACTGCCTTCCCAGTAAGGTGACTGGGGAGGAAAGGGAAATGTTTTTATTCCCTGCTTGCTGAAAAAGCTGTTAGAAAAAAAAAAGGGTTTGACAGGATCTTGCTTTTGGCTGGAGAAAAAAAAGAGATAACAATATCAAACCACAGGCACGTCAGGCACATGGCAGGTATTTTATCATGCTCTGGCCTCTGCAATCAGAGCAGGGCAGGTTTATATTAACCCTGCTGGGACAAAATAGAGACATGCTGATACCCTGGTATCTACACACAGGGTAGCAGGCACACATCAGATGGAAATTTGCAGCTGCCCAAATAAGCAACAACGTGAAGGTACCAGCTGCCCTGCCCTACACAAGTTATCCCCACTAGCACAGACTTTGCTTGAAAAAAACCTTCTATTTGTTTGCCTCAAAATACTCAGCGTGTGACACCAGAAATGACAGAAATAATGAGAAGTCTTTTCACCTTGCTGTGACTGACACTTTTCACCCCCATGAGCTGGAGTGCAGAGCTCAGGGCACTGGGGCTGTGGGAGCCTGGCCTTGAAGGTTTCTAGAGATGGGACTTCTGCCACCTCTCTGGGCAGCCTGTGCCAGGACCTCACCACTCTCATTGTAAAAAACATCTTTATATCTAACCTAAATCCATCCTCTTTTAATTAAAACCTTTACCCCTCATCCTGTTGCAGCAGGCCCCAGTAAAATGTTTGTCCCCAGCACTGCACCCAGGTTTGCTAATGGGTCTCCATTTTCCATAAAGAATCCTTATATATATATATATATATATATTCAGGCTTTTTTTTCCCCAGAGCTTTCTCTGCAAAATAATCCTGCTTTTCTAAACTGTCACTGTAGTACAACTATACTCTACCCCAGCTAGGGACCCCCAGGCAGGGCTGAGTCCACACCACCCTGGCTTTCCTGTGCAGCAGGACTCAACTGTTTTTCCCCAGGGATACAACACAGGGAGATGGTTTCCTCCCTGCACTGAGTGAGGAAATTTCCCTTTTTTCAGAAGTGACAGTAAAACCTGGGAAGATGCTGAGTTCATCTCTGCTTAGCTTGGCTCCTATGAATAATTATTAGCAGGTATTTGGAGCTAGACCAAGAGTGAAAGGCACAGCCCTTCAGTCAGCAGATATTCCAGTGCCCCTTCTTCTGCTGCTGAAATAAAATGTCTAATTTAACTCAATTTCCAAATTATACTAATTAAAAAGTACTAGCAGCACAATTAAGTGCACTCCGCAGAGAGAAACTGCTTTTCATGAAAGGCCTGCTTTTGGATTCCACATAATATAGTTTCCAGCAGATAATGTTTAATTTCTCTGTAATAATCCCATATTCCCCAGCTGGGCTTTGTTCACAGGGGCTGAAGTGCAGACAGAGCAATAGGAGTTGCTCTTCATTCCATCATCCATCCAGGTCCTGGAGCTGAGAAAACCCATTATATTTTCAAGGTGTGGTGGTGGGAAATTATTTTCTACAGTTTTAAAGAACAAAAAAGCCTGGTCCCCTCTCCCAAGTAATGTGTGTTCTTCTAAGAGGGATTTGATTTCAGAAAGGAAGTAACTTTGCTGCAAAAACACTGAATAAATCTTCTTCTATTTGTTCTCTCCAGGACACAGCAATTTAAATTCAACAAGAAATTATCAAGAAATACAGGTATGCATGGCAGGACATGAAAGATGGACAAATTTATTTGCAAGCATTTAAGAGCAAAGGAAATTAAGGGTGTGGGACCTGGGGCTGTGGTGGATTCCTCATCATCTGCAGTCTTTAATCAAGTTGTTTCTCCCTTTTTTTGGGCGCATTTAATAGAGGCTTCTAAAAGAGTGTGCTGGGCCTTTAGTGAATTGGTGGGCATTGTTTGGGGATTACAGGGTGGGGCTCTGCGGGCTGTGGGAGAGAAGACATCAGAGGACACCATCCCTCCTGGCCTTGGCTCAGCAAGCCTGTTCCTGCTCACCTTGGGAAAGATCCACCTGCAAACATCGCCTCGGAAATCCTGGATAAATTATTTGGGTGTGCTCAGGTGCCAAAGGAAGCACCAAACCCTGTGGCACCCCTGGCTGTGGCAGGGCTGTGACTGCCTGCCAGGGCACTGTCCCACTGGAGGGACCGGGGAGAAAACATGAAAAATGAAAAAAAAAATCTATTAAAAAAACCTCCAGAATTCCAGGTTAATATTTTCCTTAAGAAAGGACCTTAAAGGTCCTCTAGTCCAACCCCCTGCCATGGGCAGGGCACCTTTCACCAGGCCAGGTTGCTCCAAGCCCTGTCTAACCAAGCCTTGGACACTTCCAGGAATTCTGTCTGGACAGACAAGAGTTTTGGGTTTTAATAGACGTGGGTTTGTAGGAATGAATGTTTCTTTTGCCAAGAAAGTTTGGACCATGTGATCCCTGGGGTCTCTGCAAACTGGAATTCCATGACCCCTCACAGTGCTGGCAAGCCCAGAGACCAGGTAACACATATAATGGCCACAAGCTGCTAAGATACTTCCAAAATATATAAGGAGGTTTCTGTTCACCATTTTCAGTATTAAATTGTAGTTTCTCTGTGTCTTTGCCTTTTGCTGGCTGATTCCTTTGGCGTCAAAGGGCATGGCAGAGGTGCTGGTACACCATATCCACAGAACAGATGGGAATATACTAAGAAATAGAGGAAGGATCCACATAATATGAGGGAAAACATACTGGAAGGAATTGCTGGCTGTGAGGCTGGGCAGGCCCTGGCACAGGGGCAGCTGTGGCTGCCCCTGGATCCCTGGAAGTGTCCTGGCTGGACAGGGCTTGGAGCAATCTGGGATGGTGGAAGGTGTCCCTGCCCATGGACAGGGGTGGAATGAGATGAGCTTTAAGGTCCCTTCCAACCCAGACCATTCTGAGACTCTCTGATTCTCTGGTGTTACTCCCCATAAAAATGGGAATATTAAAATACTCAGAGCAGCAGAAGCCCTTTCTGTCACTGGGAGAGCAGCACCTCCAGCAAGTACCAGAGTGAGGAGCCTCTCCCTGCTCCCACTGGGCTCACAAATTCCATGTCCAGCACTCGTCCTTGAGACCCACAGTCCCATCCTTCCCCACCCCCTTCCCTCCTCTTAACACCACCGCCTCTTTGAGACCAGGGAAGGGAACTGGCTGCCTCTCCTGCCCCAGCAGCACCACATCCCACACCCCATCCAAGGGCAGCTCCAGCTCTGAACAAAGCAGGCATCACCCTTGGAAACCGCCCTGGGCTCCTGCTGCAGTTCACGGCAGGTGAAACGTGGCAGCAAAGTTTACATAAACCATAGTCAAACAGAGCTGCATTGCTGCTCTGAGCCATCACCTGTAGCAGCTGGTATTTTCTTGTCTTTCTATGGATTTGTGCCATAGTTTGTCACACAGAGAATAAATTCCAGGAATTCTTGTGATCTCAGTGAGAATAGGTTCTCAGTGCAGTGATCCTGATACACCAGTGGCCTCCTCTTCCAGCCCTTTTCCCACATCTGAGCCCTTGCTGGCAGCAGCCAAGCCTCAGAGACACCTGAGTCAGGTCCTGAATAAGCACTCAGAGGATCAGGTCTTGCTCCCCTCACTTGTTCCAGCCTTGGACATGTTTGCTCACAGAGGTTATTCCCGTTCAACGCCTGGCCCGGGGACACCCAGCAGAAACACAGTTCCTGGGGTGTTCACCTGGGTGTTCAGAAAACTAACCTGGAGCCACATTTCTCCACGAATGCTGCTGAAACACACAGTTTATTAATTTTTCTTAGGCCATTGGGCCGTGTATCTGCAAGGCCAGGTTGGATAGCCTGGAACAACCTGGTCTAGAGAAAGGTGTCCCTGTCCTTGGCAGGGAGGGAACAAGGTGAACTTTAGGGTCCCTTCCAACCAAAACCATTCTGGATTCTCTGATTCTTAGAGACCATAACCCTCAGCATCTCCAGCCATGCAGTAACCATATTCCTGCCATATTCCAGAACCATATTCCTGCTTAGAGCAGGAATTTTCCGTTGCAGATGTTGCTGTCATTATTCCCATCCCATCTTCTGCCTGGCAGCAGTTACATGCAGAATGGACATCAGGATATTTTCCCTATAGATTTGGGAGAGCAGGGGGAGAAATCTAATCTTGTTTTGTTTAAAAAACAAAACAAAACAAAACAAAACAAAACAAAACAAAACAAAACAAACACAAAAAAAAACCCCAACAACAAAAAAAAAACAAAACCAAAAAACCCAACCAAAAAAAAAAAAAAAAACAAAAAGAAAAAACAAAAAAAAAAAAAAAAGTTTTTGGTCTGTCTTGTGTATAACATTTTTCCTCCTAGTCAGAGTTAAGTCTGGTGGAATGCCCCTTTATTGACTTGCTCTTTGGTTAAGCACAAACCCAAACATTGCTGTGCTGCAGAATGGGATTTGCTGTTCTAATGTGAGTTCTGGGGATGATGGCTTGTACCCAAAATGGGGCCAGCATCACAAATAGAAAGGGCTCTGCTAAGTTGCCCAAACAGTGATGTTTTATGCCATCAGAGACACCCTACGGCCTCTGCCTGGGCACAGGGATGACACAGCACCTCCAGGACCTCCACTGCAGGGGGTATCTTAAAGAGATCTCTAAAATACCTCAGTTTCTAAACAAAAGTCAAGCTGTGCAAGCCCAAACCAGACGTCTGGGCCCAGCACAAACCAAGGAGACACTGGAAGTCACACTCAATCCACACTAAGGTTCACTTTCCCTCTCCAGCCCCATCTATTGCAGCCCCCCTGGGTTTTCCCCACCTTTCCTCAAAGGAGGGAGGGAAGGGGTCTCTGCTGAACATCCCAACCCCAGCCTGCACAGCACAGCCCTGGGTGGAGCAGGAACCCTCCTTGGGAGGTGCCCAGGCTCTGCTTGGAGCACAAGGAAAGGAGCAAACTCCTGCCTTGGCAGGAAGGAGCCTCTCCCTGCAGAGACCTGGGGGTGATTGGGGTGAACCTCCTCTGTTGTTTGCCTGACAGGGAATCTCCCTGCCCCTTTGACCTCATCAAGCTTTAGGATTTGAGATACTCCTAGTCAGCTGAATCCTTTCACATCCCAAAAGCCCGGACCCCCTGGCTGTGTTAACAAAAGCACTATTGCACTGTTTGTTCCAAATGCTTTGCAGTCACAGCAAGCCCAAAGACAAGGTTTAAAGTTTACCCTGCCTATGAGTTAGGTGGATAGAAAAACAGGAAGGGGAAAAATAGGAAACAAACAAGGTTCAGTGTTCAGGTGCTTAAAACTGAGTAGGGACTAGAGAGGCAAAAAGCATATTTTATTTTAAGTTAAAAATCCTGTTTCTCCATGAGTCTGTCCATGAGAAGATGGGATGAAAAATGCCATTAAATGTAGAATTGGCATATCTGTGAGGTCACATTTGACGCACATTCTAGATAGAAGAGAAAAAACCCGCAAGCAAACCAGCGCCATCAGAAGTGGTTGCCATTAACTACAGCATTGAACTGAATGGTCTTTGAATGATCTTGGATGAGTATGTCCTTCAGGAATTCAGAACAGGCAGATCTCAGGCTAAAACCACCCAGCCACAAGGCTGGAGCCCCTCTGCTCTGGAGCCAGCCTGGCCCAGCTGGGGCTGTTCCCCTGCACAAGAGAAGGCTCCAGGGACACCTCAGAGCCCCTGCCAGGGCCTCCAGGGGCTCCAGGAGAGCTGCACAGGGACTGGGGACAAGGCCTGCAGGGACAGCACACAGGCAATGGCTGCCACTGCCACAGGGCAGGCACAGATTTGGGGATCTTGGGCAGGAATTGCTGGCTGGCAGGGTGGGCAGGCCCTGGCCCAGGGTGCCCAGAGCAGCTGTGGCTGCCCCTGGATCCCTGGCAGTGCCCAAGGCCAGGCTGGATGGAGCTTGGAGCAGCCTGGGATAATGGAAGGTTTCCCTGCCATGGCAGGGGATGGGACTGGGTTATCTTTGAAGCTCTTTTCCAATCCAAGCCATTCTGTGAGTTCCTGCTCTAACAGTGGCTGAACAGCTCCAAGGGAGGATTTCACCTATTAAACAACAGAGCTGGAAGCAAACAACTTGCTTCCCAAGGTCCTGTGGTGCTGTAATCCCAGGGAGGTGCCAAACCAGATGATTGCTCCCTAAGGATTAGACTTTACTCTCAGCATACCCCCTACAAATAGCCCATCCAGGACAGCCTTCACCTTGCAGGTTCTCCTGGGCAAACCACAAGAAATACCGGTTAAATCAGTGTATTTGGTGTCTGCTGCCCTCCGAGCAGAGCCTGTGGCACCTTGCAGAGGCAGCTGGGCACCCCATGCTCCTCACAGGTCTCTGGCAGCACAGCACAACCCGTCCCTGTGCCCTGCACCTGCCATTCCATCTGCAGTCCCTGCTGCAGATGGGGTGCAAGGAGGCTTGTGCCTGCTGCTGTTCCAGCCTGGTGCTCCCCCAGCCACACTCTCCTGCATCCCAGCAGCCTCCCCATCCCGATGCTCCACATCCTGTAATCCCCCCTTGTCCCAGTGTTCCTGCAGCCCAGTGCATCCCGGGATACCTTCCTCCACCCTGGTTCTCCTTCATCCTGGTGCTCACCTCACACCTGGTACTCACAGCACAACGCCACCATTCCAGCACTCCCACCCCAGCTCCCTTATCCCAGTTCCTTCATCCCAGCACCTCTATCCCAGTATCCTCATTCCAATACCATCATCTCAGTACTCCCACTGCAGTTTCTAATCCCAGTCCCCCCATATTAATACCCCCATGCCAGTTCCACCATCCTTGTACCCCCTTCCCAGTTCCCCCATCCCAGCATCCTCATTCCAATACTCCCATCCTGTTTCCCCATCCCTGTACCCTGTCCCTGTTCCCCCATTGTTATACCCCTGTAGCCATAGCCCCATCCCAATATTCCCATCCCTGTATCCCCATCCCAGTATCCCCATCTCACTATCCACAACCCAATATCCCTGGAGTCAAACCTCGTGGCTCCACACACGGAGAGGAGTCATCAACAAGGCCCCATTCCAAAACACCCATTTCAGTGTCCCCACTCCTGTTCCCCCAACCCAGTACTCCCATCCCAATATCTCTGTCCGTGTATCCCCAACTCAATATTCCCATCCCAGTATCCATTTCCCTGTATCTCCATCCCTGTATCCCTGCCCCTGTATCCCCATTCCAATATTCCCATCCCTGTATCCCCATCTCACTATCTGCAACCCAATATCCCCATCCCAGTATCCCCATCCCTGTATCCCCATCCCAGTATCCCCATCCCAGTATCCCATCCCAGTATTCCCATCCCTGTATCCCCATCCCTGTATCCCCATCCCAATATTCCCATTCCTGTATCCCCATACCAATAGCCTCATCCCTGTATCCCATCCCAATATTCCCATCCGTGTATCCCCATCCCACTATCCCCATCCCAATATTCCCACCCCAGTATCCCCATCCCAATGTCCCCATCCCTGTATCCCCATCCCTGTATCCCCATCCCAATATTCCCATTCCTGTATCCCCATACCAATAGCCTCATCCCTGTATCCCATCCCAATATTCCCATCCGTGTATCCCCATCCCACTATCCCCATCCCAATATTCCCACCCCAATATCCCCATCCCATTGTCCCCATCCCTGTATCCCATCCCACTATCCCCATCCCTGTATTCCCATCCCACTATCCCCATCCCAATATTCCCATCCCAGTATTCCTGTATCCCTGTATCCCTGTATCCCAGTACTCCCATCCGTGTATCCCCATCCCACTATCCCCATCCCAATATTCCCATCCCAGTATTCCTGTATCCCACCCCAATATTCCCACCCCTGTATCCCTGTATCCCTGTATCCCTGTATCACTATCCCCATCCCAATGTATCCCCATACCAATAGCCTCATCCCTGTATCCCATCCCAATATTCCCACCCCAGTATCCCCATCCCAGTGTCCCCATCCCTGTAACCCCATCCCAGTATCCCCATCCCAACATTCCCATCCCTGTATCCCCATACCAATAGCCTCATCCCTGTATCCCATCCCAATATTCCCATCCCCGCTCCCCATCCCGCTCCCGCCCCTCCCGCTACCGCAGGGCGGTGACGCTGTGGCTCCCTCTGGTGGCGGCTGCCGGAGCCTGCGGGCAGCGCCTCGGCCGGATCGCGGAACGCCTGACAGCCCCCGAACCCCGAACCCCTGACAGATCCCGACCCCCGAACCCCTGACAGCCCCCGAACCCCGAACCGCTGCCCGAACCCAATCCCCTGCCAGCCCCCAAACACCTAACTGCCCCCTCAAACACCTGCCTGCACCCCGGTCCCCTGCCTGCCCTGCAAATCCCTGCCTGCACCCCAAACTCCTAACAGCTCTCCCAAACTCCTGACTGCCTCCAAACCCATGCCTGCCACCCGAACCCCAGACTGCACCCCCCAAACTCCTGCCCTACCCCTCAACACCTGCCAACCTCCCCAACTCATGCCTGCATCCCTGAACCCCTGCCTGCACCCCAAACCCAAATCTGCCCCCATCACAAATTCCTGCCTGCACCCCAAACCCAAATCTGCCCCCATCATGGATCCCTGCTTGCACCCCCCAATCCCTTCCTGCACCCCCAATCCCTTTCTGCACACCCACAGCTCCCAGTTCCAGCCAGATGACACCAGGGACCCTTTCCACATCCACCCACAAGGGCACCTCCCAAACCTTCCCTACAGCAGCTCGGGAATGGGACCTCCCAGTGTTACAGAATATCCCATGGGAAGATCATAGAATCATGGAATCATTTAGGCTGGAAAAGCTTTTCGAGACCATTGAGTACAGCCATTCCCCCAGCACTGCCCAGGCCACCACTGACTCATGTCCCCATGTGCCACCTCCACACTGCTTTTAAATCCCTCCAGGGACAGGGATGCCATCACAGCCCTGGACAGCTGGACAGCCCTGGACAGAAATCCTTCCAGTGAAGAAATTTTCCCTAATATTCAATCTAAACTTCTCCTGGCCCAGCCTGAGGCCGTTCCCTCTCCTCCTGTCCCTGTTCCTGGGAGCAGAGCCTGACCCCCCCGGCTGTCCCCTCCTGTCAGGAGCTGTGCAGAGCCACAAGGTCCCCCCTGAGCCTCCTTTTCTCCAGGCTCAGCCCCTTCCCAGCTCCCTCAGCCTCTCCTGGGGCTCCAGCCCCTTCCCAGCTCCGTTCCCTGTCCTGAGGGCCCAGAGCTGTCCCAGCCCTGGAGGTGCCTCAGCAGGGCCAGCACAGGGATGGGCCCTGCCCTGGGGCTGTGTCACGGCCTGGCTGGGACAGCCCAGGGGCCATTGTCCCCCTGGGCACCCTGGGCTCGTGTCCAGCTGCTGCCACCAGCACCCCAGGGCCTTTCCCAGCTTTTCAGCCTCTCTATCCAGCTGCTGCCACCAGCACCCCAGGGCCTTTCCCAGCTTTCCAGCCTCTCTGTCCCAACCTGGAGCATTCCATGGGATTGATGTGACCCAGGGGCAGGATCCGGCATGTGGCCTTGTTGGCCCTCATCCCACTGGCCTCATCCCATGGATCCAGCCTGTCCAGGTCCTTCTGCAGAGCCTTCCTGCCACCCAGCACATCAACACTCCCACCCAATTTAGTGTCCCCTACAAACTCACTGAGGGTGCCCTTGATCCCTCATCCAGGTTGTTGATAATGGGAGAGAGTGGGAAGGACATTGACAGGGGTCGGGGTGGGAGCACAGCGTGTGTGTTCCCAGCCATCCCTGGGGACGTTCCTTTCCCCAGTGACCTGAAATGTGACAAGCGAGTGGGTCCCTTTGCCACCTCAGTGTCAGACCATCCTGGCAGGGCTGTCAGAGGAAGGCCTGAAGATTTCTTGCTTGGAGCTTTAACAAGCAGCACTACTTTTCTTGAAATGTTTGGGAAAGGGAATGGCCAGCAGGCAAAACTCACTGATGATGATGGGGATCACCAGAAAATCCCACTGCACCTGCCCCACCCATAGCTACCACACATGGCAGGCTGGAGGTGTCTGGACATTCTAGATGCTGAGGCAGCTCTCATCACTGCAGAGATGTTCACTACCGAAATTTCAGGACCCATCCAGGGTCCTGAGCTCCTGAGAGCAGTTTAAGGGTGGTTTCCCCTGCCCAAGGCACCCTGAGGGTGAAGGCATTCCTGTAAGATCCCTCCAGGCCCACTGTGGTCAGACCCAGTGCAGAGCAGGGACCAGCCTGGCTGCAGAGCTCAGGGTGGGACATCAGGCTCTGCCCCCCACCATGGGCACAGGTGCCACCTCCTAATCCTTTAAGGATGGGGACTGCTTGGGAAAATGCCAGGAACAGCACATGAAGAAGTGACCAAGCTTCCAGCAGCTATGAGTGTGCCTTGGATTTGCAGCCCCCAGTTAATTTTCCTCTGGCCCCCCCTCCTCCGGGAATACAGCTCAGGGACTTCCTGAAGCCAGGGTTGGAGAGGAGAAGGCAGAGACACACTGCAGCAGCAAGTTCCATAGCTGCACCTTCGCAAGAAGATACTTTAAAATTTGTTTTAACTTGCTCCTTAACATCCTGTCTTATTCTTCCCCTGCAAGTAATGAGTATTTTGTTCTCCAGAGCCTGTCTCCACACCCATTTGTCATTGTGTCCTCTGTTCTCAGACTTTGTGGGCATAGCTCAAAACCTGTTCCACTTCCCTGAACACCATTTGCACTGGGGAAAGTGCTGCGAGCTGTAATTGGGGCTGCAGCTTATTTCAAATAATGACAAATAATTTTCAAGTGCAGGACTCTGCCAGAAAGCCAAGATCTGGTGGGGCACTAGGAATTTCCTGCACACACAGGAAATGTCCAGAGCTCTCTCTCTTGGAGCTGGCCTCCCTGCTGGAGCAGCTGGCCAGCTCCCAGCCCTGCTCTGTGCCAGGGCTCTCTTCTGTGTTCCTGGACATGCACCCAGCATCCCAAAGCCAGAGAGCCTTGGATTTTAGATGAGCACCTTGCACGTGCCCGTGACTGATGAAGCTGGTGGTCTGCTGGGTGCTGGTGGGGTGGGTGGTGCACAGGCTGCTCTGCTTGGCCCAGGTGCCCCTCAATGGCCACAGTTCCCCCTTGATGGCCACAGCAACCTCTCAGTGGCATAGCACCCTCCCAATGGCCCTGGTGCCACACACAGCGGGGCATTTGGTGGCACTGCAGTGACACTGAGCCCACAGAGTTATCTCTATCTGGGTCCTGCTCTGTGCTCAGAGGCTCTTATCTACTCTCTCCACCATTTGGAGAAGAGTTTGTCCAGGCTCTTCTTGCTCTTGCCCTTCACCTGGTGCCCACACAAGGCACAGCTGGATGTGCCACATGCTCCATGTGTCCCTGAGCATGACCAATGTTCTCAGGGCTTGCCCTTGGCTCTGGTCAGCACTTGTCAAGAGGTTAGAAATCAGTGTCCTGCTCCCAACCCTGACACCTTTGCAACCCCTCCAAGTGCTTCTCTGCCTCCTCCAAGAGGAGTAGGAAATTAGGGTTGGGGAAAATCCACCTTTCATGGCTTCCCCTGGAATGGAAATTAAGGTAAGGAAGTAGCTTGGTGAGCAAATATAACATGAGGACTGTGTTAAACAGCCGGATAAGGTGGAGGCCAGATGAATGTGAGGGGAAGGAGGGCCCCATTGCTCAAGGCATGGAGCTGGAACACACTGCCTCCAAACCTTGGGAGCAGGGTCCTGCTTGCCTGCTGGGATCTGCTGGTGGGGACTGGTAAGGGACTGGAAGGCCTCAGGGATCTCCTGATTTTGTATTAAGGGGAGGGTCTCAACTCTGGCTGTGCTCCCTGGTGCTGGCCTGACTGTGGGCAGCAAGCTTGCAGCACTGCAGCTTATTTTTCCTTAATTTTGGTTTCTCAGCCATTTTACCAAGGAAGTAATTTGGGGGGATGGACAAGAGGGTTAAACCCAGCTGACAGCATCACTGCTATGCCATGCACAGCTGTACACAGCAGCTTTCTGCTGTTTTAGTCCAGTCACAGCCACCACTGTCAGCTCTATGTGCAGGTACAGTTTATATCTCCACTGATGGTAGTCAAACAGAGGAAAAAAAAAATCCTTGTTTTCCTGCTCCCTGCTCCAGCACTGGAACGCAGCAGCCAGGTGAACACTGAAACCCTGAAGGCTGGTTTCTTCCTTAGCTCTTCTTTTTTTGGGGAGAAATTGTTCCCTTTGAGGGTGGTGAGGCCCTGGCACAGGTTTCCCAGACCAGCTGTGGCCGCCACCTGGATCCCTGGAAAGTGTCCAAGGCCAGGCTGGAAGGGGCTTGGAGCAGCCTGGGACAGTGGAAGGTGTCCCTGCCATGGCAGGGGATGGGACTGGATGGGCTTTAAGGTTCCTTCCAAGCCAAACCATTCTGGGATTCAGTAACTCTGTGATTCTCTTGGTTCTTGGTGTCCAGGTCCATAAGGAACTCCTGAGGGTAACAGGGCTCCCATTCTTCACAGGGACCTGCTGTCTCACCAGCCAGGATTTAATCTCCCCTCTAGACCTCTTGGAAATTGTTCTTTGGCTTCTCTGGCCAGGAAGCTGCTGCCGGGGAAGGTGTTTGCCTGGGCTGTTGTTGTGCAGGTGGCCACACAGGGGTGCCAGAGACTGTGCACAGCATCCGTCCATCCATCCATCCATCCATCCATCCATCCATCCATCCATCCATCCATCCGTCTGTCCATCCACCCCTCAGCCCGGCACGGATCAGCCTCAGCCGCGCTCTCCTGCTGCTGCAGCCCCACACGCTGTTCTGTCAGCAACGTGCTCTCCCAAAATTGCCCTGAGCCAGGACGCTGGGCCCTGCACCCCCTTCAGATCTGCAAGCTGTGATTGCAGCACTGCTGGAAATGACAGAGTGACAGGCAGCTGCGAGACTCAGGGACTGCTTTCAGTGCAGGGCAGGACACGGGGTTTTACAGAGCCATGAACGGCTGGCGCTGGAAGGGACCTTAAAGGACTGTAAAGGTCACCCCACTCCACCCCCTGCCATGGGCAGGGACACCTTCCACTATCCCAGATTGCTCCAAGCCCTGTCCAGACTGGCCTTGGGCACTTTCAGGGACCCAGGGAAAGCCACAGCTGCTCTGGGAAACCTGTGCCAGGGTCTCATCTACCTCATGGACAAGAATTTCCTCCTAATAGCTAATATATATATCACATCCTTCAGTTTAAAACCTTTCCCAATTGCCTACCTTCCCATGTAAAAAATCTCTCGATATTTTTTTCATCACCTCCCTTTAAGTATCAGGATACCCTACAAAGCCCAGGCAAATGAACCCTTCAAAAACCTAGTAATTAGAAAAAAAGAATAATGCTGGATGCTGCTTAGCCAAGTCCTGTCCCTTTGGAGTAACATCTTGTTGTGTTGTCAGATGGTAGTAAGTATTTATGGAGAAAAGGAGTAATACAGGGCTTAGAGCAATTTATAATGGGCAACTCCTGGTTTTGAGGGAATTCTCAGCCTCCTCAAACCCTGATTTTCAGGGAGAACTGAGAAAGCCCAGACAGGTGTAGAGGTGGCACTCGGGGATGTGGTTTAGTGGTGGTCTTGGCAGTGGGGGAAGGGTTGAATTAAACACTTTTAAAGGTCTTTTTCAACGTAAATATCTGTTATTCAGCAGACTTGTGTGCTGCTTGTTGCATGTGTGCTGTATCCTGGTAGATTCTCCTTCTTTATTTGGAGATCTTGCTGGATGCTCCTTGGGCTCTGCTCTCTTGCCATCCTCTCTGCTTCATTTCCTTAGAGGAAGAAGACATTTCCTGGACCAGAATTATTAAAATATACCAAGTTTAATGAGCATTTCAGATGCCCAGATGCTGCTGCAGTGGGCGTGTGGCTGGCCAGAAGTGTGCTTGAGTGCAGGCATTGCATAAGCACCTCACAAAGGCAAGGAAAAGTCTGCTGAAGGAGCTCAGGAGAGGGGGAGAACAACAGTAACAGCTGGATGAACAAGGAAAGCTCGCTGGGAGGCAAAGACAAAGGTGTTTTTATAAGCTAAGTATGCCTCCACAAATCACAGAACTCCTGCCAGTACCTTGACCTCTTGTGTTAATGACAAGGCAGGATCTGCAGGCAATTAAACAAGGAGCCAGACTGAAGCGCTGCCAAATCTCCCAAATTTATCATAAAGCCACATAACAACGTTACTCAGGGCCCTGCTCCAGGGGCTTAGAGCATTGCATTTCCTCTTCATGATAGAAACAACCTCCTCGCTCCCAAAACAGTTAAGTTTCTAGCCTCCCCAAAAGGTGGGGGAGAAAAGGAGCAGAGAAACCTGGAAAATAGGAACCAAGTTTAACCACTGTTAAAAAAAAACAAACCCCTTAAAGGAAACGACACTTGGAAGAGTCAGGGAGGATGGGGGGGCTGACTCATGGTATTTGAATGCTCAGGGTTGGCAGCGCTGCCTGTGGCATTTCAGTTCCAGTCCAGCTCATGAAATCCTGGAAGTTTTGCAAGACGCTGTTAGATGATTTCTAGACCAAAACTGTGCTTCAGTTCAGAGAGTCCATGCAACCCTGCTCCGACTGCACCGTGTGACATTGATTTTTAAACCTCTGTTCAGGAACGGGATGGCAGGATAACTGCAGACCAACATCCCTGCCACTGGCCTTGCCCTGCAGCCAGCACTGGAAACCAAGAGCAGTACTGGAGCAGGCACTGATCCTGAATATCTGCTGCTCCAAAGCCACACAGTCATTTCAGCTACAATCTAACTTGGGGATGAATCCACAGAAAGCTTCTGCAACCCCTCCCAGCACTTAATGCAGCACGTTAATAACAATTGAATTCCTCAGATGATGGAGGAAAGACTGTGGGTTTCACAGACAGGATACTCCTCTGCCTGGGAATCCAATGCAGGAGCAAGATGCACACAGGGGTGCATCAGGGGTGTGCCCCTCCATCCCTCAGGCACTCAGCTCACGTGCAAAACCTCGGAACAAGGCTATGACTGTGCCACGAGCAGCCTTCGAGAACCAGGTCTGGAGATCTCTACCCTGTCAGGCTGGGGCAGTGTAGCACAGCTACGAGCTGGGACCATCAGGAGGAGGTGGACACCAGTGGGTGGGAGCAGGATGAGCTGGGAAGAAAGGAGGAATTTCTGATTTCAGGCTGCTCTCTGCAGAGGGTATGGCTCAGAGCCGGACAATTGGATCTGGAGATGCAGGTCCCCCAGCGCTGCTGTCTGAGTCGTTCTGCTGACCCAAGGCAGCTAAAAATAGAGGCAAGTAGATAAAACGTCGCCCTCTCTCCTGACAAACCACATTAGTAACTAAGAGTGGCCTCGGAGAACCAGATTAGCGTGGCACAGCTGGATCCTCCACAGCCTGCCTGATGCTCATCCTGTGGCCAAGGAACTCCATGACACTGCTCTGCCTTATCCACGTTTCCGGAACCTCCCCTGACAGCCTTCCCTGTGCTGAGACACAGAAAAGCTATTTCTTTTCTACCTGGTGCTTTATTTGCATCTAAGGCATAAGGGTACCTTTGGGATTCCTAGCCCTTCACCATCTTGAAATGTATCTAATAGCTTTAGAGGGGGAGTTAGGCAGAAGATGGAGTTTCTTTAAGAAAATAAATTTGACCCCTGCCCATTTCCTGCCTCACTATGGATGAGTGATCATAGGAAAACACATCACCAGGATGTTCCAGCATCCTTCCCAACCCCACACTTATCAGGGTTAAGTGAGACCCCAGCACAGCTCTTGGTCACTGATCCTAGAAAGGATCAGTGTAATTTATGGCAATACGTGTTCCTTTTTGCCCCAGACTTTGCTCTTCACTCTCTGGGGAGCACAGAGCTCTTCACTGCCTGGCTGCAGGAATGGGGAAGCTGCCCCAGACTTAAGGGGCTCCTGAGCCTCACCAAAAGCCAACAAGAAAACCTCCTCACGCTGTTTTTGCCAGGCTCTGGCCTCTCAGACACTCTGAGCAGTGTCCTCAGCTGGAGCCTCCAGCCTCATTCCTTGCTCTCTCAAATTATGCACCTCTTCTTTATTCCTCACTCTTTCTGCTCCTCCTGGGTCTCCTCCTCCAGTCCAGGGCTGCAATTAAAAGTCCAGATCTCGTCCGTTTCCCATGGAGGGAGTCGCAGAGTCACTGCTGCCAGAGGGGGGATTTCAAACCTTCTTCTGTGATGTGTCTCACCTCCAGTCCTTGGCCTTGCCTAAACTTTCCCAGCCCTTTCTTGTGGCTAGGAAGAGAGCTCTTCTTAGGATGCATCATCAAGAGACTTGGGTAAATCTGGAATGCAGGTGCCGTTTCCAGCAATGTATGTTTCCCTGGAGCATTTGGCTGTCTCCTAATGGGAAAATTGTCTGCTAGGATGAATCCAAGAGCCCAGAGCTCTGAGCTCTTTGAAAAACATTACGCCTGAGTCTACAGTTCGAGGCAGGTAAGCAACACCGTTTGCGTTTGGGGTTTTTTGGTAGAAAAATAACCAGAGGTGCAAAGATCCTGAAGTACACAACACACCTGCAGCAATATTTTAGCTATCTCCAGGCTGTTGCCATGTTTCCCATCTCCTTCTGTTGCAGCACAGGAATGCTGCACACAGCTGGAATACAGCTCGATGAAAGATGCTGTGGATAATATCCTCGTACTGCACACCAGCACTCCCCAATGTGACCTTGGTTAAAATTGGAAGCCATCCCAGATCTTTCCCCTTCACTAATATATTTAGAAGCCTGTGCTGAGCCTGGCAGAGCAGCACTAACCTGTGCACTCACAGGGTGTCAGAATAAATGTGCTGTGATAGATAGCTTAGGAATTGCAAGGCTACAGCAGAGCAGCAGGCGTGGGATTGAGCTGGGCATGGGGATCCAGGAGTCATCATCTGGACCTTGGGTAAAGGCTCACAGAGGGACAAATGATAAACTGCCCACCCCAGAGGCTGCCCAGGGATGTGTGTGCTGGCTTTGAGGGAATCTAATGCACCACACTGCTGGGACTGGATCAAAGATACCTTTCAGAGCTGTACATGAGGCTCGAGGTTTTGAAGCCTTGTGGAGATGAATGCCAGGATTAGCCTCTCCTCTGCACTTCTCAAATCTTTCTGCCACTAGAGTGAAATACCTTGGCAGGAGATTATTTCTCTTTCAGGATCATGAGAGCTGGGAGCAGCAAGCAAGGAGCTTGCTGGGGAAAGTCTTCCTACTCTGGCTATTCTGGAAGTGCCTGATAATAGTTATGAGTTATAACACTTCAGATTATCGGGGCTCAAGGGAAACCTTCAGGTGACAGACACAAGGACTGTCACCACCTCCTAGGCAGGAGAGATAAATCTGTGTATCACCTTCCTAACCCTTGTCCAGGGAAATGCCATCAGAAGAGAGAATAGATCCTCTCACCTAGCTCTGCAGCCCTTTCTAGTGCAATCACCCTGCAAACAGGAACACACAGGAATGACAGATCAACCCTGAGCAACCTGGTCTAGTGGAAGGTGTCCCTGCTCATGGCAGGTGAGTTGACCTGTAAAGATTCTTTCCAACCCAAACCATTCCAGGATTCCATAACTCTATGAAAATAAGGAAGCTGAGTGCACCAGCACAGCTAATTGGAGAAGCTTAATGACATCCTACCACAGCTGAGCAACTCTCCCCACATGTGATCTAAGCCCACAGGAAGTGCCAGGTATTAACCCATTAACTAGTGATCACTAACAAAAGGGATACAGGTATAGAGCATAGACACAGAAACCACAGCTCTGCTGGTGATTGTGAACTCCATGGTCAGTGCTTTTGCCTCTCAGAGCTCACGGAATTATCAAATGTTTTGGGAGGGAAGAGACCTTTAAAGATCAGCTAGTCCAACCCTCCTGCAATGAGCAGCAACCTCTTCCACTAGACCAGGTTGCACCCAAGCTGGCCTCGATGTGAAAGCTTAAAATCACTCCAGGTGCTGTCTCCTTGCAGAGCTTCACTGATGCCTGCAAAGAACTCCACCCATAGGCATGACTACTTATGGAAAAGCTTGGAGGACTCCTCCATGAATAAGGTCTAGCTAGGTGGTTCAGCATGACTGAGATAAACTCATTTCTAGGCTGTAGGAAGCAGGTTCACAAACAGCTTCTTGTGCATGGTTATTTACTTGACCAGGCTGGCTGGAGTTGTGTCTGCTGTGTTCCCTAACACTGTGTGTAACAGCACAGAGCACCTCCTTGCTGTTGGCCACCAAGTGATGGAAGTCAGGGGCAAGGCAGATTTTACAGCCTCAGGAACCACCTCAAAGCTCAAGGTGTTCAGTGTCCGTGCTGTTTTTGCCCCTTTTTCCTCTTCCCAGCAGTATAATCTCCAAACCCAGACTCCTTCACATGTTATTATCCTGTTCCTGGCTGTTTTGGACCAGCCACCAAGCCCTCTCAGGCACCTGGAAATTGGTACCCATGCTCACCAGGTCGCTGCTACCCAGTGGCTGCTTTAATTTGGTCTTCTTGTGTCTTATCATCAACATCTAACAAAGAACTTGCCGAACTTCTGCCCCACAGAGGGCAGATCTGTGGCTGAGCTCTGCTTTCACTGAGGCAATGCCACATCCAGCTGCAGTGAAGCGGGACTGAGGCAGTGACACCAGTGATAATTTGCTTTTCAGTGACTCATTAATGAAGAGAAAAGTGCTCAGAGGCGACAAAGTTCCTATTAAGCAGCATTAGGCCTGTTTAGTTAGGTTTTAGAGATAATTGCTTTAGTGACACATTCACATTTCTAAAGTGCAAAAACAATAGTTACTTTTTGCAAATGTTAAGACATTTCTCCTGGAAAAGACAAGGGAGAAAGGATTAAATATCAGCTTGAAGAAATGCAGGCACATGCATCACTGAAGAGAAAAAAATGAAGATTTCAGCTTGGAGCACATTTAAAAATAGAAAGAGGGGAAAAACATCCAGAGATCTTCTCTGTATGAGGTTGTGTTCCTGCTGGAAGAAAGGGCTGCCCGCTGTAGTCAGCCCTGCTTGGGAGTGGTTTGGTACCTCTGCTGCAGAGATAACTCTCCTGAGCACATTATCAGGTGCTGGAAACTCCAAGGTCACAGCTGCCAGGCCAGGCACCCTGTTAATGCCTAGTACTGACCTTAAAGGACCTTTTCAAGGCAGTCTAAACTGATGGGGAGGGTTTGCTGCTGCAGTCCCACCCTTGGCCACACGCCAGTCAGAGATGAGATGAGTGAGTCAGAAGCTAAATTGGTACCCCTCAAAAAAAAAAAAACCAAAAAATACCCTTAAACGTCACAGAATGACAGAATGGGTTGTGTTGGAACAGCCTTTAACATCATCTGTGTAGTTCTGACATCCTACCACGGGCAGGGACACCTTCCACTATCCCAGGCTGCTCCAAGCCCTGTCCAGCCTGGCCTTGGGCACTGCCAGGGATCCAGGGGCAGCCACAGCTGCTCTGGGCACCCTGTGCCAGGGCTTCAGCACCTTCACAGCCAGCAATTCCTTCCCAATATCCGATCTAACCCTACCCTCTCATAGTGGGAAGCCATTCCCCTTTGTGCTGACGCTCCAGACCCTGTCCTAAGTCCCTCTGCAGCTCTTTCTGAGTCCCATTAGGCACTGGAAGGTCATTATAAAGATCTCACTTTATGCCAAGCCAATCCACCAGACACTAAAGGTACTTAACCTCTACCCACCTCCTACCCTACAACATCTCCTGCACCTCCTGGCTTCAGGTGACCCAGATATTTCTCTGGCCTGCAGAAGGTTTTGGGCCCCAGAGAGCTTGTCTAGTTTTTCAGACTCTACCAGTTGGCCTAATAAAAGATATCATCTCTCGACAGACACACACCACGGACTTCAAGGAGACCTTGCGAGTAGCTGGATCTGCCCAAGATAACCTGTCACTCCTCCAGCTTTGTGCTTATCTGTGGGAACAGGGTGTGTGCAGCAGGAGCCTCGCCTGGGTCTCTGGGTTTCCCTCCCTCTTCTGCACCTGAATGAGCTTATTGTTTGTGAGTCTTTGTCTGTTGGAGGGGAGGAAGGAGGCCTGAAATGAATTGGGTCAAACAAGTTTTTCAGCTGCGTGCAGGTTAGGAGAGGCCACAAGAAAAGAACCACAGCCCTTTGAAGTCAGGCTGCTCCTTTTCTTTTTCATGGGCTGTTTTTTAATTCTGACAGTGAGTGATACTTTCTCAGATGGAGATCAATTCACTGAACACGAGAACAAAGGCTCTATAAACACACCTCTATCTAAGGGCTCGAATTGCAGTGACATATCATTGATGGAAGGCAGGAGGCAGCTCCAGCTAAATCATGTCTACAGTAAGGGCAAACCTTTCCTCCAGGGCCTTTCACTCTAAAAAACACAGGGACTGGGCAGGAATGAGGGTATTCCCCTCTCCATTCCTATCTGCCTTTAACAGATATTGGTAGCCAGGAGGAAAATTAATTTAGCGTTCCAGCTGGTGAAATGCCTTCTACTCCCTGGACCTCAGCTTTGCCATTCTGAAAGAGCAGGAATCCCTGAGCTCCTTCCTGCAGGACAGAGCTGCACCCACATTTCACCTCATCACAACCAGCTGAACCTCTGGACCTGAGGCTGCTACTCAAGAGGACACAGCAATGCAAAGCCTGGCAGTGACAGAGCAGCCAACGAGTCACAGGGAAAGGCAGCCACCACCACTGCAGACTCTCTACCTGAACCCATGTGGCTGTGGAGGTGTTGTCCCAGGAAATTCCCTGCTTCCTAACTTTCCTGCCTTGTGGGGATAATTTGCTGGGAATGGAAACTAGTATTTTCCTTTTAGCTTTATCACTTGTACTTAGATGTCAAGATAGCAAGTACTTTCAAAATGCTTGGCCATGTGGATGGACATTCAATCCATGGAAAGACTTAAGGGCTGGAGGTCTGCAGCTGAGTTTCGTGTTCTTCAGGCTCCATTGCTCCCTGGGCAGTGACATGAAGGAGGACACTGTTGATCCAGAAATTCCACAGTCATTGTTCCTCATTAGTCATGGTCTAACTTCTGGTTTCCTTTGTGTACAAAGAAGGTCCTTGGGCAGTCTGTGGAGCTGTGGCAGTTTCCTCTTTAACTTAAACAGTCCTAAGAGCAGCGACTTGGTCTTCTCCTTCTCAATTAATGCCTAGGCAATGAGCTGCAAACTCACATGCTCTCTCTGTCTCTCTCTCCCCGCCAGTTAATTATTTTATACAAAATAGAGAAAGAAGCTGAGCAAGCCCCACTCCAGAATAACTTGCCAGGTGGCTCATCTCCTCAAAGCTGGGAAGGGGTCTTCAAGGTTTTCTTAGGCACTTCCAGATTGGTGTGCTGACCCATGGGTTCATGAATAAAAAGGTGCAGCTTCCCCATGGAACTGTTCTGCAAGAAAGAGTGAACTTGTGCATTAATCTGCAGGAGGGGGTGCAGCAGACAGTCCTTGGAGGACAAGTGCACTTCTGTGCTGCCCATGGTCTCCTCATCTCCTCCCAGACAGCTAAGATGGTCACACCACTCAGACCATGATGATTTGATCAGTTCAGCACAAACCCAGAAAAGCACAAATCCTTGCACTCAGGATTAGATTTACCCACTGTGTTTGCTGTGAATTCTCAAGCTCAGATGAAGATGGCATTAGGCTGATCTCTGAAACTCTTCCCCCCGTGGTGCAGTCCAGCTTTGACCACAAAGATCACCTCACATGGGACTGAGGGTCTCCTACAAACACAGAGCACAAAGCTGAGCTCTCCTCTAAAGCACTTGCACCTATGCAAATGAGACTCTGCACTCATATCTTGACACAGGCTGGAGAGCTGGCATCATAAAACTCAGATTTCTTCCAAACTGCCGCTGGGCCTCCCTGTGGACATGTTGGAAATGCCAGGACACTTCCTTGGGGTTTTTAAAGAGCCTTTCTGGGATGAATAACAGAACCTGCAGAAAGGTTAGCATGAAAATAGCTGTGGAGCAAGAGCATCTGTGGGGGACGTGTAGCCAGGGGTTCAGTGTCACCAATTCTGCACAGCTGTCCTACGGCTAATGCAAAACTCTGTATTCTGAAAAGGTCAAAAAGGTAATTAAAGATACAAAGGACCAGCCCTTCCCAGTATTGAAGCAGATGCTCAGCCAAAACATTTGCCTGTAAGATTGTATTTCCTTAAGGTTTATTAACCATTAAGTGTTTTTAGGGATGGGATCATAAAGATAATGAACTGAACGACAAGTAGAGTCAGGATTCCTTCACAAATTATTCCTGTTGGGTTAGACAAGTGTTTGAAAAGCAAAATGCTTTTGCTGTGACTTTTCAAGAACAGGAGACCCTGAGCTCAGCCCTGGCAGCTCCTCTCTGCTTTAACTTGCTGGTGAAGACAGGCAACCTGCTGGGTTGAGGGGAAGGTGAGCAAAGCAGGCGCGTTGGACCAGCAGCAGGATGGCTCAAAGCAAGGACTGTCTCCCTTTCAGCAATTCCAGCTAAAAGAACTGCTTCTCTCCCCACCCTGACTGCTCACTACATCACCCTGTGCTTTTCAATTGTCTTAGGCAGATCACTGAAGTGATCCAGGTGAAAAATAAAGAGTGAAGGGGCTTTGGCAGCAGGGGAGGGAGGTCTGGTGCCAAGAACAGTTTCAATCAAATTAAGTAAATTTTAAAATGCAGTCATGTTAGAAAACATTATTTTTAATCTTGTTTTGCCACGAGAATTATTTTTTTCTGGGCTAATTATATTTTAGTACATTTTTCCTAGTAGGTGGTGTGCCATCAAAGTGGAGATAATGGAATATCCATCACCAGAGACAAGTAATAACAAATAAGAAGAATGGGCAAAAAATCACAGTAAAGCTTGTCTGAGGTATAGGGAATTAATGAGCTCAACAGCTGAGGTCCCCCCCAGCTCTGTCTTGTGATGACTCTGGGACAGAGACACATATTTTGGTCACCATACAAATGAATACCCATTTTTCAGCATTTTAAAACATAAATGTTTTGCATTATGGAACAATGGAAGTTGCACATGTATTTACCCATTTGTCCCAAATCACAGAATTTAGTGGAATTAAATACAGTGGACAAATGGGTTATTAATGAGTTTATTCAAACTTATTTTCATGGACCCGTGAGACCCATGCCCCAGCAAGCTGTTTGTAGAGGACCACCCTGTTTTGAAGGATGAGAGAGTCAAACAGCACAGACATGGGCTGCTCCCAGCTAGAGCTTTCAGGGATGAAGCCTAAATGTGTCAGATAAATAGAAAAGGAAACACCAGTTTGTTTTAAAACCAACTTAAATGAAGAAAGTCTTGTTGTCCATGACCCAGTTGACAGATGTGTGTAGTGACCACAAACAAGATTTTTAGAACTAGTGGATTTTCACACCTCATTTTTTTTTATCCCTGGAGGATTAATACATACTATGTTTCTTATTTAAAGCCCACTTTGTTGTTTGTTTCAGTGGCCTATTCTCTTCAGAGCCTTGGATGAAGAAGCCGTTGAGCTGAGCTAGGCAAGCAAATGGAAATGAAATAAATAAGTCTCCCTGCATCTGTGGAGAAGTTGGCTTCTGTCAAAAGGTGCAGCAGTTCCTCAATAAACCAGGGCTTCACCTTGAGTGTGACTGCTCCAGTAACATTTGCAAATTCGGTAATTAAGGAAATTTGGTAGAGTGTAATACGTCTAGGACTTTCAAGAGGTTGTTACCCTTTATTTTTAAAGGTGTATGTAATTTACATAGAAAAATCTGCTCTAGGTAAAAACCATTAAAAGACACCATCTTTGGTCTCCATCCTACTTCATCTCAAGTAGGAAATGGGGATTTTCTTTCTGTGTGCATGTAAGGTTGAAGTCCAGGGTGGGGAAATGAAGCTTGTTCTGCTCCCTGACACAGATTTT
This sequence comes from Onychostruthus taczanowskii, assembly GCF_017590055.1. NCBI lineage: Eukaryota > Metazoa > Chordata > Aves > Passeriformes > Passeridae > Onychostruthus > Onychostruthus taczanowskii. Next base: position 2,855,206 of record NW_024505782.1, on the reverse strand, counting down.
GGGACATCTCTCCTGGAGAGTCGTGGAGCCCCTCTGGGAAGGGGTGACTGAACATTCCCACCACTCTCCCGCGGTCCATTCATCCCGAAAACCTGTCTGAACAGAACATCTGAGAAAGTTACTGTTGAGCTGAGCAGCAGAAATCCCAGGACAACCAGAGTTGCATGAACACCACGAGGTGCACGAAGACCAAGGACTTGCTTCATATACCTAAAGGTTGGTCTCCAATGCCATGTGAGATACTTTAGGTACTGAGATAGAGACTGGTGGGCACGACACAGGGCTCAGAGGAGATTTGTCATGGAGTGGTGGCTGAAGGCAAGGCCAAAGATGGCCTCAAACATCTTAGTTAACAGAAAAGTTGCCTTTTATAGGCAACACACAGATCTGAGCTAGAGCCACGCTCCTCTCCAGTGGGGATGGGAATCTTGTGGGTCATGAGACTCCAGTTGTTGTGCCTGTTCCAATTCCATTGCAGGGCAAAAAAACCTGAAACCTGAAGCTTTCCAGGGCAAAGCAGTTGGATGGAGCCCATGGAGAAGCCCCCAGGACCTCTCGACTAGGTCAGGCCTTGCCTGGCTCCTGCCTTATCCACCACCCAGACTCAGGGTCAGGGCTGCATCCAGGGCAGCAGGGGCTGGGCAGGCAGTAGGGCTGGTGCTCTTTGTTCTCTGATTGTTCCCAGATACCGTGTGAGGCATTAAAATAGTTGGCATGGTGAGGAACACGCGCTTGTGTATGCAAAACTCGGAGCACAGAGACAGGAGTCCTAATCTCTGCCTTCCTCTCCTTCCCATCATGGAGAGGCCATTGCATCCACTCAGGCTAATTCATAAAAGCAAATTAAACCCATAAGCCCCTCTAAATTCTCAATCCCCTTCTCACTGTACCTGCTAACAGCAGCTTATGCTACACCCATGGAAGGCCAGCAACAAGCCCATCTGAGGAACTGGCACCTAACCCTTTGTGTGGATGAGCTTAAGAGGGACTCCCAGCAGAGCTGTGCTAAGCTCTTTTTCTCCTGGAGGCAAAACCATCCTTCCCAAAGTACACTGCAGCCCATTTATCCTGGCCCAGAGCCTGGGAACAAGAGACTATTGCTAAACTCAGACAGCCTCTTGAACTAGGGATGCTGCTCTGTGCCATTTCCCCCAAAGGCAGGTTGTGTCAACGCCTTCATTCTTAACAACCTTCCCTCCACTGGATGGCAAAAGTGTGTTTTTGGCATCTGGATGGCAGCATTATAAAGCAAGACAATCTTCTTGCCAGGACAAGGGAGTCAGATGCTATCTGCACTTGAGTCCACGGGGAATGCTGTAGGGCTGTGTCCAGACACCCAGTGCAAGCTTTAGATGTCAGAGGCAGGGTGCCAGGAGGAGCAGCCCAGAGCTCCAGTCAGTTTGCCCCAAGTCTCTGCAATGCCATACTGCTGGATGGAAAATGCTCCCATGGACACCCTGGATCAGTCAGTACATCTCCATCACATACCAACTGAAAGCATCCTAGACATGCTCCTGAGGCACTCATGCTTTCCCTCAGAAATTGCCTTTGGGATGACGGCGTGGCAACTAAACTCTGAGAAGAAACTCTCCCTGCATGGGAAGGTTGCTCAGCTCAGGAGGTGACCCAGTTTGGGGGCATAGGATCTTAGAATCATGAAATGCTTTGACTGGGAAGGGTTAGAGCTCACCTCCTTTCATCCCCTGCCATGGGCAGGGACACCTCTCACCAGCCCAGGTTGCTCCAAGCCCTGCCCAGCCTGGCCTTGGACACTCCCAGGGATCCAGGGGCAGCCACAGCTGCTCTGGGCACCCTGGGCCAGGGCCTGCCCCCCCTGCCAGCCAGCAATTCCTGCCCAAGATCCCAAAATCTGTGCCTGCCCTGTGGCAGTGGCAGCCATTGCCTGTGTGCTGTCCCTGCAGGCCTTGTCCCCAGTCCCTGTGCAGCTCTCCTGGAGCCCTGGAGGCCCTGGCAGGGGCTCTGAGGTGTCCCTGGAGCCTTCTCTTGTGCAGGGGAACAGCCCCAGCTGGGCCAGGCTGGCTCCAGAGCAGAGGGGCTCCAGCCCTGCCAGCATCCCTGTGCCTCCTCTGCACTGGCTGCAGCAGCTCCACGTCCTTGTGCTGCTGGAGCCAGGGCTGGGGCAGCTCTGCAGGTGGGCTCTCACCTGAGCCCAGGGCACAGGGGCAGAATCACCTTCCCTGACCTGCTGTTATCTGTCCTTCCTTTCTCTGCCACCAAGGGAAGCATTTCCAGAGCAGCAGGGAGAAGGTGCCTGGTCTAACACTCACAGCAACTTTTTCATTATTATCTTTTCCTTGGCCAGCTTTAGTTGCCCCTCTCATAAACAGCCCTCCAAGAGTATCTACTTGTTTCTGACTCCATCACAACATTGACGTCTGAACCGTCTATTCTTCCCAGCTTTCCTGACCTCCTCAGTTCTTATTTCCAGTGCTGGAAGCAGCCATTCCCTACTCCAGCCTTTTCAGGCCTGAGTTAGAGCATGCCTGCTGCAGACAGTCCTCAGAGAACAGAGTTGTTAATCTGTGACCGGATCTGTCGAGCACATGCAAACCATGATTTTCAGAGCTCATAACTAATTCAAAATTAAACAAACTTTCCTGGAAGTAGCAAATGGCACTTTTATGACAGCAGGGCCAAATTGCATGATCTTTCTTCAATAGATGAAGGCTTTTCTCTGTTATTACAATTTCATGGAATTATTCCTTTTCAAAACTGGGCAAAACACTGTGCTTTCCCCTCGTTCTTGGAAATGGACATAATACTTTGGCTGAAACTTTCCAGAGAACTTCAGCCTAAGGCAGACATCTGGCATGGACAGTTTTTATTTTTTTTCCAAACAATTAATAGTTTGACAAAACTTTTAGATGAATTACCAGTGCCTTGAATGCCGGGCTGTGTTGTGCTGCTAGCTCTGGGTATGCTGAGGATATTGCACTGGCTCTGTAAGTGAAGTTTTAGGGTCTTCTGCTGCAGGAAAAGGTAGGGGAGAGCACAGCCACGAGAGGGAGTGCAGTTCCTTATTCTCCCCACGCAGCACAGTCCCGCTGCTCCTAATCACAGCAGCCCTCCAGCTATGAGCTGTTTTTCAGCTGTGTGTGGGTCTGGTGCAGGCCTGGGGCTGTGGAGAGTCTCATACGATGAGAGCCATGGAGAATATTACAAAGAATCACGGTACGCTTGTATCTCGTCTCACAAAGGGCCCTCATGAAATGTCAGGCTATTTCAACACTGGGCATCTTGCTTCTGAAACAAACAAAAAAAAAAAAAAACCAAAAAAACCCCAACAAAAAAAACCAACCCAGGAGATGGAAAGTTATGAGGAGATTCGAAGAGGTCTTGTTGCTGGATGTCTGTAGATTGGGCTGAAGACAAGGACATAGAGCCCAAAGTATCTGTCCCAGCTTTTTGTAGCACCAAAGGAAGGGGGAAGAACAGGCCTTGAAAAGCGACTTGATAGCCAAAAGCAGAATTCAATCCACAAAGATCCTGGCCTCCTAGAAGACACAAGAGAGATGATGGGCTAAGTCAGGGGAATCAGAACTCCACGCCGTGGCTCCCAGCCCAAGTACTTCTACATGAACACTGGAGTCAGTCTCATTTTCAAGCTGAACAACTCAGTGTGATCAGAACTGAAAAGGAGTTTTTTCACAGAATCACAGAATCATTCAGAGTGGAAAAGACCTTTTGTCTAGTCCAACCAGTCCCCCAGCACTGTCACACAAGTGCCACAAGTGCCACATCTACAGGGCTTTGAAACCACTACAGGGATAAGGAGTCCACTACCGCCCTGGGCAGCCTGTGCCAATGCCTGACTACCCTTCCAGTGAAGAAATTTTCCCCAATATTCAATCTAAAATGCAATCCATGCTTCTCATGGGATGTAGAGGAGATGATTTATTTGCATCCAAGCAACACTGCAGTTGCAGTGTGCTCTGGGCATGTTTTATGCACTGAGGGCTCAGGCCAAATGTGAAACATGCCACCAGACAGGACCAAGTCATTGTAATATAACACATTACAGCCCATGAGCTGGGCTGTTAAATCCTTCCTGTACGTGCTCATGGCCTGTCCATGTGGCAGAGGAAAATGTGTCTGCTGGACTTGAATGTGTATGGTTGAAAGCATCTTTTGCTTCCCAACAGGAGCATCTCAAGAGCTTACACAAGGCCAGCAGCTTCTCAACAGGTTGGCAGCTGGGGCTGCTGGGGCAACAGTCTATGGGAGAGGTTTGGGACAGTGCTCTTCGCCTCACAACTGGGGTTGTCCTCTAGAACACAGCAGGATGGCCACAGCAGCTCAGCTGAGGGGCAGCTGACTGTGAAGCCACCATATTTCATCTGCTCTGGCTGGGGAACCCAAAGCCACTGAGCCTTGACAGGCACGGACATGGAAATTTTGCAGGCGCTGGACTAACCACAAGAGGGGGATCACAGTGAATGCAAGAGATGCTGCAAACAGTCTGGAAAACATATTGTAGCCCCAGAATTCAAGAGTATGGGTCTCCCTGCTCTGCCTGCTTTATGTTCCATCCACAAAAACACCACTTGATATCTCGCTTAAAATTACAGGTGACGGAGAACTGCACTTTGCCTGCTGGAAAACAAAGACCATCTCTTTGTGATAAGTATTTCAAATACTGCCTTTGAAAAATGTGTGTTTTCATTGGTCAAAGCACACGCATCCTTACCTAGGCTCTCATGTCTTTACAATCAGGCCAGAAAATAAGCTTTATTCCATTATCCTGTGACTTTTATAACTGACCTACAGTCAAACCCATGAATATCACATATGTGACCACAAAGGATTACTGGGGACAGCAGGCACAGGCGTTAGGGCGAGGAGGACATGCTGCTGGGACTCCAGCTACCAAATAATCACCATTAGCTGTCGTGGGCATTGGAAGATGTATAGAGATGCTGCACAGCCAAGCAGGATCTGTTTTTTCCCCTCTCAAAGGATGGCACGCAGACACACTAGTCATGGCAACTGTCATCTAGGGTGCGATCTGCCAGGTTTTTAATTGGCTTGCAGATGTTGTGCCCTGGCTATATATATTATTTTCACTTAAGTTTATGTCAGCAGGAACAAGACTCTACTAAATTTATCCCCTGTGCTCAAGACTAACTGCACAGGCCTTGAAGGGTGTTTTTAATAGGAGGTAAACCTCATCCAAACAAACAGTTTCTCATTTCAGGCCTACAAATGAGATATTTTCCAGTCCAGTTTAACTCCAACCCTGCCCCTTCCTTCCACAAGCCCCAAATGACTGTTTTCTCCTGATTCTTTGGTCACTGTGTAAGTGTGATATCCCTTGGCAGAGTCTACAAAAGAGCTGGGGAGGAATACGATTCCAGCCTATTTGGCTCCTTTTAGGGTTAAAGCCAGGATGGGTTTAGTGCCTAAAGCAACATCCTTCACGCAAATGCCAGTATAACATAAATTGTGCTGGGCTCTGAGGAGAAGCAAATGTCAAAAATTAAGTTATTCTTCTGTTTGACTCACAAATCCAAGTAGCATGCAAATAAAGAGGAGCCATCTGTTCAGTCCCTGGGCCATTTGAAGTTAAGCATCCAGCGCCAGCTCCCTGTTACATCAGGTCAGCCCTGCTGGCTGGCCTCCACAGGACGTGCTCAGCCTTGCCCAGGACCGCCTGTCACCGCACAGCTCTGCGTAACCCTTCATGCTCCCCCAGAGCTCAGATGGAATTCTGCCACTGCTTTTGGTTTAGGAGTCCAGAGAAAATGAGCAGTGTCCTCAGGAGGATTAATGGTCCTAAAGACTGGAGATTTAGATTAGATGTTTGCAAGAAATTCCTGACTGTGAGGGAGGTGAGACACGGGCACAGGGTGCCCAGAGCAGCTGTGGCTGCCCCTGGATCCCTGGAAGTGTCCCAGGCCAGGTTGGACACAGCTTGGAGCAACCTGGGACAGTGGAAGGTGCCCCTACCCATGGGACATGGGCGTGAATGACATGAGCTTTAAGGTCCCTCCCAGCCTAAACTACCTGTGATTCTGTGATATGGTCACATGCCAGCACTTCTGTCCTGCTGCAAATCCAGAGAAGGTAGCTTAGGCCATTGTCAGCTGGAGATCTTGCAAGCCCTAAGTAAGCTGCTGCCCTTCCTCTGTGCTGTCCTCAGCTCAGCCAAAGCAGCCTGGTTCCAGGGTCTCCAAACTCCCACCTCTTGTCCAAGGACACACCCAAACTTACAGTGTAGCTCCAGGGAACCAAAGAAGAGTCAGCTGGCTGTCAGTGCAAGGAGAGAACAGGAAGCAACAGTGAAGGAACACTGCCTGCACCCTCAGTGTATAAATAAAGAATCCTACCAAGCTTTGTCACTCCTTGAAGGGGCAGCTCCAGACCAAAATCAGTGACAAGGATTATGAAAGTGCAATCAACTTGCAATGGTAAGAGAAGGATGATTACGTTCCTTGGCTGAATCCCCCACTGGAGCAGGAGCACCCGGATGGGCAGCTCGTGTTGAGGAAGGCTGACAATTCAGAAAGTGGATGTGAAAATACTTAGACAGAGAACACACTTTCAGCATGCCACATTCTTCATAAGGGAACGGCCTCTCCCACATCTGTGGTGGAAGTCTGGAGCAAGTTTCCTTTTTCCTCCTGCAAGATGGAGTAGGTGGGCACAGCTTGTGCTCCCCAAGCTGTGGATTTCCTATCAGAGGATCACGGAATCATTCAGGTTGGAAGCAACCTCCAAGACCATTGAGTACAACCATTTCCCCACCACCACCAAGGCCACCACTGACCCACGTCCCTGTGTGCCACCTCCACACTGCTTTTAAATCCCTCCAGGGACAGGGATGCCATCACAGCCCTGGACAGCTGTGCCTAGTCTGGAAGTTTCCTCTCAGTGAAGAAATTTTCCTTAATACTCAGTCTAAACTTCTCCTGGTGCAACTTGAGGCTGTTCCCTCTCCTCCTGTCCCTGTTCCCTGGGAGCAGAGCCCGACCCACCCGGCTGTCCCCTCCTGTCAGGAGCTGTGCAGAGCCACAAGGTCCCCCCTGAGCCTCCTTTTCTCCAGGCTGAGCCCCTTTCCAGCTGCCTCAGCCATCCAAGTGTCTGCAGGTAGACTGAGCTGTATCATGCTCTGCTTCATGCAGGCTGGACCTAATCCAGAGTGAGAGTGCCTTGATCCTGGCAAGAGCCCCATGCGTGCTTTGGTGCCACCCCTCCAGCGTCTGGACTTAGGGAAATCCCTAAAAGGGCCTTGAAGGCTTTGGGAGCAGGGATGGAGTACAGACACAGACATGCTGAAGCAATCATGACACACTTGCTGAGAGGGAGCACCAGAAGCTAACTGGAGAGCTTTTACAATGTGAGTCACTCGCCAAGCCCCATCTCATGGCATGCTAAGCAGTATGAATCAAAGACTGAAAATGCAGGGCATGTCTTGCCCTACAGAAACACCATCAACCACTTTACTTTTTAAGTAATGATTTGCTATTGATTATGTGCATGAAGATGAGGTAGCTCCCTACCTCTCCTGCCAATTTCCACACTCAATTACATTACAGGCGGGTGCCGGAGTTGAGCCATTTCTAGCAGAGCTGAGTTACTGCTCTCAGGAGGGGATAAACTTGGCACATCAGAAATCTGTTGGGAAATTCCTGAGAGTACTTGACCACAGGCCTCCTTAAGTACAAGTGGAACAAACATGGCAGTAAGAGAGGGGTGCCCACATCTTCCTGATCCCACAAGAAAGTCTTACAGACACAAGACAGCCAGGTGTGCCTTGGAGAGCCAGGAAGGGAATGTGGTCTAGGAACAGTGTGCTTATGGTTCCCAGGTGCTGTGGGGTGTTCAGGTTCAATGATCCTTCCTGCCATGCTAAGGTGAGCCAAGACCCATGAATGACCACAGCACAGGGAGGGATGTTGTCCCACTGGATGTGAAGAGGACTGTCAGTGCCAGGATCTGGTAAAAAGGAACTACCAGGCATCCCAGGCAAGGCAACAGCACAAACTGGATGCAGGATCCACTTGGAAACAGAAGGAGCAGGACTGCAAACAAAGTGACAACATGGGTATGGTGCTCACCCAAGACACAGAACCCCAGGCAGGACTACAACCAAGTACTACAACAACACAGCTCAGAAAAGTGTCCAGAGCCTAACTAGAGCCTCTGGACTAATGAGTGGTGGGTGCATGGGTGGAGGTGAAGTTGGTCAGGGTAATTAATACCAATTAATGCACTCAGGACCCTGAAAAACAACTAAATGCAAAGTGGAGCAGGAAAAGTTATATTTCTATTTCACCCATTTCCAATCTCACACTGGGATCTTCCCTCTCACACACTGGTTTCATCCCATCTCAAGTTTGCCTGTGGCTGGGCAGGAGGAGAAAACAACCACAAGCAGACACAAGCGTCACTTTCTGCCTCGTGACACCTCCATCCAAAGCTCCCATTCCTCCCATCCCTCCCAGCCTGCTGTGCTGGTGAGTGTTTGCCAGACAAAGGCACGAGGGAATCCTTAGTACACGCCAGTCTTGTGTCACTCACTCTCTCCAAGGTGCTTCTGGTGGCAGTGGATTCGGACTCTTGATTCCACCTTTGTGTGTTTCTGAAGGCAGGAGATGCAGAGGGGAGATCAGGCAGCAGCATCACGTTGTTCCTGTCAGTGTGTTTTACACAAGTTTGTTGTTTTAAAAATAATCAGGTGCTAAGTTTGGATCTAGAGAATGAGATGAAGCTTAGGAGTGTTTCCTAGGAGGCAGAGGGGGTGCAGAAAGTCCCCTCTGCCTCTTATGGAGAACTTTGTAGCTGGATGTCATCTTCCCTCTGGATGAAAAAGGTCCCAAATCCTGCCTCTGCTTTTTGTTAGGAGCACACATTCCTCTACCAGCAAACTCACAGCAGCTGCTCCTACTGTTCCTAATTTAAACCTTCCCTTTAAATCTAAAAACACATTACTAGTGATGGATTTTGGCTAAAGCTGGGGACTTTTGACTAATTAAGGCAGTCAGAATCAGATCCCAGTCTGGATCAGCTGTTAGCAATTGTTTTACTGGGTATTAGAGCAGAGATCCCAGGCTTGCCATGCCGGGCTCCTCCACCTGAAACAGATGGACTGCAGAACAACAAACTCTAAAGGAACATCCTGAAATGGTGTTCACTGGAAGCATTTGATGAGAATCCTAAAAAATAACGTGCAAGTATGCTGGAAATGTTCTAAACTCACACAGGGAGGCTCTCCCTGAGCTGTTGATAATGAGGGGGAAGCCTCAGTGTTCAGAGTTTAAGCTGACAATGTTCTTCTGTGACTCAGCATCGTGCTGACTGCACTCAGGGACCCAGTGGGAAAGCATGGGAGCCTGATGACAGGGTAGGACAGCAGATGAAATAAAAACAAATTGTGATTGTTGGCTAGGTCTGACTTAAAAAAAAAAAAAAAAAAAAAAAAAGAAAAAAAAGAAAAAAAAGGAAGTCAAAACTCCAAATTTCCAAAACACCCTGCCAAAGAAAACCATTAAAAAGAAAATAAATGCTTCCAGAATACCAGTTTTGGGATCAAGGTCATTAGACATATAAGGGGGACTTCTTGATGTCCAAATTTCATAGATTTCCTGGATTTAGGTGTGTTCTTTGTCTATTTTCCCTGCAAATAGTATTTTCTTCCCTCATGCAATCCTTGAAAGCCTGAGGATTGATAAAGGATCATCCACAGGTTTTGTCAGGTTGGCTTGAGGGGTGATTGTCTAACAACACACAGGGCACCTGGCGGCATGTGAAGCTTGTGATCCACATGAACATGGAAACCAAACATGCCAAGAAACTTTCTCTCTCTCACTGGAGAATGCAGGTAGAGTGAGGTAATTAGGAAGGGGATGCAGAGAGTATCCAGAGCTGCTGGATCCCTGCAGGAGCAGGGCAATGCCATCAGCTGTGCTCCACCAAGCCCTTACACGGGGCTCTCGCAGCAGGATGACGATGCTGGAATACCACTCTGCTCCATATATTGGCTTTTTTTTTTCCCCCTGCGCTAGGGTTTGTTTATCTGGAATCATCAAACAGTGCGGGACATGAGAAGCCGGGCCATGGGAACCTCTGAGGTTTAACAAGCCCAAGAGCTGAAGCTGCATTTGAGGTGAGGTGACCCCCGGGGTGAATCCAGGCTGGGGATAAAGGGCAACTCTGGGAGAAGGACTTGAGGACGCTGGTGGGGAGGCCTCGCCACAAATCTCCCAGAGAAACTGCGACTGTCCTATCCCTGAAGTGTCCAGGGCCAGACTGGACAGGGCTTGGAGCAAACTGATCCAGTGGAAGATGGCCCTGCCCATGGCAGGAGGTGGGAGTGGATGATCTCCCGGGCCGATTCCGACGCTGGCCATTCCCCATCTCTGCGATCCCACCCCTCACACCCCACCAGCCCCGCACCCCGAGGGCAGCGGGCGGCGCTCTGACCTCGGGGCGGCGCCTCCGCCGCGCTCCCCTCAGGCGGTCCCGCCCCCCGCGCGCTCTCATTGGCTGATCCTCTCCGCCGCGCTCTCCCATTGGCTGCGCCGCCCGCCTGTCCTCCGCGGTTTGTTTGGTCGCGTGGACCTGGGCGGGCGGTGCCGCGGTCCCCGGCGCGGTGCTGTGTCCGTCGCCACCCGCCGCCGCTGCCCCCCTCGAGGTGCGCGGAGCTGCCCCGCCCCGCCCCGTCCCGTCCCGTCCCGCTGCGGGGGCGATGCTCCCCTCGCTGCGCTGCCCGCGGATCCCTCCCTGCTGATTCGTTTTAGACGGTAAGTTCTGATTTTATTCATTGATCTGTTTTCTGTTTTGTTCGCTATTTAAAAATAAAGCTCCGTTTCCTCCCTGCCGGGATTGCCGGGTGGGAACCGCTGCCTTCACCGACGGGGGTGGACCGGGGGTCCCCTCAGGACCCTCCTGCGGGGGGAGGCGGCGGCGGCAGCCCCCCCTCCTTCATCTCCCCTCCCCTGCCGTCCCTCCCTCCGTCCCTCCCGGTGCCAGGGGACCGTGCCCGGTCCTCCCGCTGGGTCCCCGAGCTGCGGCAGCATCGCTCAGAGGCAGCGCTGCTGTCACCGGCGCTCCTGGCTCCCAGGTCGGATATTCCCCCGTTCTTCTTCTCCGGCGGTCCTTAGCTTTTATTGATTAAATTTTTTTTTCCCTGATTGATTACTATTAGTAATTTTTATTAATATCCCCTGGATCGTGGCAAAACTTTGTCCCGAGTTCCTGCTGCCTGCTGGGGCTCGCGGTGCAGCCGGTCCCGCTCCGCGGAGCGCTCCCTGACGTTTAGGATCAACTTACAGGATCGGGCTTTTCCTTGCAGTGAGGGAAGGGATGCACGGGGTGATCCCGGACTATCCCATCCCACCCCGTCCCGTTCTATCCCATCCCACCCTTTCTCCTCTGCACCTCGCAGCGGGACAGGGACCCGACGGCTCGGGATCCCCCCATTGCTGGGAAGCCCTCTGAGGGTTTTTAGCCCGCTTTTCACCCAGCTGCTGCCTGTGAGAACTGGGAGGCGGCTGTGGCTCCTGTCCAGGGTGGCACCTCGGGCGAGGCGCTGTCCCCGCTGATGCTGAGAGCCTCACGCTGTGTCACCGTGTCTCTTAGGTTTGCCCGGCGCAGGATCATCCCCCGGACAGCCCCGCATCCCGGCGGCAGCACCGAGCCTCGGCGATGCGGTACGTCTGCTGCTGCGGGCAGGAGCGGGGCTTCCCGGAGAACCGGGAGGCTGGCTGTGTGCCCCGGGCTGTGGGGCTTAGGGACAGGTGGGCCTGGAGGAGAGCGTCCCTGGGATGGGGAGCCCGGGGAGTGTGGGGTGAGCATCCCGGGGAAGGGCATGGTGTGGGGCGAGCATCTCTGGGATATGCTAAACCCAGATTTGGGGAGTGTGGGGTGATTATTTCTGGGGTATGCTCAGTGTGGGGTGATCATTCCTGTGATGTGCTCGGTGTGGGGTGATGATTCCTGGGATGTGCTCAGTCCCAGTGTGGGGTGATCATTTCTGGGATATACTCAGTATGCGGTGATGATTCCTGGGATGTGCTCAGTGTGGGATGGGGAGTGTGGGGTGATGATCCCTGGGATGTGCTCAGCCCCGGTGTGGGGAGTATGGGGTGATGATTCCTGGGATATGCTCAGTATGGGGTGATGATTCCTGGGATGTGCTCAATGTAACAGTGACCATCCCTGGGATGTGCTCAGCCCCGGTGTGGGGAGTGTGGGGTGGTGATCCCTGGGATGTGCTCAGGGTGGGGTGGTGATCCCTGGGATGTGCTCAGGGTGGGGTGGTGATCCCTGGGATGTGCTCAGGGTGGGGTGGTGATACCTGGGATGTGCTCAGTGTGGGGTGGTGATCCCTGGGATATGTTCAGTGTGGGATGATGGTCCCTGGGCTGTCCCTGGTGTGCTGTGAGCATCCCTGGGATGTGCTCAGTCCTGCCAGGCATGGGGCAAGCATCCCAGCTGGCATGGGTGCTTTTCCAGCTCCCTGGCCGTGGCGCATCCGTGGTATCCCCAAATGTCCCTGCTGTCCCCTGGCTGCACGCGCTGTGCAGCAGGAGAGGGAGCTCACACCCAGTGGGCTAAACAGGAGGGGAACAGGGTCCCTGTGCGGGGTCCTGGGAACCCCCTGCCCGCTGAAGGAGGGGAACCCTTTTCCTCTGAGCCTCCCTTTCCACCAGCCCTTGCCGCAGCTCCGGCGCTGAATTTCCTCCGAGCCCTCCTGCCCATATTGTGCTATTGATTGCTGAGCTGAACTTCCTCCCGAAATCATTAAAGCTTAAAAAATTGATGGCACAATAGAGCCCTTTATTAGCCACATAACTTTTCTTGCCTTCTTCCTTTCTTCTTAGGTTTTTTTTTTTTTTTTTTTTTTTAATCAACACAAAAGGGCAGAGCCTGAGCTCAGATTTGTGTCCTGTGTCCCTGTGAGAGCTGGGCAGCGTGCCCTCCTCCACCCCAGCTACCCATCAGCACAGCCGTGCCAGGCTATTTATTAGGAAAAATGGCAAAGATGGAATCGATGCGTGCAGGTCTTTTTTTTCTTTTCTCCTTTAATCCCAGCCTCCTCTCTTTGCAGCCTTCAGATAGCTCTATTTATTCTTGCTCTGGTAAATAAAAATATTTGAATGGGGACTGTAATATTTTATTCCCTGTCATGTCTATCCTTCGGTCTAATGACGGCTGAGTTCTTGCTTGGTATTAACTTACCATTTTAGTAACAGTTGAGTTTTCCTGAAGGAAATCCCTCTGGGCTGGCCATTACTGTGTCATTGTATAACACAGCAGAAAGATGGATTACCTGGATGGATCTCCTCCAGCGTGACTTCACCAAGTGACAGGCTTCAGCTAATTTATCCCCGCTCCTGTTGCAATTGTTGGGATGGGGTTTATAGCTTCTAGGAAATATTTGCAGAGTCTCTGGGCGTACAATTGTAAATATAGGCACTGATTTGCCAGGTGGGACTGCTGGCAGCATCCTGCTTCATGGTGAAGCCCCAGCTCCTGGAGTCAAGTTAACCCCTGTGAGTTATCCTTTAGTGGGGGAATACAAAGTTTTTATTTTTTCTGGTTATTCAGAGAGGTTTTAATATGTGCTTGGGTGCATCCGAGCAGAGGCAAGAGAAAGAGGCAGGGAAAAAAAGTACATTTATATGTGTGTGTTCAGGTGTAAAATAAATCTCATGATTTCGAAGCCAATATAGCATTTTGTTGAAGGATTCCTCAGCAGTCCTGTGCTGGAGCAGGGATTGAAAGTCATGTAGAGGGGACACTGCCTGGCTGCGTGGCCTTGGGCCAGTCATTTATCTTCTCTGCTGCAGTGTCAGTATCTCAGGAGCGTGGCTGCCTGTGCTGGCCCATTTTCTGCTAGCCCTGTCTCAGTGCTGCACACTGTCCCTCTCCTCCTCACCACAGCTTTCATGAGGCACCCTGCTAATGCTCTGCATCAGGCTGGAGACCCCTGAGTGCCAAGTATCCCCCCCAAAATGTTTCCCTGCTAGGACGGGAGGAATGGGTGCATCCCTCTGTGCTGCCTGCTTGTCAGAAAGAAATCAGATTTGTTCTGGGTAATGCCATCCACTCTGTGTGCCCCCTGTTTGTCATCCCTGCAGAATATGGCGTGGTGCTGCCGAAAATGATGAAGCTGTAGAACAAGAATAGCTCAGAGGGGTTTGTGTTTGCAGATGACACTGAGCTGAGTGTGGTTGATGTGCCTGAGTGATGGGATGCCATCCAGAGGGACCTGGACAAGCTCGAGAAGTGGGCCCAAGGGAGCCTCATAAGCAGGGCCATCTTCAACTGGTTGCTCCAAGCCCCATCCAACCTGGCCCTGGACACTCCCAGGGATCCAGGGGCAGCCACAGCTGCTCTGGGAAACCTCCCCACCCTCCCAGGGTCAGGAATTCCTTCCCAAGATCCCAAAATCTGTGCCTGCCCTGTGGCAGTGGCAGCCATTGCCTGTGTGCTGTCCCTGCAGGCCTTGTCCCCAGTCCCTGTGCAGCTCTCCTGGAGCCCCTGGAGGCCCTGGCAGGGGCTCTGAGGTGTCCCTGGAGCCTTCTCTTGTGCAGGGGAACAGCCCCAGCTGGGCCAGGCTGGCTCCAGAGCAGAGGGGCTCCAGCCCTGGCAGCATCTCCGTGCCTCCTCTGCACTGGCTGCAGCAGCTCCACGTCCTTGCTGTGCTGAGGATTCCCAGGCTTGATTCCCGGTGGGGTCAGACCAGAGAGGAGCAGATGAAATTAAAATTTGAAAAAAAAAAAAAATGGAAAAGGTCTGAGAGTGCCTAGATTGGGGATTTTTATCAAAATCAGGTGCCTGAAGACAAATTTGGGATCTAAGTCTGTGTGAAACCCTCCTCCTTCCTGGATTGCCCAGGGCATCCCTGTAATCCCAGCCTCTGTCCCATTGCAGTGGCACATTCTCCTCAGCAGTGAGGACTTTCTGTTCTCTTCTCTTCTCTTGCCACGCTCCAGAAGCTTATACAATTTTTTTGGCGCTTTTCCCTGAAGTCATTATTCTGGGTAACATGGCTTGTTTGTTTATGCTTTTTGGTTTTAATCATACTGCTTTTTTTTTTTTATATAATTTATTTATTGTGTCTGAAAAGCTTCAGGGCTTCCTTTCTACTCCCCCACTCCCAGATGGTTGCCTATTAAAAAACCAAGGAAATATTAGAATAAAAAAGGAAATAGTTTGGTTCTGTTATGAATGAAGTTTGGCTTTTCCAGAGTGGGTGTGGGAGAGAAAAAGAAGGGGAGAGAAGGAAGTATCAGGTGTGCTTGGAGGGAAAAGTGTGTCCTGCGCTGTATTTTCAGCTCTGCTGAGTCTGTGCCACTTATTTTATAGCACTCCTATGAAAAGGGATTTGGGTCTTTGCTTTGCCTTTTATCTCACCATGACCAGCTCAAAGAAACAACAGTCACTCTTCTCATTAATCTGTTTCATTTATTTAATGAGACATTAGTTCTCCATTAGTGTCACTGGGAGGTGCCTTGCTTATTTACTGGTTGGTTGAAAAGTATTTGCATGGGGTTTTTTGGGGGAGCAATAAGCAGGTGGGTCTGGAGTGGTGGCTCTTGTCAGGCTGCTGGCTCCTGCTCCAGCAGTTCTCCAGCACCAAAGGGAGTTGCTCCAAGAACAGGGCTCAGAAGAAAGAACTAAAAGGGTGGGATGGCACTGCCACCTTGTCCAGGTGGCAAGGACAGCCAGGACACAGCTCTGCTGTGGTTGTGGTACAATTCCTAGGGAGCAGCACTGGGATATTGGCAGACCTTTATGCCTTGGAGGTCCTGCCCACTGTGGTGACACTTTATCAGGTGTGGCTTGGCATGGCAGCAGCTTGGTGGATGTCCACGTGCAGGTGTTTCGTGGGATGAACATCTGGCATGGACACAGGAGGTGGCACAGTGGCTGGCATGAGCCAGCCCACATCCCCAGGGGTGCTGCTGGACCACGTCAGCCTGCTTCTGGACATTGTGCTGGCTTCATCAGGGAGAGTGCAGGGCCACACCTTGCCAGGCCAGAGCTGGGGTGTTGCAAATGCAGCTGCTGCACTGCTCCCCAGCAGCAGGGCTTGCACGCTGCCTCAAGGTGCTTTTGGAGCAGAGGAGAGCTTGGGCTGATAGCATCTCATCCTGCTGGTCCATACAAACCAGCACTGGGGCATGTGGTTATTGCTCCTGTAGGAAGGCAGGTCTCCAGGGCAGCTAGGGAGGGTGTCACAGCTAGGACAAACCAAAGGGACAAGATGAGACGGCCTCAAGTTGCATCAGGACAGTTCAGATTCCATATTAGTGAAAATTTTGTCATGGAAAGTGTTGGCAAATGTTGACATGGTCTTCTCAGGGCAGTGGTGGAGTCCCCTTCACTGGAGGGATTTAGAAGCCATGTGGATATGGCACCTGGAGGGAGTGGGTTGCCAGTGCTGGGGGAACGGCAGGACTCAATTTCAGAGAGCTTTTGCGGCCTTAAACAAGGAATTCTGTGGTTCTTTGATCTGGGGCTGGCTTTAGAGAGGCCTGTAGTTCCTGCTGGCCTGTAGTTCCTCATGGTCTAGGTGTTTTTATGGCATACACACCTACATTTGAGAGAGGACATGGTGGCCCCATGTCATGCCACAGGTGGGGCTTCTCTGCCTCTTCTGGTTAAACACTTAGACAGGTGCTCTGTGCATCAGAGCTGGGTTTGCTTTGCTGGGGTTTTCCTTGGGATTTGAGGACATTCTCTGCCTTTACAACCATTCCCCACCAACACCAGCTGGGTTACTTCCTGTTCTCCTGTGTGATCTGTAGAGCTGCTGTTGTCTTTTGCTGCTGCTGTCAGGCTGCATATTGATGGCACAGCCTCAGTCATGGTTGGCACCTGAATGAATTACAGCAATACAAATAAATAAGAGAAGAAATAGTATTTGCGAGAGCAATGGGTTGAAGATCTAACATTTATGCAGCGCCATTCATCTGAAATGACACACAAATGCTCTGTAAACTCTCACATGCACATAAAACGCTGCACTCAGGCTTCAGGGTAGTGTCAGCTGTTTAATAACAAAGCTGCACCATGGTTCAGGACCCTAAATGTAAAATTACTTCTTCTGCTTGTAGCTGCAGGGAAAATTTGGGTCCACAGATAGCATGAACCCTATTGGAAACTATTGGACACCCCTATGGACATAATGTGTGGACATTTTATTTATGTCTTTCAGTGGGTAAAATCAGCAGCTCTGTGGCTTACCTGAAAGTTGTTGCCTTTTCCAGCCAAGAGAAATGGTCTCCTTTGGGTTGTGGGGTGCATGATGCTGCAGAAAGTTATAGAATGGTTTGGGCTGGAAGGGAGCTTAAAGGTCATCCAGTCCCATCCCCTGCCATGGGCAGGGAGACCTTCCATTGTCCCTGGCTGCTCCAAGCCCCATCCAACCTTGGGCACTCCCAGGGATCCAGGGGCAGCCACAGCTGCTCTGGGCACCCTATGCCTGCCCACCCTGCCAGCCAGCAATTCCTTCCCAAGATCCCAAAATCTGTGCCTGCCCTGTGGCAGTGGCAGCCATTGCCTGTGTGCTGTCCCTGCAGGCCTTGTCCCCAGTCCCTGTGCAGCTCTCCTGGAGCCCCTGGAGGCCCTGGCAGGGGCTCTGAGGTGTCCCTGGAGCCTTCTCTTGTGCAGGGGAACAGGCTCAGCTGGGCCAGGCTGGCTCCAGAGCAGAGGGGCTCCAGCCCTGGCAGCATCTCCGTGCCTCCTCTGCACTGGCTGCAGCAGCTCCACGTCCTTGCTGTGCTGGGGACCCCAGCTCTGCAGGTGAGGTATTCCCTGAGCACAGAGTAGAAAGGGCAGAATTTTCTCCCTTGACCTGCCAGTCAAGCCCTAAGTAGCCTTATGAGTTACTGATTGGCTGAGAAGAAACTGAGGAAAAGTGAAAAGTGAAGCCTCTCAACCTGCTGCTTCTGCTTTTTGCAGACCTTCTGTCTAGTGGGCACAATATCTTCCAGTCTGCAAGGTGGCCTTTGCCCTGTGGGACCTCTTGGACTCTGTTCCTGGTGGCAGGAGCCTTTCCAGTGCTGTGGGAGCCTTTTCATTGCATCATGTTTAAGAGCACATCAGAGGAGGAGGTTGGGAGGGAGGAGAAAAGTTTACTTCTTGCCCCCTCCCTTTTTCCCCCCCTCCATTTTAATAAAGAAATCCTATTTTAACATATTTGTTTGCTCCAGCCTTCTCCTTTCTCCAGGCTTTGTCTAGCGTGAGACCTGAAGATTTGCATGCTTGATCAAGTCTGATGGCAGTAACCAAATCAGCATTAGCAAATGTAGGGACCTCAAGCTAACTGGCAGGAGATGAACTCCATGACTGCCACGGAGATGAGCCCTTCTGTAGAGCCTGTTGTGCCTTGGCAAGGGGCACGAGTCAGAAGCCCCTGGCGAGTTTGAGATCCGGATCCCTTTGGGGCCTTTGTTTTTAGGTTGCCTTGCTCTGCGGTGAGCGCGCGATCAAAGGGAAGCCGAGAAAAGGGTGGGCAGGAGCATGGTGACCTCCGCCAGCTCAGCAGGCTGAGGTCCAGAAGATGTGAGAGAACATATTCAGGGTATTCGCTGTCACTTCTGAGTATCTTGACTATGAATTAAACAGGGGAGAAGAGAAGTGTGATTGTTGGGAGTCACTGAGGTTGCTCAGCGAGGATTTGTGGCCACTGCTGTTACTGGTCAGCCTGGCCTTTGTGAGCTGTCCTCATCTTTGGATGTTTTCCACTCTGGAGTTTCTTTTTGGGGCTGGAATTCTGTACTGGGGACCTTGATCTTCTCTCCAACCCAAAGGCACCAGGCATTGTGATCATTTGGGTTTGTCCTGTGCAGGGCCAGGAGTGGGGCTTTGGTGGTCCTTGTGGGTCTTTCCAGGTCAGGGTGTTCATTCTGTTCTTCTATGATTGGTGCAGGGCTGGTGCTGGCTGGTGCCCTAGATTAATTAAATTAATGTCTTATATGCAGTTGTTTGTTTTCATCACAAGAGGATGAACATTTCTTGGGCAGCCTGATTGGAAGCACAGAGTTGCCATGTGAATTGTAAGCAGGACACAAGCAGCAAGGGTTTTTTTAACTGTTTAAAACTATAAGGCTGTAAAATGAGTCCTTGCATAACATGTAATTAATACTGCAGTGTGTTGGTTTCCCATGTTCAGGTTTTAAGGTTATAGTGACCCAGGACAGACAGGCTTCACTGAACAAATGTGGACATGTAAATTAATGTTATCAGGTTAGACATGACCTATTTTAGGTTCCTTTTCAAAATATGAAAAAGAGTGTTAATTTTTTGTGATGCTGATGCAACTTGAGTATCCCATTTAAGTAGATTTGTCTGTGCATGTATGTACATATTCCTGTAACACAGTCTGTGTTTTGTTTTGATGCCTTTTAAGGTCTGCTGTAGAATGGTTTGGATTGGCAGGATTCTCAAAGCTCATCCAGGGCACCTTCCACTATCCCAGGTTGCTCCAAGCCTTGTCCAGCCTGGCTTTGGAAAGTTCCAGGGATAGGGCAGCCACAGCTTCTCTGGGAAACCTGTGCCAGGGCCTCACCACCCTCACAGGGAAGGATTTCTTTGTAACATCTAATCTAAATTTAAAACTCTGGCTTTAAAACCTATCCCTGTATGCCTGTGTGAAAAGTCCCTTTCCATCTTTTTTATAAGCTCCCTTTAAATATTGAAAGGAACGTATCTGTGGGTCTTCAGGAGGAACAGAGAAGCAGATTATTTTACCTCCTCTAAAATAGTCTAAAAATGGGGTGCTATGTGTAGCACAGCTGAAAGTAGTGATTTTTTTTTTTTTGGGTCACCTTGACTGGGAGCCTGGTATGCTTGAAAACTATAAAATAAAAAATTCTCTAAATTTTCCACAACTGCAATTCCCCCATGTTATTTTCACATGTTGCAACAATTTGTACTTTAAAAGCACCATTTCAGTAAAGCTTAATATTGCCTCTCCTGCGTTTTAGACTTGCATAGTTGTGCAAGAGATAATTGCCTGTTTGGGAGACAAAAAAGCTAATTTTGCCTCAGGCCCTGTACTTTTTCGTAACAAAGTTGGTTCTTGTTGGGAAGCAGCTTGCAAGTGGTGAGAGTGTGGATGAGTCTGGAGGGGCGCAAATGGGTGGATGATCTGCAGGTGTGGTTTAAAAAAACAAAACAAAACAAAACAAAAAACAAAAAAAACCCCAAAAAACAAACAAACAAACAAACAAAAAAAACCCCGACCCACAAACCGTTTTTTCTGCCACACTGAATACTGGTGAACCCCTTTTCCTTTCGCCCTCTGCCTCATCTGCTGCTGCACCATGAGCTCGTGGGGATGGGGGCATCTTTGGGGGTTTTGGCAGCCACCCTGGTGGGTTCAGCGTGGGTTGTGCGCCCTCGGTGTATTTGCAGTTGTGTGTTTGCATCTCATTTGCTCTTATGCCATTTTTATTGGTATTAGGGGGTGTTTTTAAGTGGTTTCCATCATGCAGACATTCAGACAGTGCGCCCTGAGGCTGGTGGCTCCTTTCAGTGCCTCCCCAGGGCTCCCCACACCGCGCTGGCCCCAGGGCTGGTGGTGCCTGGGGTGGCTGGGCTGACTAAGGAGTGTCTGGTGACTCATGTCCTGGGGACACCCAGGTGATTGAGATGACCCAGAGGGGTAAATCTTCCTTCCATTTCCATGCTTCATGCTCGGGATTGTCCTCTCTCGCTCTCCCATCTCCAGTGTCTCCATCACTCTGACCTTGTGCTGTGGGTCTTCCTCAGATTCCATTGCCAGGATTATCCTTTCCCCACCTTCCCATGGGCGCTCCTCCTCCCTCCCCAGAGGCAGAGCTCTCTGTCCAGCCCTGTCCAGGTCAGGTCCTTCATCAGCTGAGCAAGAGGAGGCTCTGCTGTGGGAATGGCAGGTTGGCTGGCCAGCCACACCGATAGGTTATCAATAGT
Source organism: Onychostruthus taczanowskii (assembly GCF_017590055.1). Classification (NCBI taxonomy): domain Eukaryota; kingdom Metazoa; phylum Chordata; class Aves; order Passeriformes; family Passeridae; genus Onychostruthus; species Onychostruthus taczanowskii. Next base: position 2,834,275 of record NW_024505782.1, on the reverse strand, counting down.
AATTAATTAAGAATGTAACAAGGTTGTGTATCTGCATGGAGCAGCTTTTCTCTGTGGATGAGGGACGGGTGCTGATGAGGAGATTGTGATAGGTGACTGCTGCATGGCTGGGCTTGGGAAGGGGCTGTGCTGGTGCTGCCACTGGATGCTGTTTTCCACAAGAACCATGGTCAGGTTTTGCTCTTCCTTGGAGCTGGAGGTGCTCTAAATGAGTCTCCATGAAGGGCAAAAGGAAAAGAGAATCCTCCTCGGCCCAGACTGAGCACTGCAGAGCCCCGTGAGTGAGGCTTGCAGCTCTTCTTGTTCCAGATTGGATCCATGTAGAAGTGGCAGATCTTCAGTCCTTCCTTAGGCTGTTCCTCACCCAGGTGTACTCAGCAAGGTGACCTTGTGCTGTCTGGTGCGATGTCAGCTGAGACACCCGCACCATTTCTGACCCTCTTCTGCCTCTAGTTTTGGTTTGCAAAAGGGCTGCAGCTCACTGGGGCTCACTCAGACCTGACAAGGCACTGAAATCCCCAAGCCATGTGCTTGCTTCTTGCCCACCTGCCTCTGTGCTGGTGGTAGTGGTGGGATTGCACATTAACCCTACAAAAATTAATTTAATGGAAAAAAGCCTATTTCCATCAACCAACTCACTGTCCAGCTTTGCAAGGACCACTGTCCTCCACCTGATATTAAACTAATGATGGGGGTGAAGAGCTGGTTTATTTTTTATTGTTTTGACTTTAAACTTTGGAAGTTGTTAGTTGAAGGAGGAGTAAAAAGGGAAGCACTGAGTTTTCCTTAAAGAGGAAAAGGCTCTGGCATGCAGAAAAAGAAAAATACAACCTGGATATGTCTGCTGCAATAGCTAATTTTTGGGTCTTTTTGTTGTTTACAGCTTCTAGCACTGAGGGCCCTAGCCAGGTGTGGGATGGACGGAAGGTTTTGTAGCTCATGTAGTCAGTCACAGAAGTCCTGGTGTCTGTAAGAGTGAGAGCTGGGCTGAAGGGCTGCTGTGATGATTTGTACCAGCTGAAGCTGGAGGGAACTTCATGGCCAGGGACACCTAGCTTCTAGCACTGAGGGCCCTAGCCAGGTGTGGGATGGACGGGAGGTTTTGTAGCTCTTGTAGTCACAGAAGTCCTGGTGTCTGTAAGAGTGAGAGCTGGGCTGAAGGGCTGCTGTGATGATTTGTACCAGCTGAAGCTGGAGGGAACCTCATGGCCAGGGACACCTTCCTCTGTCCCAGGGTGCTTCAAGCCCCAACCAGCCTGGCCTGGGACACTTCCAGGGATCCAGGGACAGCCACAGTTGCTCTGGGCAACGTGTGCCAGGCTGCACCATCCTCACAGGGAGGAATTTCTTCCTTGTGATGTGTGCTCATGTGGTTCAGGAGGAGAACTTGTGTTTAGTTGGGGTTCCTCTGGGGTTTTTGTTTTTAATGAGATGCACCATCGATATAGGTATGTACAACAGAGATTTTTGTCACTTTCAAGGGTGGGCTGCTTAATTTTTCTGAAAATGGGTTTGTGACTTGCTTGTTTTTATTATGCTGGAAGTGAGGAGTGAGAGGTGGCCCAGATACAGAGAGAGTTTTGGCTGAGTATTAAAGTGTTGGTTCTGGTCCTTTTACAAGGGAAGACACAACAGGTGAAATACCAAAACACCAGGGAAAAGAGAAGAGATTGAAAAAAACATGTGATATGGTGGGGTGAAACTTCAGAAGTTGTTTGGGCATTTGGGAGATGGCTCATGAGCTGTGTGAAGGATCTGACCTAGGACAAGCCTCAGTTGTGTGGAAGGAGGAGACAAGACCTTGGGGACAGGATTACCCCAGTGATGGACGCTGGGAAAATCCCACAGCTGTTGTGAAGATGTGACCACTGATATGGGAGCAGAAGAGGTGAGACTCGAGGGGCTGGAAAACACCCAAGTTTTGAGCTTAACCTTGGAAAAATGAGGCAAAAAAGTTCTTAAGTCTTCATTTTTCCAGAGAGTGCAGCCAGGACTCTGCTGGAGCCACAGCTCTTTGGGAGACAGGGTTTGGGGAGGTCACCAGTGTGGGCACCTGGGCTGGTGTGTGCTGGGTGTCACCTTGCACACTGGCAGGGCTGGGGGACACTGCCCATGGCATTTCCCTGACAGCTCTGGTGGGAGCAGCAGAGCGGGGCGTTCCTGCACCTGGGCTCTGCTGGCCAGCCAGACCCAGCAATGGGTGGCCTCATGGCTGTGATTCCTAGTTAAAAAGCAGGGAGAAATCTGAGGAGCATGAAAGTATAAGCCTGATGCTAAAGCAAACCAGATGCTGCTCAGATCACGATGCCCCACGGTCCACTGGAGCGAGGATGCAGAGGCAGTCACCTGTAGCCTGCTTGGGGGTGGCAGGGGGGCGAGGGGAGGGAAAGCACAAGGCAGAATAATGCCTTTTTGGTTTTTCTTTTTCCTCGGGAGCGTTTTGGTCTCGCCCCTGGACAAAAGCAGGATAGTGTGGTGTGTCATTTCCTCCCCGGCAGCCATTCAGCCTGGCACCATGTGGGCTCTGCCACCCCCTCCCCTGCCCTGGGCACAGATTGCTCCTTGTTCCAGTTGTCTGTACCACCCAGGGCTTCCTTTCCAAGTTTTCTCACACCCTTTTATAGCTGTGCAGAAGAAAGCTTTAAAGCTACACAAAGGAGGAACCAAGCAGGCAGGAGGGACATCTTTAAAAAACAGGCGTGTTTCTCTGCAGAGCCACGGCGGTGGAGAAAAGCTGGGTGAGCTCTGGTGATGGCCAGCACGAAGAACAGGTTCAGCCCTTGTGTCATAGCCAGGGGGGCAGCTGGCCATGTGTTCTCTGTATCCCTGACTCTTTAAATGTGAAGTCAGCTCTTCACACCCCAGGTTTCTTTTTGTTTTCAGATCCCGGTGCAGGCACAGTGACAGGCTAGGTGGAGCAGGTCCTGAGTGGCGTAATCTGAGCAGGGGAGCACTGGATAGGGACCTGGTTGGGTGCAGTGGTCCCGATGCTCTTGGTGAAAGCATCAGCTATAGTTGTGTCTTGTACATTTTGGGGATGATGGAGAAGAGCAGCTTCCCTGTTCCTCATGCACAGAAGGAGCATTAGACTGTCCTGCTTTCTGTTTCTCATGTTTCTCTTGATCAGCAGCTCATTTCACCGAGGACCTGCCCCAGAGGCAGGACCTTTCGCCCTCACCAGTTTGCTTAGGTGGCAATCAAACAAATGACCTGGAGGCAAGCAGCAATTCATTACAGCCCTCATTTAGCATGCAATAAAATGTGCCGTATACCTTGTCTTCTGATCAATAAGTTGTATATTATACACGAGTCAATGTGTTTACATCACAAGGAGGCTTCTCGCTGCCTCCTTTCTGCTGGGCTCTCTTGGCCTGGGATGATGGATCGACGCTGGGATGCTGGGGAGGGATATTGTTAAACAGTAATTGGTTACTGAATTATTTAGCTGCACAATCCCTGTAGCAGCAACACCACCGTTCAGCGCTTAACTTGCAACTGTCTCGGCTGAGGAACAAATACAGGGCCCTGCAAGCTCAATGGAGCCGAGGCAGAATAATTCTGTAAGACTGTGCTTTAAAAAAGAGATTTACAGTTATTTTGGCCTTATGCAGTGGGAAGTGTATGCTGATTGCTTACAGGCTGCAGCCTTTTAATTTGTAAGCTGAAAATTTCTGCTGCTTTGATAAGGAAAAAATGATGTTGATCCATTGCAGGTTTCCCAAATTAAAGGTCAGCATCTCCCTGTACCCTCTGACTCCAGTGGTGTTATGTTAGCTAGGTTGTATCTCTTGGGTTCCTGTCCTGGGTCCCTACAAGAAATGGGCTGATTCACAAAGCAACCTGACTTGGCAGGCAGAAAACCCAACCCAAATGAAATGTTGTTCTCCTCAAAACCTTATTGCATGGGCATGCATCTGGCTGAACACCACCAGCCCATCCCACGCCTGGTTCCACAGTGGTGATGCTCTCCTTGCACTAACCTGCATCAGAACCTCACCACACACGGTTTCCTCCTGAATTTTCAGGTTGGCACTTGCTGAAAGTCCTCTACTTCTGAGATGCACTGAGAAAATCTTCCTGCAGATTCTGCTCCAGAACAAAGCCTGCTCTTGATTTGTGTTTCCCTGCATATTGCAGGCAGCAGAGCCAGGAAGGAGGCACTGCACACTGACACCTCTTTGTACCAAGTCCCCTGTGAGTGCAGCCCTTCTCTTGAAGCTGTTCCCTTTCCTCCCCTGCCAGGCAGTTCCTTTTGTCCCTTTGGTGCCTGTGTGTGTAGGAGTATGTAAGAATGATCTGGTGACTCTTCAGGATTTGGTTGGAACTGGCCTGAGATGTGGTGGTTTGAACTTAATTCTTCCTTGTAGGTGCTGCATGTGTTCTCAGTGTGGATGGCAAGAGCCTGATTTGATGCCCTTCTCTTTTAACTAAAAGCCCAAAGCATTTATTTTGCTCCTGTGGTGGATGACAAGCTGGGAGGAGTGGTGGGGAAGGAGGTGCAGGCTGTTTGCAGGGGGTTGTTCTCAAGCTGGTTGTCCCAGCAGTGCCTTGTGTTTGCCATGGGATGGGTGTTCCCTCACTGCTTTGTTGGAGTTCATTTGGCATTGAGGAATAGGAGGTTCCACTAATTTAGGAGTGAGGAATGTCATCCATGGCACACCCCAGAGCAGAAGAGGGTCTCCCTGAGCATCACCAGGGACCTGCAGCTAAAACTTTTCCATCCATCATGTAAGCAAGGCCACCACTGGGTGCTCTGTTGACTTCCCCAAGCACAATTTGGTTATTGCTATTAATTTTACTAACTTGCTCCAGTGCCTGGAATATCCAGCACTGGGACAGGGCTCTGCTTTGCTGCATAGGGCATAAATATTCTGCTTGAAAGTCCCAAATGCCCTTGTCCAGTCCCACAGCAGGAGGTTTGATGCTTGCCAGTCCAGCCCAGCTTTGTTTTTCCTCCCCTTCTTGCAATTCTTGTAACTCTGTGTAACCAAGAGCAGGATCCAGCCCTGTGATTCAGACCTTCCCAAAGACACATCTCGGGGAAGATTAATCTCCCTAATGGAAGCTGGGCTAGAGAACAGCTGCGACTTTCAAACCCTGGTCCCAAATAAACCAGGGAGATCTGGGAGGCTTGTAACTTTCTGAGCAAGTGATGTATAAAGCTAAATAGTTGCAATTAACTTCAAAGCATGAAACAGTCCAAGCAAGAACAGTTCAAGAAAAAGAAAAATAAAAAAGAAAAAAATAAAATATTCATTCCTATATTTGTGTTAAAAATGGGTTGACTTTTTGTGTCACATTAGCTGTGCCTTTATTATAAAGAAGATTTTTTAAAATTCTGAATTCTAATGGGTAACTGATAATGGAGTTCTCCCTTTCCTTGGAGTAGTGTCGTTCTGTCACTGGAGGGAGCTGCCTGAAGCTGGTATGTTAGGAAACAGGGTTATTGTTGTGTAAATCAGTGTGAGGTCACTTAATTAAACACAGCCAGGGCTTTGTGGGTCTCTGAAGACCGCGGTGGAGAGGTGGCTGAAGCAGAGGGGGTGGCAGGGCTGGTGCAGGGGATGGGGACAGAGCCTTTGGCACAGTCCCTCTAGACCTGTACTTGATCTGCCTTGTAGCTGATGGAATCTGGCATGGATAGATGGATGGAGAGCATGGGAAGACCACAGGGAGCTTTAAACTTTGCCCACCTTCCTGTGTGGTTTTTTTTGGGGCGCTGCCTGGGCCCTGTGCATGCACCCCAAGCCTGGAGGATCTGGCTGGTGCTTCCCAGGCACCCTCCAGCAGCCCGGGCAGTGCAGCCCCACTGTCTCCTTCCTGCACGGAAATGCCGGGTGAGTTTCTTCCGAAACAAACTCCACGTTGGCAAGGCAGCCCCGTCTCTGTTTCATGCATCCTTGCCTTCAGTGTGGGGCTGGAGCTTGCATCCCAGGAAAATAATACATGTCCAGGAGGCCAAGACAAACACTGTCTGCCTGCTTTTTTTATGACCTCTTGTTGCTCCTCCCAGCCATCACCACTATTCCCTTAATAGGGGACTTCTTGATCTCCAGAGGGAACTTCCTCACTTCCCAGGGTTAAAACCAAGGTGGCTGGCAAAGGGAAGGCCTGGAGAAACAGGGGGCTCATGCTCCCTGCAGCCCTTTGCATGGCAGTGTTTTGATTTAGAACCTCATTCTGGCTCAGAACTGGGGATGATCAGGTTTTTAACTGCCAGAGGGCAATGTTAAATGGAATATTGGGAAGAAATTTTCCTTTGGGTGGTGAGGCCCTGCCACAGGTTTCCCAGAGCAGCTGTGTTTGTCCCTGGAAGTGTTCAAGGCCAGGATGGACGGGGCTTGGGGCAACGCAGGATAGTGGAAGGTGTCCCTGCTGATAGTTGAGGTGGTGTGTAAGGTCCCATCCAACCCAAACCATGCTGTGGTCCTGTGGAAAGGACTGTTAGGTTTTAGTGGAAGTGCAGGCAGTGCATTTTGATGAGAGGTGAGATGCTCCAGGTGCCAGCCGTCTCCCCCAGGACTAACCCAGCAGCAAGTCTCGTCCTGGTGACTTCAGGCACAGACGGTGGCCCCAAAACCCCCAGGGCCCTGTGAAAACCCTACCTGGAACATTGGGTAGATGCAAATGATTCAGCACAAATCTTGGGACTGCAACATCAGCATTCTACTTGAAGCTCCAACTTCTGGTACCAGATGATGGAGTGGGCTGCCCACCCTGGTCAGTGGACTCTCTCAGGGGAGAGCAGGATGAACTTCTGTCTTCATGGTTTGGAGTAGAAGCTCAGAATCTTGTCTGCCATTCAGACTTAGAGGCAAAGAAGTAATTTGTTTAAGCCATGGGAATTTTTTTCGTTTGGAAACTGCCAGGGGGGTTTTGAACCTCCAGGGCTTGCAGTTCCAAGTGTGACAATTAAAAGTTTGGGGTTATTTAGTGAACTCTGCATAGCTGTTTTTCCTCTTTCATAGCTCCATCATACCTTCTAATTAATTCCCTTTAATTGCTTTTAATTTCCTTTCCTCCTTATTTCTCCTTCCGTATAACTAGTGCTGTCATCCTTTTAGTTTGCCTTTCATGTTGGAGACTCTCTATTTGATTTCGTTTCATCCACATTGTGTCTTGCAGCTATTTCATTCCTGGAAAGCTCCAGCTCCAGAGATAAAATCTAAGTGGATTCAGAGAACCTGAAAGGATCGCATGCTTCATGGCTTTCCCTTCAGTAATATGGGAGATAAACAGGATGTAATAAAGGATCCATCCCTCCTTGGAAAAGGGCCATTTCCCGTCACCTGTATTTTTGTGGTACCGTCATGCCAGGGATGCTCTTAGTCACCAGTGACAAGATAAAGAGGCTGCTGGTCCCTGGTGCTGGCGGGTGTCTGAGGCTGGAACGGGCCCTGGGATGACACACTGTCTCTTGATTTACCACCACTGCTCTTCCCAGCAGCATTCCCACTGCTGGGACGTGGCCTGGCAGCCTGCTGGCAGCCCTGGTCCCTGCCTGGATGGAGGGGACACAGGGAGGGTGGCAGCGCGCTGGTTTTGGCCAGATAAGGTCAAGTTATTAAAATCTTGGCATTTATCTTTGAGAGCTTTTGGTTTTAATGTGCACCAAGGGTGCTGTGTGTTTTGACTGAGGTACTCAGTCAAAAAATACTTTCCAGCCCAGTCAAAAATTAAAAAATAGAAGTGAGCAAAGCCTCTTTTGTACACTCAGAAGAGTCCTGAGGGGTTGGATGTATAGGTGACTATCAGCAGAACTCCATGTAATTTGGTCAATATTCACCATCTGAAGAGCTCCATGGAAGTTGGTCAATATTCACCTTTTGAGGAGCTGGCTGCAGGGTGGGAATTGTAGATCAAGGTTTTTCTTGAATGGGAATCAAATTGCTTTGTCTAATCTAGCATTTTTTTCCTGCTGCTCCTCCATTCATAATGGTATTTTAGCACTGCCTGCCTTGATGTTTTTCACCCAACAGAGCTAAGTGGGGGCTTCCTCTCTTTTCCTTGGAAAAAATGACCAGCAGCATCTAGTTCTGTTTGGAGTTGGCCCAGTTACCTGCTTTATGTTGTAATGCTGGTAAAACCCTGGAGGAGTTAACACTGGGATCATGAGGAATGTGGCTGGAACTGCCAACTGGGGACTTTGGTGGTGGGGGAAGTTCCAGTACTCTGGCTGGGGAATAGAAGGTGGCATGGAGCACCAGGGGCTGTCCCAGCTGCTGTGAGCTGGGGGCAAGCACCTCTGCTAGGATTGGATTGTGGGGCAGTTCTTTAGAACCTGGTGAAGAAACTTTGGGCTAATCAAGGTGCTGGAAGGAAGGAAGGAAGGAAGGAAGGAAGGAAGGAAGGAAGGAAGGAAGGAAGGAAGGAAGGAAGGAAAAAGCTGAATTTATGTGGAAATTGACAGTAGAAGAAGCTGTGGGAGGAATGTGATCCCAGGACTTCGAGGTGCCAAGAAGAGCAGAGCTAGAGACAAACAACTTCTGCCACCAAAAAGACTGACTCACGCTGCCTTGGAAGTTTGTAATGGATTATTGGTGTTATTTTACTGGCAGTGTGAATGGTAGTAGAAGCAGTTGAGCCTTGGAGGGTCCCCTGGCAGCCCTCCCTGAGTCAGTAACCTGTTCTGGTGGGTGTCTGTCATGGTGAGTTGGTGCAGCAGAAGGAGTGGGAGATCCTCAGGGCTGGTCAGTGAGCTGTAGGGTCTGTTTCTTCAGATTCTAGCAGCCTAAAGCCCCCTTTCAGGAGGATGCAGAACTAATGAGGTTTTAGTGCAGTATCCTTTTTTGATAGGGGAGAACTCCCAGAGCTCTCTGCTCTGTCCAGGTGGGACCAAGCTGTGGGCAGGAGCTGGTGGCCTCCAGGTTAGCCCTGGGGCTGTCCCTGCTGTCTGGGAGCCTGGGACTGAAGTGGCTCTGGGCCAGGCAAGTCTCCAGGATGTACTATTTTGCAATAAACTGATCTGAGCACTTTGTGCCTTTGCATTTGAGTGTGAATCATCCTGGTGAGAACTAAGAGTGAGCAATCTCTGGAGATGGCAGTGGGGCAGGTTGGTGGCAGCCCCGGGCTGGGTGGCAGTTTTGGGGGAGCCTCCTTGTCCCCATCCTGTCTGGGCATGTCCTTGTGGCTGAATCTGGGGCTGAGGGACAGCAGCTGCATGCAGACTTGACCCCTGGTCCTAAGAGCAGCATCTTCTCGGATCCTTGGTGGAATTAGGGAATAGTTGAATAGTTAGGGTTGGAAGATTGTCTTCTCCAGCCCTCTGCAATGAGGAGAGATGTCTTGAAAAAGACCAGGTTGCTCAGAGCCCCACCCAGCCTGACCTTGAACACTTCCAGGGATGGAGCTGCCCCAACTTCTTTGGGCAACCTGTGCCAGGGCGTCACCATCCTCTGTGAAAAAATTGCATCCTTCTACCTAGTGAAAACTTACCTTCTCTAAATTTACAATCATCATGGTGATAGGCCCTGCTAAAAGGTTTGTCTCCATCTTTCTTAGAAACCCCTTTCAGCCTCTTTAGCAGGTACTCTAAGAGAGAAAAAGGGTCTCTCTTCTCCAGGTGAACACCACCAGCCTGGCTCCAGAGCAGAGGGGATCCAGCCCTTGGAGCATCTCTGGCTTCCTCCAGCAGGTCCAAGCAGCAGGAGTTGTAGATCCTTCTCCAGGGTGTGATGAGGAGATGCATAAAAATGCTCTTTGGCATAAAAAGCCACCGCAAAAAAAGTTTTGGGGAGCCAGCCTTGGGCTACTGCCCCACCCTGGGAGCTTGGCATCCCCCTGAGCCAGACAGGATGCTTTATTTCCTTGGCAGCCGGGCTCCCGGCCGAGCATCCCTCGGCACTGTGCTCTGACTCTTCCCGCTCCCATCTTAATAACCATAAAGATCGGGGTTGCCAAGGTCTTCCCGTTGCTATAGTGAGATTAGATAGGGCAAAGTGCTGCATTCCCTCTGCTGAGGGGAGAAATCGCTCCCATCCCTTCCCTGGGCTTCACCAGCCAGGTTTTTTTCCCATCCACCAGCAGCTACTAATTGCACCTGAAAGACACGCCACGTATTTCACTGCAATTAATACTTCATAGCTTTAAAAAAAAAAAAAAAAAGGGAATTAAAAAAAAATAAAAATTTAATTATCGAGGCATTTTCTCCTGGAACCAACTTAAAGAGACTCTCCGGCTGGAACGAGTTTGCAGCGCTAAACTGTGAAGTTAAAATATTTATCTTCATAAACACGTCACTCGAGCCGCGCTACTCCTCACAGGGTCATTAGCAAGAGGCACGTTAGTCCAATCAGGAGGTGCCTGGGAGACAGAGATTTGCCTTTTGCTTCTGGGCGGGGTTAGGAGATGATTTATTAAACGAATTTGAGAGCTGTGAGTCTGGCCAGACCTCTGAGTCAAACCGCTGTAGGAAAAAAAAGAAAAAAAATCCCACCAGCTGGAGCTTCTGCAGGCAGAAGATGGGGTGCAGTCATTTCGGTACTGTTGGTTTGCTGATGTGGAGGTGTTCTCCCCAAAAACTCCCGAGGACGTACAGCAACTGATCCAGGGAGCCATCATATTGCAGGAGGTAGTTTGCATTTTAATTTTCTTAGGTTTAATTTTAGTTTTCTCAGGTTTTATTTTCACTTTCTCAGTTTTTACTGTAATTTCCTTGGTGCACCTGTGGATGGGGCTTGGGTGGGTTTATGGAAGAATTCTGGTGGTATTTCCCTGAGTGCAGGAGCACACAGCTTAGGGCATGGCATGTTGTCACGTCCCTCTACCTCCTCTTTTGGGTTTAAAATGTTGATTTTGAGGCCGTGAAGTTTAACCCCTGTAACCCAGTGCCAGACATGCCCTGGAGAGTGATGTCTGTGATCTGCTCAGCGTGTGGGGAGGGGATGGAGAGTTTAGGTAATAATGTGTTTTTTGGACTTGAGCTTGTATTTTGTGCATGTTGGGTGCTGGCATGGCAGGACATGGAGTGGGGTGAAGGACATGGGTCTTCTGGAGGTGTAGTGCACTTCCCAAAACTAATTTCTTTCCTGGGGAGCCAGAGGTGTTTGTTTGTGTCTATAAACTTCTCTGCTCCTGAGAGTGGGGAGGAACATGTAAGGTAAGAGCTTGTGGTGGCCCCGTATCCTGGGAGAAGGTCCTTGGCTGAGACAGTGGCAGAGCCTGGTAAAGATTACTCAGGCTGTAGATCTGTCACTGGGTGTTCCCCCTCTGAAATCCCCTTCTGCTCCTTGGGTCCCCATCAATTTATTTATACAAACCACACGGGCAATGTCACAGGGTCTGACCAACATTGTTTCTGGGTCTTGCACACGAGTTGATGCATGGGGCTCACCCCTTGCTGCAGCTTGGGTAGGGGGAGAGGGGTTGAAGAAATGTGTGATACCTGCCAAGTAGCACAAGTTCAGAACGGAGGAAAGCAAAAAGAAAGATGCTTTTGGTGGTGTGGAAGGGCTTTTGTGTCCCATCCTCTGTGCAGAGAGATGTAGCCTGAGCAAGGCAGAAATACATCAGTCTTCCTTCCCAGCAGCAAACCTCGACCTTGAGTGAAATTTTTGGAATCAGATCTCCTGAGCAGCACTTGGAGCTGTCTTCACAAAGAGGACTGTTGCTAGAGACCCCGTTTGCTGTAGGAAACCAGTTCTTGCAGACATTTTCCAGTAGGTCCCAGTTTGTGCCATCTGCCCTCCTCTCTCAGTCTCTGTCTGCCGACCTTCCCTGGATGTGCTGAGCCTCACAGCCCGACGTGTCTGTCAGGTGAGCTTTCCCTTTCTTTGCTGGAAGATTTGCAGTAGCAAACATCACTTGATGTTTGACTCTCTGGTGTGCTCTGCTTCAGCAACCTCAAATCTTGATTCTTTCCTTGTGCCCACCGCTGGTCTTGGCTTGAGGGCGGACTGGGAAGCACCCAATGCTCTCCAGGTGCTCTGTTCACCTGGTTTTTTTGGTAGGTCTGTAATGATTTGATCCTCTTCCAGCAGTGATGGCACAGGGTGTTTTCAGCACTGATCACTTGAAGGAGGTGTATTTAAGGGCTACACCCTGGTGGTAAATGAAAGGCTGAAAATTCTCTGAGCGGCCAGAGCCCTCCTGCCAGACAAACCCAGATCTTTTGGCTGCAGCAGGACCTAACCACCATTTCTGGGGAGTTTTATTGGCTGCCCTTTTCCAGCAGAAGGTTCCTGCTGCTTGCAGCTGCCACATCCTTGGCTTACAGGAACCTTTTGAAGGAGCTTCTGCTTCACCATGGTGGGGCCAAGTGTGGCATTGTAGCTGGTGTCCCAGGCAGGTGGACCGGGATGATTTCTGGACTCAGTCCTCTGCCTTTTTGATATGAAACAGAGGAGGGAGCCCCTGGTATGTGCTCCCATTTTGGCTTCTGTGCCAGTGGAGTTGTGACTCCACGTGGGGAAGGGACCTGGTAGAACCTTGGCCCTGGAATGAAACCCACCTGTGGATGTCCAGGTGAGGAAGTCTCTGGAAAGCCACGTGTGCTGAATGGCATGGTTGCCCTTGGTGGAGTGAGTTTATTACAGTTTTGGGGAGAAGAGTGTTTTGGGAATGTGTAGAACTTGCTATAAGATGCCCTAGGGATTCCCAGGGATGTCTAAAACTTACTGGGATTTTTAGGGAAGGACCAAGAGTACCGAAAATGAGGGATCAGAGGGCTGGTGAAGAATACATGAGGGGAAAATAAAGGGAAAAGCAGAATAAAACCAGCTTCCCCTCATATGGGGATAAGGATGGGGATGTCACAGCTGGGGTGAGGGCTGGATCTTGATGTCTAGGGGTGTTTACTGGATGGTGGATGGGAGGAAGGTGTCTGGGCTAATGATGAGGTCGATGGTGGATTGGTAGGGGGAATGGGAAGCAAAGTAGCATCAACAGGCTCTAAGGGAGCAATTCCATAGAGTGTTGTGAAACTACCAGGGACTTTTGAGAGTGTGGAGCATGTCATACCTGGAAAAGTGAGTGGTGCTTACAGCTGATAAATTATTCAACTGGCTTTTTCCATACTCTGTGGGTGAGGGGGTGACGTGTTTGAGCAATCTGCTCAGCCCTCACCCAGCCTGAGAAGCAGCAGATGCCCACGAGCAGGTAGGTACCAGCCACAGTGAAATCATCCTTGTGTGACTGCTGCATGGGGAATATGGGGAAGAAGCTGGAAGCAGAGAGGGAGGTGAGCCTTTTACTTGTTCCAGGGCACTTGGATCTGTTCTGTGGATTTTGGGGTGTCCAGTTCTCTAGCATTGTGGCTGGTGCTGCCAGCTGTGGTACCCATCTCCTGCTCCCTGAGCCGTGCCAGAGGACATGCATTATGCATGGCCACTAAAACTCTCACCCTGTTGCTTCTGATTACAGGGAAATTACGGGTTACTGGGCCAGACTGTGCAGCCGGTGACGTCTGTGGGGCTTTGATGCCCCGAGCACAATTCGGTCAATGATGCATTGCTAAGTGCAGGTGCTCAGCAGCAGCCTGACCTCAGCCCTGGAGCTCTTCGTTATCCCAAGCCTGGATTTCACAGGGAATTTGCAAGCCCTGAGACTTGCCTCAAATAGTTTGTGTGATTTTTTTGTTTTTATTTTATTTTTTTTACAGCCTTGCAAAGCTTTGGCAAAGCATCTGGGTGCTGTTTCCCGTGACTCAGAGGGTAAATAGCAGTTGCTGTGCTCACCTGGTTTTCTTGCTAAAAATGAACGGGGAGCAGTTCAGGGGCTTGTTTCCTTCTTGTTTCCTTCTATTTCAGGCGAGTTCATCTCTGATTATGGGCTGTCAAACTTCAGAAATTCCTAGCTGCCTGTCCACTCTCTAATTTTTTATTTTATTTTAAATGAAACAGAAAAGGAACACAGCCCTTCTTCAGTGGAAAGTCATAAATACTCCTAGGAGCAGGTGGATTTTGCCCCTGGTGTACAGCAGATGGGTAGAGATGCAAGTATGGGGAGGAGCCCAATTTTTTGGCAGTGGGCAGTAAGTACCAAGAAGCTTTATCATGAGCACATCAAAATATTTATGTCCAGCTCCACAGATTTCCCTTGGGCCATTTGTTGTGACATGTTATGCTGGGAATGTCATGAAGAGGAGGGCTGTCTTTCTCTGCTACTTTTAAGACCTACCAAACTGTAATTATAGTCATTATTTCAAGGCTGTTTCCCATTTTGTGGTAGGCAGAAGGATGGGGCTGAGCAGTGAAGGCGTTGGAGGTGGTGTGGATTTACATCCTGGCAGGGCTGTGCTTGGTGTTGGAGGAGATGGGGAGGTGCTGTTGTGAGTCTGGGAAGAGGTGTCTGCACAGTCTGTGCTCTCACAATCACAAAGGCACACACAAGCACCACTGCACACACTTTAATATTCATGTTGGACCTGTGCCCCTGTGCTGTGGGACCATGATGTGTCCCTCTGCCACATGCTGGAGCTTGCTGAGATCACCTTGGCTTGCAGGGGACTGGGATAAGATGGAGCCATGGGAAAAGGCTGGGAGAGCTGGGAGCATTCCGCCTCTCTCCAGGGAGATCTTAATGCCCCTTTCAGTGCCTACGTGGAAGATGGGGACAGAGTCCTTAGCAGTTGCAATAGGACAAGAGATAACAGTTGTAACCTAAAAGAGAGTCTGTTTAAAGTAGACAAAATGGTGAAGGTTTTTACAATGAGGCTGGTGAAACAATGGCGCAGGTTGCCCAGAAAGGTAATGCATGCTCCATCCCTGGAGGCATTCAAGGCCAGATTGAATGGGGCTCTGAGCAACAAGGTCTAGTTGAAGATGTCCCTGTTCATGGCAGGGTGTTGACTTAGATGACCTTAAAGTGCCTCTTCCACCTCTAACCTGTCTGTGATCCCTCCTGGATTCTGGCATCAGTCAGCTCTTACATGCAGCTGGGAATGCTGCTGATGTCCACACTTGCTGCAGAACAGGTAATGACAGACAGGCCAACTTGTGGGAGGAAATAAGGTAAGGACAAGTGGCAAAAAGTAGATGTTGAGGGCTGTAATTCATCCTAGGAGGTGAGAGTTCCCTGGGGGGAGACTGGGGTGTTTCCCTCCTTTGGCCACTGCCTGCCCGTGTGACCACAACAGGTCACTCCAGGTTTTGTGTTTCCATTGCCTTGCTTGTGGAGCATCTCTCTCCTTTTCCAGGGCAGAAGATGTTTTTGATGTTGAAAGTGAAGCAGTAGTAGCTGGCCTAGCATGATAATAAGCCCTCCTGGCAAGGTCTGTGGACCTCTCTGTAATATGCTCAGGGAATTGTAAGGATGCAACATTCAGGCAGTGCCCAAAGACAGTAGCTATGGTTCTTCTGATGTCTCTGTCCTTAAGGAGGTAGAGGATGTTAAGGTCTGCAGTGAAATGATCCTGACTTACACTAGTTATCCAGACTTTTAGATAGTTGCCTCATAAAACATGCACAAAATTCCAAACTCAAAATAACAAATGGCTTGGATTTCCCCCCTTTCTTTTCAAATACAAGGAGCCCCAAAGTTTGTTATTTTGGTCCTGGAAAACTTTATAGAAGGCAGTGATGGATTGGCATGGGTGGGACGATCACCTGGAAGGGAAGAGGTAAATTAAGGAGTTTTTGGGTAATGAAAAGGAATTGGGGAGCTTTGGACTGCTGGTCATCCAGTTAACCTAAGTGTAGCCAAGGTGTGTCCATCTTCATGAAAATGAAGACATTGGGAGGGGCTGCCCAGCAGGGTGTGGGATTCCCCATCCCTGGAGGTGTCCAAGGAATGCCTGGATGTGACACTCAGTGCTCTGGTGACAAGGTGGGGGTCAGGCACAGGTTGGACTGGATGGTCTGTGAGCTCTTTTCCAACCTGGATTCTTCTGGGATTCTGTGATCCCACTGGGGTGTGGTATCATCACTGTGTACAGTGTAGCTGGTGGGAGGTGGGAATGGCTCCAGAAGGAGAGGACTTGGGCTATGGAATTGGCTGCCAAGGCAGGAGCACACAGCTCAGTCCGTTCTGCCAGGAGGCTGGAGCTGAATTTGTGCTGGGGCTCATTTCTGCTGATGAGCAAAGGGCAAACCTTGAGGTCCAGCTGCTCCACGGGTGGGTTGGTGCTTCAGGACAGAACAGGCTTGGGTTAATGCAAAGTAATTCAGATCTGGGAAGGAGTGTGCTTTTATTCTCCCTTTTAAATCTTCTTTGCGTTCGTCACATATAATTTCTGCTCAGGCTCCATGCATGACCTTGACCAAGCCACTCTAGGCTGAGTTACATGAAATTGATTTTGGTAGGTACCTAAATAAAGGGCTGGAATCTCTTGTTTACCTGGTCCTCAGCTGTGGAGCCCATAAGTTAATTCCATGTGGAAGACTCAAGCACATAGGCTTGAGTATTCTTAGATGCTAATTGAATTCCTGAGCTCTTATTTCTACCTGGGGAAGGCAGAGACAATACTTTTCTCCCAGGCTCTGGGAGGTTTATGAAGCACCTGGGAATATGGGGCTGCAACAGCATGGAGATTTGCAGAAAAAAATAGAGGGGAATTGGCCAAGATACTCCTTGTGATTGAGATTTGTAAAGCCAGCTGATGCCTGTGATCACAGACTGCTGAGGGTGGATCTTCCAGGTCTCTGCTGCTCCAGCTCTTTTCTCGTCTGTGGGTGGAGGTAGCTGGAATTTCAGGCCACAAATCCCCAGGAGACCATCTGAGCAAGTTTATTTTGCTGTAGCTTTTTGCTTCTAGTCAAGGGGCCTCCTTCCTTCCCCTTCAAACCCTTCCTTTGCTCTGCGTTTCCTCCTCTGAAATCCTGTTTCCTTCTTCCCACCAGGATTCCCTCCCTACCAAGACAATCCAAGCTGCTTATTTTAATGTTTGAGATAGATATAACATATGATTGAGGGTCTGTGCACCTGCATTTCAAAGTGACTGCAGTGCCTCTGGTTTTTCCAAAGAGCTACTGCCTGCTGTTACTGGCCCGGAGGAGGCTGGCATCTTGGAGAAGTGTTTTTTGAAGGAGGTGACTCTGTGCTGGGGTTCAGAGATGAAATGTGTGCTGGTGATTCCCTTCTGAGGGCTTTCCAAGCCCTTATTCCCACCTCCACCTACCCAGGGAGCAGTCTGGAGGAGTACCAGCTCTCATTTCTCCTCACTTTGCTCTCATTTGGAAGGGTGCAGCTCTGATCGGTGCTGCTGAGAGCGTTGCCCCTGCGTGGTGATGGAGGAGTAAGTCCGGGTTTTTAATCACTTGTTCCAAGTGTAATTCCCAGGCTGTTCTGAGTCACGTCAGGAGCTGCAGAACAAGGCACCCCCATCCCTCACGCTGGCAGGCGATGACATCGGTGAGGAGGAGCACTCCCAGCCCTGCCTGCCGTGCCCTGGCACTGGGAAAAACGAGGGCCCTGTCTGGTAGGAAAAAGAAATGCAAGGGGTAAAACACAAGCCAGAGGGTGATTTGCCGCAGTGACAGTAAGTGTGACTTTTGAAAATTGGCTTGGGGCCGTGTTGCAGGTCCAAGGTGTGGTGTAGAGCGCACGCATGAGCACCACAAGACACGTGGCAGCCAGAGGAGGTGTTGCATCTCAGGAGGAGGCTGTGGCTCAGGAGGCACCTTCTCCCTGCAACACAGGGTGCTTAAGCAGTGCAAAGATGTGGCTTTTGGAGGAGGAGGAAGAGGATGCAGTGGTGCCTCCTGATGCTGCCTGGTGAAGTGGTGGATGCCCCATCCTTGGAAATATTCAAGGCCGGGACTCTGAGCCTGATGTAGTTGATGTCCCTGCCCATGGCAGGGATGTTGACTAGATGACTTTTAAAGATCCCTTCCAACCTGAAGTTCTAGGATTCTGTGATTCCCAGGAGCTCTGTGTTTCCCATAAAGCTGATTTGGATGAAAGCCAGAGAAATACCAAGCTAGGTCTGTGTATGCCCAGATATGAACAGTGAGGAGAAGCAGTCTCCTAGGAGAAGGATGAGGTTTTTGGGAGGGAAGCATCCCATCTCCCTCAGCCCAGCAGGCTGGGAAAGATTGGGTTTAACATCTCATTATTGCAGTTGCACTCAGGAGACGAGGCAGTTTTACTTTATTTTGATATTAAAGACATTCTTTAAAGACGTGTCAGCCCATAGGCTGCCACTTTTAGAGTTAGAAAATTTTATCTGCTTGCCTGGGGTGTATTTGAGAACAGCAAGGAAGAGACTGTATTAGATTAGTAAGTGAAGGTTTAATTAATTGTCATTATTTGCATAATAGTGTCCTCTAATTAATAGGTAATGGGCAGCCTCTGAATTAATGCACAAGTGGGATCTCCAGTGATGCCATCAGAGAAGGGGTTTTATTGCTGGGAAATGCAGTTTTGCTTAGTCTTTTTAGTAAATTTAGTAACTGTGAGAGCCAAAGGGTGTCTGTGACAGTGTGCTGTGCCTGGAGTGGCAGGGTCTTTTAGGGACAGCACACATCTTCCCTAAATGCATCAGACCTGGAATGCAACCAGGGTTTTGTTCAAGTCTGTTGCTGGCCTGCTGCAGGCAGAGGCCAGAGAAGAAGCTATTCTTGTGTTTTATTCTGTCTTCAGTAGCTTGGAAAGTGGTTTCTTGTATCATGGCTGTGGTTTTCCTCTCCTTTTTGTTCTTAAAAACCCCTCATGCTGTCATTTTGGTGTCCCTTCTTCAGCTGGTGGATTCTTTTCTGCTGGTCTACAGGCACATGAATGGTTCCAGTCACAGATACATGCGGTGGGGGATCTCTCCATTTCTATTTCTCCCTTCTTTTTCTTGCCTAGATTATGACAGTGTTTGTGGTAAGGGGAATGGGGTGGCATGGAATGACTTAAGATACAGGTCTTGGTGTAAGGCAAAGCCTGGTGTTAAATTTGGGGATGGAAAGGAGACAGAAGATGGGGGGCCGGCCTCTTCTCTGTAGATAGGTCCTGGCAGTAGGTAGGATTCCAGGCTGAGAGAATGCAGGATGCTGTCAGCATCCTGGAGCATTCATCACGTGAGAACAGACAGGCAGAGGGATGCAGGTGTGGGAGAACACTGGGGAAGCAGTGGGGCATAGATCCAGCATAGCTGTTTCTTCATTTTCCTATCAAACCATCCTAAACCTGTCCCACCTTAATTTTAAAGTATATTTTGTCCCTTGTCAGCCTAGTGATTAAAGCAGTTTTCCCTACATCCTAATATGCACTTAGACATTGGCATGGGTTTCCCACAGAAGTTGTGGGTGCTCCTGGATCCCGGGAAGTGTCCAAGGCCAGGTTGGATGGGGCTTGGAGCCACCTGGGACAGTGGAAGGTGTCCCTGCCCATGGCAGGGGGTGGAATGGATGAGCTTCAAGGTCCCCTCCAAGCCAAACCATTCCGTGGTGTTATTTCCTGCAGTGATAATCCTGCTGCTTTCAGAGAGATGGGTGTGGACGTGGTTTTGGCTCTGTGTTGGAATTTGCACCTGCTTGTACCCCAGAGAGCTGAGACCTTAGAGCTCATTTAATTTTCTTTCAGTTAATCCACTCCCTATCATCAAATGAAAACTTCAGTTATGTACCCAGGGAGTTTTTCCTCTCGTTTTCCACTGAACTCTTGTGAGATGCCATGATCTTTGAGTGATGGTTATAGGCTCTGTCAGAGGAGAAGCATCATACTGACAGACAGCAGGTATTTTGGAACTAAATGACACAAAAAAAAAAAAAAAAAAAAGACCTGGTTGTGGAAGTAAAGAATGTGTATTTTTGTTGCTTCTGTGGTTGTGAACAATCTCTCCTCACCAAAGGCAGCTCTTCAAGAGAGGAAGCACAATTTGGCTAAAATTGCTTGAATGAGGTCATAAAATTATACACCATGAATGGTCCTGTTATTCACGAAGGACAGTTGTTTGGATGGAAATTGCTGAAGACCTTTCACTGGTACAGCGGGGAAAAGGGAGAGATTTCATGAGCCTCCCAGAATTTAGCTGCTGAGGGGATTAATACTGATGTAACAGCCAAATACTCTGTTAGAGACCATTTGTACTCTACAGTACTCCTAGGGCTATTGCTCCTTGCATGTGGTCTTGAGCAGAGCTCATCAGATACTGCCTGCAAGAAAGTACCTTTGTGTCATTCCTTAAATGTCAAAATGTGTATTCAGCACCCCCTTTTCGAAAGCCTGGAGCTCTTCCTTGCCATTGCCCCTTTAGGTGAGCCACTGCTCATGCATGGGGTGCTTCTGGATGTGGGATTGGTGGGAGAAATCCCTGGTGCAGTAGGATGCAGGGGATACTCCACTCACCTGGAATGACAGAGAACTGCTACATGAGCAAAATAGTTACCAAAATTATCTGCTGTGCCAATCAACAAGGCCAGGGCTTCTTCTTGCAGAAGAGAGTCAAGGAACCTTTAGTGCATCTTGCTTGGAAGAGTGCATGTGTGTCAAGCCTTGGATATGCCACCTTAATGCAGTGTACCAACACAGTCCAGTACCAACACACCTGGCATGCCTAAGAGGATTTCCTTCATGAGCTTGCTTTTCAGATGGAGGATTCAATTTGAATTTATACCAGCAGGTTTTTTAGTTTAGGAGTCCAGAGAAAAGGAGCAGTCTCCTTAGAAATATTAAACTGACAGAAGGCAGGTTCACATTAGATATTGGGAAGGAATTGCTGGCTGTGAGGCTGGGCAGGCCCTGGCACAGGGTGCCCAGAGCAGCTGTGGCTGCCCCTGGATCCCTAAAGTGTCCAAGGCCAGGCTTGGATGGGGCTTGGAGCAACCTGGAACAGTGGAAGGTGTCCCTGCCCATGGCAGGGGGTGGCCCTGGATGAGCTTTAAGGTCCCTTCCAACACAAATCATTTTAGGATTCCCAGAAGCCTTGTATTTCTCATAGGATTGCTTTTTAATTTTTTTTGTAGTTCAGCAGATGAAGAGCCAACTTCATTTAATAAGGGATGTTGGCTGAGCTTCAGGGCATGGATTAAATACAGCAGTGTGTGGGGAATGGAGAAAAGGCTGAATGCAAAGAGGCTGGTTCTTCTGTCCCTAACCTCAAAAAAAGCAAGAGGTAAAGCGATCCAGAGAAAGGACAACAGGAGAGAAAAGCAAAATATAGATCTTTCTGTTTTCTTTTTTTTCTTTTTTTTTTTTTTTTTCCTTCCTATTGCATTAGTTCTTTTTTCTACAGGTGCCTTACAAAAGCAGTGTTTTGTCATCTTCTGTATTTCATACCTCCTGTGTCCGTGCCAGGATACCAGCTTTTATATGGTGGACAATGGGAGTGCAGCTGGCACTGAGCCACAGCCTGAGCTGTTCTGCACCTCATGTGGATTTGAGTTCAAATAAATAGTTTGACTCACTCAAGGAGTGAATCAGAAGAAGGAACTCGAGCCTCTAGCCTACAAGCACCGTGCTGTGCAAGCAAGGTGTATAAACATGTAAGTTTTTCTTAAGTGTGCAGTTCAATGTGAAGCTTGTGCTGGCTCAGAGTCGGCATTTCAGACCCACCGTAGCCTTCCTCAGGAGGGTGCAAGGATATTTTGGTTTAGACCTGATATTACAGACATCCAGGAGAGTGGAAGTTTGTTGTCTGTCCTGTTCTCAGATCTGTCTTTGGTGCTAAGTGCTTTCAGTATGCTTTCAGTAAACTGCAGTGTTAAAAAGTAAAAACAGGGAAAGCATCCCCTTGGAGTCTCCACAGCTAATCCCCTGTTCAGATTTCTTGCTGTTGGAAAAAGTTGGTGCCTTGCTGGTGGTGGCTGGGGGCAGGTTCTCCTGGTCTAGACTGGCTTTGGTCCCTCAGACACCCAGCCAGGTCACACCAGCACGGTGATGGATTTAGGCCTAGTGGTGCAAGTTTCCCTTAGCCATTGCCTATCCAAGCTGGATTGGGACCACTGAGTGTGACCAGGGGGAATGGTTTTAGTTTTAAACTAAAAGAGGAGAGATTTAGAATAGGTATTGGGAAGGAATTCTTGGCTGGGAGGGCGGTGAGGCCCTGGTACTGGTTTCCCAGAGAAGCTGTGGCTGCTCCATCCCTGGAAGGGTTCACGGCCAGCTGGGTGAGGCCTGGAGCAACCTGACCTACTGGATATCTTTCCCATGGTGGTTGGCATTGGAACGAAGTGATCTTTAAAGACCCTTTCAACCCAAACCCTTGTGTGACTCTGTGTGACATCTTCTGGAAACACAGCTGTAGGACAGCTCCACCTGCTTGGACAGCCCAGGTTCCTGCTCTGGGGTTCCTGCTGAGTCCCACCAGCAGCCTCTTGGAAAGCCAACAGGGGTGTGACCACTCTGGTGCCCCCATTAGTCCTCACCAAGGCCTCAGGCTGATGGATGTGCTTATCTGCATGAGTATTACTCATCTGAGGAGGGGCTGTGAGACGATACCCTTGGTTGTCATTGCTGGCTGGTTTTGTCATGCCTGCAAAGCCTTGCAAATCACTCAAGGCATGACATGGTTGTCTGTGTATGAGAGGTGAGATCTACTCAGAAATTGTTTTTATTATGTGTTGGTGATAGCAGATAAATAATGTTCCCTCTGGCTTGTGCACGGGGGGAAGGTTTTCTCCTGTGCCTTCAAATGAGGTGATTAATAACAACCATTAATCCCCATGAATGACAGCAGTATATTAGGAGCAAAACACATGTTAAAATAATTTGAGAGGCTGTTGTTGGGTCATAGGCTAACTCATTCTCTTCATATATAATATTTTCATAAGGTGTAAATATTTCTAGGCTTGAGATGTTGGCCGGAGATCAAGTTTTGGGTGTCAGCATCACTGTCTGGACCAAAACTGAACTGACCTTCCAGTGCAATTTAATTAAAGTAGATTTAGACTGGATATTAGAAACAAATTCCATAATGTGAGTGTGGTGAAGCCCTAGCACAGGGTGCCTAGATCAACTGTGGCTGCCTCTGGATCCCTGGAAGTGTCCAAGGCCAGGTTGGAAGAGCTTGGAGCAACCTGAGACAGTGGAAGGTGTCCCTGCCCATGGCAGGGGTGGGATGGGATGAGCTTTTAGACTTATTCCAATCTAAACCATTCTGGGATTCTGTGAATTCAGAAGTTGGATTTCGGAAAGCCTGGACTATTCATAAGCTTAAATTGAATTTGGCAACTGGATATGTTGAAAATCCCCAGGGGGAGCTAATTTATTTTTAATGTCCAGGCATTTCAAGTGAAATGTCAGAATGAAACGTGTCATTTTGGAAATGCCAAAACATTTTCTTTTTGACAGTTTCTCAATGAAGCTTTTCAGCTTTTTGTTTGGGAATTACAGTTAACAGTTAGAAGGAGGAAAGATTAAACAAGTCTTGGTAGTAGTGGACTAGGACATTTAATTTTGATTCAGACAAAACATGGAGATGTGACAAGCTTTATTTTTTTTCTGTGTCGCCAAACCTTTTTCACTTCCCCCAGATCTGTTTCTCATTGATTCAAGATATTTTCCTCCTACTTTTAATACAAGTAGGACATGTCATTAGATTAAAAAAAAAAAAAATTCACCTCTTCCAGCTCTGATTTGGAATTTGTGAAAATGACTGAGGGAAAACTTGTGTAGGAATAAACAGCCCATGATGTGTGGTGATCCCAAATTCAGAATTTCATGGCAGAGCTGTAGGGCTGCCCATGGTGCCCAGGGCAGCCTTCCAGCCCTTGCTGGCCATCCTGGGCACCACAGTAAAGCAGGTGAGGCCCTGATGAATCCATTGGCAGGAGTAACTCAGGCATCATTCCAGGGCTGAAGGAGGTGGTGAGGCACCTTGGGGAGTTGGCACCACAGCTTAGGGAGCACTGTCCTGACTGAACCCACCAAGCACACCGGGTGGATTCCCCATCCCTGGCAGTGCCCAAGGCCAGGTTGAATGGGAATTGGAGCAGCCTGGGACAGTGGAAGGTGTCCCTGCCCATGGCAGGGGGTGGCACTGCCTGGTCCCTTCCAACCCAAACTGTGCTATGATTTTACTCCTGGGCTGCTGCCCTGCCCATTCTCTCTCAGTGCCATCTTCCCACCCTCCTAAAAGCAAAGTCCATGATTTTTTCAGGTCAATGCCCCTTTCTATTTTGGAGGGTAAGCTCAACAGACATCTCAGTGATGCAAGATGTTTTCCTTTGTAGGGCTCGTTACCATGTCTGGAGGTGGAGTGACATCATTCTCACGCTGGGGTCTGCAGTGAGCCATTGATCTTGATGTACCCTCTTTGCAGGCAGTAATGTGTGTTCTTTCCTTAGCATTTTGGGCAGGAGATGCATCATGCTGCCTGCTGGAGCCCAGGGAGGAGCATCATCAAAATGAAGGATGCCAGAGGCTTAATTGGTCTTTGAGGATCAGCCCCCAGCTCGTTTTTGTCTTCAGCTCCTTTCCACTGTAGTCATTCCCCTGGGTCTGAAGAATTGGTATGAAAAAGTGTTTCCCATCGCAGTGAGTCTCAACTAATTTTATTCTGTGTTCTGGAGGAAACTGTGCAATATTCAATAGGGAGGGAACAGATGAAATTGGGGAAAAAAATAGAAATGACAGGGTTATCCAGAAATTACTCTTAAAAAGCTGTTGATTTTTCAGACCTGAGCATGAAGTCCTTTGCTTCTCGCTCCCCTATTTGAACCATCCCTTGGCAGTCTGGGGGCTGGAATTCTCTGCTGTGTTGCCATTTGCTCCCACGAGGCAGAGAGCATCCCTGTCCTGCCCAAGCACTGGCAGGCTTTCTGCAGGGGCAGCGCCACCAAACAGAGGAGCTGAGGACACTGGAGGTCAGGGCTGGAGACGCTGACTTCCTTCACCCTAATTAACAGGCTAAGCTTCCAAATGCAGCCCAAAACCAAGTGTGTGGTGGTGGGGGAGGCAGAGAGAGTTGGGATGTGCGGAGGGGTGAGTGATCCCTCCGGAATTGCCGGAGAATTCCTGTGCCCACTGGCGACTGGGAGCTGTCAACGCCGCGGCGGGCGAGATGGAGGTCGAAAACCTCTGGAGAAACATTTTGCACAGTGTGGATCCAGTAGCTGTCATCTGCATCCGAGGTTTGGGAAGAGCTGTGTGCAGGGGGATGGCAGCAGCCTCGTAGCTTTTGTTTCTTTAATTGCTAACAGCAAGGCACTGCTGTTCTCTGGAGGAGAGGGGAGATGCTCGGGTTTACATTTCTCTTCTCCTGTTACTTTTACCTGGCTTGCTCCAGTCTCTGCTGCTGAGCTCTGAAGGATTTTCATGCTGTTAAAATAGAATTAGCCAGCACCAAAGCAAGGGATTTTTTTTTTAAAGCTTATTTAACTGCGAGACAGCAATAGGGAAATGTCACCAAACATTTGTTTGGTTCTGCCGTCAGGTTGGTGTAGCAGGGCTTTCAGATGGTTGCCCATATGTGGGGAAAACACATTTTCTGTTACTCATACTGCAAGCAGCTGTGTCTGGAAAAGGCAACCTGCAGCTCTCTTTGCTACAGGGTGCAAGGCAAAATTCATTTCCTGTGGCAGTTGCAAACTTTGGATGGGCTCTAGAAGCGTTTTGAGTAGCTGATGGTGTAAAAGTATTCCTGCTCTGCATGGTGCTGTTGTTTTGCTTTAGCTGCTGTGGCCCTTAATGCTAAAACAAGGCGGAATTGTCACCCTTGGGCTGTTTTGTGCAGGAAGTCCCTTCTGCACCAGGGTTTGCAACTCATTCGTGGTGGATATGTCCCACTTTGCACAGTGGGGGAGATATCACAGAACCCTCAAATTATTTAGATTGGTAAAGGGATCCAAAGCTTAAAGCCCATCCAGTCCCACCCCCTGCCATGGGCAGGGACATCTTCCACTGTCCCAGGTTGCTCCAAGCCCCATCCAGCCTGGCCTTGGGCACTCCCAGGGATCCAGGGGCAGCCACAGCTGCTCTGGACACCCTGTGCCAGGGCCTGCCCACCCTGCCAGCCAGCAATTCCTGCCCAAGATCCCAAAATCTGTGCCTGCCCTGTGGCAGTGGCAGCCATTGCCTGTGTGCTGTCCCTGCAGGCCTTGTCCCCAGTCCCTGTGCAGCTCTCCTGGAGCCCCTGGAGGCCCTGGCAGGGGCTCTGAGGTGTCCCTGGAGCCTTCTCTTGTGCAGGGGAACAGCCCCAGCTGGGCCAGGCTGGCTCCAGAGCAGAGGGACTCCAGCCCTGAATGCATCTCTGTGGCCTCCTCTGGATTCATTCCAGCAGGTCCATGTCTTTCCAGTGCTGAGTACCCCAGAGCTCTATGTAGGACTACAGATGGGGTCATACCAGAGCAGTGGGACAAGTCCTCTCCCTTGAGCTGGCAATATCTCTTCAGATATCCTCTGGTGTAGTGAGTTGACCCTGGCTGGATTTCAGGCACCCATCCAAGCAGCTCTCTCACTCCCCTCCACAGCTGGACTGGGCAGAGAACATATACGGAAGGATTCATGAGTTGAGGTGAGACCCATGAGAGATCCCTCACCAAATGCCATCGTGGGCAAAACAGATTCTGCTTGGGAATATTATTTGAACTGATTAACAAGAAAATCAGAGCAGGATAATTAGAAGTAAAGACAGACCTTAAAACACTTTCCTTCCACCCCTCCCTCCTCCCCCAGTGGCACAAGGAGACAGGGAATGAAGGTTATGGTCAGTTCATCACATGGTGGTCCTGCTACTGCTCAGGGAGAGGAGTTGGAGTCCTTCCCTGCCCCAGCATGTGCTTTCCTCTCCATGGGCTTTCAGCTGGATCTTTTAGGCATCCCCTGCTCTGGTGTGGGCTCCTTCAGGGGCTGCAGCTGCATCTCTGCATCCCCACACCCTCCATGGGCTGCAGGGGAATCTCAGCTCTGGCACCTGGAGCAGCTCCTGCCCCTCCTTCTCCACTGCCCTTTGTGTCTGCAGAGTTGTTCCTCTCACTTGTTCTCACCCCTGCTCTTCTGTGCTCACAATTAAAACTGGGCAAGAACTTTTTTTGTTTTTAAATCTCTTATCACAGAGGAATCGCCATCATTCCCGATGGGCTTTGCCTTGGGGTCTGTGCTGGAGCTGGCTGGTGTTGGCTCTGCTGGACATGGGGGAAGCTTCTGGCAGCTTCTCACAGAAGCCACCCCTGCAACTAACAAAGCCTGGCCATGCAAACCAATTAAACCTGGTTAATTAAGAGCATTTTCCACCCACACACCCACAGGCAGGTGTGAAGCCCTCATGGACTCTGGGATCTCCCATCCATCAGCTTGTGTGCCGAGCAGTGTCTTCAGGATGGTCAGGGCTTGCTCTTGCAACCTGTGCCACAGTTATCCTTCTCCAAACCAAGCAGGATCTGTGCCAATGGAGCACATGCTTGTCTGGCTGGAGGGAAAAAAAAATCAGCCCACCCTAGAGCCTATTTAGGGTGCCTGTGATTTATTTTTTTTCTTTATACAGTGCAAATGGTGAGTGCCTGTGTGGCAATACAAAGCAGGAAGGGAAATGCTGCTAAGTGCTGATTATGTCTTCATGTGGGCACAGCAAGGGTTCCCTCCCTAGGTCTGGGGAGAATGGTGTTTTTGTGATTCTGTAAATGGCTGCACTCAAAGGCGGTAATTTGAATTTCTCTAGTCCCTAATGTATATGTTAAATATATATGTTATATACATATTTATTTATTTATTTATTTATTTATTTATTTATTAGCCTGGATAGATCCAGTGGTGAGACTTTGGCTCACCCACCCCCCGTCCCTTGTTAGCAGGATGCTTCTGTTATCTCTTGAGATGAAAGGTGCCCCAGAAATGTAAACCACCAATGAGCTGTGCTCCTTTTAATGTAAAAGAGTAATAATAAATACTGTCCTGCTGTTCCCCTCATCCCTTGTCATCACAAAGCACTCCATAAATTGCACTCCAGCCTCTTGCATTCCAGCTGTTGTGCGTAGCGAGACACAGCTGTGCGTGGGAATAAAAGAAATACTACCTTTGGGGTCACTGCTGATGTTACCCACAGGTTAATGTGAGTGGTTTGTATTTCCCTTCACTCCCCCTTAATCCAGTCTCTGATCCATGTTGATCTGGAGGCTGAGTTCAGCCTGCAGCAGTTTATGCCTTTATCTCTGTTGAGTCCTAATCCCAGCTGGCACAGTGGCTGTGTCATCCCTCTGGCCTGGGCAGAGTCAGTGACCTGGTCTCTGCTCACCAGGCAGTAGATTGAGGCTCAGTGGAATACCGGGTGTTCACCTGACCTAAAAATGGGACAGGGTTGTGTTTTTGATGGCCGTGCTTTGCTGCCTGTCCCCATGGGTTTGAAACTGCCGCCTGGCACCATGCAATGCTCAGGTTTCCCTTTGGCAGACACTGCTCCTCTCCTCCTGGTCTTGGGTCTCTCAGCCATCCCTGTATCATGTTTTCCTTCTGTCAGCCACACCTCCTTCCCATCCAGCATCCACTCAGAGGGTGAGTGTTATGCAAGGAGGGATGAGTGTGCCTGAGCTTTGCAATGTCTCCATGGGGAGCTCCTGGCTCCTCAGAGCATCCTCTAACTCCCTGATTGTCCTTCCTTCCTCATCCTCATGCTTTTGGCCCAGGAGTGAACATCAGCCAATAACATGCTGTCCCGGCCCACACACAGCAGTTGAAATTCCCCAAGTGAAATTCATTTTTGGATTTCATTAGACATCCAAAACTCTTTCCTAGCACTGAACCAGATTTATATTTTGGAATCATAAAATGGTTTGGCTTGTGAAGGCCATCTAGTCTGCTTGTAATGGGCAGGGACATCTTCCATCAGACAAGGATGCTCAGAGCCCCATCCCACCAGGACTTGAATGTTTCCAGGGATGGGGCAGCCACCTTCTTTGGGGTCTTCTTTGTCCTCCAAAACTGGAAAGCTAAAGATTTAGTTGATGCTTAGCTGCAAACTGGCCTCCACGCTCATTTGCTGGGCCTCAGGCATATCCAAATTATCCAAATTCAGACTGGGCTCCCGTGATCTGGCCGCAGCCTGGGGGGCAATAACCTCCATCACAAAGGTCCAATCCAGCAGCCTGGGTTATTTTAAAGCAGGTAAGTGGAAGAGCCCACTGAGATAAGTGCTCAGGTAATCACACAGGTCCAAACTGTGAAACCACCTTATGTCATCAAAGCAATTTGAAAATCAATTTGATGTCTGGCAGGGAGGCAGACACGTCGGGTCCCTTCGGCGTTCATTAGCATTCAGGTGGCAGCACTCTGCCAAAGCTGCTTTTTCTGGGAAAGCTATTGAAAAAAAATTAAAGGAGAGGGAAAAATTAAAATTAGGCATTAACCATAATTTCCTCTCATTAAAGGTAACAACAGCCCCAGCACCAGTCTGGAATGGGGCTGGTTGATGGGGAAACAGAGTGCACACCATAGAAGTGAAGTGATGATCAAATAAGAAAGCAAATGAGGCTCCCCCCTCGTTTTTAACAAAGGCAGGAGCGGGGCTAGTGGCAGAGTGGTTTAACTGAGCAGTTAGAAAATTGGAGGTCAAAGCCTGACATGGCTATTGATGAATTGAGGGTGTTGGAAGAAGAGTAGCAGACATCACGAGTGGGCTGTAGGGACTGAAACATGAAGCAAGATTAAAAGAAGTTAAGTACCTGGAGGTGGTGTGGCTGTGCAGCACTGAGGTGAACCATAATTACAGTCACCACATGCTGCAGACTGGAGAGAGACCAAGGGAGAGAGGATCAGAGTGGGGTAAGGCAGAGGAAGGGGGGGGAAGATTCGGGGTTTTGAATCTCTTTGTTCCAGATGTGTTTGGGCAGGTTGTGTGATGCAGCATCTGCTGGTCACCTCTTTTTTGCCATCTCCGCCTGACTTTATTCTAGTTTATACCCTGACGTTTCCCATGCACCTCAGGTCATTAATGAAGGGCTGGATTGTGCTCTGCTGGCTGAGGATGAGACTGGGGCAACCTCCTTTAAATCATCCTCATGGACATAGGGTTCAGTGCTTGAAGGAGCAAATCACCTCTGGCCTGGTGATTCACACCATGTGGGACATGCTGGGCAGGGTGCTGGGATGGAACTGGCTTAGGGCTGGCAGCAGCTCTCAGGAAGGGGTTCCTGCCTGCTATTTTCAGGTGTCAGGCTCTCATTGCAGCTTTTCCTGCAGTGGTGTCACTTAGTTGCTCTCACTTGATGAGGTCGCTTGTTTTCATGAAGCCTTTATGAGCTTCATGTATTCCTATCATCGTGCCTCCCTTTGAAACTAGAGTGGAGATGATGCCCTGGGCAGGTGATGTACTGAAAATTGTAGGTGCAAAGACTTGCATGCATTTTTTTTTATTAAGCTTTCTGGTTTACAAAGGCAAGCTCTAAATGCATCCCTAACGACTGTGACTGCAAAATTATCTCCATGAATCCAAGCATAGCAGCACCTCCCTGAGTCTGCAGGTAGCCTGAGACAGTAAAATAATGGGTGAGCACTTCTCCCTCTTACCAGATGCTTCAGGGAGCTCAGCTTGGTGACTTTGCCTTGATTGGTCTTGATTGACTTTTCCCCTGATGATTTTTTTGGTGCCTTAAGTGACAAAGGGAATGGACTGAGGGGTGGCATGGGGGTTTTACCTTTTAGGTTTCTTCCAACCCAGGCAATTCTCTGATTCTAACATCTCCCAAAAGCCTGCTAAGACCATACTTTTCCATGTTTGCACTGATTGCATGATCAATTAATTGATTGAAGCCATGTTTGCATGTAACATTTTTCATCTGGCTTCTCAAGGAAATCTGAGACCTGGCTCTTTCTCTGTCCCATCAGTAATTCATGAACCATGAAGTGGGTAAGGGTCAGGTTTGTTGGAGGACTAGGAATAATTTGAAGTGCCTAGGTTTCTTCAGAATAAATGTCTTGCCAGAGACCCTAATGACTCGAGTGAGGAAACATCTGCAGTGATACGAGACACCAGTGATGGCAGAGCCATGCCATGCAGTTGCCACCCAGCTGCAGATGGGTGGATGCTTTTAAACAAATTAATCCTGAGGGTGCCTGCAATCTATGCAGCCAGACACTCCTGGGATAAATCCTGGACCTAATTCCAAGCTGTCTGGCATCTCATGTAGTCATCCAGCTTCTGCAGAGCAGGGACAGGGAGCAGCCTCTCTGTGAGGCACTGAGGGACTGGACCTTTTGCATGTGTCTGAGCTGGGCAGACACGAGTCTTGGATCAAATTAAAAAACACAGCAACTTGTGAGTTCGTTAGACATGACTAAGTGCTGCTTGGGTTAATGGAAAAGTTGAGCAGAGCTTAATTGTTCCTGCATAAAGAGCACATGGAGGAGCTGTGGAGGCTGTCAGAGGGGATGTGTGTAAGGTGTAGCTTCGGTGCTTGTAGGGTGGGAGTGAGTAGAAAAGCCAGCATCATTTTAGGAAAAATACAAAACTAGGACTCAGAAGCTTTTATTGTGAGGGCTGTTGGTGCCAGAGCAGCTGCAGCAGGGAGCTGGCCTGGGATGCTGTGGTTCAAATCTTTTTTTTTAAACACATTTGCTTTATGTGGGGGGATTTTGTGCCAAATGAGATACCATGTGCTGGTGACAATCCTGCTGTGTGCCATGTGGCTGGCACAGAGCCCATGGGCAAGTGCTGGTGGGTGGGAGTTGGTCTGTGTGCCTGCAGACCCCTGTCAGCTGGGTGCTGCAGGACATGTGGGCTGAGCCACAGCCCCCAGGGCTGCTGTGGAAGTTGGGCAGTGCACAGAGAGGGTCAAGAGCTTCCTCCCTACAGCGGTTTCTCAATGTCTTCACCAGTGATCCTAGAATCCTACAACAGTTTATGTTGGAAGGGATCTTAAGGATCACCTAGTTCCATGCCCCTGCCATGGGTAAGGACACCTTCCACTAGATCAGGTTGCAGTGACAGAGCCCGAGGGTGGAAGGTGAGGGGTGGGCAGCCTTCAAATCTCTCAGCAAAGCCTCTTCCCTCCTCCCCAGCCACGCCATCCCATGAAAAGAAGTGTTTGTGCCTGCCACCTTACTATTACTTAAACCCCTGGTCTCCATGACCAGCCCCACCTCTTTGCTTGCACATCACTTGCTGACTTGTTTTGCAGCTGTTTGGGAAGGTGAGAGAAGAGGCAAAGAAGAGAGAAGGGGCTGGCAAAGGCATCACAGTAGTTGGAGTGAGTGGTCAGATCCCTGCTGTTGCCCTGAGGGGAGACAGGGACACCAGGCTGAGCATGGGAAGCCCCAGCCTGCATCCACATCCCTCCATCACAGCTGTGAGGAGTCAAGGAGAGTTTAGTAATTGTTGCATCAGCACAGAAAAACATACTTGATGCAGAAACATCATGAAGGGAAATAAAAATTTTATACGTACTTTCTTTTTGTTTCTCCCTCTTTTATGCCTCGGAAGCACACACTGAAGTTGTCTGGGTGGATCTGGTCTCTGCACGCAGGTCATTTTATGACTGTTCTTGCTGTTTTCATGAGAGTCAAGTGATTTATGTGCATCTTTGCAGATCTGGGCCTTTAGCTAATATCGAAGTGCACACCCACGCATGCCACTATGGCAACATCTAATAACCCCAGTGTAGAAAAATATTTCCTTTTCATTGTAGCAGTTAAGCTGGAATTTCTGAGAGGACTGATGGCATGAAGTGCCGAACTCCCACCCAGGTAAATAAGAGTTGAGCATGTTATTCTTTCCAGTTCCCTTTTTGACGAACTCCTTGGAGCGTGTCTCTGCTGATGGTAGATTGTGTGGGGAGAGGAGGCAGCTGGAGCCTGGGTGGCTTCCTCACAGCCATTCTTGCTGGTACTTTGGAGCATTTAGGCACCACCCCAGAGCTCATGTGCTGGGAAAAGCCATCTTGCCAGTGCTGTGCAGAGCAAGGTGGTGCTGGATGAGGAGGATGCTGAGATCTGACTCACCCCAGTGTGACTGCAGGACTTGAACTCTGTTTTGGCAGCTCTGGCTCCCAACCCTGCTGCCTTCAAGGGCTATGTCTTTTCTAGAAGAGGTTTGCACTGTGGTGATGATGGTGAGATTTCCTTCTGATCCTAGGCTGGGCTCCTGGTCCTCAGCAATCAGATGCCAAATGCTCAGTGTGCTCCAAAGGTGCTGGTTTGGTACCAGGATTTAGGATCTAGAGGAAGCATTTGGCCCCAGAATGTTGCCTCTCCCTGGGCCATGCTGAGGGATGTTATGTGTGGGTACCTGGGGGAGATCCCTGAAGGTGTTTTGAAGCTAGGGGGAGAGAGGGGAGGAATTAAATAAAAATAAGAGAATGTTTGTCCCCCCATAGCCAGCAAAGTGGGATTAATGAGTTTCTGCAGAGGGCAGAGCAAGGGCAAGGACACAGTCAGCAAAAATGGATCTGGATGTCCGTAGCATAAATAGGGAGGGGGTGGAGGAAGCTGGAGACACTGCCCTGCAGAATTAGCTGGACACTGACTATATTTGAAGCCCCTTCCAGCCTCAAAGGCCCTCATTCAGTATCTACTTTGTTTCAACAATTAGAAAGACGAAAGAGCATCTGTCATGCAAATTGTGCGCTAGGACAGATGCCCAGTGTGAGGTCCTGCACTGGCAACCAGTGGTTCAAAACAAACAAAAATATCCTTTTCAGTCAAGAGATCTGCTGTTGGGCTGTCTGCAAATGCCTGTACATTGACAGAGTAAGGATTTTTTCCTCAGAGTGTCCCTCCAGAGCTGGGCTGTGCAGCGAGAAAAGCTGCTCTGCTGTGTGCATCATGAGTTAATTACCAACTTCTAATCACATCTGGTGTGGCTGTCTCACAGGCCATGTCCTGTCTGCCACTGTGGCATGATGAAACCTGGTGAGAAAGCTCATTGTTCTGGGTTTTCCAGAGAAGCTGTGGCTGCCCCATCCCTGGAAGTGTCCAGGGGCAGGTTGGATGGGGCTTGGAGCAACCTGGGCTAGTGGAAGGTGTCCCTGCCCATGACAGGGGGTTGGACTCGATCATCCTTAAGGTCCCTCCCTACCCAAACCATTCCATGATCTTCTGTTAAGGAGCTCCTGCAAACAGTTCTGGAGTGCTTTGGAGGAGAGTCATGGAACAGTTTGGGTTGGAGGGAATCTTCAAGACCATCTAGTTTCAATTCCCCTGTCATGGGCAGGGACATCTTCAACATCAAAGCTCAAATGCCCATCCAACCTGGCTTTGACTGTTTCCAGGGTGGGATGTGAACCATTTCTCTGGGCAGCTTGTTCTGAGGATGGGTTGGGCAGCAGAATTCCAAAGGCTGATCTGATGCCCTTAAGTCTGTGATGATGCTCCTTCTTTGCCACTGGATAAATGTCAGCTCCTGTTACAGAGTGCAGGAGAAGAAAAGATCCCAGATGGCCTCTCAGTTTGAAATGTCAGATGGATAGGAAAAATGGCTTTTCACTCCTACCTACTCATCTCATGTAGGGATTGATGCATTTGGGGGCAAAGCCACAACAGCATCTTGCCTTTATTCAGGGTGCCTCCCTATCCCCCAGTGAGAGGGGTGGGAAGGATGGCAGTTCCTGCTCACAGAGTGCCTGACGAGAAATATTTTCCAAATTTTCTTAAGATACATGATAAAAACAGGCTTTGGGGTCAATACTGCTGAAGCATCAGTGACAGGGAGCACTGCTGGAAGTGGAGGCAGGATTTCATGGGAGAGCATGGGCTTGGGGGATGCTTTCATGTTGTAGTCCAAGGCAGGACCCAGTGGGGGTCCCATTTGGAGCATGTGGACCCTCATGAAAGGGGTTGTGGGTTGTCCTCCTCTCAGAGGTTAGGAGTGCTGGGGGGAGCAAACCTTCTGATGGAATAAAGAGAAAATGAGGAGGTGACTCTCCAAACGAGTTCTGTAGGCTCTTGCTTGGAAAGCACATGATTGATTTCTCCTCTTGGGGGTTTTCAGATGCTCCTCCGTGTTTAGCTTTGCTGGACAGTTTAAAGGAAAATGCTGAGAAAGATGAAATTTCCTATTCAGTCCTCTCAGTTCATTCCCTGAAGCTCGAGGAAGGCTCCCTGGAAGGTCAGTGGCAGCTCCTGCAGTAGCGTGATGGACTCATTTCCCTTTCCCCCACCGCATCCTCGTCTCCAGGCCCTGCTGTCACGGTGCAGCTGTGCGAGTGGCAAAGTGCAGATGCTCATTTTTATTTATTTTATTTATTTTTTTTTTTTACGAGCTGGCCGAGCCTTCTGCCGTCCCCCAGCTTTGGCAGAGGAGGCTGCAGCTCCACGCACGGCATCTGCCGGAGCGCCCGGGGGGCTGGCAGGGTATGAAAGGGAGCTGCGGGGCCAAGCGGGAGGCGCTGGGGTGGCTCGGGATGGATGTGGCCTCAGCAGGGGTTGGGAGCAGATCCCGGCTTTTTCCCTTCTTCCCCCGTGTCTGTTTGTGTTGGATGTCCCGGCAAATTGTGCCCTCTGCAGATGGGCTTTGACCTTGGCTGCCACCCAGGCTTGCTCTGCTGGGGCAGGTAGAGATGGGATGGATTCGCAGCTTTGAGACCTGCAGAGCATTTTCTAAATATGAGGTCTGATTTATGCCTGGTAACTACCTTTTTCCACTGTAAGGAAAAAGAAAAAAAAAATTCGTAATTTATTTTCCCAGGGTTATGGGAAACTGCACTTACTTGAGCTTGAGGTAACTTCAGCTGAGCTTGTTGAAATCTCTGATACATCCTGAGGCTCCTGAGTTCAGAAAATAAAAATAAAACAGGGATAACAATCCCAGTGTGCCCCATGAAAGACAGAATGGGGCAAATAGCAGGAGTTTGGGGAGTTTTTTGTCTTGTACATGGATGTGCTTGATGGAAAATAAATGCACTACAACTTTAAGGCTTTGCCTGCAGCTAAATATAAGGGTGTGCTGGCTCCACCCTGCTGCTCTGTTAGGGATACAGGCATTTATTTTTCTGGGGTGGGTTTCTGCTTTATTTTTTTCCCTTCTCTTTTTTTTTTTTTTTTTTTTTTTTTTTGGTGAATCTCCACCATGAAATAACCGAGAGTTTAAGCGAGTGGTCCTGGAGCGTGCAGGAGAGGTACCTCCTAACACCCTCCCCATGGAAAGTTAAAGGACTGGGACTTGACCAAATTCCAACTTTCATGTAAGTGCTGCGCGCTGTTGTCCGATGGGGAGATGAGGATGGCAGGGATGAAGTCTTAAGACAGCAATCTACTGTTTCACCCTGACTTTCCTGAGCCCCCAGCTCAGTGTTAAGCCAACAGCCAGGTTAGCCCGGAGAAGCTGAGCTTTGTGGCTTGGGGATGGTCATCCCTGAGGGGATGATTATTATTTTCCTAAATTTTTTGTTTTAATTTTAGGTGAAAACTCTGTTGTTGTTGTTAAAACTCAGAGAGGTGGTGGCAGGGTGTGTTTTCAGTCAGCATTTGCTCAGTCTAAACTTATTTTTTCTGACTTTCTGTTTTTGAAAGAGAAGCCAGTTTCATCTCCATTTTCTATAATCATCTGCTTATTTTATTAGCTTTTTCCAAAAGGCTCTATTTCCCCCGATGCCTGGCCACCTGTTTTCTATGAGCTGCTGAAGGTCTGAGCTCTTGCTCCGCGCGTGCAGAGCAGATTTCTTTCAACAAGCCAAAAGAAACGACACAGCTATAGACTAAAAAGGGCAAAAAACCCCACAAGCTGTGCTATTTTGGTAGTAGCAAATTATGCGTCCTACAAATTACCACTGGTTATGAACATTGTCCGTCTGTCTGGATGACAATGTCCTGCTTTCAGACCACTGCTAATACGTTTAGAATTAGGATAATACTCATTGAACTCCAAAGCGGCTCCTCTTTTCTTCGCCCTGATTTATTCCTACCAGCAAATGTCACATGCAAGTGGAAGTTTTATGGCTGGATAATTCACAGCCTGTTGGGCATCTTATTAGGAAAGGCTTGGACTTTTAAAAAAAGTGACTCGAGGTTGTTCTTTTAGTGTTGGGAAAGTATCTATTCTCTAGGGTTTTTTTTTGCTTCCTGACTTTCTTTTTAAATTTTTTCTTCTTTTCTTAACCTAACCCTTTTTTGTTTACTTTTTGCTCTGCCTTTCTCTTTCCCTCTTTGTTTTCTCACCCTCTTTTTCCCCCTCCTTTTTATTTTCCGCCCCCTTTCCTTTCCCCCCTTTTCTTTCACTTCCTTCCTTCCTTCCTTCCTTCCTTCCTTCCTTCCTTCCTTCCTTCCTTCTCTTTCTTGTCTTTCTTTCTTTTTCTTTCCTTCTTTCTTTCCCTCTTCCCCTCCTTTCTGTCTCTTTCTTTCCTGGTTTTTTTTTCCCAATTTTCCATTTATTTTGCTTCTTATTTTTTTTATTTATGTTATTTTCTCTGTTATTTCACTTTCATTCTTTCCAGTGGAGCACAAGTTTAACTGAGGGCTTGCTCTCCTTTCCATCTGAGCTTCATGAACATCAGCTCTGAAATACGACTCCAAATCCACAGTGAGGACTGTGGTGCTGTAAGAAATGGCTGTAGCACTGCAAGAAATAGATGAGGATCACAACTAATCAATTCACCTTTCGATGTGCCTTTCAGAGGTGGTTCATGCCCACATCTTGACCTCTGGCTGGTCTTTTTAGGCAGTGTAAGGTGAACACCCTAAGCAGATATTTCCAGATGTGATGTTGCAAGGGGGTTCATGGGCAGGGGTGGGAGCAGGGTGAAGCCTCAGGTGCTCCAGGTCACTGACGGGGTTCTGTGTGTGCTGGGTGAATCCCAGCACAGGAATACCCAGCAGGCAGCTCTGTCCTCTCCTACAAGTCCTCTCTGGACCAGAGTGTCCCCTGCAGCCACGCCAAGGGCAGGTTATGCTCTTTCCAGCTGCGAGGCTTGAGAACAGATGGTGTCTTGTTCCACTTTCACACCACCCCTGGCTTCCTTTCCAGTTTTCCTGAGTCACCTTTTCATCAAAAGAGATTGAAAGGAAGGGACTGGCATGTCCATGGGGGCAGGTAGCTTTTTCCCTCCCGTGCTGCCTGGCACATTGCAGTTGGAGAGTGTCTGGTCGGTGTTTCTGCAGTGTTTCTCTGCCGTAACGCCTCTGTGCTTCTCCTCTCCGGGGTTTTCCATGCCGGTTATCTGTGCCAAGCAGGAGACAGGAGGTGAGCTGCTTTGCTGACTGTCTGGGGGGAAAACAGTGCTGTGGCCTGGTTTTGTGTCAGATGGATTCAGGCACTGCTCTGTGATGAGTTCAAAGACTCTGGGGGGAAAACAGTGCTGTGGCCTGGTTTTGTGTCAGATGGATTGCTCTGTGATGAGTCCAAAGACTGCTTCCTTCCTTCCTTCCTTCCCTCCTTCCTTCCTTCCTTTCTTCCTTCCTTCCTTCCCTCCTTCCTTCCTTCCTTTCTTCCTTCCTTCTCTTCCTCCTCCTTTGTCTTCCTCTCCTTATCCTCATCCTCCTCTGCTTCCTCTCCTTCAGTGCCATCCTTCCTTCTCTCCCTCCTCCTATTCCACCTCTGTCACAACCACTAGCCCATGCTGGTGCTGCTGCAGGATCCAGATGCTGCAGAAATCCAGAGCAACATTCCCAGCTCTGACTGCCATGTCCATGACCCTTATCCCATGCCAGAGCTCTCTCCCCCTTGCACTGCAATGGCATCTTTTGCAGAAGGGAGACTTCAGAGCATCCCAGCAGAAGTCTGGTGGTGTGAGACATCCAGGAGCACTTTTGAGGGCTCCTCCCTTCAGGTGCCAGGGGTGTTTGTTGCCAGGATCAGTCCCACTGTCACCCTCCAGTTGCTGCTGGGGTGTCTCAGGGCTTTGGATGGCCAAACAGGACAGCAGCCTTGTATTTCCTGGTTTACACCTGTGGGTACCAGAAGGGTGTGAAACCCCATCATTGTCAAGGTGCTTTCAGAGGGCTCCTTGCACAGGGACCCATTTTCAGCAGTCTTTCTCCACTGCAGGGTGAGGGCAGGGCTGGCTGGACTGCATCCTCAGGTGTTTGGGAGCTGCTTTGGGTGGTGTTTCAGGTCATGAAACCCAAGTGCTGTGCCTGGAAATACAGATTGCTGCCACAGCATAAACAAATCTGGCAGCCAGCAAATTCACCATGTGCAACATGTATGTTTCTCCATCCCTCTTGTGCTGTCCTGTCCAAACTGAGAATGGCTTGGGCATTGAGGGAAAGTCCTGTGGGGAGTGGCTGAGGGAGCTGGGAAGGGGCTGAGCCTGGAGAAAAGGAGGCTCAGGGGCGACCTTGTGGCTCTGCACAGCTCGTGACAGGAGGGGACAGCCGGGGGGTCGGGCTCTGCTTCCAGGGAGCAGGACAGGAGCAGAGGACATAGGCTGCACCAGGCAATGTTCAGGTTGGACATGAGGAATTTTTTCACACAAGGGGTGGTTACAAAATTGGAAGGGGTTTTCCAGGGAGATGTTGGGGTCCCTATCCCTGGAGGTGTCCAAGGAAGGCCTGGAGGTGGCACTCAGTGCTCTGAGCAGGTGACAAGGTTGGGCATCAGGCACAGCTTGGGCTTGATGATCTTGGAGCTCTTTTTTAACTGAGATGATTCTGTGATTCTCTGATTGCTGCCCTCTGGAGAGGGAGAGAGGTGATGTGTATAGGTAGCAGGTGGTTGTTACTTACAGTGAGCCCCACATGGGTGCCACGGAGCTGGGACTGGCATGAGGTGGCACTAAAGCTTTGTCAGAGCCTTTGTCATTCCATCTGCGTCAAACCCCTGGAGTAAGAGTGAATCTGCTGTCCTCCAGGTAGTTTTGGAGGAGCTGTGTAATGGTTGCTGGAATGAGGATGTGCAAATCCCTCCTTACAGGTCCCTGAACCTGTGGCAGTGGGTAGGAATTAAAGGCCGTTTTTGTTGAAGGGTTGATGAGCTGTGGCTGGTGCTGCTCTTTTCCATCCCCTGATGGGTAGGGTGCAGTGGCCACCGGCAAACTGAGCAAAAGCTCTGCAGAGCACCTGAAAAGTGCTGTGTCTGTGTGTGTATGGGCTGCAGAGGGGCAATGCACACCCACTTGGGGGGTAGCAGTGCTTAGAAATGGAAGTTCTCCTTTGGAAGCCTGTGTGAGCACCATTTCCTGGGAGTTGCCTAATTTAAATCATCTTTGCTCTGTTTTGTCCTATCCATTATTTTCAGCTGTCAACATTAAGTGCCACAAAGACCCTGTAATAGGCTTCTTTCTGCTTCCCTCTAATAATCCCAGAAACAGTCACTGGGCCCTTTGTCTGGGGCTCTGTGATGGCTCTCAGTGTTCAATTTGCTGGAGAGGAACCACTTTGTGGAACAGTAGGACAATCAGCGAGGCAGTGGCTCGAGTGCTGCCATCCTCCCTTTGAAGAGGCAGGAGAGGAGCGAGATGGAATTGTGTTTTGCCCATCATGGTTAATGACTTCTAAGAAAAGCTTCAGTGGCAGCTCAACAAAAGTGATCCTGTCCTACAATAACAGATGTATTTAATTTGCCCCAGAATTTGCTGGGGTTTAGAGTGATCCTTGGAGCTGAATGAGGGCATTGAGATCTGGTGGTCAGGTCTGGGTTAGGACTTGGAGTCTGTGTCCAGCAGGAGGGTCCAAGCCTTGTGTGTCAAGGCCAGGGTGAAGTCCAGCAAAGGTGAGTGTTGCCAGATTTTTTTGGGTTTTCTAGGTATTGATAGGATCCAGTGAAAGGTCTTTACACTGACACCAGTCCACTAAGGAAGAGGTGAAAGGTGAAACAGCAGGGTCCTGTCAGTGCTATGGATCCATCTTGGGCAGTCCTGAACCACACAGACATTTCTTACATGCCCTCAGGGATGCCTGCTTGGGGCTGGGGGTGAGCCAGGAGGCTTCTTGAGGGCTCTTCCAGTACTTGGATGCTGCAGTCTTTATGTCTTCCTTGGGGCTGTGTAAGGCATCCCATGCCTAACTCAGGATAGGTTGAGGAAACTTTACTCTGGTTTCTTACTCCTCATCTTTTACTGAAGTGCAGAAAAAGCAAGTGCCTCTATTGCATGAAAACATCCAGCATTCCATGCGATTCCACATGATTTTGTTCTGTTTCCCTTATCTTACTTGTGCTGCTGCCCTCAGCCCATCTCCTGCCCCCTCTGCCATCAGTTCCAGCTCCAGGTCTGCCCTCCCAGTCTGACACCAGTCTGCCTCAAAAATTCCCCTTGTCAAGGGATCAGCTCAGGGCAGCTAAAAGTACCCAGATTACAACTAAAAGTACCCTAACAGTGCTGCACTGGGGATTATAAGGCTCTTTGTCTTCATTGGTCAAGAATGGCTCTGTGACAACCTTCTTCTAGAGATTTTAGGGAGAGTAAAGGTGTGAAGATGGAGCTTGATGTGTTTTTGAGGAGCTCCTCCAGGCACTACTTGTCATACCTCTCTTGCTCAGCCCTCTTGGTCCTGGATGTGAAAAGGTTCCAAGGTGGAGGGAGTCAGGGATGGCCAGAAAGCAGGTGAAGAAGACGTAATAATTCAGCATTTCTGTAAGTTCATAAACAAGCTGTTATAGTGGGAACATAAATAATGAGGAGAAAAAGAACTTTCCAAGTAAGTGTTGCAAGGAGAAGTAATTTTGATTTTTAAATTTGAGCTGTGCATGGAGAAGCACAGGATGGTGGCTTCTGAGTCTGTTTATCCTGAAATTTAATTCTTACAAGGACCATTGTCAAGGGGTTATTTTTGCATTGGTTTTATGTTGACTGGTGCTACATTTAATCTGCCACCACTCTGCTCAGACCCTTTGCCTGCTGTTTGGCTTTTTTTAGTCCTGCTGGAGTGTCTGATGGGTTTTTGTGGCCTCAAAGCTTTATTCCCCTCTGTGCTAAGACAGCAGCTTTAGGAATGAAAAACGAGTTTAAAAATGCATTAAAGGAAAGCTATTGGTGTAACATGATTTTTGCTCAGTCCCATATGGCTTGGGGGTCCTAGGCTCTTTAAAAAAACCCACTTAAAGTGTGCTCTGCCTCACAAATGTCCCACAAATGTCCCCTTGATTTTAGCATGGCCCACAGCTACACCTGGGTGCTTTCCATGAAGTCCAAGGTCTGCAGTTGGGTGGGAAGCTAAAAATCTAAGGAAAACTGTCATGACAAAATCCAGGCTTGTTTAGCCCATTTGGTTGTGGAAAGAAAAGTTGCAAACTGGACCTCTGAGCAATCCCAAAGGAAAAGAAAAACAATGTGCTAGAAGAAGGGAAAAAAAAACCAAAAAGAGCTGGAAGTGTTGAAGGCAGTCTCATGGGTTTGGGGTGGCGTGAGCATTCAGCTCTGGCAGTAAAGCTGAAGCTGTGGTCGAGGAGAGGACTTGCCCTTGGGCTCTTCCTTGGAGTCAAGGAAGGTGGATTGTTTTCTGGTGATGAAATTTCCTATTGAAAAATTGAATGCTTCCTTCTCTCCCTTGTGAATGGGACGCCCAGGAAGCGAAGCATGCTGGTTCCAATTACCAGCACAGCTAGCCCAGGTGCTGCAGTCAGTCAGGAATTTATACCTTTTCATACGTTCTAAAAAAGAGAAAAAACTTTTTTTACTATTATT
This sequence comes from Onychostruthus taczanowskii, assembly GCF_017590055.1. Lineage (NCBI taxonomy): Eukaryota > Metazoa > Chordata > Aves > Passeriformes > Passeridae > Onychostruthus > Onychostruthus taczanowskii. Next base: position 2,791,994 of record NW_024505782.1, on the reverse strand, counting down.
ATTTTCTTATTCTTTTTTCTTTTTCAATGTATGTAATGAATTCAAAGCAGGAGCCCAGCCAGACTGCTTTTGATTTGTTCCCATATTAATGTTTTATGTCTGAATATGTGCCTGGTCACTCAATTTAGTCGAACTCGCTACTGCAGTTGAGCCCAAAAATATGGTCCCAATCAATGCAGGCTCATTGATAGGGCTGGAGCACCTCTCCTGTGCAGACAGTCTGGGAGAACTGGGATTGTTCAGCCTGGAGAAGAGAAGGCTCTGAGGTCTCTCCAGATACCTTATTGTGGCCTTTCAGTACTTAAAGGGAGCTTACAAGAAAAAAAAAAAAAAAGGGTTTTTAGTAGAACCTGTTGTGATGGAACAAAGAAAGGGTGATGGTTTTAAACTGAAGAAGGGGAGATTCAGACTAGATGTAAGGAAGAAATTTTTTACTGTGAGGATGGTGAGGCCCTGGCACAGGCTGCCCAGAGAAATGATGGGTGCCCCATCCCTGGAAGTGTCCAACGTTAGGCTGGATGAGGCTTGCAGCTACCTGGGGTAGTGGAAAGTGTCCGGAATCTCTTCTCCCAGATCTTTCCCTGCCTGCATGGGCAGGGTGGATGGCCTGATTTACAGGCAGTGCTGGCTGGAACTGGTGTGAGCTGTGACTGCAGATGGGCCCGTAGGCTCCAGCTTTGCATGATGCCTTCTGCAGATACCTGGCAGAGCACAAAGACCTCGTTAAGGCAGCCAGTTTGGCTGCAAGTGCACACCCCTTCCAGAGCACAACTGGCTAAGTGGTGCTCCAGGACCAGGCTGTTGCACCCCCACGTTCCAGTTGATATTTAAAATAAGAGCTTACATCTCTGGTATTGTTTCCATCCGGGGTTGCCTGCAGCTCTTCAGGAAGGATCCCCACTTTCCTACAGGGTTACAGGGAGCCTCAGCAGAGGCAAAACTTCCGCTGCAGTGTGAGATGAGGGGCAGCAGGCAGATCATGGAATCACAGAATCCTTTACAATGGAAAAAAGATCATTGAGTCCAACCATTCCCCAAGCTCTCGACACAGCTTTTAAATCCCTCCAGGGATGGGGACTCCACCACTGCCATGAACAGCCCGTGTCAGGGCTGGGCAACACTTTTCACTAAGGAATTTTCCCTAGTATCCCATCTAAACCTGCCCTGGTGCAGTTTGAGGCCTTTCCCTCTCATCCTGACCCTTGTCCTCTGGGAGCACAGTCCAGCCCCACCCTGGCTGCACTCTCCTGTCAGGGAGCTGTGGGGAGAGAGAAAGTCTGTCTCCTCTCAGACTTCTTTTCTCCAGGAGTAACTAGCTGGAGGAGAATGAAAAAAATACACAAAGCAGCTTACAATGTATGGAAATGTTGCATATACATGTGTGTGGCTGCAGAAGATTCCCGTTGTATGGTTGTGTTACTGGGAGTACACGGTCATTAGGAGTGAGCTGGAGTGGGAACACCTGGAGGGCCAGAGTTAAGGGCTGATTATGCAGCCCAGCCCTGGCTTTTCTTCACTTTGGAGAGCTGCACAGCATAATTTCATCATGGATTTATATACAGCTAATTGGCATATAGTTTGATATGCAAATAAAACCATATAAATATCAAGAGGAAGACTTAAAGCTGTGCTTTCCACTGTCATGCTACAATCCTTGCTTTTCTGGTCAGTCTAATCTACTCGATTGCTCCTTTCATCATCTTGTGTTTTGAAGGCATGATATCTCTTTCAAAGAACATCTGTCAGACGTATATTAATTAGTTAATTTTTCTGCATGGAATGTAAACACGAGGGTGGAGAACCCAAAGCCCTGAGGATCCAATGAGGTGTGTGGCCAAGTAATTATTCTGGAGTAATGCAGAGATGTGGCCTGTGCTCAGTCTATAAAGGCAAGAAACAGGTTTCCTACCAGATATAGTCAATTTATGCTAAAGACTGAAGTGAAATTTTCTTGATGTGGGCACTACAGCCTGTGTCATAGACACACCATAGAGATGGCAATTCCAAATTGAGCTTTCTATGCCAAAGATGCTACTGACAGTGGTGCTGAAGTATGTTTAAATTCAGTTTTTAATTAAGAATATTAAGTTTAAGTAGTTCAAGAATGGAAGAAAGCATGGAAAGAGCCAATATGTTTGTGCTGAAGGAAAATTTAAGGTGTAAATTTGTTAGCTGGTAGCACCAAATTTCACTCCTGGCTTGGGCTGCCTGGATGGTTCTCACATGGTTCACAATGAGAACCAGCTTTACTGGGATTTTTGTGTTTTGATCTTGAGTGAATGTCTTTTGCTGTGAATCTTCAATCAGATCTGTTTCGTGTGATAACAAGAAATAGGTTTTTGTGTGAGGGGATCGTGACATAGTGTGCATGCACAGCAGCTGAGCTGGAGAAGAGCTTGGTGTTCAGTTTGGGGCCAAATCCAGTGCTGGCAGTAGTGCAGAGGGGTGAATTGAAGCAGGGCCATGCACAGGTAGGTGCAACACAGGAATTCCCAGAGGGTTCCCCAATCCCAGAGCACATCACTGGCACTGGAGCATGTCTTGCCATTGGGGACATTGAGAAATACTGCTAAGGCAGGGTCCTCTCTGTCACATCCCTCCTTGGCCCCTCTGGCTCTCTGGGCTGAGGTGTCTTCAGGCTCACTGGTGATCACTGAGCTGGGTTCCCATTTCTGACCCCATGTGGGACAGCTGCCCCTCTATTCTTGACAACAAGGCTCTTCCCTTTGCAGGTTGCACCAAAGCAGTGTTTAACTTCCACCATCTGTCTTTACCATTTTTGCCTTTCTTTTTTTTTTTTTTTTTCTTTTTTTATTTGCTTCCTGGCTTACAGTCCTCTTGGTAATGCGTTCAATTTTTTTTTTTCTTTTTTCCTTTTTTTTTTTTTTTTTTTTTTTTTTTTTTTTTTTTCTTTTAATTTGCTTCCTGACTTACAGTCCTCTTGTACTGTGTTCAGTGTGGACTATTAATATATCCCAACAGGACCAACACTACTTATATTTTCCTTTTGGAGTAAGGATTAGGGAATATCCCTTACCCCTTCTTTTTCTTCTCCCCACTTTTGTTGTTTTTTCTTTTTTCCATCCTTCTCCTTCAGAGCTGAACTCCAGAGGAGGCACGGAGATGCTGCCAGGGCTGGAGCCCCTCTGCTCTGGAGCCAGCCTGGCCCAGCTGGGGCTGTTCCCCTGCACAAGAGAAGGCTCCAGGGACACCTCAGAGCCCCTGCCAGGGCCTCCAGGGGCTCCAGGAGAGCTGCACAGGGACTGGGGACAAGGCCTGCAGGGACAGCACACAGGCAATGGCTGCCACTGCCACAGGGCAGGCACAGATTTTGGGATCTTGGGCAGGAATTGCTGGCTGGGAGGGTGGGCAGGCCCTGGCCCAGGGTGCCCAGAGCAGCTGTGGCTGCCCCTGGATCCCTGGCAGTGCCCAAGGCTAGGCTGGATGGGGCTTGGAGCAGCCTGGGACAGTGGAAGGTGTCCCTGCCTGTGGCCCGTACAACCCACACCATTCTGTGATTCTGTGAGCTGTGTAATTATGCAGTAGAGTGCAGATCCGTACCAAGGGCTTTTCTTTTAAAATAAGCATTGTTTTGCCATACCTGTCCAGCCAGATAATCACAAAAATGCCTCAAGGAGAAAGAGAGATGGCATTCACCGTCAGCTGGGGATCTGTAAAATGCCATGTATCACGAGATTGTCGTGAAGCCTCGACACTGGCAAAGCTAGGCAGAGGATTTTTTGCTGGGTCTCTTGTTTCCTTGCCTTGCTGGATAAAATAAAACCTGCCAAAGCAGCGGCAGTGAGCTCCCATCTATCTGTTCTCATACTCCCAGCCGCTTCTGCCTGAATTATTCATGATCTGTAAGTGATCTGCAAACAGCTCCTGTGATCTCCCTGTGATCTGTGGGTATGTCAGACTCACCCCTGCTTAGGTCAGGGCATTTTCTTGTTTCCTTCCCCACGGCAGGGAGTCTGTGGGAATCTCCAGATTCCTCACCGCCTCTTTCTGATTAACCCAGACGTGTATTTATTATTTACGTGGCAGGATTTGTTCAGCTGTCCCAGGCACACGGTATTATCAGTGGATAAGCAGGAAGACTCACTGCAAACATCTGTAGTTGTTGCTTGACAAATCCTGTTTGTATAAATAATATTAAGGAGCTACAGAGGCTGTTGTGGAGTAAATACCCTCGTGACTGAAGGCAGCACTGCCAGCTTTTCACCTGCATATGCATCTCAATAGAAATTTACTGGGCTGTTTTACACACAAATATATATACATATAAAATACTTCAGGTTTTTTTTTTTTTTAGTTTAAAGGTCCCTTCCAACCCAAATTATTCTGCTATTCCAATATATATGTATATATGTTCTATGCATTTGCCTTTTTTTTTCACGAGGTCTTCCTCTGTTTTTATTTAAGCTTTTAGGGGTTTTTTTTCTGCTGATTTGGTCATGGAAATACGATGGCAAAGACAGTGAGAAGGGCTGTTTATGGGCAGGTTATTGGCAGGTATTTCATGTGCTTTCCTATCCATATCATCAATGAAATGGGTTGTAGGCCCACCTCTTCCACCACACCAACCCCAGGTACACCTTGGATCTGCCTTTCCAGTGCTGTCTACTTCAACCACTCTTTATTTTGGAATGAGGACTGGGATGCTTCAGGAACCCATTGCCAGTGGAGCTGCAGCTAATGCTCTGAGCAAGGCACGTGGGATCCCCTGGTCCCCTTCTCCAGCTGAGGGAGTAATTTTGGGATGAAAAAAGCTCCATTTAGGCTGCCTGCTTTTTTATATTAACCCATAGGAGGACCTGTGCCTCGTTTAGGATATCCCTCACCTACGACATAACCGGGATACAGTGAGTTTGTTAAAATGTCCTGTCTCTCTGCATTCTGGAAAGAGGATTTTCTATTAAACCTTAGGGAAATTACTGGCCTTGTTAACTAGTGTGGAAGTAATGAACCACAGCAGGGTGACTCGGGAGATTTGGGCCCTCGCTTCGTAAGACTGCATTGTTTCTTCAAATGAGAGAAATAATTTAAGCAAACAAACGAACAAAGAATTTCTGGAAATTAAAGTACGGTACAAATGGGATGATTTGCTCATCCTCTGTTTAATAGGGGCGGTGCAGTGAACAATTGTGTGGTCGACCTCAGAAATCTATCCATGGTAACTAGTCACAGGAGAGAAAAATAGACAGCCTGCCACCAACTTGGTATTAAAGTTCTATTTTCCCTTTTTTCCACGGTTGCGGGCCAGTCAGGGACTTTCCATGAGCAGTCAGCAGAGCAGAAATTCCCTTCTGCTCCTTAGCAGCCATCTCTGCTCAACTATCAGAGGTGCTTTTTGTACTGGTTTTGGCTTAAGTGGGGTTTGGTCCCAGTTTTCAGTGGGATCAGGCTGGGGCAGATCTTCCCTGCCAAATGCATCCTGCTGAAACAGGGCTGTCGTAGAACCACAGAATGGTTTGGGCTGAAAAACACCTCTCAACCATCCAATTCCATCTCCTGCCATGGCAGGGGCATCTTCCACCTGACTGGGTTGTTCCAGCCTGGCCTTGCCCCTTCTACCCCATGGCTAAGGTGTGTTTGTTGTGAAGGAACCTTTGGTTTTGTCACCTCTGCCAGGTGCTGGGTGTTAAATTCCTGATGGGGTTTGAGGTCTGTGCAAGGCCTGCAGGACCCCAGTGGCTTTGGGCAGGTCCTGCAAGAGCCCAGAGGAAGGACAGAAAGGCACTGCCAGGCTGGAGTTCAAAAATAAATACAGCAGAAGTACTGGGCCTTCAGGCTCGATGGTCTGTTCCTCAAAAGACAATTTTGGAAGGGTTCACTGTGCTTTTGTTCTTCCATTAGGCAGCTGAGGAGAGAGCATTGTTTTCCTCCCCTCATCTGTTCCCCTTGTAGGGGAAGAAGGAGGACTTGGCCACCCTGAGCCGAGCATCCCAGGGGACCTCCCGAAACAAAGGGCTGCGTGGAGGAGGATTCCGTCATCCTGTCCCCGTCATCCCCTTCCCTCCCTTCACCCTGCCCTTGGCATGGCCGTGCCCGCCCGCGGCTGGGGAGCACGGGGAGGGGAATGTTCCTCATCTTCCTCCCTGGAAACCCAGCTAACTCCTCTTCCCTCCAGGTTTGCTGCTGCCTGTAGGCTTGATGAGGGTTTGTGTTCTGCCAGGAAGGTGTGTGAGCCCTGGGATGCTGTGGCAATGTGGCGTGTCCAGGTGTGGTGGCTGGGGTGACACAGCGCTCCTGAGGAATGTCGTGTGGGTGTTCCTGGCTGTGGATTGAAGCTCTGTGGACATGTCCTGGCGTAATTTCTCTCCTGTATGCTGCAGGCATCCATCCTGATCTGCAGAGAAGGCATGTGGGTTGGAGAGCATCTCCTCAGCCACGCTCTGTGTGACCCCTGAGTTAATTCCCAGTACAGGAAAATGTGGCAGCCTTGTGGATCTGGAATGGTTTTGGGTTTATTTTTTTTAGGTTGTGTAGGTTTATTTATGAATAGCTGGACTAACACCAACCTATCTTTTTTTGCCCAGGCTCCAAGACTGACCTTGCTGAGAGCCCCTGAGATACTGAACTCTATGAGCAGAGACCACTTGACTGCACTCAGCACCTTTCAGGATCAGGCTCTAGGTAATTATTCTAATTTATTTGCCTGGGTGATGGGGGAAATTTGCTGTTCTGGGCTATACACACCATCTGAAATGACATTTCTAGCTGTTTTTCTCCCATGAACCACACACCATCTGAAATGACATTTCTAGTTGTTTTTCTCCCATGAACCTGTGTCTTATATTTGTGGGGTTCCCAGACAAAGGAAGGAATGATGTATTTGACTCTTATGTTCTTAAAAGGCTAATTTATTATTTATGATACTATATTATATTAAAGAATACTAAACTAAACTATACTCAAAACTATACAGAAAGGATACAGACAGAAGGCTAGAAAGACACTAATGAATCTTGTGACTCTCTCCAGAGTCTGACACAGCTTGACCCCAGCTGGACAATAATTGAAAACAATTCACAGCAGAAACTAGTGAAACAACCACCTGTTAGATAAACAATTTCCAACCACATTCCAAAGCAGCAAAACACAGGAGTAGCGAACGAGATAATAGTTTTCCTTTTTCTCTGGGGCTTCTCAGCTTCCCAGGAGAGAAATCCTGGGCAAGGGGATTTTTCCAGAAAATATGACTACTACATCTGTGGATTTTTTTTTTTTTTCCTGCTGAAGGTTGTCACTCTAGATCAGTGGCTGGGCACTACAATAAAACCACTGATCCCTCCAACATAAAGCAAAATATCAGCCTTGCTTCCAGAGGGGGAATCATAGAATGGCTTGTGTTGAAGGAGCCCTAAAGAGCATCTAATCCAAGCCACTTGTAATGGGACAAATTCAACCAGACCAGGTTCCTCAGAGTCCCATCCATCTTAACTTCAGTATTTCCAGGGGTGAGGCATCCAGGAATTGCTGAATCACCATTCTGGTAATGGTTACCATCTCTTGTTCTTGGGAAGTTCTCCTGAAGGTAACTTGCACAGAGCTGTAAAAACAAGCAGTCAAATCAAAAAAAGGTGTTCACTACCATCAAAAGCAGTCAAAGGCTTAAAATACCGATATTTGTTGGCAAGGATGCTTGTTCAGATCAGGCTTTTAAGAATTGCTTAAAACCTATGGCTGCAGGAGCCTTCTTTTAAAAATAAACCCAGCATCTTATTTGTCTGGGCTTACAGTGGCTCCATTCTCTCCTCCAGACCTGACCTCACTGTTGTGCCTCTGAGGAACTTTAAATCCTTGCTCCAAGGTGGATAGATGGAAATCAAAGAGCCTGGGGCCTGGCATTGTCCTGCTCTGCATCTTCATGGAGATGAAGATGGTGCTTTGCCTGGAGGGTGTGGGCAGGATTAGACCCAAGATTTGTGCTTTTATCCCAGCACAAGGCCAGCTCAAACACAGTGCACGAGCTGGGGAGTTGAGGATCTCAGGGGTCGGTTTTAAGGGGAGTAAGAAGGAAGCAGGATGCTGTGGATGTTACTCTGAAGCACTAAGGATGGAGGATTTCCTGTAGGATTGCCTTCCTGAGTGAGATGACATTCCATACAAAATTCTCCACGCTGATAGAAGTATCAGTAAATAGAGGATTATAATTTTTAACCTGGTTTGCTGAGTTCGTCCCCAAGTCAATAAAATCCAGCTCCACACTGATTTCAGCGGAGGCTAAAGCCCAGCTCTCAGACCAGAGTGGCATGAGGGCAGAGGGTTTTGCTGCCCCTTCTCCCAGGGCATCCTCTGTCCATGCAGGAGCACAGGGCTTTTCTCCATCCCTTGCAGCTCTGTGTGGTGACATTTTCAGGTCTCAGGCAGGAGGACATTGACTGGGTTGTTTCCTGTTTTGACAGTCTCCATTTCAGATCCTCTGTAACACAGCTTTGTGCAGGGAATTAGAACACCACATCCCATGTCCTCCTCCCTTGAATATTGCATTGGGGAGCTAAGCTCATGTTTCCAGTGGGGAGGGAGAATATACAGGTCATGAAACAGGCTCAGAAAGAGAGGAAAATGAAGAATGAGAAAGAAGGAATACATTGACCATCAGGGCTGCAGTGGGATGTTTTTCTGTATCCATGCACAATTTGTGGGAATGGGGTGCTCCCTTGGTGCCAAAAGTCATATGCTTTGTGTTTAAACTGCTGCTGTCAAAGCTTGGAGAATAACTAAAACAAAAGGGTCGCAGGTCAAGTGGATGTTTTCCAGTTAACCGGAGCTCTGTATAAATCCTGGGGAAGGAAATAACCCCACAAACATCCACCAGCCCTGTGTCTGTGTCCCCTGCTCAGGTGCTGGCTGCAGGTCCTACTAGGACATGCCACGGGCAGGCAGCTGCCTCAGCATCCTGAAACAGTCCTCAGGCAGCATCCCCTCCCCAACAGATTTTTGTGCAAATTTCAAATTCAACAGAATTGGATTCAGATTTGATCTAGGCCAGCAATCAGGAGGGTCAGGAGGTTGCCTCAGGTGAGCATGGAAGGTGAGTGAACACCTGACTGTGAGGAACTTGGGCTGGAGCCTCATCCTAAGCCCCCTGCAACACATCTTCAGCCAAGGGCTGGTATTTGCTGCTCTAAATTCGGCAGTTTTGGGTAGGAAACACTCTGGGGGAGCATCAAGGCAAATGTGTCTCTGCCACTGTTGCACATTGCCCCTTGCAAAGTCCCCCCCAAGGTTTTGGTGTGGCCAATTGCTCTTCCCTGAGTTGTAGCCTGAAAATAGGGATAGATAAAGGCAAAGTGTTCTGGGAGCCATGCCAAGCCAAGGCACCGAGTTGTTAAGAGATCTGTATCTCAATAACAGACTTTTTTGGTCTTTATCAGCTTTTAAGACAAAATACGGTGTTTGCAGGAGCAGATTGGGATCATCCTAAGGAATGGAGCTCTCTTTTTAAAATTGTATTGCTTTTATTACTATAATAATAATAATAATAATAATAATAATAATAATAATAATAATAATAGTATTTCTGCAGTGAAGTCATATATGAGAATGTTATTTGTGTAGGAACTGGAAACGAACCTGAAATGATCAGCGTATTTTTTTAAAGGCGCTTTACAAGTCATTTGGCATTGGAAAAGGTAAAACTATCCATCAAAGCAGGGCTTGGGGATAAAATAATTAGAAATCACACAACCATAGCAAAGGAAGATTAGTGCTAAAATTAGAAGCCATAAAGTTGTTTTTAGATTAGGCTGGAATCTGGGCAGGCTGCTTTATTGTAGCCTGTTACTTTAAAAAATGTAAGGTGAGAGGTGTGAATTGTCTGCATTTGGTCATGTCCCAGTGGAAATGCTGTTGTGAATGTTAGGTGAGATGATCTGTGGGGTGAATTTCAGGGAAATCCTTAGGGGATGGAAGTACAGTCCCATGTGAAAGGTGACCAGCTGCTAAAGGAGTTGGGTTCAGTGCTGAGCTCTTCTCCACAGGGGTGTCCCCATAAGCTTGGTTTGCTCCTCGTTTTGTTTCAGGGTTGTAGTGGCCAAATACCCACACTGCATCCAGAAAAGGTGGTGGGATGGCTGGAACTGGGAATTTAGATTGGAATTTCCACTCACAGGTGGGGTGGGTGTGAGTTGGAGCTGCTGTGGTCCCCAGACCTGAGCTGTGCCCTTGGGTCCAGACAATGACATCAGGTGGGCACAGCCCATGGAGCTTCACCACTTTGTGTTTCTGCTGGACCTCCTCAGGCATGACCAGGAATGAATCTTCCATCGGAGTCAAACAGAAAATTGATCAGAGGACAGACCAGGAGAGCTTGGGGTGTTCATCCTGAGCAAGAGAAGGCTCCAGGGACACCTCAGAGCCCCTGCAGGGCCTCCAGGGGCTCCAGGAGAGCTGCACAGGGACTGGGGAACAAGGCTTGCAGGGACAGGACAAAAGGGAATAGTATTACAGCAGGAGGAGAGATGCAGACTAGATAGAAGGAAGAAATTTTTTGTGATAAAGGGGGTGAGACCCTGACAGATTTCCCAGAGAAGTGGATGCTCCATGTATAAATCCCTTCAGGAAGAAGGGTCTTGGTACTAAAGCCCTTCTGGTACAGCTGGAAGGGTGTAACATGAGCAGCAGGTTGGAGGACAAGGTCAGGCACATCCAGGTGTTTTCACGGAGGAAGATGTCAAGTAGAGATCCCTTCACCCAGAGAAACATGACTTCTTCAGGGCTGATTCCTTTAGATTTGGAGTGGGGGATTTCTGGTATAGAAACCCGAACTTTGTGGGATGTGCTGCCTAAATATGGACACAATTAGGTGTACCTCTTCCCCTGTCCCTGCAGAGGTACCACGTGAGAGGGTCTCATGTTCCCTGCTGGCTGGGAAGCACCAGCCCTGTTGTGACCACCCACAGCATCTTTCCTGCACGTGCATTTCCCAGTGCCTGCAGGGGAAAAGTGGAGTTGAGCAGACTGCCTGCTCCCCCCAGCACGCTCCCTGCTGTGCCTCCAGCTCAGTGAAAGCAGGACAACTCCTCATCGACTCTTTGTAGCCCGAGAACAGAGCCTTGGAAAAGTCCAGCAGCGGGAACTTTACTAATTCCAACTAATGACTCCGAAATACTGACTGAGGGGAACAATTGTGCATCATCAAAAGTCGCAGACAAAAGAAATGCAGTGCATTGTAATAGCAAACGAAGCTGATTCTGATCTGATGGAGCACCTTTCATATTCCAAGCGTTTCAAAGCCCTTGGCAGAGTAATGAGCTGCATGCTGACAGCGGGGCCACTGGACTCGGCTTTATGTGACCAACAATAGCCAGCACAGTTGTTGGCAGAGGACTGCTCATGGTGGGAGAGGGGACGGATGGTGGCTGGCATGTTGGGGCTATCCTGTGCTTTCCTGGTATTTTTAGTGCTGTTGGATCTCTGGCTTGTGTTTGGGTGGGTACTGGAGGTGACCAGGCAAGATATGTTGGTCTTTCTTAAAGGGGGCTTAGGAGAAAGATGCAGACTGAGTTTTTAGTAGGGCCTCTAGTGAGAGGGCAAGCATTGATGGTTTTAAATTAAAAGCAGGGAGATTCAGACTTGGTATGATGAAGAAAGTCTTTATGATGAGGGTGGGCAGGCCCTGGCACAGGGTGCCCAGAGCAGCTGTGGCTGCCCCTGGATCCCTGGCAGTGCCCAAGGCCAGGCTGGATGGGGCTTGGAGCAACCTGGGGCAGTGAAAGGTCTCCCTGCTCCTGGCAAGGGGTTGGAACTGGATATTAAGTTCCCCTCAATCCAAACCATTTCAGGATTCTTATTTAAGAGGGTGGAGAAACACGTTCTGACACACATGAGGATCCCTTGGTGCAGCTGAGAATAGCCCTCAGCCTCCCAGATCACCATCCAGCCCTCTAATCTTGCGGTGCCCATGACAGTTTCATGAAGGCCCACGTACAACTTCAGCTCTTTAATTTTAGCTAAGCCAGAATAGCATTGGTGCAGCTGTGGGAACAGATATCTTAGTCCTCAAACTATTCCTGTGGCAGGGAAGTTTCTTGCCAGTTGCGAGGAGAGGAAAAGGTTAATTGCATATTTTTTTCCTTTTTTCTTTCCTTTTTTTTTTTTTCCAAAGAGGAAATAAATGTACCTACCCCACCCTAAGGGGACAGCACAAATCTGTCAGCCCTTTTTGGGTGGGGGCAGGCAGCTGGGCTGTGTTAAGGAAGTCACCCTGGGGAGGGAAGGGGTTTGTGGCATGGGTGGGGGGCCTTGGCTGCCTGCCCAAGCTGCAGGCAGAAGGGGCTGTGATCCTGGGCTGTATTAGACAAGGCTCCAATGCTGTCTGCAGAGCCCTAGAATTGTAAAATGGTTTGTGTTGAAGGGACCTTAAAACCCATCCAGTGCCACCCCCTGCCGTGAGCAGGGACACCTTCCACCATCCCAGGCTGCTCCAATCCCCATCCAGCCTGGCCTTGGGCACTCCCAGGGATCCAGGGGCAGCCACAGCTGCTCTGGGCACCCTGTGCCAGGGCCTGCCCACCCTGCCAGCCAGCAATTCCTGCCCAAGATCCCCAAATCTGTGCCTGCCCTGTGGCAGTGGCAGCCATTGCCTGTGTGCAGTCCCTGCAGGCCTTGTCCCCAGTCCCTGTGCAGCTCTCCTGGAGCCCCTGGAGGCCCTGGCAGGGGCTCTGAGGTGTCCCTGGAGCCATGGGACTTCTAATACGTTAATCTCACCCAGGGTTGGAATAGAAGATCTGTACATAAGCCTGGTTTGGAGTTAGAAAATATACTGAGGGGTGAAGGAGACTCAGACCTTGTCCTGTGTGACCCAGGTCCTTCAGTAACTCCTGCCTTTGGCTCCCTGCTAACCAAGACCACCATATTCCAGCAGCTTCAAGGCTTTCCTGGAGGAGCACGTGGGTTGGTGTTGGGTTTGCTGCATCACCCCCATCCTAGCAGTCAAGGGAGGGTGGGAAGCTAAGCTGCTTTGGAAGCCTGGATCCTCCTCACTCCATCTGTGTTTCTGTGCACTCCAACTGGGTCGGGCTGATGCCATGGCAAGACTTCCTCTTGCAGACAGCAGTCTTGCAGGCTGTCATCCTGCAGCAGGGGCTTGATGGTGTGCAGATGGATTTGCTTTCCTGTTTCCCTTCCTGTCGGCCTCGTGCTGAGGCTGGCCAGCCCTGCTTCCCAAGCAGGAATATCTCAAGAGGCCAGCTCACCATCTCCATCATGACCCAACCTTGTGTAGGTGTTCTGTTTCCACTTCTGAATCAATGCCCAAAGGAATATATAAGGAACCAACATTTTGAGTTTTCTGGGGAGCTGCTTGCAATAAAAAAATACACAGAGCCTATCCAAATTTTTCTTTTTGTGGTTTTATATCAGCAGGGCTGGTGTGAGCAACCTGTGCTCATAATTTTCTGAGCGTAGTAAGAGGCAAATCAGCTCTGGGGGCCCAGGGCTGACTGGTCTCAGAGAAGGAGCAAGGGAAGGTGGAGTTGATGTTGGTCCTGGTGGTGTGTTTGAGGTGGATTTACATCCTTACACTTCTCCAGAGGGGTGCTTTGCCCATGGTTCTCATTTCAGCTGAGTGTTGTGGTAGGGACAGGAGGGAAGACGTTAGGAAGGGAAATGTTGGATTTATAATTCCAAGCCAGCACTGTTTGGTCCAGTAGAGCATCAGTGGAGCCTGAGTGCTGTTTCTCAGAGGAGGGGTGGATCTGCTGAGCCTGTGCCTCCCTGTGGGGCTGTGGGACAATGCTGTGCCCAAAGGTGAGCCACAGCCCTGGGGCAGAGGGGGCTCTCACTGCCCCTTCTGGCACAGCTCCAGGGCAAGGGGCTGATCTGGATTCTGCCAAATAGCTTTCCTTGCCTCCTGTCTGGGATTCACCATGTGTCTGAGCTTTTAATATCACTTCACTCTCCCTCCCTACATCCCCTGCCCCTGTCCCAGATGTATTTGTTTAAGTGGCTTTAATTAACTTACATTTTCCTGTGCGTGACAGCTCCTCGAGGCTTTGGTAGCTGTTTTCTGTCCTTCCACAGTTGTCACTGACATGTAGCACTTTCCCTGCAGACCAGCTTTCAAGCCTACCGTGTTCTTCCCTTTCTCTGCGGAATTATTTTAACATTCTGAAGGGAATTGTTTCCATGTGAGCATAGTTGCACACTCTTGATTATTAGGTGTGATTTTCCTGATCCCTGCTGGTATCTACAAGGATTTTGAGCAAGGAAGCCAGAGTGGCGTAGGATGATGGCTCAGGTCAGATAGATTTATCTTCACGAGTGACAAGACTGATAACTCTGGAGTGGCATGGCTACAGGTGTTATCATTTGGGTGTCTCCTCGAGAGTGAAGGTTAATGTCTTGCCACTACTGATCCATCACAGTGTTATCTACAGGATTTACAGGTCTTCTCATGCCTTTCCAGCAGCAGCACGTCCAGTTTTCTGGAGCTCTCAGCTGTGTACCTGCTCCCTGCTTGCAGCAGCCGTAGGATCACGTCAGCAAGTCCTTGCTCTCATGGGTTTATTTGGACTCAGAGTCTGGGAAAATTCCTGCTTTTCACTGTATAGTTTTATGCTTCCCCAAATGGTCTGGGGGAAGCCCAGGGGTTCAGTGCTCTGCCAAGGGAAGGCATCAGAGGATGGGATGGGTTGGAAGAGACCTCAGAGCTGACCTCTTCCACCCCCTGCCAGGGTCAGGGACACCTTCCACTGTCCCAGGCTGCTCAAAGGCATCAGGCAGGTGAAGGCAAGACAAGCCTTGATCCTGCCTTCCTGAGGATCACCCAAGAAATCTGACCAGGGGCATGAAATAGAACAAGGAGGGACTCAGATCTGAACTAAAATCTCCTGGGGAAAAGGAAAAAAAAGGAAGAGCAATAAATCCAGCAAATTAAAATGAAAAGGCAGCTAACATGAGTGACAATTGTACAGCATCAGATAACGCTGCATCCTGAATTCCAGTGGGATAGGAAATATGAAGCAAAAATCACTCAGGTGCTTCTAGATAGCGATAAGGAAAGCAATTCCCATTTACCGGCAGAAATAAAATAAGAGGTCGTGATAAACCCTCCATGACTAGACTGGATTAGGGCTCTGGCTGTGAAAATTCATTACAGGCATGCAAAAGAATGCGTATCGTGCCAGCTAAACTGACTACAAACACCATTTATTTGGAGAAGAGACGATTCAGTCAGAATAAATAGATTTCTTTCAAAGGGAAGGGAGGGTGATCTGACACAAATCTATATTCCTGCCTTGTCATTTATTATGCAAATAAGTCTCACACCTCTCTAAGACATGAGGGATGAGTTTATGTTGGAAGAATAATCTTAAACAGCTCCAAGGACTCCAGGGCCGGGCTGGGGTTTCTTGCCCACAGTGGCAGGAAATACTCATTTCAGGAGGGGTTTTGATGGCAGTGAGGGTCGTGCAGCTTGGTCAGACCTTTTCAGATTTCCCCTAAACAGACCCATTCCTTCACATTTTTTCTTACTATTTCTGGTATTTTACTTAGGATTTTTATTTTATTTTATTTTATTTTATTTTATTTTATTTTATTTTATTTTATTTATTTTATTTTATTTTATTTTATTTTATTTTTGCTCTATTCTGTTATATTCTTTTCTAGAGTCATAGAATCACAGAATGGTTTGGGATGGGGGAGACCTTAAAGATCTTCTAATTCCACCCCCTGCCATGGCAGGACACCTTCCACCATCCCAGGGTGCTCCAAACCCCATCCAGCCTGGCCTTGGACACTCCCAAGGATGGGGCAGTCACAGCTTATGTGGGAAATATCTTTTCTTGTATTTTCTAGTATTTTATTTTACTTTATTTGCCCATTCTCTGTAGGAATGACTGTATATGGGGGTTCCTGGGCAGATGGGAGCCTGTGGTGTGTTATCTATTCTTGTCTTCAATCCTCTTTTTTTTGGCATCAGCACCCATTAAAGCTGCATCACTCTGCTGGGCTCAGTGGAGCAGGACACGTTTGAGGTTCAGACTCTGAGGTGGTTGTAGGTGGCAGCAGAAGCACTTAGCCTGATGTGCAGGGACCGAAACATGACCTAACACCTCCTGTTCTAGCAATTACATCTCTCAGGATGATAATTTTAGAAAGAGAATTGAGCTGGCAGGGGCCACAAACAGTGGATGAAATCTTGATGCTCCGTTCGGCAGAGAGAGGGCTGAGCCAGTGTCAAAAGTACCCCCAGAAGGTTTTTTTTCTTTCCTGACAAGGACGTTGTAATTTTTGTAGTTGTGTTTTGGAAAAACTCCTGATGAATCGTGTGGTCCTGAATTATATATGTGTGAACAAAGCTCCAGGGGGAAATCCTGACTCACAAATCCACCAAGCACCCATCTCTGAGGTGGACTCTGAGCATGACTCAGGACACGTGGGTCTTCTCTCTAAGGCAGCTTGGAAGTCAGGGGGGTGCTTGGGGAGCAGAGGGATCCAGGTGAGACATTGTGCAGTTTTAGGAGACCTAGAGAAGCCGGGTGTAGCAAAAACACACGCAAAGGACTTCCCTAAATGCTTGATCCCAGATCCTTCTCTGTCACAGCCAGTCAAGGTATTTCTGCTTCTGGTGATCTTGGGAGAAGATAGATGGGCAGTAGATGGCTTCTGATGGGAGTAAAGGGACAGGGGACAGGTCCTTGGATGAGCAGCAAGGACTGAGTGCCCAGCTTCTGCTGCAGCCAAGGAGGAGGACAGTGCACCATGCTGGTGTCTTACTTCCCCAGGGGTATTTTACACTTGTGTTTTGCCCTCAGCATTTCTCTGGTGCTGGGCTGGCCAGGCTCTTGCAGCACTCTGGAGAGATTCTGCTAATGGGATCTGACCTGATGGCTTTGCATGTTTTAAGTAAATTAAACACAGCTGCTAGGAAAATCCAGTAACCTTAACAGCACCACGGCTCTGTTGTCTGCATTGTAATTACAGCGGCAACCACTGGGAAGTTCTACTTTCTGGTTTATTTTAAAATAACTTCTGAGCCGCCCTTTGATCAACTACTTCATCCCCAAGTCCTGCCTGTCCTCTCTCTCTCAAGGCTTAACCCTTGCTGTATCTTTAAGCATCTGTGTGGTCCCACTTTCAGTCAGTCACAAAGGCAAGCAGCTGATTGCAAAAATTACTTTTCTCCCCAAATATATCCTGTAATGTTTGAGCTGAGGGAGAATTTTAAGCTGGAGCTTACAGGGTACATGCAGACTGCAGACACTGAGTTTTATGGCTCCTGGGGAAGGGCAACTTGAAATATGCAGCTTTTTCTTATGCTTCATCCAAAATCCTTTGTGCCCTGCAGAGAAATGGGTTTTCTGTCATAGTGACAACACCAAAAGGACTTAGATTTATGTAGGAGGCAAAAATTAGGAGCCTAATTAGTTTTTCCCTTGTCAGCCCTTGAGTGCAACCCATGCTGCAAAAGCAGGTGGTCAGCTCATGGCACGGGAAAGCTGTGTGCTCCTTCCCTGTGTTAAAAACTCGCACCGTCTTCTCCGAAGGGCTTACATGTCTGAAGGACACCCAGGATTAGGGAAATGGCTTGGAGTATTCCATCAGAGCCTGCCAAAGGGCATGAACCAGCTGTTCTAAGCATGTCTCAGTGCAAGGAGGCTGTCTCAGCATTGTGGGGTGCTGGTGCCACCTCGATGGCAGCGTGTTCAGGGTGCCACAGCTGCTGCACCTGAGATCATGTTGTATTTGAGTACATAATCATAGTTTGGTTTGGCTTGGAAGGGACCTTTAGAGGCCATCTGATTCCATCCCCCTGCCATGCGCAGGGACGTCTTCCACTACCCCAGGTTGCTCCAAGCCCCATCCAGCCTGGCCTTGGGCACTGCCAGGGATCCAGGGGCAGCCACAGCTGCTCTGGGCACCCTGTGCCAGGGCCTCAGCACCTTCATCATAAACTGTGGCTCTGGCCACCCTTCATCCTGCTGGACGTGGATTGAGCTGTCTCACAGAGATCTGAGGGTATATTTTCCATCTTGTTTTCCAAACTGATTCCTTCTCTTTGCATCCAGGCTGCCCAGGACAGGCAGATCCCAGCTGTGGTGTCCTGCTCTGCTCTCCCATCTGCTGTCAGCAGCACGTTGATGTGTGTCTGCCTTGGAGAGCAAAGCGGGTGCCTGTGCATGTGATTTGGGTGAAAACACTGGCTGAGTGTGATTGAGGTTGTAAAGTTTATGAGATTCTGCATTTTGTGGTAAATTTTAAATTGACACTGCAATCAGGAGCATTAGGGTCTGTAAAGGAAAGTCGGTGTGATGTGTTGCAGAGCACAAGGTGGTAATTTCCTCTCTTATATTGATCCTATCAACAGCAAAGAATGAAGCAGCTGCTTCTTGGAGGATTGGTTTTTTAATGCATTCATTTTATGTAATTTGTAGAGTATTATTTATCATGCGGGGTTTTTCCCCCCTTTGCTGCCTTTCCCTCTCCCCCCATTTCTAGAAGGGTGCAGCGCTGTCTTACCTACACTTCTCACCTGTGGATTTCAAAATCACCTTTCCAACCACGGCTGATGCTGCTGTTTCCATTTTCACACAGGAAGGGGAAAACTGAGCATTGGAGATTGGAAAGGATGTCAGCCCAAAGATGCAGCCAGGTTACTCCTTCTGAGCACGATCCACACACTCAGTTCTTTCCGAGCTGGGAGGGATGATTTGTCTCAGGGCAGGTTTTTTTTTTTTTTTTTTTTTTCTGCTGGAAGAAACAGACCCTAGCAATTAAAAAAAAAGCCAGCAGAAATAATCCCAAACACTCTCCTAGGCAATGAAGTGTCCATGTGTGCCAGGGCATGGTAAAAATGCTTTTTCAGAGTATGTTTTCCATGTGGGATTTTCTGCAGGGGCGTGGGTGAGTTGGCTCCCGTGATTCTGGAGGGCATCTCCAGGGCACTGCCCTGTTTGAGGTAACAAAGGCTTTCAGTGAAGCTCAGGAAGAGTCTGTGGAAGTCAAAGACTCTTTACAGCATATGAAGGGAATGGGCAGAGGACTGTGGGAGGAATTTGGGGGTCACCTGGGTATGAAAGGAGATGCAAGATGAGCTCTTCCGCAGGCTTAGACCCATTACAGCTGAAACACAGCAAAGGGTTGTTTTAATGATGTTTGGTTTTCAGATATGCCAAGAAGATTTAAAAAGAACTGATTGCAAAAATCATGGGCATTTTAAAGTAACATTTGATGGGGATTTCTTGAAGATGCTGTAATACAGCCTACTGTAAAAGCATCTGCTTCCCAGATTAACAGAGGGTTTGCAAACAGCACTTGGGAAGCAACCTCCAAGATTATTTCAAAACTGCAGAACAGATTTGGTGAATGATTTATGACATGGATTTGCATATCAGTTGCTCTTTCTCCTTTCTTTGTCAAATTTACTTGTTTCAGTCCTATTATGCACAAGCACTAGAACCGTCCTGGATGTGCCAGGACTGTGCTGCTCATCACAGCAGGGGCCTGAGAGTGCAGAGCTGCAGGGCATCTCCATCCCATGCAAATGGGTTTTATTTAGGAGCTGTTGAAACGTAGACCAGGAGATGGAGGTAGGCTGCAGTGGCAGATAAAAATATTAACTTGGTGCTCAGTCTCCTTTTAGGGTCAGTGGATGTTTGGCCAGTGGAGTCTGGAGGGTGTTTCACACCCCAAAAGAGATACTGAAGTTTGAGTAACTAAATGGCTCACCAAACAGCCAAAATGGTGCCAACTGCATCCCCATGGGCTGCAGTAAGAGCTGGGGCAGCCACCACACGTGTAGCCATAGTTCAGCTGCTGGCCAGAAGTGTCCATTTCTACCCTAGGACACATTGCTTAGTCTCCATCTGCCACTCAGGAGGGATGCAGGTCCAGGGTTTTGCCTGGCAAAGACAGGCTTGGGTCTGGATAGCTTAGGGAGTCCAGTGTATCAATGAGAACCTGCATTAAGGCAACTAAAGCCAGGATTTGTGTGGGCACCCCCTGAAATGCCTTAGTTGGGGCTGAACCCTACCTGGTGTGCCAGGGAGTGGTGTAGGTTTATCAGGCTGTCCCTGGGAGTCACCTCCTGGCCTGGGCACTGGGGAGGGCATGTCCATGGTCTGTGCTGGCTGTCAATCCAGGGCAATCCTGTGCTTCAGGTGACCTAAATTCCAGCTGCTGGCTGGTCAGGGCTCGAGCACGCATGGCAGCCTTGGAAGGCCACTGGAAATAGGTGAGGGTTTATTCTCTTGAGGACAAGGCTGTTCCCTGAGAAATCTCTTGGGTCCTCAGCATGGACATGGACCTGTTGGAATGTCCAGAGATGCCCCAGGGGCTGAGGCCCTCTGCTCTGGAGCCAGCCTGGCCCAGCTGGGGCTGTTCCCCTGCACAAGAGAAGGCTCCAGGGGCACCTCAGAGCCCCTGCCAGGGCCTAAAGAAGACTTAGAAGAAAGATGAGGACAAACTTAACAGGGTGTGTTACAATAGGACAAGGGGTGATGGGTTTAAACTGAAGGGGAATCTGTTTAGATCAGCTATCAGGAAGAAGTTTTTCACAGTGACTGTGGTAAAACACTGGCACAGGCTGCTCAGAGAAACTATGGGTGCTCTAATCTTGGAAACACTCCAGGTCAGGCTGGATAGGGTCCTGAGCCACCTGATCTAGCTGAGGATATCCCTGCTCCTGTCAGGGGGGTTGAACTAGATGGCCTGTGAAGGTCCCTTCCAGCCCAAACTGCCCTGTGATTGTGTGATAAAGGCTGTTTCTTCAGGTGGGCTTGATCTCAAGAGCAGGACAAGCATTCCACATCACCAGTTAATTTGGAATCATCTCTCCCAGGCCAGCAGCTCAGCCCAGCCAGGTGGTGGGGAGGTTAGTGTGCTGAAGAGGGGCAGAAGCTCCACTGCTGAGGACTCATGGTGAGAGGAACAGCCCTGTGTGTGAGCTGATGTGGCACATCAGTGATGTATTCAGGGAGGGTAATTAGAAATCTGAATGTCATCTGCAGGAGGGCGTGTTTGAGTCATTCTGCAAACCACCCCAAGAAGCTAAAAGGGACCTTGTGGCTGAAGGGGAAGCCACAGGCAAGCCTGGTTGATTTGTAGCTTCTCATCGCACGTGCGTTTTGGGAATGGAGAATGAAGCCTGGCTGCCCTCAGCAATGCCCATCCTATTTTGGAAACTGCTGCAAGAGCACCAGGACATCTTCTGATTCAGAGGGCGGGTCATGAGTGTGTTTATTCACAGCCACTCTTCTTGGAGGGTTGATGAAACTGTGATTCACGTGCAGCCTTTTCTTAGCCCAGGAACTCCCATTTATTGGCCCATGAGAATTCTTTTGTGCCTCAGACAGTGATTTGACTTGTTTTAGGTGGAATCACAGAATCACAGAATCATTTACGTTGGAAAAGTCCTCCAAGACCATTGAGTCCGACCATTCCCCCAGCTCTGCCAAGGTCTAACCCCTGTCCCCAGGTGCCACATGCACATGGGTTTTAAATCCCTCCAGGGATGAGGATTCCACCATGCCCTGTGCAGCCTGTGCCATGGCTGGACAGCCCATTCTTTGAAGAAATATCTCCTCATATCCCATCTCAACCTGCCCTAGCTCACCTTGAGGCCATTCCCTCTTGTCCTGATGCTTGTGAGAAGACACCAACCCCACCTGCCCACAGCAGGTGTTGCATTGCAAGCTGAGCTCCCCTTGCTCTGGGGAGCAGCTGCAGTGAAGGACCTGTGGGGAGAAGGAGGTTTTAGGCAGAAGTTAGAGCTGAAACCCAACACTTCTCAAGGAAAATGTGGTGCCAGCCCCTGCCCTGGTGCTGGGGGAGGTTGTGTGTTGAGCCAAGCAGAACTCAGGAGCTCTGCCGTGAAGCCAGGATCCATTGCAGGGTTTTTGCAGCCCATACTGTGAATTTTGCCCTATAAAAACCATGATGGTGCTGGCCCCATGTGGGCATGTTGACCTGCATTAAGCTCTTTGCCCATTGTTGACCACTTTTGGCTGTTGAGTGGCAAACCAGCCATTAGTCCAGGATAGTGATGTCTCCTTGTGGGTTAATGAACTGAACAGGGCCCTGGCTAAGGAAGGAGGTCCTTACGGAGGGTTACAGCAGCTGGATGCTCTGGAAAACACGTGGACTCATTGGCTGCAGGGAAAATTCTCAGGGCTGATTGTGGCCCTGGGGGTGGTCTGCAGCAACTCCATGTTGCACCATTCACATGTGCTCCATGGATGTCCTCAGACTGCCTAAATGTCCTCAGGCTGGTGGTTGTAGACACGTGAGGAGGAGAATTTGGGGCTATCACAAAGGTTACTCTTCATGGTTTTGCTCTGTTCCTTGAGTGTGTGTGCAGAGCAGTAATTTACCAGTGTCATAGATTGGGCAGGGTGATCAGAGCCTGTTGGTTTCTCCATCCTGACATCCGGGTGTCAGCCTGGCTTGGAAAATGTTGTTGACACTTCCCCAAGAAAATAATGAGAATCTCTTAAAGGCTGAATCAAGATCATTGGCTCTTTCTAAAAGCTGGGAGAGGAATCCTATTTACTTCCTTGTGTCACGAGTAATGAGAAGTGGTGCTGGTGGACCCTGCACTAGTAAAGCGATTCAAGGGCTGGAGAAAAGAAAGAGATGCTTGGGTGACTGATTCAGTCAGAAACCTATTGGGGAGAGAGAAGGCATTGTCTCCATCTCCAGCTGCCCCATCATAACAAATGTCTCCTTGCCCATCAAAGACTGGATGTGGCACTTGATGCCATGGTTTAGTTGAGCTGTCAGGGAATGGGTTGGACTTGATCTTGAAGGTCTCTTCCAGCCTTGTGTGATTCTGTAATAGAGAGACTGCACACAGTGAGTGGCTGTTCCTCGCTTTGTACACCACTAAGCCTTGGCAGAGAGATCCTGTTTCATTTGCAGCTTCCATGAGCAGGAGGGAACCGCTTGACCCTGGCCAGGACTCAGGTACAAACCCAGGTTCAAGGACAGATGAGAGCTGGTGGTGCCATTTTAGGGAGAATACCCCAGATTATGGCTTCTTTGGCATGCAAACAGTGCATTTCTATCTGACTGCTGAGCCACAGGAGCATTTTCCAGCTGAGCACTACTGCATTGTATTCCCAGTGTTGTAATGGTCTTCCTCCCTGTCCTCACCCAGGAGAAGGCCTGGGCCAGCCCTCCAAATTGTCCTAGAGGACCTGTTGTGGTGGCTACCTGCTGGTGGGGGTCTCACACCTTGAGGTTGTTCTGAAGTGGAGTAAAGCACCCCAAAACATCCTTCTGCCTATCTCCTTCATCAGCCCTGAGTCCTGCCTGCTCTGAGTCCTTCTGGCCAAGCTGCTGGGGCTCCACATGGAGGTGTCACCTTCTGCAAATGCAAGACCCCTGTCTCCATCATTTGGGAGTGTGAGTGGTGGCCAGGAGCTTCTGTAGAGCTCCATTTCTCCAACAGTTTTCCCAAGCTAAGAGGGGCCGAGAACTTTCATGGACAGAGTTGGGAGGATTTTGGTCAAACACCTTCCCTCTTTGCACCCCAGCACTGGTGGAATGTGGGTTTGTTGTGGATTTGCTCTGCAGGTACTACTGAGCTGCCACTGGTGACTGGACTGTGGATGTAGGAATAAGCTGATAATCCCAAGAGGCCAAAGTGTAATGTTGATCTGGGTGAAGCAGCCCAGAGCTGCCCCGGTGTGATCCATTCCTGGGGCGTTCATCTCCCAGCTGTCACTGGAGATGTGATACAGGGGGAGGATGGGGTGGGCTTGCACTTCATGGCACGGTGTTGCTAGGTGATGTTGTGGTACAGGGAAGGGTGATGAGCAGAGGAACTGACCCTGGGAGCACGTGTGGTGGGAGAGCAGGAACAGGCCTGCTTCCATGTTTTCTCATTGTCTTGGCAGAGGCTTCTCCAAAGCTAGCCCTTCTTAACCACATAATCAGTCCTGGATTTGATGAGGGGTTTTGTTTTTTGTTTTTTCTCTCTGTTTTTCCCTAGGAAATGGTCAAAGGAGTGAAAGGAGCATCACCATTTTGAAGCAAAACCAAGGGTACTGGTGAGTACACACTGGAGTGAGCTTGCTGGGGAGAGCTGGCAAGCAGGATGCAGACTGGGGAGAACTCTGTGGTTGTCCTGATACCTTTCTGGGGTCTTGGGGTTCTGATCTGCCCTTCAATTATTGAGATTTCCTGTGGGAGAGGAGGTAGTTTTCTGTGTTAATGGATCAGCACAAATCATCTTTACCACCACCACCACCGTTCTCTGCTGTCATCAACGACCAAACCTCTAATTGCTCTTCCTGTAAATCTGTGGAAGATGCTCTCATCAATATGTGTGTTCTCAGTGCTGAGTGCTGGAAGGAGCAGGCAGCAGATATGCTGGCAGCTGCACAGGAGTGCACCAAGCAACAATATTTGTTAATGCTTGGAGTGCTTTTGGCTGTTGTTGTGCTTGGCCCCATCCAGACCCAGTCACGGGGCTGCGATCTGGGTGGCATTTCAAGGTCCTCTCCAGACCTGTTTTCTGCAGCTGTCACACAGGAGGCTGTGACTTGGATGTTTGCCTAGAGGTCTTGAACAGGAAGAAAGGAGAATCCTTTTTTTTTTTATCTGAGCTAGTTCACATATGCCAGAGCCAGACCCTGAGCTGATGTTTTTGAACTGAGGTATTTTGCATTGTGTCAGGTGGGAGGCTGGGTTTTTTTTCACCATCTTCTTGTGAGAACTTCCTGGTTTACACTGGCCAAACCCTCAGCAGAGCCATGCTGTGAGCCCCTGCATGTCCCCATCCCTCAGGAACCAAATTCTCTTGTCTTTCCTCTGTGCATGTGTGATGGATGCTGAGGAGCATCTTGGTGCTGAGCTATCACAGAATTGTAGAACCGTGGTTTGGGTAGGAAGGGCCTTTTAAAGCTCATTTCATTCCAACCCCCTGCCATGAGCAGGGACACCTTCCACTATCCCAGGTTGCTCTCCCTGCTGGCAGGATTCCTCAGAGAAAAGCTCTGTGGACAAGGCCAGCAATCTCAGAGTCCCAGCATGGTTTGGGTAGGAAGGGTCCTTAAAGCTCATCCAGTCCCATCCCCTGCCATGGGCAGGGATACCTTCCCACTGTCCCAGGCTGTTCCAAGCCCCATCCAGCCTGGCCTTGGACACTGCCAGAGATCCAGGGGCAGCCACGGCTGCCCTGGGTAACCTGTGCCAGGACCTCACCATCCTCATCATAAAAAATTTCTTTCTTATACCTATTCTTGATCTCTGCTGTAGCCTGGACTACAAGAGCGGTGCTAGTGGAGTTTGGAAATGCAGATTTTTAAGACACACCTTTCTTTCTTATACCTATTCTTGATCTCTGCTGTAGCCTGGACTACAAGAGTGGTGGTAGTGGAGTTTGGAGTTGGGGAAATGCAGATTTTTAAGACACACGTCAGCTGCTGTAGTACAGTTTGAGTGCAGATGAAGGGAGGAACTTACACAATGAGGTTTCAGGAAGCAATCTTTAGACATTTAAAAAAGGAGCGGCCCTTTATAGTTAGTGGAGATGTTTTTATCCCATGTTACATCTGGTCTAGTGTGGGCAGCATGCGAGGATGAGCAGAAGTCTGTCCCTCTTCTCTGGCTGCAAGAGCAGCCCAGGTGAGGGGATGGTGTGTCTGCAGGGTCACCTCCTGACAAGGCAGGCAGGGAGGGAGCTGAGACCCCGTTTTCCCCCAACACTCCTGCCAGCAGCTTTGTTCACAGGAATCATGCCTGACTCCAAAACGGGTTCTAATCATTGCCTGGAGCACAGACTAAACTCCTTTCTGTCTCCCACACCTCCTACGGCTTCCCTGCTGCCTCTCTGCAATCAGCTAGAAGAAAAACCCAGACTGTTCCTGAGAACAGCAACCCCTTCTCCTGTAGACAGGGCAACCAGCAAGGCTACTGCAGAGCTGAGTGGTGTCAGCCTGGGGTGGTGAACGTGCTTCCCATGCAGCTCTCTTGCACCCATCTGCTCCCAAATTCCAGCTGTTTCCCCTCCATGCCCCCCAGTCTCCTGGCAGAGATGGGGATGACTGGGAGGGCCTGTGTGTATCTAAAGCATTGTGTATTTCATCATGCTGGCTTTCCAGACTTACACCAGTGGGGGTTTGGCCCCTTGAGCTCCAACAATCCTGAAGTGATCCAGCTTATTAAGCTTCCGTTTGTGCTGTCTATAGCATTAAATAATTGGTTCCTAAGCATATTTGAGTTGGAGGGTTTCTGATAATCCTCTGAACTATCCATCAGGCTCCATTATCATCTCTGCACTCCTGTGCCAGCTGCCTTGTGTCAACTCTGCCTGGGGTTTACAAATAGATTTTGTTTCTCCTGCAGTTTTGCCTTTTTTCTTCAGTCTCCCTCTCTCAAAGGAGCTGTTTCAGGCTCCTTAAAAATTTGTGCAGACACCCCCGTCAGCATCTTTCTGCTGACTGGTGAGTGATGGGTCCCATCCTTGTGCTGCCTTCTGCTCCTGACAGGGTCCCCAAGCAAAAACTCTTAATTTACCTCAAAAGGAATAGAACTGTTGTCTCGACTGAAAGGATTTTCACCTGCAAACTGATAAATCTCCACAGTGTTTCACTTTTCTTACTGGCTCAGAGGATTTGTAGCATGCACAGCGAGGACTTGTCAGCTGTACATATATGTCAGCACTGTACATACATGTGGAGCACAAACCATGTATGTCCTGATGGTATTTTAGTAAGGATGCTTCAGAAGGCTTCTAAAAAGCCTCCTAACCAGGTGGGTAATGTGAGAGCTGAGAATACAATAGAGTAGAATAGAATAGAATAGAATAGAATAGAATAGGTTTGGGTCAGAAGAGACATTTAAAAGACATCTTGTCCAACCCCTCTGCAATGAGCAGGGGCATCTTCAACTACACCAGGTAGCTCAAAGCCCTGTCCAGTCTTTATCATATTATTTTTGTTACCTGTTGCTGCTACTGCCACTCCAGCTGTGAGAGGAATGCTCAGCATCCTTCAGAAATCAAGCTTATGCTCTTCAGGTCTGCAGCATCCTGGAGGAGGTGGGTGGGTTGGGAGATCATATCCTTGTGGATCTGATTTGCTTTTAGAGCTAATCCTAAAATCACACACGCCAGGGTCAGGGCCTGCAGATGCATGTATTCCCATTTTACAGGAGGTGCTGCTGGATGTTTTGCCAGTATCAGGAAAGACATAGCTGGGTTTTACTCGTGCAAGATGAACATCTTCCTTTAGAAGTTCATCTAGCTTAAGAAATATTTTTCCCAGTGAAATGTTGGGGTTATCAAGGCTGGTCTCAGGCTGACAGGGTGGGATTGCAGGTCATACCAGGGTGTAGCAAGAGGAATCAGAAAAACAGGGCCTGTCTCTTTTACAAATATCTTCCCATATAGTCTGAACACTTGTTTTCTGACTTGTTCTAGAGGCATCTTTTGCTCCTAGGGTATAAAACATGCAAATTCCAGCATCTTCAGTGTATTTAGGAACTCTCCAGCTCAGACACTGAATTTTACCTCTGCATTTCCAGATTGCCTTTTAAAATTTTTTCATACTTCTAACCTGTCAAGAGGAGATTGACAAGAGAAGATTAATATCCTAAAATAGCCACCTGGTACTTCTGTAAAAACATGTTGGTGTGACTGTCTAAAGGAGAAAAACATGGTATTTTGTACCAAATATATTTGCTTTTGCAACAGCAAGTTTTACTTTGCATCCCTGCCCTGGCTGCAGTGTATTGTTGGACAGGAGCCATCTCTTAAGTGATCTTGCAGTATGAAGAAGGAAAAACAGGGAGAAAAAACCCTACAAACAGGGTAAATTGTTATGGAGCAGGGTAAATTATTATGGAACAATTCTGGTTAACACACGGAGGAGACTGATGCTGGATGGTGCAAAGTGACCCAGCAAAGTCCACCTGCCTTCAGCAGAGGCAGAGACCTGCTTTTCTAAGACATCTGCAAATTCTGCTTGTCCAGAAGACGTGACAGCGCTCCGGTGTCACTGTAAGACAAAAACCTCCCTGATTCCTGCGCCTGTGCCCTAATGTCATTACTTTCCTTCTTTTGCAGATCCGCATAATGACATTCATGGTCACACACGCACACAAAAATACTTTATACAAAGAAAATGAATCTGGCTTCAGCCGGCTCTCGCCTTCTGCTGCGCTTACCTCCAGACCCTGGCTCGCCCAGGGTGAAATGAAAAGGGGAGTTAATGTGGCGGGGTCATTTCTCACTGCTGAATTGGTCAGCCGTCTACGGAGCCAATTTCTGCAGCTTTTCAGTGGCGTGGCAGACCCCTGGGTAATATTTGCCTGAATAGAGCCCTAAGTGTTTAAGCTGTATTGCTAGGAATGGCTGTTTTATCCTATGCATCTGAGATTTCAACTCATCAGACATGAAGCAGGTCAAGACTCTCATGCCATTGTGTGCATTATAGCGAACAGAACAGAATATGCTTGATAAAAGGGAGGACTTAAAAGAAATGCTTCTTTAGACCTGAAACTTTCAAGTCCCACAATGCATCAAAGACCCCTCGTATAGACTTTGAAAGGGGTGAAAGGCATTACCTAATATTTGGAGGAAATGAATAATAAAGCATCCCAAGTGCCTGGAAACTAATTTAGGAGTGCACGCTGCACTGTATTGCCTCTGTTGGATTTGCTCCCCAGAAGAGTTGCTAACAAAGGGTTTAAAAAATAAAATAAAATGACGTTTGGTGACCAACTTTTCTGCCTTGAAATGCCCCCTTTTTTGTAATGTTTCCTGGTAAGACTTACTTATGAAAAGATGAAATACAGCCTGTGCTGCAAACACCAGGTCTCAAATGAATCTCGGGAGCCCGCAAGGTTTCCCACCATTCTCCTCCCCACCGCAGCCTTTTGTTCCTTCGTGTTGAAAGCACTGCTTGCAGGATGCTTGCAGGATGCCCAGGCACTACCTGCTCCCAGAGTTTAGTCATATCTCAGGAAAAAGAGAGAAAAAAATCAACCTATTTCTGTGGCCTTTGCTTTTGTTCCAGAAAAACCACCTTTGTGTAGAGCTGGGGCTGCTCTGTTGGTGACCTGTGGCTCCTTGCAGCTGGAACTGGGAGCTGGGTACCCTGCTGAAGGTACCAGTTGTGTTTCTGGCATCCCCATGGTTGCTGGAGGTGCTGTTTGGAGCCAGAGATATTTATTGTAGAGTCACAGAATGGTTTAGGTTGGAAAGGACCTTAAAGCTCATCTTGTTCCAGACCCTCTGCCGTGGACAGGGACACATCCACCAGATCAGGTTGCTCCAAGCTCCATCCAACCTGGCCCTTCCAGAGGTTTCCTTCCATTGCTGCTTCTGAGATGCTGCAGTGGTCTCCAAGGCTTCCATGGGATTTGGGAGCTGCAGAGCTTGTGTGGGCTCAACCTCTGCCTTGTGGCATGAGATGTGAGCAGCTAGTGGGACATCCACCCCCTTGGGATTGGTGGGAGAGGCCTGATGGCTCTGGGATTCAGCAGAGGGGAGGTTGTGTTTGCAAGGATAACCTGCTTCAGAGCAGAGAACCAAACCTTGTGGCATACAGCCTTTCCTCAAATCTGATGAAGTGTTGGGAGATGAGGACAGCTGGGCAAGGGTGTTTGGGCCTGAGGGGCTCTGCTTGCCCTGCCCTTGCCCATCCCCTCTTCCTGTGTGTGTCTCACTGAGCTCTGCTTTCACCATCTGTGGAGATCAGTAAAATTTGAGTGCTTTCTTACCTGCTTCTCCCCCAGGCCGTGGTTAATTGAGGGCAGGAGGGCAGGCAGGAGTGCTCAGGCAATATTTACAAGAAGAAGGGGATGTTAATGAGCCAGCAGGGCTGGACTAGTGGGGTATGGAGATGATGGGCAGTGGTTTCCCACATTTTTTTTCCCCAGTTACCAGAGGTGATTAAAACCTCTTTGTGTCCAAAAGAGTTAAATCTGGACTTCTACCCCCATAAAATTTCTGGTCCTGGGGCTGCTGTTTCAGTGGGACCTTCTGTAGTGGGAAAAAAATGGGATGTTGGGATGAGGGAGGATGCCTGTGAGTTACCAGCCATTGCAAGACTGGGAGAAGGAGAACTTTTAGCAAAATAGTGGGTTTTTTAAAAATCAGAGCTCAACCCAACAACCTTGTTAGGCTGGGGCCAGTTGTTTTAGTTACCAGTTATCAGAGAGGCAGTGGATGCCCCATCTGTGGCCATGTTAGACAGAACTTGGAGCACTCAGTTCTAGTGGAAGGTGACCCTGCCCATGGGCAGGGGGCTGGACTAAATGGCCTCTAATAGCTCCTTTTCAGCCCAAAACATTCCATGTTCTGTGGATCTGTTTAGTGTATCCCCATAGCATCCTTCCTGACCAGGGTGTGTGCAGCTTTTGGTTCAAGGCACCGGTGCTCTCAGCCACAAAGCCCAGTGGGTGGGTGAGGCACAAGAAGTGGTGTACAGGGTGACAGACAAGTCCCAAGCCTTTCCAACACCTTTTTCCTTAACACTGGAGAGCCAGATGATAAAAGCCTGACCCATCTTTGACAAAATAATCAGAAACCGGGATAATTTCTCATGGAAAGGAAAGCTGCTGGTGCTGCGAGGGGAGTTCCATGCCCTGTCTTAACGATACATCAGTGTCCAGGGACTTTTTAGTCTTGTGCTTGGGTTTTATGATCCGTATTAGTTCTCTTTTAATTTTTATTGCTTGGCTTTAGTTTTTGATACAGTGCTGGAAGCACCTTGGTGGGCAGGGATGGCTCCCTTAGCACTGGCTGTCACCTTGTGGCTTGACCCACATTTCAGGGAGGAGCAGAGGGGCTGGACGTGGGCTCGGCAGCCCTTTATGTGGTGACACCCCTGCCTGTGTCAGCCTCTACCTGCCAGCACTGCCAGCTCAGAGGCTGGCTGATCACCCCCCTGGGCTCTGCTGCTTTCTCCTGGGCTTCAAGCAGAGTGTGGCAGGACACACTCTGCTTTTCCCCTGCAGAACGTCTCATTCAGGGGGTCTGTGAGCCATGATCGTGTTCCTAGGACATTGCTGAGCCAGGAAAACCAGGTAAGGCATTGGTGCTGGCTGGCCCTGGTTTCTTCCTCCCAGCAGATCAAGTGAGGTTTGCTTCTCTTCCACGTGGGCCATCCTTGCTTTAGTTTTGCTTCTGGTTTGCTACCCACTGCAGAGAGAAATAAAATCTTCTCTAAGATCATTCTGATAGATAAAGGTAGTGAAATGTGGAAAACTATGAGGTTCATCTGGGAAAATTTAACACTTCAGGAGCACAGGGGATCAGCCATGCTCTCCTGGGCTGGACCCTCAAGCACAATTCTGCCTGGTCTGCTGGTGGCTCTTGTCTCAGAATAGCTCTGGATAAGATGTGCTGTCAGGGGAAGCAAAGGGAAGGGATTTATTTAGCCTGACTGGGAAGCTGGCATTGCCCAAGCTTTATGGTAATGGGGTGACTTATGTTAAGGAGATATTTGGGCTGTGCTGGTTGGCACCTCAGTGTGAAGGGACACCTGCCCTGTGTCCCCTGGGGCTCCCTCCGTGCCAGCTGATAACCCATGCCATTTGGAGAGCTTTCACTCCTTGCAGCTTGGCATTTCTGCTCGCTGCTCCAGGACAGATCCAAACCCCACTGGCATCAGGGAAGATTTTCTCTGACTTCAGCTGGCTCCATCCTCCCAGAGAGAAGACGTGACACAACTTGTGCATTGCAGTTTATTCCTGGTGACAAGTGCACCTTCCCCAGTGACCTTTCACACCACTGAATGCAGGGGATGGGGATGCTGGTCCCCTCCCAGGCAGCCCAAGAGCAGGGCTGTCAGAACCAGGGAGCTTGCATGCTGCTGAGAAAAACCCTCCCCTCAGTACCCAAGGGACCTGAGTGCTGGTTCAAAAGGTTGCCAAGCACTGTCAGCTCCTGTTTGGGGCTGCTGTGCTGAAGGGAGATCCTGCCAAGGAGGTCACAGGCTGAATTTGAAGTGATTGTGGTTTAAAATGATCTTCCAGGTTTGTCAGCCCCATCAGAATTCAGCTCCTGTAAGAGTGGCCAGAGGTTTGGGGTGCATGGGGCTGGGAACCACCCCAAGGAAGGGTGTCCTTGCAGGTGGCACAGCTGAGCCCTGGGCCTTCCCCAGCAAGGCAGTGCCCCAGTTCATCTGCAGCAGGTGATGAAATGCAGGTGGCCACAGGAAAGGAAGGAGCGATGACAATATCCTCAGCATTGAGTCTGCCACAGTGCTGAAGTCCTTCTGATGGCAGCAGTGTGGTCAGGATCCCTCCATCCTTCCATCCATCCATCCATCCATCCATCCATCCATCCATCCATCCATCCATCCATCCACATAGTTTCCAGACTGTGGGTATCCTTCCCCATGCATGTGGTTACATCCCTTTCCCTCTTCCCCCAGTCATATCTGACATTTGCTCATGCCCACAGTGGAGACTCCACTGATTTGTGCAGCTCAGGGTGAAGCTTGCTGTGCTTGTCTTCCACCAGCATTTCAACTGAAATCCAACCTGCTCATGAACGCTCTTGCTCCAGGATTCTTTATTGAAACACTTTGTAAATAAAATTAGAATACCAAAGCAGTAGAGCCTGGCAAAAAGTAAGGGGGAATGTTTCTTGGCATGGAAAAATATCCTCAACCAAGAAAAAGCCTAATTTATTCTGGTGAAGCAGAGAGAATCCAGCAACCTCCCTTTTGTTGTGCAGTTCACATGTATTGCTGTATTCACACCTGAAATCTTTTGCTGAAAGTTTGGCACCATTTCTTCCCCTTTTGCTCAGAGAACTGCAAGATTTGAAGAGCCACCCTTTCTGGCTCTGTAAGAGCTGATTCCCACAGAACCCACAGCTACCACAGAGGAAAGGACTCATTGGGCTGGGAGCTGCAGCCTGCATTTCATCACCTACCAGGAGTCCCATCTGTCAGTGGGAGCTGCACAGTTCTCCCCTGCTAACAAAATTATTTATTTTGTCCCGTCATTAAGGATATTCATGCAGCAGAAATGGGAATGATCTCTGCTTTGTGAGTTTTAGAAGCCCATTTTGTATTTGTCTTGGTGGTGGAGGAGCAGTAAAGAGCTCTGTGATCTCGCCTGTTACGATAAGTGAGTTTTGGAAGAGGTTTTCTGTCTGATACTCTGTCTAAAAGCGTGGGGAAATGCCATTCTAAAGGCTGTTAAAACACAATTGCTCACTGATTTACACCGTCAAGGAGTGCCTCTTTACTGGGAGATGTACACTGAATAAAAGCAGTTCAAGTGGTGCTTTTAATAAATAGATAATGGAACAGCATTTTATCTTCTGCTTTAATCCGTTATGTTAGCATAGGGTAGTGTATCCCTCTGATAGATTTTGAGATAGCAGAAACTGCGAGTCAAACCACTTTCCTTCTGAGTCTTTGAAGAGAAATTGCACACTGGTGAAAGCTACTGGGTTCTCAGTGAATTGGGATCTTTCTCCCATGGATGGGTTCAGTTGGGTCCCAGTGGGTTGGGGTTCAGGGCACCGATCTTAGAATGTCATCTTAGAATGAATATCCTAACATATCTTGTGTGTCCAGGGAAGGGAACTGAGGTGGGGAAGGGTCTGGAGCATCAGGAGCGGCCGAGGGAGCTGGGAAAGGGGCTCAGCCTGGAGAAAAGGAGGCTCAGGGGAAAGGGGGACCCTTTTGGCTCTGCACAACTTCTGACAGAAGGGGACAGCCAGGGGAGGTTTAGATTGAATTAGGGAAAATTCCTTCATGGAAAGGGTTTTCCAGCTCTGGCACAGCTGCCCAGGGCAGTGGTGAAGGAGTTTAAAAGCCATGGGGATGTGACACTTGGGGACATGGGTCACTGGTGGCCTTGGCAGTGCTGGGGGAATGGTTGGGCTTCATGGTCTTAAAGGGCTTTTCCAATATAAACAATTCTGTGATTCTAAATTGGAAGGAACCCATAAGGACCATTGAGCCCAACTTCCCCACTACTTGCAAGAGTGTCTAAACAGCAGCATCCAAATGCTCCTTGAACTCTTGTCAGGCTTGGGGCCATGACCTGGGGAGCCTGTTCTGGTGCCTGACCACCCTCTGGGTGAAGAGCCTGTTCCTGATTTCCAGCCTGAAATTTCTAGGATGTAGCTTCATTCCATAATGCCTTGGCTTTGGCCATGGGGCTGTTGCCTTGCTGGGTGGCAACACCCATGCTTCACATCCCAAATGCCATGTGGAGTCCTCTGTAGTCCCTAGCTCTCATGGTTTTGAGTGGGAAGGGTGTGGAACCACAGGGAAAGAGGCACCTCTGTGGAAAGCTCCTCTCTAAGCCTTTGGACTTCTCTAGAGGCACCAGGTTGCTGGGGCTGAGTGCCTTGAAGCTAAATGAGCTGTTGGCTGCTTGGTTAGGAAAGAAACAGGACACTTTGGGAGGCAGGAAAAAGGTCATTTATCCTGTTGCTGCTCATCCTCGTTAATTCATTGTTTCCGTTGAAAACCCTGCACTTAGCTTCTTCATGAATGAACCCAGTGTCTGTGCCTCCAAAAACAACTTGGCTTGGTGAAAAATAAGACCTCCTTTCACCTCCTTTCTGCTCTGCCGTGTTTTTTCCCCCCTTGTTTTCTTCCACTCACATCCATCCTGCCTGGGTGGCAGTCCCAGTTTGTCCCTGTGGAGCGGGGCCGGAGCCCAGGGCTGGATTTACAGAATGGTTTGGGTTGGAAGGGACCCTAAATGTCATCTCATCCCACCCCCTGCCATGGGCAGGGGCACCTTCCACCATCCCAGGCTGCTCCAAGCCCCATCCAGCCTGGCCTTGGACACTGCCAGGGATCCAGGGGCAGCCACAGCTGCTCTGGGAAACTTGTGCTGGTGTTTTCTCACCCTCAGCATAAAGGATTTCATCCCAGGGGCTGCTCCCCTGCGAGAGAGAGGTTTTCTGTGACCCTGCAGGGGTGCTCCCAAGCCAAAGGGGATGGGAAAGCTTGAAGGAAAGGTCTGGAGAAGGGGAAGTGACTCAGCTGCATGGCAGGAGAGACTGTCAGGGAGGAAGGGTGGGTAGGGAGATGGAGATACAGAATGGGGAGGCGTAGTGTGGGGGGCAGAAGGGCCGGAGGGTGACCTGGGTGCTGGGATGGGGCTGAGACATGGCCCAGCTGTGGTGAGCAAAGCCTTTTGCAGCGACTGCCTGGGTGTGGAAGGGCAGATGGAGCAGAGGAGAGGTCTCTGTGCAGTGGTAGCTGGTCTCCTAATGCCCTTCAGCAGCTGGAGTGGAGCAGAGCTGGCACCACATCAGCAGTGAGCTCTCTGAGGACCATCTGTGAGCCAAGGGCAATGAGAACAATTACCAGCCAGAGGAAAAAATCATCAAGAGAGAGGCTGGAAAAAGCTGTGGGGGAGGCTTAGAGCCAAGCAGAGGCAGAGAAAAGGGAATCTCTAAGCCAATGAGTGGCCAGAGAAAGTACACTGTCTGGTCTCCCTATCTCATAACACAGGTCTGTTTAAGGAAACAGCTGTGTCCATGAGAAAATGCTTTCCCCTTGGGTTGAGCCTGTGAAAGTGGCTGGCAGGGGATGCCTCCAAAGCTGGGAATTTAGCACTCAGATAAGGCTTGGATGTCGTTTGGGAGTGGTAACGAAAACAAGATCTATAAATGAAAAAAATATCTATAAATGAAGAGTGATTACTCTTTATTCAGGGGTTTAAAAATTATCTTGAACTTGTGGGAGTTGAGAGGCCACCTTCTTGGAAGCACAGCTGGGGTTTGCTACTGTAGTTTGCAGGTGTATCAGCCTGTGGGTGCTGGGCTTTAGGGCAATTGGTAAAGCCTGGATGGGAGCTAAAGCCATCATGCCAAGCTGCTTGGACACAGGTCAGTCTGGAGAAGGCTCCAGGGAGAACTTTTATCCCCTTCCAGGTCCTAAAAGGGCTCCAGGAGAGCAGGAGAGGGACTTGGGACAAGGGATGGAGGGACAGGACACCAGGAATGGCTTACACTGCCAGAGGGCAGGGTTAGTGTTGAAATTGGGAATAAATCCAGCCCTGTGAGGGTGGGCAGCCCCTGGCACAGGGTGCCCAGAGCAGCTGTGGCTGCCCCTGGATCCCTGGAAGTGTCCAAGGCCAGGCTGGATGGGGCTTAGAGCAGCCTGGGACAGGGGAAGGTGTCCCTGCCCATGGCAGGGGGGGGCACTGGATGAGCTTTAAGGTCTGTTCCACCCCAAGCCATTTTGGGACTCTGAGATTGCTGGCCTTGTCCACAGAGCTTTTCTTTGAGGAATCCTGCCAGCAGGGAGAGCAGCTTTGAAGCTTTTCCCAGGGTAGGGAAGAAACCAAGAAAAGAGTAGATATTTCCTAAGAGTAATCTGGCTGGTCCATCTGGTGCTCCCAAAAAGGCCGGTGAGATGGCACAGCACGGGGGAAAACTGTGAAAGATT
Source organism: Onychostruthus taczanowskii (assembly GCF_017590055.1). Classification (NCBI taxonomy): domain Eukaryota; kingdom Metazoa; phylum Chordata; class Aves; order Passeriformes; family Passeridae; genus Onychostruthus; species Onychostruthus taczanowskii. The sequence continues at coordinate 2,755,653 of NW_024505782.1, read as the reverse complement.
GGAGGCTTCAAAGCAGAAGGTGATTAGAACCCAAGCAGAATAGCAGCAAGGATGGTCCCCAGGGAGGGAGAAAGCCTGGCATGGCTCCATCAGGGAGGGTTAGCAAAGGGAGGCAGGAAATTAAAGCAGGGCAGTAATGAAGGTCAAGCTGCTATCTCCAAGGCTTTGGGAAGCAGGAGTTTCACTGACTCTGAGCTGCAGAGCCTACTACTCCAGGGAAGGGGGATGGGAGGCACACATTAATTTGTTAAATGGATAGAAATAAATTAGTGTGTAAATCTGTAACATTTGTTTCCCCAGTTTGATGGGGAGAGCTGCACTGAGCCTAGTTAGGCTGATGTTTTAACCAGGTTTGCTGAGGTTTTGCAGGTTTTTGAGCCAAACCTCCCTTTTGGATCGTCTATAAAATCTTCTCCATCCTATCTCCCAGTGAAACTGTGTGGATTGGAAATGGTGCTTTTCTGACCTCTCTGTTAAGTGTTTGGTGGCTCTTTTCTCCCACAGCCCTGGAGTGCTGGGGAGGGAATCTGTAAGGGGGTGGACAAGTTGGGTCATCTTGTCCTAGATGTCACCCCAACCTTAACCTGGCTCAAGCTGCAAGCCCCTCCAGAGCCTGTTACCTTTCCAGGGCCCTTTTCTGGCCTGAAAGAGTCAGGATTCTGCATCCCCCGTGCACATCCCACCCAGCTGCAGAACTAAATCCTCCCTGTTAATGAGACTCGTTAGGCTCACACAGGGGAGTGGATGTGTGGGGCCCCCACCATCTCTCAGTCCTTCCTGCTGGCTATTTTAGCCATCTCTGCTCCATCCTTCAGCTGGGACAGGGCCTGCTCTGGCACTTGGACTGGGGGGGTGCCACCGTCCCCATCATGAGCAGGGGCCCATGGTGATGGGGCTCAAAGGTGGGCAAGAGAAGATGCTGCTGCTGCTTTTGGTTCTGTTTTGCAGAGCTATGTAGGGGTTTTCACAGCTACCCACTGCACCTTCTAGCTCAAGGAGCTGGTGGTGGAAGCATGGCTTGGTGTTTGGATGGGTCAGAAGTTGTGTTGAAGTGGCCTGAAGTGCCCTCACCCCCAGCTGTGTGGTGGCTGATGGGGGGCAGTTCTGGCCCACACAGGTTTGCTGTAGGATCAGAACCTCACTGCCTTTCCCTAGGTACCCACCACAGACAGGCAGGACCACCTCCTTGGCCTGGAGCAGCTGGAATTTGGATGCAAATCACCCCCAGCTAACCTGGCCTGGCCACACCAGCACGGGGGTGCAAGCTCTGGGCTGCCAGCACTGCCACAACAAGCTGAGTGTGACCCAAATGGAGGAAGCCTTTAGCAAGACCAAGCTTTGCAAAATAGCTTTCTGATGGGGAGCACATCTCTCATGATTGCCCTCCCTGAAGGGACTCCTCATTTATGGTATCGTGACTAAAGACCTGTCCCAGCAGGAGGAGAACAGGTGGAAATCATGGGGCTCCGCTTCTCTAAAGATCCTGATTACCTTTTTGTTTCTTTGCTGACTCTCTCTGTTCCCATTATCTCATTATAATGGGGCAGTTTTTTAAATGAGCATCTTTGGGAACAGCAAGGCCATGGAGATAAGAGCTGAGAAAACTCCTGCGTCCAGAGATTCATTACCTGCTCCCATGTAAGCCAGGAGGGAAGCAAGCCTGCTTTCCTTTTTCTTTTGGTTAATAAAAATATTGCAGTGGAAATTTTAAAAAATCAAATAAAAGCACAGAAGGACCTAAGAAAGTGTGGGGGCTACAAACTACTGCTGGAGCAAAAGGCCTCATTAGAATACAAATTATTTAGGGGGACAAACTGGAATGCCATTATACAGAGTGTCACTGACTGAGTTCAGCCTTGTGTTTGGCTGCACTTGATAAATTAGTCTGTTCTACTCCTCCTCCTCTCTCTCTTTTTTTATTTTTTTTTTAATATAGGGGAGAAAAATATGCAATTACAAGTTCAGCCTGTTGAAAAAGTCACGTCCTGCTGGAGCAGTCAAACCCAAACCCTTGTCTTACACATCTCTCTAAATGTGAAATCTTGGGTTTTACCCAGCTGCTAAAATCTGGGTGCCTGGGGAGCACTGGGGATCCCTGCTGCTGAATTTGGGGGGGAGGGGGTGCTGCAGTGGGGTTCCCAGAGCAACCCCTGCCTACACAGCATCACCTGAGCACGGTGCCAACCTGCCCGATGTGCTGGCTGAGTAAGGGTTTTGAGACAAGAAGCCTTTGTCTTCTGTGGTTATTTAATTTTACTTTTTTTTTTCCCCCTTCTCTTCTAAGTAATTTACTCTGGCTGCACCCTCCCTCGGGCTTGAGTGGAGCAGGGGGGGGATGTTCTGCCTTGTCAAGCACTGGTTGTGGTGCAGGAAAAACACTCTGTCCCAGGGACCTGAGTTGGAGGCAAGGAGGAAGGTGGGAGTGAATGCCTTTTTTGGAGGGATTGGAGCACTTGTGGTTGTGCTCTGCTGCTCAGCCTGGCTGCTCTTGGGGGCAGAGCTGGGGAGGAAGAGAAGGTGGGAGGCAGGCAAGGCAGTGGGGCATTCCCTGGCAGGGCTCTCACCTGCTGAGGGCTTTGTGCCAGGCACAGATACTTAAAGGCATGCTCAGGAGTGAGGCTGTGGTGATCCTATCTCCCCTTTAGTGCACAGAATCAAAGGATCCCAGGATGGTTTGGGTTGGAAAGGACCTTAAAGCTCACCTCATTCCAACACCTTGCACTGGAACAGGTTGCTCACGGCCAAATTAAACCTGACCTTGAGTGTTTTTGGAGATGAGGCAGATACATTCAGGTGAGATAGAAGAGGCCATCAAAATTAGTGACTCTTTGGGGAGATGAAGTTTCTCGTGACCTCCTGACAGTTTGGGTAGTGGAAGCCACAACAGGGAAGATGATCCTGTGTCTAAGGTCTTTGATCAGTTCCTGCTGCATCTTCCTAGTGGCACTTACAGACACCCCAGATGGTTTGGTTTTTTTGTTTGTTTTTTTTTTTTTGGATGGACACCTATTTTTTACCTTGCATCTGGGCAGCACAACAAGGTGGCTGCAGTGTTCTTGAAGAAGGCTTTACCTTTAGTTTGGATCGCCTCACCAAAACTCTGTTGGTTGGCATTCAGTGATTTTAAGATAAACTGGCTTTTTTTTCCCCCTGCTTTTGGCAAAGGTTGAAATATTTTGTAACGTCTAGCATTAGGTAAGACTTGTGATTTAATGCCTCATCCCTTCAATTCACCTTCAGCAATAACAATGTATTCTAATCCACTGCTCAGGTGTTGATGGATGGGGCCTGTTTGGGTTAAACTGTTGGGATTTGAATTGTTGACCTCATTCTGTCCCCGGAGCAGGAGCAGTCAGAGGAGCCCTTGAGGAACACTGTGAGCAGCAGGCTCTCCATCACCAGTGAGTGGCAGAGTCAAATGGAAATGTGAGGCCAGCTTGGCCCTCAGCCAGATTTCATCTCCAGGTCCCATGGGAAACTGGATGTTTAGGACAGGTGCCGTATTAAGAAGCCCTCTGCAAATCCTGACAAAAAATAGGTTGGAAGCTAAATTTTTCCTTGAATTGGATTCAGGAGGATGGAAAGACATAAGATGAAAAAAATTCCATCTTTTCTTTGAGGCTGTTTCACAGGGACCATTGCCTGCCTTTGCTCTGTTGGTGCACGTGGAAGTGAGCAATCCTTGAGCTTGGTTCAGGCTGGGATCAGGGAACAAACTTCCCACATCACTCTCCAGGAGAAACACCACAGTGCCAGTCCAGTGTGAGGCCCTCCTCCCCATCCTTGCTGCTCTGGGACCTCCAGGAGGTCCAGTGGGGGTGCCTAACCTTGATGTGGTCATGACATTGGTCAGGGTTTTCTTGGCTCTTGAGTTGAAGAAGTTTCCTCTCATCTTTGGCATGACTGAGCAGGTCTGGTCCTTTCCAAGGAAACTTCAGAAGCAGCAGGAAGAAGAGGAGGTACCAGATTGTCTCCACACACAAATGAAGGCTGGGCAAGAAACTGCTCCTGTGACCTGGCTTGGTGTGTCCAAATCAGCTCCTTGCTCCTGTGATGCTCTGAAGACCAAAGACATGAACCTGCCCCAGGGCTGAGAGTGAGGAGCACACGTGAGCTGGTGGGCATGCACCCTTCTCTCTCCCACAGGCCCCTCTTCTGCCCTGAACCCAGGGAAATGCACTCTCACTTGAATTTTCTGAGCCCCACATCTCTCCAAAACCCACCCAAGCAAGGGATAGATGTTGGCTGGCCATGGCCAGGATGAGTGAACAGCTTTTCCTAAACATAATGTGCCCCATGTGAATATGAGTAACCTTTGGTTTTCAAGGATGGAAGAGTAGAAGTAAACAAAAATAAAATTGAATTGAATTGATGATGATTCAGGGAAAAAAAAGAGATTTTGCTGAAGAGGGTGCTAAGGGTAGTATAACTGATTCTGGTGTAACCATGATGCAGAAAAGCTTGTTTGAACACTTGGGCTTGCTGAAGGTTTCTCAGAACCTTTTCTTTCTTGTCTGGAGCAGCAGACAAGACTTAGGTGTCCATGTGTCCAGGCTGCCCACAGGGATGTCACTCCATGTCTGGTACCTCTGCACTTCTCTTTGAGGTGTCACTGAGGTGTCCAGCCATGCACTGAGCGTTTTCCCACAGGATGGATGAAGCTCAGGGATGTGAAAGGCCAAATGGGATATTCCTGTTAGAAAAAGCTGGTTCAAGCTTTAGTTGATTTCCTCAGGGTCACTAAGGTCAGTGTCAGAATAAAGTGTGGAAAGGGCTGGTCTGGGTCATGCATCCTTTCCTAGGCAATATCCAACCCCAGATGCAAAGTCCTGCGGTAGGGAATCATTCATCCCGACCTCTCTCATCCCAGCTCTGATTTACCTCCTAAAACTCACTCCAGGAAGTTTCCCTGGGGATGTGTGACATCCAACCTTCTGCCCTCCTGCTGAGCCTGGGACCTGTATCTCCCCACCACCTGCTACAACATCACTGCTCTGGTTCTGAGCATCCTCCCTCTGCTTTTCCTTGACTGTCTCCTTCCTCTTACCTTCTGAGGTGCAATGATGACCCCAGCCAGATGCTGAGCTGTCATCATCTCAGCTCTGCTCAAATGGCTTGGCCTCTCCTGTTTGTCTAGTACTTAGCTGATTAATCAGCAGTGATGTTGTATTTGCTTCCAGATAAGAAAATGTTGAATCTTATATCTGGGATTGAGCCTTGTGAAATCCCCCTAGAAACAGCCTGATTCTCCTCTGTCAGCTATTTGTTGGGATCCCCTCTGAATCCCCTGCAGATGTGCCTTATTCTTGTAATGCAATGCTCATTTTATAATCAACCTGCCACACCCTATTAAATCGAATGCTGTACAAAAGCATATGTGTATTATCTCTAAGCAATTATCTTTATTAACCAAACTTGTAATCCACTCAGAGGACAAAATCAGCTTTGTTTGACATGGTGTGTTGACCACAGAACCTCTCTGACAAACTTGAGCTGTATTTCCATCCTTTAATTCCTCCTCTGGGTGACTCTTGGGAGGATTCCCATTATTTTACCCATGACTGATGGCAGGCACGCCAGCCTGTTCCTCAGGCCATCCCACTTGCCCCTTTAGCAGATCAGTGCAGTATTTTCATGCTCCCATCCATCTGGATCTTCCCTGGTATTCCAAGATTTATTAAAAATTAACATCAGCAGGCCAGAGAGCTTCTCAGCCAGCTGTTGGAGGGCTCTTGGGAACAAGTTATCCAGACCTGCTGATTCAAAATTGTTTATTGCTGGTAGATGCTGTTTAACAACCTCCTTGGTTACTAATGGACTGGAAAGTACTTCATCCTCCTCATGTGATACAAGCACCTCATCCTGCCTTCTCTCCAGATGCAGAAATATTGATTGAACACTTCTTGCCTTTTCTGCATCATTACTCTTCTCCCCATCTGAGGACTTGCTGCTGATTTATGCAAAGGCATTGTAATATTGCCCGGATTGTTGGCCATCCCTTCCCATACACAGCTGAACACGTTGGGTGCTTTGCTCTGGAGTCTGCACAGAGCAGAAGTCTCTGCTGTTTGGACTCCATTTCTGGGAGGGCCATTCCTTGGTTAGACACCATGTAGCACTCTGGCCTGAGGACCAGAAAATTCCTCTCTCTGCCCTCCATCGCTTTTCATTCATTAAGGAGGACTTATGAATTTGCAGAGCCACCTCCAAGAGCTCCAAAACCATCAGCCTTGCCAGAAAGGATGAGATTTGCCCCCAAAACTTTTGAGATTCTGTTAAGTGGTGGCCATTCTACACGTCAACCCATCAACCCCCATCTCCATGCTGCCATGATAATTTTGGGTTAATCATCCCTGGATCTACAAGCCCTCATCTCTCCTAGCAACCTGTGGCTGCTTGCTCTCTCCCCTGACCTAAGACAGAGCTGCTGTTTTTTTCTCCCATCTTACCTTTGCTATTTTCCTTTCCTCCTGTTTCCCTAGCTGTGGGTTGTTGCAATAATCAATTCCACATGTGGGACAGAGATCTTCCAGGGCCTTCTTCTGCTTCCCTCTGGTGAGACCCCACCAGTCTTGTGTCCAGCTCTGGGACCACCAACATAAGGAGAAAGTGGACCTGCTGGAATGATCCTAGAGGGGCCATGAAGCATCCAAGATCTGTGGGCCCTCTGCTCTAGAGTCAGCCTGGCCCAGCTGGGGCTGTTCCCCTGCACAAGAGAAGGCTCCAGGGACACCTCAGAGCCCCTGCCAGGGCCTCCAGGGGCTCCAGGAGAGCTGCACAGGGACTGGGGACAAGGCCTGCAGGGACAGCACACAGGCAATGGCTGCCACTGCCACAGGGCAGGCACAGATTTTGGGATCTTGGGCAGGAATTGCTGGCTGTGAGGGTGGGCAGGCCCTGGCCCAGGGTGCCCAGAGCAGCTGTGGCTGCCCCTGGATCCCTGGCAGTGCCCAAGGCCAGGCTGGATGGGGCTTAGAGCAGCCTGGGACAGTGGAAGGTGTCCCTGCCCATGGCAAGAGGGGTGGAACTGGATGAGTTTTAAGGTCCCTTCAAATCCAAACCATTTTGGAATTCTGTTGTGAGATACTGTGGGAGAGTGCTCACAGCTCTCATACTTACTCATAGGATTGTAGCATTCAAATCTCCACTTTGGGAACAGATTCAAAATGTTTTAGCAGAAAAATGGTTAGTGTGATGAGATGCTCAGAAACAAGAGTAAAGCATGTAAAGTCGAAAAAAAAAAAAAGGGAAAGAAAATAAGTGCAATTTTTTTTATGATGAGACTAACAAAATTTTAGAAGCAGATGCCAAAGGATCAGGACAAGCCCCCTTAATTTGAAATCTTCCAGCCAAGATTGCCTCTGCTTCTAAATACTGGAGGGCAGGCAGGAATGAGAGCCTTGCTGCAGAAATTACTGGGTGAAGTATTTTATTTTGTATGAAGCTGGAGGGCAGAATACATGATCATGATGGTCCCTGTTGCTTGAAAATACTGGTATGAAATAAACCTTTGTTTTGTAGCCTAAACTTCCTATGAAGTGTGGTCTGAAATCCATGAGTAGGTTTAACATGGATGTCAAAACCTTGAGTAATAGAGTGATGGATGTTAAAATCTTGAATAATGGGGGGGGAAAAAAAAAAGAAAGAAAGTTTTGCTGTAAAGTTCGGGATGGAAAGTGATGAGGATGCTTGGGGAGCAAAGATGGGAGCTGTGCAGGAAAATCCTCCTGTACCCACTGAGGGAGGATTGAGCAGCTGTGTTCAATATTGTGTGAGCTCAGGTCCTCCCTCCCGAGTACAGCGTGAAAGCAGTGGAAATAAAAGCTTGGCTTTTGCTAAGGAAAAGAATGACCCACAATGTCAATTTTTTTTTTTTTTTTTTTTTTAATGTGGGAAGAAGGGCTGAATTCAATGTTTTCCTTTCTTGCTCCATCCTGCTGCAACGCTTCGCTGTGCGGCCGGGCAGGCTGGCGAGCAGATAATGAATCTGCCGAAATGTGGTTATTGATACAGCTGAGATCATTATACCTGAGGGTCTTGTCAGCTTTCCCATCTAAAGGGGCATTTTTCAGAAGGTTGTGGTCATGACATAAACAGTCTCATTCCATCTGAAATCTCAGCTGGCAAAGTCCTGAGCCCGGGAACATTTTTTTAAATACATTATCAGGAAGGTAAATCAGGTCAGCTGCATTTTTATTTTTTCTTTCAGCTAGGAGAAGTGAAATGGTTCATTTGCCTCTCACTATTAACGTGATGCTCTGCAAGGAGCTGTGGCCTGATCCACAGCTTTTGAAAGCAAAAGAGATTTGTTTCCACCTACATCAGGGAGCTTCTGTGGAATTTCCTATTCCCAGCTAAGGATAACTTTCCACTTTGGGAAGGAAAGCAGGTGATCTGTGCAGAGGGTTACCAGCACTTGGAGGCTGAAATGCTGGCTATGATGGGCCATTGTCTTGGTTGTCCTTAGCCCATCCACGTGTGGGATGGTGTGAGTGGACCCAGCGAGGAGCTGTGGCTCATTTTGTGTGAGAGCAAAGGAAAAATAACCTGCTGAGAAATTACGAGGCAGAGAAAGCATTTCAAAATTGCAGCTGGGACTGTGAATTGCACAGGGAAGTTTAAAGTGATTGCAGTGGAGGTCAGGCTGCTCTCTGCAGCATCAGTAGCATCTGAGTCTTTGCAGATGCTCTCCCTTCCATCCTGCAGCAGACTCTATTTGGGTTTTTGCCACCCATCTCACATTTGGTCTGAGGTGCTGGGGAAGTTTTTTGGCATTGAGGATGGTGACAGATGTAAGCTCTGTGTGATCAGAACCTCCCTGGGGGCTTTCGTCTCACCCAGTGTCAGCTGCCCTGGGTTGTGAGAGGTATCCCTGATAAAATTATGCATCAAGCCATCAAGCCCTGAAGAGAGGGCTTGTCATGCCTTTTATTGTTATCATCCATTTGTGTTTAAATTTCATTTTATCGCCATTGATTCTTAATTGCCCTCACCCAGTCCCAGTCCTGCACCAACACAAACTGAAGCAGACTAAAAAGTCTTTCTTGGTGAAGAGAAAGTGAGGACTGAAGCATTAAAAGCAAGTAAAGTGACCTGTTCTAGTGGACCTGCCAGTGACTGGGGGGTTGGAAAGGCATGGTCTTGCAAGTCCCTCCCAATTCAAGCCATTCTGAGATTTTTTTGACCAGGATGTTGCCTTCAGGCATGTGTTGTCTAGCCAAATACTGATTTAATGGAAAGTTTGTGCACAAGTTTTGCCATGTCCGTGCTAACACGAGATCTTCCTCCTACCCTGAATCTGCACGGGACCAAGAAAGGCTGGGAACTGTGGATCCCTAAAGATTTGGGAGCTCTAGGGGACCAGAGTTGGCTGCATTTCCAGGCCAGGGAGGCAGTCAGGGGGTGGTCAGGAGGACAGCTCTTTCAAGAGTTTCTCAGTTAAGCCATATGATGTAGGAAAATCGTTCCGTGTAGTTGCACATGTATTGTGTAAATATATGTATTCATGCACCTGTTCAATATCACTTTGGCTCCATCCAGCCCTGTTCCTTGAAAGAAATCCAACTGTGCTTCCATTCTTTGAGAAAGCTGGGTAGAATAATTGACTGTCCTTCTGCTGGAGACAATGGAGCCTCACTGACTCCTGCTTTCCATAACAAAACACTGGGGATCACTCAGGATCAACCTGGATTACAACCATTAAGGTTTCAAATATGAAATCACTGAGGCTGTGTAGGGAAAGCACTTCATCAGCCTTGATTTTCACTGATTTCCTGTAGAACTTTTTGGGGTTTTTTGGATAAGGGTACTGTGGCAGCAGTAGCTTTGTATTTGGACACATCCTGGACCAGCAAACCTGCCCAGTCTGTGGCATGAGGTAACTGGTAATTCCGCCTCTTGCTGGAAACTGCTCCCCATCTGCAGGGTGTGGGACTACCAGCAAGGAAATCTCTACCCATTCATGCTTTCCTAAGGTCTCTTTAAAGATGGAAAACCAGCAGCTCATCTCTGCACCACGGGCACAGAGACCTTAAACAAGTTGTGTGGTGTCCTCACCCTACTCGCTTCTGCCCTGCTGGTGCCCCAACGAGGAGGGTGTTTGTCAGGATTGTGGGCCCACATCTTTTCCTTCCCCATACTCTTTAAAATAAGGCCAGCATTTGGAAGCACTTAGGCCAGGTTTAACTTTATTGCTAGGTTGGAGTTGATGGGGACATGCACCAATGCAAATAGAAACATGTGCGAGTGTGTGGGATGGACACCTTGGAGGAAATCTCCCCAGGCTTTTCCAAATTTCCCATTTCCAAGCATCTTCAGTGAGATTTAACAGGAGGAAAATATTTTTACGGGTTCTGTTTCTTAGCAAAATCAACCTGTAAAAAAAATAAAAGGGTTTTTTTATTATTATTATTATTTTTACCACCACAGTTTGGCAATGAAATAGGGATGTTTGAGGAGGAAAATTATTTTCCTTTGAAAAATGTGACTGATGCAGCAAGTCTTGTTGCAAAAAATATCTTCCTCTAGCTCTCAGAAAGCTGTATTCACTGAAGCTGATTATTGGGCTCCAACTAGAAAGTTTAAAATCAGCCTAAAAAACTAAAGTACTAAAGGAAAATATTGTATAAATTCACAAACCAGAAAGAAAGCCCAAAACTCTGTCAAAATTTATTTTGTCCATGAAAATCTCTACATCTGATGATTGTTTATTTTATTTTTCTGATTAGACAAGCTTCCTTCAAGTGCTCTTCAGTTTTCAATTCAATATACTTCAAATTAGAGTTTTCCTTACCTGTGGTAAGCAATCACTGCAGCTTTTTCTATTATATTTTTACTAGGTGTTTCCTGTTGTCCTTGTAAATCAAGGTGGAGTCTGGCACAACTTTTTCTTCTTTTTCTCCTGCTGTTCTTATTGCACACTTTCTTAGAAGTACCTTATTTTATTCTCATTTATAGTGTAGGAGACCTGTTCAACCTTCCATTAAAAAAAAAAAAAAAAAGTGAGCTGATTTCATATGGAAAAGGGCAAATAATTTCCAGGGTTCAGTGGGGACTTAATTGGTCTGCAGTGGTTTTCGACTCAAAGTTATCACTGAGATGTTTCAATTGTCACAGTCCACACCCAGGTATTTGTCTGTATTAAAGTACTGGGTTTGGCTTGCAAGAATTTGTGGTTGGAATAGTTTAGGCTAGAAAAGCCCTCAAGTCCAACCATCCCCTCAGCGCTGCCAAGGCCACCACTGTCCCATGTCCCCAAGTGCCACATCCACACAACTTTGAAACCCCTTCAGGGATGGGGACTCCACCAGTGCTCTGAGCAGCCTGTGTCAGCACTGGACAATGCTTCCAATGAAGAAATTGTCCCAAATATCCAATTTAAACCTCTCCTGGTGCAACTGGAAGACATTTCCTCTCCTCCTGTCCCTGTTCCCTGGGAGCAGAGCCCGACCCCCTGGGCAGGAGCTGTGCAGAGCCACAAGGTCCCCCCTGAGCCTCCTTTTCTCCAGGCTCAGCCCCTTCCCTGCTCCCTCAGCCTCTCCTGGGGCTCCAGCCCCTTCCCCAGCCCCATTCCCTTCTCTGGACATGCTCTGACACCTCCATGGTGCTGAGGACATTTTTGTACACCCTGATTATAAACCATCCTGAGAAGCAGCACCATGAACAATGTGCTTTGCTAGCACAGGAGAGATGTAATTTTTTCTTCAACACATTGGCTTTGGTGAATTGATGAAGGCAAACCCTTTTCATGGGGGTGGAAAAAAAGAGGTTTTGTGGGAAGTGAAGAGTTGCATGGTTTTGTGCTTGAGGAGCTTGGGTGGGTGGTTGCACGGGTGTTCCCATCCCAGAGGGGATGCCAGCTGCAGGAGTACCAGGAAAAGCAGTGGGTGGCAATTGGTGTTCCTCTCCATGCCGACTTTGACAGTCACTGGATGCTGCCCAAGTTTTGCTCTGCCCTTATCTGGGGCCAGACATATTGTTCACTCCGACTTCACGTACTGATTTACCCAGACACTCCTTAGAAACCCAGTAGTCAGAGGAGCTGCAGATAGTGCTTTGGGTGTGGGGATGGAAGCAGCATTAATGTTTTTTTCCCTACAGACTGAGAAAGCGTGTAATAAAAGTTTCAAAAGTAACCGTGAGCTGAGCACAGAGCTCTTCCAAGCCCTGTCTGGGAGTGCCAGGTTGCCCCAGGCTATCTTACACTTGATTTTGCCTTGTGCTTCAGAAAGATTTCCCTTGTATAAACAATTTTGGTTGTGATTTGGGGTTTTTTTTAAATGTGCCTCTTTGGAGGAAAACCATCAGAAAAGCGTGTAATGTGGAACTCACGTGTCCAGCTGCTCTCATCAAATTTATTGTATTAACAAAAAAACATCTATTTCCTTGTTGTTGCTATACCTGTGCCAGAAAGTAACTAGCATTTTATGAAATGCAGTGTTTTATTCAGTGTGACTGCTTAATTTGGGGCAGAACCTCAAGAATGAGCTGTTACCAGGGGCACCCAGCGAGAAGAGGAGGGAGCCCAGTTCTTATCACTCAACACGGTGGCCACCCCTTTGGAGTTGTGTGCATGCCAGCAAGCTGGGCTTAGCCAGGCAAGGCTGCTCGTGGCTGCTGAGACGGGCTCCTGAGGGGTGAATCCTCCTCTGGGAACATCCTTGTGGCCAGGGGTCACAGGAGATGCGTGTGGGCTGGCATTGTTGGCCATCTGGTGCAGCTGAGGTGGCCAGGAGTTGGCTTCCGAACCTCAGCGCTGGGAGTGGGGCTTGGAAGCCTCATACTGGGCACTTGGGAAAGTTTTTCAGTCACTCATTCCTTGGGTTGGACACCTGGGTTTGGGTCTTGTCACCAGGGCAGCTCAGTGATTGGGGACTTGAGTAACCAACCTTCTGGTCTGAAGATATTTTGCCCCCGTCTTCGTGCTTGTTTGGGTCATTCATGTGCAAACCTGATGTTTTAACTGAATTACAGCCAGTTATTTTTTCAAAGGAGGCAGTTTTCACCCCCCTCCCCACATTTACCCGACTCAGATGGGTGCAGTTTGCCGGGGAAGTGGAGCAGATCATAGGAGAGTCAACCAGAGAGTGACCTCTGTGGGGGCAAATTGGGGGTCACCAGTTACACCAGGAAGGGGATTGTCTTACCAAGCAGAGAACAAAAAGAATGAGATAAATGTGCTTTAAGAAAAAAGAGATTAAAAAAAAAAACCTTAAAAAAATAGTTTAAAAAAAAAATCAAAACCACAGCAACCCCCCAAGTTTTTCTTTCTGAAGAACTTTTTGTGCTGGTTTAAAAAAAGGAAAGTTGAACAGATCCGGTAAATATCAGTCCGTGTCCCGTGTGTTGTTTAGACCTTAATAGTACAGGTGGACGAGTAGGGCTTGGTGCCAAATACTTTTGGTTTAGAGGGAGTGGTGGGAGTGAATTCTCCCAACCGCTCCTAGAAAGGCTTAACTTTCTGCACACAAATCAATGACAATCTCCGCTTGGCTGCAGACACCCGGGGAGCGACGCTGCCGGATTCCCCGCGCAGCCACGGCAGCCGAGGGGCGGACGAGGGTCGGCACCTGGAGAGGGAAGGTGGGTCAAATGCTATCTTTTTGGCTTCTGAAATACGTGATTTTTTTAGTTTTTAAATCCTCCCCCCCCTCTCCCCCCTGCTTATCCACAGCTTTTAGGGGTTTTTGAGGATATTGAGGGGAGGGAAAGGCACTTGAATTTATTGCTCGGAGGCTAATCGTGCTCCTGTTGGAAATCTTTGGCGTGTCGTAGCGATCCTCTATACTAATCTATTGCCATTTACATGCGTTCTTAATTGCTGTTTGAACTCAAACCCGTGAATCTCTGTCTGATTTCCTTCCTTGGTATCTTGAATCTTTACCAAGCGGGGAGATTTTGGCTGTACATCAACACCTGTACGATACTGTACGATACTACCTCTCAGTTCATGGGGCTTGGGCTTTTTTTTTTTTTTAAGTCTAGCTTAGTTATATGTTTATTTGCTTTAGATAGGAAATACCAGTGCAAAAACAGATCTGCCAGTATGTCCAGCTGTGTAGGCAGAAGAGATCTCATGAGGCAGTTGATTAATATTTAAAATAGAATAGACTAGACTAGAATAGAATAGAATAGGAATATATATTAAAATAAATATTTCAATAGATGGAAATATGTAACAGATAGAAATATACAAGATAATATTCTATTATATATTTTTAATACTTGTTTGTTAGTATTTGTGTTGAAAGAGTTTCTTTTTCAGTCATTCTTTGCGGAAAACTTATGAGAAAAAAATCCCATTCTTGTCTTGAATTGTTAGAATGTCTTGGAAGATTTAATGCTGGCAGAAAAAATGTGATAAAAGACATGCTGGGAAGCATGGTCGGGAGGAGGCTGGTGCTTGGTGCAGGGTTAAGCCCAGCTCAGGCTGACCTGCTCCACACTGCCCATGCTGCAAGCGGGGCTTGCATGGGGAAGCTGCAGCTCCTTTATCTGGAGACCCCATATCTGGAGCTTGGGTGTAAATCTCAGTCGATCTGAGGAACTTTTTGCTTCTTCACTGGCGAAGGGGATGCAGCAGGGCAGCGTGTTATACCTAGCAAAGCGCTTACATTTTTAACGGCTCCTTCTGGAGATGAAACTCCGTTTCAGCAGCACAAATCCCCTCTCCAGCTCCCCTGACCCCTTGCAGGCAATTCCCAGATCCGCACCGCGGATAAAAACAGCAGTGGTGGTTTTGTTTAAGGTTGGGCTGAATGAAAACAGGAGGGGAGGAATGTGCTCAGCAGAGGAGGAACCGGCACTCGGCCATCCCGGAGCGCGCTGGGCGGATGGGAATGCTCAGCGCGGCCATGCAGGGACCTGCAGCTTCTTCTGACCCCAGAGAGGGGATGTGGAACCCCCACTCCGCTTCACTCAGATGCAATATTTGGGGGAATGAAGCTGAGTAGGACTTTTTCCTTCCCTCTGCTTGGTAGAAGTGGAATCAGAGAGGGGTTTCTCCTCCTGGAAGGATTTTGGCGTTGCTGGGTCTATCCGGGAGCTGTTTGCACTAAGCGATACCATGGGCATGGCCAACCCTTTGAGCCTTCAACATCTCTAGCACCCCACATCAGAGAAGAAACCTTTTACAGGCTTCTCAGCACATATCCCGATGTATCCACACCAGGACAGCCCAGCAAGACTCCTGGGAAGGTAAAGGAGATCTCTGTGGTCTCTCCCTGGTCTTCCGATGCCTTCTATCTCTCCCACCTCTGCAGCAAGGACTTTCCAAACCCCTGATCCAGAACAGGCAGCGTTTAACGCTCACTTTTTGCCTGTGTTTGACACTGTTTACTTCAGGTGCCAGGCAGTGAGGAGTCAGACCCAGCGTGTTTGAGCACTGAGCAAGCATTAGCTGGAGAAACCTGGGATTTTCCAGCAAGCCCGGGGCTGTCCAGCACCTAACTCCCGTAGCCTCCTTTGAAATTCCTCCTCTAATTAATAATTAAGTAGCAAGTTTCACTGACATAATTTCAGAGCTATTGCTCTTAATTAAATAACAAGTTATTAAAGTAGTTACAAAACTGGAGTCTTCCCTTCCCAGTTCATAGTCCTGGTCTTTTTCCCATTAAGTGTCCCTGGTGGAATGCTTTTATACACTTGGAAGAAATTAGAAAAGGTGAAGGATCTCAGACCGCAGAGAAACATGATATTATTGAGTGTGTGTGGACGATCTTGGAAAAGCAGGCAGTGATGGGAGGACTCATCCCTGCCCTTGCCAGTGCCCCTGCCTTCCTAGCAGGATGGAGATGGGAATACGGAATCAAGATGGGTCTCATCTGCATGTCATTATTCCCCTTAATATTTGTATTTTTAATATATAAATGTATATGTAAATACATTAAAATATATATTTATATTTATAAATATAAATATATAAATACTTTTTATAAACACAATATATATTTACAAATATACACACCTGTATAATGTATCTTTTTGTGTATAATACCTATTATAAATTTACGTACAATATAAAAATTAGTATATTTATAAATATATACACCTCTATAATGTATCTTTTGTGCATAATACCTATTATAAATTTACATACAATATAAAAATTAATATAATGTATGTGTATGCTATTACACTGTCATTTAGTGTTGGAGAAGGGGCAGCCAGCACCCAGCTGCACCCTGCTGCAGGTCAGGTCAGTGAGGTAGCTGCATGGTTTATTTTCCTTTGCCTGAGAAAGCTTTAGTGATGAATAGAGGGAGGGGATCTGAGGCTGGGATGCTTCTGCCAAGAATGATTTGGAGGCTTCTTTATATTAGTCAGAGCTTTTTTATTCCTTACTGGAAGCCTGAGAGGAGCTGTGTGCCTGATGGCAAATTTGCTCACAGGTCTGCATAAGTCTCAAGTATCGCTCATGTGAGCAGCTTGCCTTAATTATAGATTTATTTCTCGCTACTCTTGGATTGCCTTCTTCCCTGTTCCTCAGAAAGATACCCTTGCACCTGAGGAATGGGTGTGTGGTGGTCCTGAGTGATTTTTTTTGAGGTGGGCAAAAGGCCGCTGTTGGTTTTGCAAGGGACTTGATGTTCTTGGCAGCTGCAGAAGAGGAGGAGGAGGGAATGTCCATACCATGAAATCTCTGCGCTGTCTCCATGTGGGTTCAGGCAGATGTTGGGACCATCAAAGGACTTCCACCTCCCAGGCAGAGGCAGCAGCCCAGCACTGCTGTCCCCCACCCTGCCCTGCCTAGCAGGAAACCAGTTTGGGAAGTGCCTCCGTGTTGCCTGCGGATGAGCCAGCCCGGGAGGAGGAAGGAGACCACTTTGGATTGAGGTCCTGGCACTGCTGGGAGGAGGCAGGGTGGAGGGATGGAGACCAGCCAGCTTCCTAACTATGCAAACAACCCACACCCATGTTCAGTGTTTATCCCTGCCGAGCCCGTCACCATGGTATCTGGGCACCTTTTGCCAAGGTGAGTTGAAGCTGATGGAGCAGATCCTCAGCCAAACCCCTGGCTCTCTAGGCATGTGCCTGGGAGGTCTCCTAGATCAGCTGGATCTTCCAGAGCTACTGCAGCTGGGATAATCCAAATCATTTTGCTGCTGCCTTCAGACCCCCTGCTGCTGCCTGCATGGTCCCTGGCTGGCTCCTGTTGCCATGAGCTCCTCCAAGCAGGTGCATCCTCACCTCTACCATGAGATTTCTTTATGTGTCACACCACAGTGCCAGGTGGGCAGCTAGGGAGGTGGGTCCACATGCCCCTATGCTGGCACTGCTGAGTCCATGCAAAATTTGGCCCCTTTCTCCACCATGTGGCTCTGGGAGGGAAGAGAGAGAAGAGAGAAGAGAGAAGAGAAGAGAAGAGAAGAGAAGAGAAGAGAAGAGAAGAGAAGAGAAGAGAAGAGAAGAGAAGAGAACTAAAACAGCAAAGAGGGAGGAAAAGCAAGAGTATATGTTTTTCTGCAAGTCTATTTAGCTTAAAAAAACCTGTTATGGTTGTTGAGCAATTTCAAAATGGGAGCTGTCCCCTCCTACCCTAACAGCAAGTCACTGTCCCGGCCCCTCACTGAGGGGGTGTGAGAGGGGATGAGCCATATCCGCTCCTGTCTGCAGTGTCCCTCCAGGTCTTCTCCCCAGCCTTGCAGGGATGCAGACTCCTGGTGCAGCTGCCTTCCCTCCACAGAAATAACCATTCAGGGGATGAAACCCAAGGCAGCTGCGGGGGATTTGGTGGCTTCTCATTTCCAAGTGGCTGCCCAGCAATTACATTATGGCTGCTGTTGCAGTCTGTGCTGAGGGACAGAGTGTCAGCTGGGAGAGGGCTCTGGAAGCCCACCTCAGCTGGGATTAGTACCTCCATTCCACAGCTGGATGCTGAAGAGGAATGGACTGTGAAAGAAATGGATCAGAATTGCTTTCCTTTGTTGTAGAAAGATTTGGGTGGGAAGTGACTTTAAAGATCATCTATTCCACGCACCTGAAATGGGCAGGGACACCTTCCACTACCCCCGGTTGTCCCAAGCCCTGTCCAGTGTGGCCTTGGACACTTCCAGGGATGGGACATCCTCACTTCCAACTCTCACTGCTGTCTGTCTTTAGGGAGATCTGTTGCTTCATGTTGAATTAATGGATGAGGAAACCTCCATGGACAGAAGGTAGATCCCAGCCTCTTCAAGGTGCTGGGTGGCTTTGGGAGCTGCAAGGGAACATGAGAACCTCTGAGTGTTACAGGGCTGTGATTTACTTCCTGGACAGGGCCTGGTTTACTTTGGGCAATTTATATCCTCTTAGTCACGTCTGAAGAGAAATTAAAGAGATTAACTCCTCTGAGCCTTAATTTCCCTGGATGTAAAGTAAGCCAGTAGTTGCATTCCAAGAGTCTTGGTTTGACTTTGAGAGGTCTTGGAGATCCTCTGGATACAAGGTGGTAAAGTGGATGCTAAGTTTTGTATGGAAAGAGGATGACAGATTTTATGCTTGTGGCTGCAACAGAGGAGTCAGGTTGCAATATTCCAGCCTTTCCACTGTGCACATGCACTTTCCAAACAGTTTTGTTGCAATTAATTACAGTGCAATTAAAGCAGAACGACAGTGCTAACTAAGGGCAAAATCTTGTGAAACAAATGGTGTTTGGGCTGATTTTGTAATTGCTCCAGGTTCCCCAGATACAAATTACAGTGTCAGGGCTCCTGATTTATGGCAGAGCAATATACACGCAGATAACTCAGGGCAAGATCTGCCTGTGTGGGCTGCAGATGCAGAGGTCCACGTCCCTTCAGTTCTCCTTGTTGCTGACCCGTGAAGGTTGGGTTCTCTTTGAGCTGTCCCTTGGCCAGCAGGACACAGGTGGCACCAGCTGTCCCTCTGTGCCTCATCCCCAAGGCCTCTCACGAGGTTTCCTCACCAGGGAGGTGTGGGTGCTGTCCTGGGTGCAGCTCCATTCTGGGCAGAGAGATACAGCCATGAATGGGGATGTGCTGGGCAGAGGGATCCCCTTCATCCGTGATCCAGCTATGGAGAGCATGGCTGGTGGTGCAGAACCGTGTCCTAGGAAGGGCAGTGGGGGTCAGGCAGTGTCTGGAGCACAAGTCTGATGAGGAGCAGCTGAGGGAGCTGGGAAGGGGCTGAGCCTGGAGAAAAGGAGGCTCAGGGGGGACCTTGTGGCTCTGCACAGCTCCTGCCAGGAGGGGACAGCCGGGGGGGCGAGCTCTGCTCCCAGGAACAGGGACAGGAGGAGAGGGAATGGCCTCAGGCTGGGCCAGGGCAGGCTCAGGGTGGATATTGGGAAATTTTCTTCACAGAATGGGTGATCAGGGATTGGCACAGCTGCCCAGGGTAGTGGTGGCATCCCCATCCCTGGAGAGAATTTAAAAACTGTGTGGATGTAGCACTTGGGGCATGGGTCAGTGGTGGGCTGGGCAGTGCTGGGAGAATGAATGGTTGGACTCAGCAGGATTTTCCAGCCTGAATGGTTCTGTGATTCTTCTGAGTGGTTTAGCCCTTGGGTCCCAACCTTTAGGTGCTTGCAGAAGGTCCCTGGGAGGGTGAGCAGGCGAGGCTTGGCACTGCTGAATCACAGACCAGCCCTGCTGCTCAGTCCCTGTCCGTCTGTCCTCTGGGGCTGTAGTAAACCACAATGGATCACAGTGACTCAGCTGGGAAAGGTCACCTGCAGAGGGAATACAAAGAGGTGGTACCCTCATCTGCTTGTCTGAGGGGTACCAGGCATTTTGTTTCATGGATTGCTTCCCTCTGCTCCTGTTTCCAGCCATGCTGGGAATATCATGCTTTGTTTTCATACGGGAAATCCCTTTCCAGATTAAAGAGCTGGAGTGGGTGTTTTCTCACCTGTAATTAAAAGGACTGAACCTGTGACTTTTTAGCAAAGAAATCCTGTGTTGTGAGTGTTTAGAGGTTGTTAGAGTTAAAGCATTTAATGAAATCCAAACAAAAAAAACCCCAGATAATTCAGATATCATTATCTGGAGTTAAAAAATAATTGATGCAAATTTCTGAAAATGTCATGAGATCAAGCAAAAAATGAGATGAGCTTAAAGCACCACTTTTTGTTATTAAGGCCTTCTGTGTTCTTTTTTTACCCATGGACAATGGAGTTGGGGCTGTGAGTTGATCTTTCATTGCTGCCATGAACCTACTTGGTCACGCCAAGGACTCCCCACAGGGTCATAAAATGAAATCATACAAACACAGAACAGTTGTTTGGAAGGGACCTTCAAAATTACCTAGTTCCAACCTCCCCGAGGACGGGGGCACAGACAGCTTTCACTATCCCACGTTATTCCAAGCCCCACCGACCTGGCCTTGGGCACTGCCAGGGAACCAGGGGCAGCCACAGCTGCTCTGGGCACCCTGGGCCAGGGCCTGCCCACCCTCCCAGCCAGCAATTCCTGCCCAAGATCCCAAAATCTGTGCCTGCCCTGTGGCAGTGGCACCATTGCCTGTGTGCTGTCCGTGCAGGCCTTGTCCCCAGTCCCTGTGCAGCTCTCCTGGAGCCCCTGGAGGCCCTGGCAGGGACTCTGAGGTGTCCCTGGAGCCTTCTCTTGTCCAGGCTAAACATCCTCAGCTCTGCCAGCCTGTCCTCTTAGGAGAATTTTCAGCCAGGGACTGCTGATCTGTTCAGCAGCCACCACAGAGCGCTGCGGTGCTCACGAGCATCCTTTGCTGTGGGTCTCAGGTGTACCTGGAAAACCAAAGTGGTTCTCAGCACCACCCCGGCTGTGATTGGAGTTGGGCATCTTCCCCCAGCAGTCTCTGGTGTTGGGTACCAGTGCTTCCTGCACACATCCCACCATCAGCTGGGCTCCTGCTCTGAATACTAAATCCTGAGACAGAGCGAAGCAGCCCGAACACTGATTAATTTGAGCCTGCGCTGCTCTTATCCTGGTTTCAAAGTAATTGTCTCTCTTGTCCACAATTTTCTCTCCTTACATTTCACTGCATATTTATTAGGTTTTTGTGAGGCTATCTGCAGCCACATTAAACCAATTTACTTCTTGAAATGTCTGACCTTTGATCTTCCAGCCACTGCCTTTCGGAGCCAGAAAAAGAGCCTTTAATAACGTGTCACATGAAAGGCTTGCTGCAGAGCCTGTCACTTGCACACCCCAACTCCAGTTAATAAACTATCGGATGAATCAATTATTGCCTCATAATTGTTACCTATATTTTTGTGCTAAACAGGAAGAATATTTTCCCCTCTTCTCCCAGTCGCTTTGTAAGGCGAATGCGTGCAAAGAGCTATAGCTAATATTTCTCAAAAAACATCCTCAGTCTTTGCAGCCAGGTCTGATCTTGGCAGATGTGTGTTGGGGGCAGGGGGGCTTAGCAGAGACATTAGACTATCTGTGTGCACCTTATTTTAGGAGTGCCTGCAGCATCCCTCTGTGCTATGTCTCCTGAGCCCCTCCAGCTGCCCTCTGCAGCAGGCACAGGAGAGGAGAGGGGTGTTAGTGGGTTGCAGAGTGCTTTGCTGGGGGTAATTCAGATGTTTTGCAGGCAGCAGCTGTGAGGCAGGGGTGTGCCTGGACTTCTCCATCACAGCAGGGTTGGAAGCTGCCACCCCAATGACTGCACTCCTCACTGTCACCTCCCAGCACCTCCTGGTGTCCTTGTGCATCAGGGCTGGATGCTTCAGTGTCACTGCTGAGGGACAAGCATCCTGCTCCAGGGGTGATGCCTCACCTCCTAACCCGTGGAAAGGACAGACTGGGGACAGGCAGCCTGCTCTAGGGGTGATGCCTCACCTCCTAACCCACAGAAAGGACAGACTGGGGACAGGCATCCTGCTCCAGGGGTGATGCCTCACCTCCTAACCCACGTGAAGGACAGACTGGGGACAGGCATCCTGCTCCAGGGGTGATGCTTCACCTCCTAACCCGTGGAAAGGACAGACTGGGGACAGGACCTCTTTCAGTGGGCTCTTGGCACTATTGGCATGTTAGGGGTCAGGGCACCTCACATCATGGTCTTGGCTGCGTCCAGCCACACCATGTAGCTTTTATTTTGCATTCCAGTTATGTGGTTGGAGTGTCAGCTATGTTGTCGCTTACTCCTACAGAGCCATAGAGCTCTTGTTGTGAAAAATAGAGGCAGATGTGGCCAAACTGCTGTTGAAGTAAGGACTTGGGGATGGGGTGGTGGGGTGCAGCATAGCTCCCTTGGGGTGTCTGCAGCCTGTGCACACAAAACACTGCTGCCCTGAACTCCAAGAAGACACTGGGTAAGATCCCTTTTTTTTCAGGCTGCTGGCTCTCTGCACCTGGTTTGGGCTGCTGTTGGGGAGGATGGAGAATGTTGTTCAGGTCCTCATGGAAACCAGAATATCCATGAGGCCCCAGGGCTACAAGGAGGCTGCTCAGGTTTTGGGGAGAGGTATCCCTTCCAGCTGCCCTGGTAGGGGCACATCCTTCCCTCTTCCACTGAAATCAGCAGCAAAGCTGGGTTTCACAGGGGTGGAACAGGCCAGTGAAGTTTAAGCGCAGCAATTACAGTTTCTGTCACCCACAAGGTTTTCTGATGCATCACTCTGGAACAACGTCTTGCCCAGGAGCTCCATTTCACTCCCAGTGACATCTCTCCAGGGCAGGAGCAGGCAGCTGTCCAGAGGGTACAGATCCATCCTGGAGGTGGCCTTGGCAACACACTTCAACAGCTATGTATTATTTATTTCCCCTGACTCTTCTCATCTCTTACGTAGTTGCTTAACAGCACCAGCCTTTCACAAAGGCCTGGAGAAGGGCTGAAAAATGCAGAAGGCAACCCAGGTCTTCTCTCTCTGCTTTAATCTTCCCAGGGTGACTTCTCTCTTGGCATATGGGGAAGGCTCCTGACATCCCCAGTCTGCAGAGCACCACAGCACTGAGCGGAAGCAGTCTCGAGTTTCAGGGGAAGGAAAAACCCACTGCATTGCTCTCTGGCACATCTGTGCTGATTTGGCTCTGTGTGGACATGATTTCAAGCTTGTAGGACTCAGCCTCTTCAGGAAGGCTGGGATTAATTGCTGAAATGAGAAATGCTAAAAAGCTGGGTGAAGAAGAGGTGGAGAGAAAGTGGGAAGCATGGAAATACTCTGGGTTGATAATTCCTTCTGTCAGTCTTGAGTTTACTGACATTCATAGTTAAGATTGTTCTGTAGGAGATCATCTGCTGGGCTCTGCCTGCCATGGAAGCTGGGGGAGGCAGAAGTGAACCTCACTGGGGAATCATAGAAACAGGAAGTTGTTCAAGTTGGAAAAGCCCTCCAAGACCATCAAGTCCAACCATTCCCCCAGCGCAGCCAAGGCCACCACTGACCCCAAGTGCCACATCCACACAGCTTTTAAATCCTTCCAGGGATGGAGACTCCATCCCTGTCCTGGGCAGTCCTTGTAATGACTGGACAGTACTTTTCATTAAGAAATTCTCTCTAATTTCCAACCTAAACCATCCCCGGGCCCAGCCTGAGGCCGTTCCCTCTCCTCCTGTCCCTGTTCCTGGGAGCAGAGCCCGACCCCCCCGGCTGTCCCCTCCTGTCAGGAGCTGTGCAGAGCCACAAGGTCCCCCCTGAGCCTCCTTTTCTCCAGGCTCAGCCCCTTCCCAGCTCCCTCAGCCTCTCCTCATTGGACTTGTGCTCCAGACCTCCACTACATAAGTTTCAAAGCAAATCTCACATTTGAGATAAGATTCAGGTGGCCCTGAAGACCTTAATAAACTTCCATGGAAAAAATGAATGTGCCAAACCTTACTCTGTTAATTCTTGATTACATTTTGGATAGAGGCACTTAATCTACTTTCCAGCTTTAATCCTTACTCACACCTTGCTTCCTGCTTTCTGGGCAGGGAAAATGTCGTGATTGGGCACACATTTTATTCAGGACTGTTTCCAAGTTGAGCTTCATAGAGGAGGTTAGCCTGGAATAAGACAGGGATGGGGAGTAGTACCTGTGTTAGTTCTTGCTGTGGAAAGCCACATGATCACATTGACATGGAAGTCCAGGAAACTCCTGCAGAGACTTCTACCTTGTCCTTGGTATCTCAGAAATCAGCACTTTGCTTTCAGGTATTTCAGCAAAGAGAGCCCTGGCACTGTGGGTTGGTTCTCCTTAAAATGATGCTGTCACTTTTGCCTCTTTTACATTAACATCCTGTGGTACCCTGGCAGGACCATCCCAGCTGAGGTGCTGTGCATCATTTTCCAGCCCTAAATCCATGAGTGGCTTGTGGCCCTCACCATACCCCATCCAGGTGGGCAAGGAGAAATTCAAGCCTTTTCGACCTTCAGCTTTCCTGCTGGGGTGACAAAATTAATACTCCCTGCCATACCTTGGAGGGATGCTGCTGGGATTAATTAGTTAATAGAACAAATCTCGCTCGCCTGCCTCCGTGAGGGCGGGTGGCTGAGTCTAACATTCACCTTTCCAATGACCACAGGGGACCTTGGGTCGCTGTGGCTGGGATTTTGCCATGACTTGGGCGGGAGCATCCTGTGGATCCTGCCAGGACCCACCCCTTGGGTGGCAAAGGGCTGAGGCTGTTGCAGCGATGCCGCGGATGCCTCCCTGCAGCCCCACACCGCATAATTCCAGGCTCTCGCAGTGCTGCCTCTGCAAAGGTAGATTTGGTTTCTATTAATAAGGGGATAATAGCACGGGAAACCTGGCTGCAGGATGGCCCGTGCCCAATTACTGCGGTCGCTGGGCTACAGCAGCCGCTTCCCTGCAATTATCCCACCGCGCGCCAGCACAGCACAGCCCTCTGTGTTTTATTCTTAGCAACAGAGCCCGGGGCAAGGTCAGGGGGGTCCCTGCAGCGAAAGTCTCTGGCTGGGGGATGCTGGAGTTGAGGTGGGGGATGGCAGAGCCACCTCAGTGTCACCTGCTGGAGATGGGGCTGGTGGGCATGGCAGTGGCGCGCCCTGTGCCCTGGAATATGCAGGGATGAGGCTGGCAGCAAAGCAATGTCCTGCTTTGTCCTTGTAGCCAGCCAGGCAGTGTCAGGGGAGTCCTGGTAACTCCCAAGGGGCATATTGGCTACTGTGGGGTCATAGCAGTCAGCCTCATTTTTTGGGGAGGCACAGAAATCCCAATCCAAGCAAAATGCAGGGGTGGCCTTGGCCACGCTGGGTTAGCATTTAGACCTGATGATCTTAAAGGGTTTTTCCAACCTAAATGATTCTGCAGTGATTTAAGGGTGGTTGTGATGCTTGGTCTTGTCCCGGTGTAAAATGGGTTATATGGAAGCTCTGCTGGTTTGCACCCACTTAGCAAGCCCATAGTGGAATTAGGGGTAGGAAAGGCAGCAGATAGTCTGGGGATTAAGATTTGGGAAACCCAGGGTGAATTTCTTTTCCAGCACATTCCCTGTGCATCTCTGAGAAGTCACTTTCCTTCTTCATCTGTGAGATGGGTATCCATAAACATGGTTAATGGCCTGGCAAGAGGGATACAGGGAGAAGAGGTGCATTCCAGACAGGGAGATGCTCAAAGCCAAGCCACCCAAATCACTCTAAAAACACAGAAGGCCCTTCTTAAGCTTGTGTTGGCTGTGGGAAAAAAGATGAATGAAAAATATGTGTCGAGGATACAAAGTGATGCTTAAAGGGCAGGAGTAAAGCCTTTCTGTGAGAAAAGTCCAGCTCGAGCCTGTGCTGTTTCAAATTAAGTTTTTGGTTTCCTAGAGGCAGCAGACAATGGTTCACTCAATTCTCTCCCCACTGTCATTAAAACTCGAGTGTGTTGTCTGGATATAGTATTTTGCCCTACCTTAAGAGCTCTAATCTTTTTAGGACCATTTCTTGCCGCTATCTGCAGACACTCGAAAGCCTTCTCAACCGCGGAGTGAAATACAATCCCTGTCTTGGGGAGCTTTCCCTCCCCTTTGTCTTCTGCACAGACAGAGGGAAAATTACCACTTAACAAATCTGCCAGGTCTGAAATTTTCTCCCCCCCCTCCTTCACCCCTTTTGCAGCTATCATTTGTCGGGGGTTGCTTTCTCCCAGTACCATCTGCCTTTTGCAGGGAGATGGCGAGGAGTGTTTTATTGTTTGCCGAACAATTCCCTGCAATTTGCTGTTCACTATTTCTTTTGGGCTCCTTTAATCCCTTTTTTCACTTTCTGCTGCTTATTTTTAGCTTGCACGCCATTTATGTTTGTTCCCCAAAACTGTTTATATTTTTTAAAGCCTCACTTGGTTGGTAATTTTTTTTTAGTACCCCTACTGGCATGCAAAACCCTCCCTGCTCTGCCCTTTCCCCAGCACCCTGCCAGGCTGGGTGGTAGATGGGACAAGCTGTCATTCCCATCTTCTCTGATTATCCCTGTTTTTCCCTGGAATCCCACTCTTCTTTCATGCCCACATCATTTTGGTCTCATCCAGTGAAAATCCCAGCTGAACTGTGGAGGTGCTGAGTGATGCCACCAGCACAAACCTTGCCAATCCCAGCTCCCTTTGGGTGATTTACTCTGTCCTGGTGCACTTGAACATCCTCTGGCTTTGCCAGGTGCCAAAATACTGCCAGGGATGGGCTGAGCCACCTGGCTGCTGGACTGGTGCCACCAAAAACGGGGTGTGAGCTCGAGGTTCAGCACATGACAACCACCTGGCATACGTGATTCACTCAGTGGTTTGGGTTGGGAGAACCCTAAAGGCCCTGCCATGGGCAGGGACACCTTTCACTATCCCAGGTTGCTCTGAGCCCTGTCCAGCCTGGCCTGGGATACTTCCAGGGATGCAGGGGCAGCCACAGCTGCTCTGGGAAACCTGTCACCATCCTCCTTATGAAAAACTCCCTCATACTTAATCCAAATCTCCTCTTCTTTTGTTTATCCCTTGTCCTGTCATAACACCCCTGCTAAGAAAACTTTGTCCCCATCAGAACCCATGGGGTGTCCCTGACCTGAAGCCCCTCTGAGCTTTAGGCTGCCTCTATCCTTGAATAAAGCTGAGCCTTAGATGAGAGCTAGTTCAGGCTGATAGTCTAGACAGAGGGCTGAGTTGGGATTTGTAAAAGCTAACATCAAATTTTGGCTCTGCCAAGGGCTTCACCCATGGCCTTTGCAAATCATCAAGTCTCTCTGTTCCTCTTCTGCACAAAGCAGGCAATCTGTTTTTTCCTCCCACTGTTTCTTTGGACCACGAGCATTTAGGAATGGATTATTCCTTCCTTGGTCTCACTTACACAGTGCCTTTTAGGGAATAAGCATCCAGCTTGTAGCTATAAGACACTGGTGCAGTTTAAATGGTCACTGCAATTAATAGCAATACTAATAATAACAGTAATTGTCATAGTCGTAGTAGTAGTAGTAATAGTAATAATAATAATAATAATAATAATAATAATAATAATAACGATAATAAAACCTTGCCCAGTAGAAACTTCATCAGATCTGAACATGCTCTGAGCCATCATCAGTAAACAATATATTGGATATTTTTATTTCTTTGCTTGCATGTGCACCGGTAGGGTTATGCCTCACTCCTGTTATTCAGTGCTGCAGCTGTAGAATTAAAATCCATCTTTTCTCCAGACCCCTCTCAGGATTCAGAAATTGGAGCAGGAGTTTTATTATCTTACAAACATCTCCTGATCTGCCCCAGTTGGCTGCCCTGAGGGCAAGTAGCCACGTCCAGGATGACCCCCTTGTTCCTGAGCTACCCAAGCTGTGTCTGCTGTGCCAGCCAGGAATGTATATTTCATTTGTCCCTGGTGGTCCTGTCTTCTCCCTCATTAATATTGCAACAACCATTCCTCCCTGGGAGCACCACCTGGCCCCAGGAAGGCTTTGAGCCTCCCTTTTTTAGGCAGGTACACAGTAACTCTACTAACCATATCCTTCCTACAGACTCAAAGCCACTGCCTTTTTCCTGGGATCACTTAGAAAGTAGATTTATTACAATTACCATATCTTCCATTTTTCTTTCTTTTTTTTTTTTTTTCAATGATCAGGTGGATTTATGTTGGGAAACGTAACTTAAATTATGTTGGAAAAACAACTTGAATTTCCTGACTTCAGAAATTATTAGGCATAGGTCTGGAGACACTTTCATTTTGCTGCTTTTTTTGCTTTTCCTGGAGGTGCAACCCCAGAGCTGCATCTTTAATTGCTGTTTTTGTGAGCATCACAGCAAATGCACTGTGGTTTAGAGGAAAAAAAAATGTGGGATCTCTGTTAGTAACCAACACATCTCGCTGCCGATATCTCAGACCAACAGAACAGTGTTATTTCTCCTGTCTCCTAATAACAAACTGATTTTCTCTGTTGTCTTTCAACATCTGATGAGTTCTTGCTGCCATTTCCCTTTAATAAGTGTTATTTTGTTTCCATTATTACTCAATAGTAAAATCTTTTCCCGACAACTTTACCAGAAGTAGATTTACAGCTGTGAAAATAAGCTTGGGTGTGATGAGATCTTGTCATTTTATTATCTATTAAGTGCCTCGCATGACTTTGTTGTTATCAAAATGTAATTATGCATTTAAATAGGTCCATCATCTCTGTTTGTTGGTTTTTGGGTTTTTTTTTCTCTTTAGGATGGAAATGATGAAAAAACTCCAAAATCGATGCTTAATATAACTCAAAATATGAATGCCACTGACTTTGCTGGCCTCTTCTAGGGGAAGGGCAGAAGATACTGTGTGCGGATCTGCCTGGGGTGGCATTCATGTTAAGACACATCTTTGGTTTGTTTTTTTTTCCTCCATGCACATGGAAAAAGCCGTCGTTTCCTGGTGGGAGATACGGTATTTACTGATCCTTGCGCGGCGCTGGATGTGAATTGTCGTCGGAGGTTCTGGGCGTGGGCGAATCATTGTATAATGCCCACACCCTTGGGGTGGCTTAGGGTGTGGCGTTGTCTTTGCCTCGCCGTGCAGTTCTAAGATGTATTATTACCCAAAAGCAACACACCCTTCCGTGCCTCTTTTGTTTTTATTAGGGATCGCTCTGAGCCAGCGCTCCCAGCACCTGGCAAAGCCGCCGCTGGATGTAACTTAGGCTTGCCCGGGCTTCCCGCTGGGATTCCCTGCGGAGCAGCTCTCACCGCCGGTGCTTTGGGGTGGGAGCAGGCCAACTGGGGCACCTCTGTGGGCTTGATGGCTTCTAACCAGTCTGGAGTGGCTACCCTCAGGAATATATATTGGGCTGGTCTTATCTATGCTGAGCTCCCAGACGGTGCTTACCTAGACAAAACTTTCCGTGGTGAGCAGGGGTGGGAGATGGAGAGGTCGGAAAGTATTTCTGTCAGAGGTGGATGGGCCAGGAGAGGATTACCCCTTTGCAGTGGGCTTGCAGCCTGATCCCTGTTTTTGGGCACTTTGGCTGGAGATGCCCTGTGTGAGGGCTTTTGAACCAGTGAGCTGCTCCACCTCAGTTTCCCAATCTCCTGGCAGCTGCTCAGCTGCTTCTCCCACATGGCGCAGGTCCTGAGGGTGGCCAACACAACCAATTCCTTCTTCAAATGGAGCCATTTCTTTCAAACTGTTCAGGAAAGAAGTGTCACAGTTAAGAGCCCACTGGATACATCCCCATATTGCCTTTTGCAGAAATACACCCCACGGATGTCACATCTTCTCCACCCTGGCACGGCCACTGTGGTGGCTCTTCCACTGTCTCCACCTGGACAGCTCTCAGGAGCATCCCTGGTGTCAGTGGTGATGCCCATCAGTGCTGACTCCTTTGCTCACCTTTAGGTTGCTGCCACTTCTCCAACCACCCATCTTTCCTTCTGTGAAGAGTTTTATTACTTTTTCTTGCCTGAAGCAGGGGGCCGTATTTAAATGAAACACATCCAAGGCAAACTTGCAGAGAAGTCTCACCTTTCCTGTGCTGCATGATTGAATAGGGGGGCAAAGATGCAACCCCCTTATTAGAGTAATATAATTTTCCATCTCAAATAGGAACCAGGGGTGTTTTAATGATTGGGCTCATTAGGTGGACTTTCCACTTAAAGTGTCTGTCTGGCAATTAAGTCTGGAAAAAGCATGACTGATGACCACACCTTCTGTGACTTAATGGGGAGTCTGAAGGCTGATCTTATTATCACACTGATACAGTCTGTGATAAAAAAGAATTTAAGATACTCTCCAGAGATTTATTTGCCCATTAGGAAACTGCCAGGAGAAGGTTAAGGGAACTCGTAAGGTCAAAGCTGAACAGAGGAAAGTACTAAACACTTGGGATACAGGTGGGCAAAAACAGGAGGACAAGATTTCCACTCTTGGCTCCTCTACTGACCTGCCTCATGGCCTTCACCAAGTCACTTTCTTCCTGTGTTTTTTCCAGTGTGAGTGGTTGCCACCTTGTTGGGCCCTGTGGTGGCCCTGCAAATACTTGATGTAGCAGCACCCTATCTTTGCCTCAGTGACACAAGTCCCTGCTGCCATCCACTGCTGGATGAGCATGTGGAAAAAGTGGTGTGAAGTGGAAGGAAGCAAAGCAGTCAGTAGGAAAGAGGTGGTGATTAGGGCAGGGAGATAAAAAAGGCAAAATTTCTGTTCTCCTCCAAGAGGATCCTCATGGGTCCTCAGTGATTTCCTCACCTATTCTGTCTGCTTTAAAACATGACCTACTGTAATATTTTACTTAAATGTGGTGTTTAAAGGACTGGAACTTATTGTAGAGCTCACTGTGCTGGCTTCAAACCTCCTGTTGGGTACCATTTTACTGACATTAGCTTGCCATAGCTTGTCAGTGATTTTAACTCTGCCGATGGGTTGAACACCCCAGGATAGAGGAGCCGACTCTTCTGGCTTTGTACTTCACTTTAGCTTCCTTAAGTACAGTGAGGAGAGATAATTCAGCTAAATACGTTTCAGTACAAAGTGAAGGTTTTGATGACAAAGAACTGCTCTGTGTCTGGGTCAGTTTTGTCAGATTAATGGTGGAATTGTGAAAAAATGGAAGCGTTTCATTTCAGCATCTACAAAGTGAAAGTCTTGACTCTCACAGGCAGCATGATTTGTTTAACTCAACATTTGCTGTGTTTTTGATTAAACAGATGCCTGGAATTTAGGAAAACATTTTGTTTCAGGCTGAACAAGTAAATTTTTAACATTTTTCAGTTCCAGAAAGAATAAGTTGTGCTCACTCCCATCATTCTTCTCCTGAAAAGCCTCCTCCGCTTCACTCTGTATCCTTTGCAAGGGGGTCTTGCCAACTCCAGCCCTGTCTCATCCATTAGAAAAACAAAGAGTCCCAGACTTCTCTTATCATCCTTATACTTTGTCTTCCCTCTGTGCCAAATAGAGTGTTGGGAGGCAATCCCCCCACCCCTCCCCCCATATACTATTTAGATTTGTGTGGAAACTAAATAATTTAATATAAAGGCATTTGCTCTATGTCTTTAAGGAATCCTTTTGAAGTTGACTCTTTTGACCTTCAAGGCCCTGCATAATTTTTTTTCCTTCTCCGTTTTCCTCCTCTTTGTTGTTCCCCGTGCTCCTGTAATCTTCTCTCCTGCCTGCTTCCTTCACCTCCTCCCACCCTGCTCCATGACTCCATGTGTTATCTGCTCCTGGTGTTTGAAGCATGCAGTGGCTGGTGCAGCAGCATCCTCCTCTGCCCCACAAGCCTTCATCTCACCCCTCTCTGTGAGGAGCCTCTCCTGCCCACCCTGTTCTCTCCAGATGATGTTTTACCTGCACTCTTTCCACCCCTCAAATTGCTTTTTTTATCTCCCTCCCATTGGGAAATGTTCAATTAGGGGACCTGCCTTAATCTTCTGGCTGGCCAAGTGCAATACGTCCACCCACAGCTTTCAGCAGGGGATGGGCTCCCTTCCCTCTCTCTGGACAGAAGTAGGGCTCCACCCTCCCGTGCTTACGGCCTTGTAACTGTGTGAGCTTCCTGAGCTGAATCCATATCTTGTCCATCCCCACTGACTTTTCTGCTTTCCCTGCAGGTGGCTGGGGGGTTGTACATTCCCACACTGCCCAGCACGCAGTGGGGTCCTGCATCCCCTGACCAGACTCTGCAATTCACAGAGTTAGGAGTGATTCAATTAAAGAGGTTTCAGACAGTGAAAAAGAACCTGAATGTTTAGGTAATGTGTAAGAATTGCTGGAGATCTCAGGTTTACAACTTCAGGGAATGTTTTTCTCTGTTTTGCCAGGAGTTGCAGCATTCCTGGGGTGAATAGGAGGACTCGGATGACCTATCACAGAATCATAGATTGGTTTGAAAGGGACTTCTAAAGCTCATCTAGTCCCACCCCCTGCCATGGGCAGGGACACATTCCACTGTCCCAGGTTGTTCCAAGCCCTTGTACAACCTGGCCTTGAGCTTTTTCAGGGATCCAGGGGCAGCCACAGCTACTCTGGGGAAACCTGTGCCAGGGCTTCACCACCCTCAGTGTAAAGAATTTCTTCCTTCTTTCTGGCTTCAGTGGGACAAGCAGTCTTCTTTCTAAAGAGTAAATAAAGCTCTGAACAAAGGATGTGTACACATGCACACACAGAGATTTCGTGGAGATATTTAGGCATGGGAGTGCTGGTACTGGAGGGGAAGCCAAGCTCTCACCCTGCATTTATCTGGGCAAGGTCTTCCTGCTTATTCACCGGGAGGGAGGAATATGGATTTGCTCCTGGTGGAGGTAAATATTCACAGTGATTTCACGGGGACTTGCACTCCTCCTGCAGCAAACGTGTGAGCTGAGAAAGGGCTGCAGTGCTAAGCTTCATGAGGAGCTGCTCCCCCTCCTCGCCAGGGTGCAGAGTTCATTTTTCCACTGACGCATCCCTGACAAACGCCCAAGGAGAGCTGGCATGGGCAGCCAAGTGATTGTGTTGTCACGGCAAAGACTAGTGAAAGAAGAGCAAGATTTATATCGTGGCTGCTCAGAGGGCTGGAGAGAAATGGCCCAGTGCCAGGAGTCATGCAGCCATGGCTGATACTGTCTTCAGTCTTCGGCCAAGTGTGGGCTGGATGGTGGCTGATGTGAAATGGGCTGCACAGTCCTGGTCCAAGTCTTGGTGGGCATGGTTCCACATCAGAGACCAGCCATACAGTTGATGCTTTCACTGACATTCTTAGCAGAAAGATGAGTTGCTGAATTGGCTCTGAAGTTGAAAAAAAATTAAAAATCCAAAGAGCTTTGCAGCAGGAGAAGCTCAGTCTTCTACCAGGGAAGCAGATGACCCCAGAAAGCCCAGCACACACAGACACGACCGTGGTGATGGGTTTAATATATTCAAAAGCAGTGAGGGTAGGGCTTCGGGTTGCTCTACGGAGATGTGGCCTCAGGTGCAGGTTGCCTGCATACCTGTGGTTATGTTATTTCATCTGCTCTGTGCCTTGGCTCCCTGTCTGCACAACTGGAGCACAGAGTCAAGGAATGGTTTTGGTGTAAAGAGCCTTTGAAAACTCCTGATCCAACTTCCACCTCTCAGTCAGGCTCATGCCTTCGTGTGGTTGAGTTTTGAGCATCTCCAGGGATACAAATCCCAGCATTTCTCTGGCTGCACGGTTCAAGGTTTGACCACCTCTTACTAAGAACTGTTTTTCTTATGTCTGATGTAAACTTGCTTCGCTGAAACTTCTTCCCTTTGCTGAAACTGGCTTCTCGTGCTCTGAGAACAGTCTGGCTCCTTCTTCTCTATAGTTTTGCATTAGGTAGGTAGATGAAAAAAATGAGATTCCCCCTTCATGCCCTCTTCTCTGGGCTGAACAAAACTTTCTTCTCACCTCGTGTGCTCCAGCTCCCTGATCATCTTGGTGCCTCCACAATGGCAGTGTCTCTCTGGAGTCTCCAGAGTGGACACAGTCCTCCAGCTGTGGTCTCACAAGTGATGAAAGGAATAGAAAGTTCACTTTCCTCGACCTCTGGGCACCACTTCTGTTCATTCAGCTGAGTGTGTGCCTGGCCATCTTCAGCGCAAGGACATGCACTGAGTTCTGGGCACCTCCTTGGCCACCAGGTCTTTGTCTACAAGGTGTCTCTCTAGACAAATGCAGGTGGTAATTGCTTCCTCTGAGGTGGGATGGATGGCAGGTGCCAGGGTCTTGGCAGAGTTTGTCAAGTTGTCCATAAAAATGCAGGATCTGGAGGATCAGATGGGGCAAGGGATTGGCCATGTCATGTTCTCATCTACATCAAGAACCAAGCAAGGCTCAAATTTCTTCTTTGAAAGACTGAAGCCTATTAACTGCAGAGAGGTGAGGTAGCTGTGGGAGCTGGAAAGCACTGTAGAAAGGATGAGGACACACAGAAGCACTTTTT
The DNA here is from genome assembly GCF_017590055.1 of Onychostruthus taczanowskii. Classification (NCBI taxonomy): domain Eukaryota; kingdom Metazoa; phylum Chordata; class Aves; order Passeriformes; family Passeridae; genus Onychostruthus; species Onychostruthus taczanowskii. The sequence goes on along the minus strand of NW_024505782.1, from coordinate 2,721,439 downwards.
ATTTTTGGTTTCAGACTTGTTCAGAGGAGGTGCAGCTCATGTAGCCACTGTGGTTGCTGATTCAGTACCTGCCCTGTGAATATAATAGGAAGATTTCTGTCTCCACCACTGCCCATCTATCACCTTTCACAAGCCTAGGAGCCAAAGGAAGAATTAAGAGGAATAACAAGAAAATAAAGAAACACTGCAGCCAGAAAGCTATCCTCTGTGTTTCACAATTCTATAAATTATGCCCTTTCCTTCCTCTTTAATCGCCAGGCATATAAAATATGCTTGCAGCAGAATCATATCCTTCCATTAAAGTTTCAGAAGAGAAATACAGGTCCCATCTGCCTGTTTAGCAAAGCAGGGCAGTGCACAACCATTTCTTTCCTTTCACCACCCCCCTCCCAAAATCTACTTTATGGCAGGAGTTTTCTCTTTTAGGACTGGCTGTTTATTTCATTTTCTAATTTCAGCATGTGTTTCCAGAAGCAGTCTCCTCTTTTTTCTCACATGGGTCTTCCTCCAATGCCTTCACACTCAAATGTACCTAAAGAGCAGAGGTCCAGTCTGCCCTTGGTGAAGGTCAAAGGAGAAAGAAGGTCTTTTAGGACTTGAGCAGGGTTCTTGGGGGTGTGTTTCTGCTCTGCAGACAGGGCAGACACTGTCTGAACAGCAGGAGTTGGCAATGGTGAGAATTATTAAACTGGACTATGGAGGCAAACATGAGCTTCACTGCCCATCCCTGTTTGCTCCCAAGGATATTCATGGGTTTTTTGTGTTGTTCTGGAGTCAGGATGGGCGTAAGATCTTAGGGTTGTGTTTCCTGCATGACAGGAGTGAGTGTGGCGTTGTCCCCACTCACATGAGAGCTGTCCCCATGACCCCCTGTGCAAAGGGCAGGGAGAGGAGGCAGCTTTGGGGTGCATCCTCCCTTTGGGTGGGGTGTGTAGGGTGGCATGGCAGTGGGGTGGGCACATCCTGGGGGACATGTGACACAACCCATGCCTGGTTCTGCATGTGGACAGGGCTGGCTTTGGGAAAGTGTGGGAAGCAGTGATGGATGAGAGGGCACGACAGCCTCCAATTCAGGTTCAACCCACTGGGTCCCATGGAATCAAACAGTGGTTTGGGATGGAAGGGGCTTTTAAAAGCCATCCAGTGCCATCCCCTGCCATGGGCAGGGACAGCTTCCACTGTCCCAGGTTGCCCCGGACTCTGTCCAGCCTGGCCTTGGGCACTGCCAGGAATCCAGGGGCAGCCACAGCTGCCAGGCCCTGCCCACTCTGCCAGCCAGCAATTCCTTCCCAAGATCCCAAAATCTGTGCCTGCCCTGTGGCAGTGGCAGCCATTGCCTGTGTGCTGTCCCTGCAGGCCTTGTCCCCAGTCCCTGTGCAGCTCTCCTGGAGCCCCTGGAGGCCCTGGCAGGGGCTCTGAGGTGTCCCTGGAGCCTTCTCTTGTGCAGGGGAACAGCCCCAGCTGGGCCAGGCTGCCTCCAGAGCAGAGGGGCCCCATCCTCCTGGTCATTTTTGTGGTGTTCTCAGTACCTGTTCAGTGTCTCATCATGGGCTGCACAAGACACGTGTGCAAACTGGCTCAAATCATTATTTATAGCACTGCACCCTTAGAAATCTCTCCTATCCAGCAGAAGGACATGTACCTCTTTTTTTACCATAAAGCCTCATTTTTATTCAGTGGCATTCAGAGCAGAGTGGATCCAGAGGGCTGGGGCTGTGTGTCTGATTTTTCCGTGCCTGGAGATTTACACCCGCACTCCTGCTGCCATTAAAGGTGCCCTGCTCCAAGTATAAATCAGACTGTGCTCTGGTAGATGTTTTATGTGTTTCCCAGAAGTCGTGTGTGGAGGTAGGAAGGACCCACTGCAAATTTTGCACTGGCTTTTGGGGGCTTTTTTGAATGCTGCTGGGGGAACACAACCACAGGGGGATTTATATTCCCTTTTTCTGAAGGGCTCACCACAGAAGAGGCTTTGCTTTTTTTTTTTTTTTTTTTCTTTTACCACCTTGGGCAAGAAGCTGTTTGGTTTGATTTAGGTTCAAATTTTATTTTTAAGCAAAATATGAGAAACACAGGAGAGGAAACCGCACTCTGTTCCTTAAAATTAGTGGCAGAAAAGACAGGGCTACAAAAATATTCCCTGATGTATGCATTTGATGAGCATGTACCTTGGCTAACGCAGCTTTGAGGAGCTCTGGGTGTCCAACAGGATTGCACCTTTCCATCTAAAGGTGTTTTTTTTTAATAAGGACTCAGCTCCTGGGCTTAACATGTCCTGTTGTCCATCTCTGTGTGTATAAAATGTAAGCAGCTCACGTTGGGCTCTGATTCTGCAATACCATTTGGAAAAGGGAGGTGAAACCAAACCCATCTCAGACCTCAGCCTTCCACCTCTTACAGGGAGATGATAAAAAAGGATGGAATGCAACTTTTCACAAGGACAAATAGTGAGAGGACAAGGGGGAATGGCTTAAAACTGCCAAGGGGCAGGATTAGATTGGACTTTGGGGAGAAATTCTTGGCTGTGAGGGTGGTGGAGCTCTGGTACAGGTTTCCCACAGAAGCTGTGGCTGCCCCTGGATTCCATGAAGTGTCCGAGGCCATGTTGGACATTGCTTGGAGCATCCTGGGATAGTGGAAGGTGTCTGTCTGTGGCAGGGGGTGGCACTGGATGATCTTTAAGGTCCCTTCCATCCCAAACCACTCTGTGAGTCTCATGACCTACCTGAGGAGCCTGTGTTCAAGGCCATGACTCGGGGAAAAAGGAAGGAGAAAGGTTGTGGGTAATTTGGCCATCCACCTCCCTTTAATCCCCTTCCTGTTGCTCCTGACCCAGTGAGACAAGAGTCTCTCCTGGATTTTTAATTCTCCATGCTTTGCCTCCCCTGATTCAATGCTCAGGCTTCAACAACCACGGGGGAAGACTCCAAATCCCCCTTTTTTTACCCTCCACAAAAGCTGGACCCACCAGCAGCCACCTGGGCAGGGGGAGCAGCCCAGCTCTTGGCCGCATCTGCGCCGCGCACACGCCCACGGCACCATTACCTTGTAATTAAATCTCTTTTTCCCCGGCTGGAAGGATCCTGCTATAAACAAGGGTTTTCTCTAACCATAATTGCGCCCGGCGGAGGGCACAGCTCTGCAATAACTCAGGGCTTTGTTCTGCCAGCGGGGAGCGGGTCCCTCTGCCTCTCCTCAGGTATGCCAGCAATGCCAGCGGAACTCCCCGCGACCTGACGTGAGTCCCAGGGCAGGGCTTGCAAACACAGGCAGTGGTCAAAACGGGGCTTAAGTGCCTTTATAAATATTTTGAAGAGCTGGCTTGGAAAAGGAAAGTCCCCGGCGTGCTGCGGTGCTGGTGTTTCATCCAGCGCTGGTGCGCGGCTTTGAAGTGTGGTGTGAGCAAGCTGCTGGGCTCCTGCCCATCCCTGGGAAGGACTGGGTGAACAAAAATATACACATCTGTACGTTTAAAACTATGTGAGAGATTGTATCCACACCCCTTTGTGTCGTGTGTCTTTGTGGACAAACAGGGGAGGGTAGAAATTAATGTGCTGCAAAGAGGTATTCTGTTCATGTGGTGGATGTGTGGGACAGCACCATGTAGGTTAGAGAGATCCACAGGTGGAGTGGGGTGGGTGAGTGGAGAGGTAGATGCTTCCAAGTGTCTAGTTTTATTGTAGCCCCTGACCTGAGGAGTTTTGCTCTCCTAGAGAGTAATCACTGCAATATATTTAACCAGAGGCTGTCATATTTGTGCTGTGGAGGGTGATGCAAAGCACAGACAGTGAGATGGTAGGCATAGTGGGGTGAAACGCTGGTATTTTCCCACCCAGGACAAAAAGTAGGTCCTAGGATAGTGTGAGTGGTTCCACATGTGTGCTGTTGCTCTTCAGAACATTGCCCAACCACAAACACACACCCAGAGCATCCTCCATTCCTTTGCTCAGGAGGTGAATCAAACCTGCACCCTGGGAAGAGCACAAAGAAGCAGCCATGTGCTCCCCACTCACATGCAGTTCCCTTTTCCATCCCACAAATCCTTATGTTGCTGTTGTGTTAGACATCTGCCTTTTTTTTTTTCCCTTTTTTTTTTTTTTTTTTTTTTTTTTTTTTTTTTGGTGCAAGAAAGCAAGAGCAAAGCAGCTGCTCCATAAAATAATCAGTGTAGGAACTGAGAGCTGAAGCATCCAGAGGTGGATAGCTAGAGGACACAGTCTCAAGCTACATCAGGGAAGGTATAGGTTGGATATTAGGAAAAAAATTTTCACCGAAAGAATAATAAAGCACTGGAATGCTCTTCCTAGGGAGGTGGTGGAATCACCATCTCTGGATATGTTTAAAAAAAGACTGGACTTGGCACTTGGTGCTGTAGTTTAGTTGAGGTGTTAGGACATAGGTTGGACTCGATGATCTTAGAGGTCTCTTCCAACCTCATTATTCTGTGATCCTGTGATTCTTTGTGGATATCACTGAAGAATTTGCGTGGGAAATGTCATTAAAAGTGATCTGATTCCACCCCCCGTTGCCATGGGCAGGACACCTTCCACTGTCCCAGGCTGCTCCAAGCCCCATCCAGCCTGGCCTTGGGCACTGCCAGGGATCCAGGGGCAGCCACAGCTGCTCTGGGCACCCTGGGCCAGGGCCTGCCCACCCTCCCAGCCAGCAATTCCTGACCAAGATCCCAAAATCTGTGCCTGCCCTGTGGCAGTGGCAGCCATTGCCTGTGTGCTGTCCCTGCAGGCCTTGTCCCCAGTCCCTGTGCAGCTCTCCTGGAGCCCCTGGAGGCCCTGGCAGGGGCTCTGAGGTGTCCCTGGAGCCTTCTCCTCTCCAGGCCAAACATCCTCAGTTCCCTCAGTCTGTCTCAGTATGTCTGATCATGCAGTGCAAGGTTGATCTGTAGCATCCTGTTGGTTTCTCTGGAAGTTGTGGCACTTTAACTGGACCAGCCTAGTTAGACTTCTACCATTTCCCCCTAAGCAGATGCAGTCAGAGCTGTACAGATGTTGCCTTATGCACCCAGCTGTGCCACTGGAAGATATACCTGTCTTCTGGAGTTTGCTGCTGGAACCATACTCCAGGAGCACCGGCCAAGTTCTCTTCACCCAGATGCCCATAGCAGGTTGGAAGAAATCTGATTGCTGTTTTTTCCCTAGCAGAAATTGGAATTTTCTTAACACTTTAAGGGCTGAGCTTTGTGGAGCAGTTACCTGTGGCCTAGTAATGGATGACAAGTTCCTTTCTTGTGGCTGTAGCACATCTTGGATCAGAAGAGAGCATCTCTCCTCAGTCTTGAAGTGCTCTGTAGGGGTATATGTGTGAAAGGGGATCATGTGCCTTGATAAAAGATGGTTTTTCAGTGGTGTAGCTATCTTCGTTCTGCACTCCCATATCCCATCCCTGGAAGTGTTGCAAATCATGTTGGATGGGGCCTAGAGCAGCCTGGTCTAAGGGAAGGTGTCCCTTGGAACTGGATGAGCTTTAAGGTCCCTCCAAACCATTCAAGGATTTGTGACCTTCATGGTGGCTCCAGCACAGAATCCCAGTGAAAGTCAGATCACTCTACAAGTCTGTCCTGCAGACCACTGTAACATCCTCATCCTCTTTGTGCTGGTGTAAATCCAGAACAATATCAGTTAAATCCCAGGAGTCAATCCAGAATTACACCACGATAAATGAGAATACATTTTACACCAGAAAAACCCCCTAAAAATGTAATTCAGTTCCAGCAAGGCCAAGTTGAGGCTGTAGGCAGTGCCCTGTAATTCGGTGACTCCTTTGGACATCCCCTTTGAGTTGAGGTGTGTGAGCAGCTTCTCTCTTCCCTTGAAGCTGTTTCCTTGTAAAGCCCCTGTGAACTTGTGCATGTGTCAATGTTATGGTTATCACACATGTAATTTCATCTGACATTGTAATGACAGCATGGGGAGTTCAAAATGTAACAGTAAATATAGTTGTTAGGGGAAAAAAAAATACCAACATCCTAGCCCATCATCCTGAATGCCTCTTCACGTCATGGGAGGGATGCAGACAGACTCCAAACACCATCAGCATTTCTGGGTTCCAGTTGGAAACTGCCTTGAGGTCATCACAGGCCAACATAAACAGGGGAGACTCTCTCTCTCTACATGTCAGGGCTGCATTTTCACCTCCTTTCCCCTATTTTTTTTTTGTTGTTTTGGTTTTTTTTTTTTGTTGTTGTTGTTGTTGTTTTGGAAGGGTAACCCCTCTAAAGCAGAGAGAGGCTGGGAGCTCTCCCTGCTTGCTTGGGGTGTTTGGTAGCCTGTGGCATGATGCATCCCAGATCCTGCACTCACCCTTGGCCGAGAGCTGAGTCCTGACTCGACCCCTGGTTATTTTTGAGTGCTGTCGGTTTGTGATGCTGTACTGAAGGGTCATTTGCCAATTCCATTATAAGCCTCATTTACAACTCAGCTGGTTTAAATCAGATCAGACGGTGAGTTGGCATGTGCAAAGAGTCAGCTGGGACACAGGACTTGCCTGCTGAAGGACCTGATCCCTCAGACCCCCTTCTTACTTGCAGAAGCGACAGTTAAAAAAATTAATCCCATTGGTTTTCAGTATTATTTTTTTTCCATGTGTTTGAGAGAAACATCTAAGCAGTGGATATTTTTCTTTTCCTTCTTCCAGGGAGAGTTCAAATGTTTTTTTTTCTGTTGGTTCTCCACCAGCTTTGACTATATTTACCAAGCTGGGCATGGGTGGGCCCCGCCGGATCGCACGGATTGCTCAGGCGGGTGAGGCTTTGCAGGAGCTGAGGGCTGAGCTGAGGACTCAGCTGCTGTTTAGCTTGCAACCAGCTTGGCAGAGAAACCAGGGACTTGGCACACAGAAGGAACTGCGATACAGATGAAATCTGAAGCTGACCCCAGATCTTCAGTTAAATTGCTCTGTAACCTTGAGAGCTGGATTAAATCATCCCTGGAAGACAGGGAGTTACCTCTGGATATTTGGTGCTTGGGCCATGCTATAAGGTTATGCCCATATATTAACTGTGGTCTTCAGAGAGCTCATTAGATGGTTGGTTTACATATAAAAGTCTGGATGAAAGTCTCATCCCCTTTCCCTGACCATCCTGTGCTGAAACCTGGCAGTATTTCCACTAGAAATGCCCAGCTCAAGAGTTAGGGATGTGATGCATCTCACTGGGCCTTCAGTGTGGCCAGGACAATGTTGGCTTGCATAGAAAATGGTCACGGGGCCGCAGAATCATCAGATGGCTTGGGCTGGAAGTGACTTTTGAAGGTCATCTCCTTCCAGCCCCCTGCCCCAGGCAGGGACAGCTTCCACTAAACTGGGTTGCTCCAAGTCCCGTCCAACCTGAATGTTTCCAGGGATGGGGCAGCCACAGCTTCTCTGGGCAACCTGTGCCCATGTTTTACCACCCTCATCATAAGAGTTTTTTTCCTCTAGCCAGTCTGAACCTCCACATTTTCCATTTAAAGCCATCACCTCTTGTTTCCATGGATGGAGCATCTTGTGAAGCTCCTCTTCGGGGCAGCAAAGGATGGAGAGATGCAATATTCACCCACTCTGCCTAACTCCCCTCTCTGTAGGTGACTCAGGGGAGAGACACTCACAGGTAACATCTGTGCCTGTTTCATCTCTTCTCTGAACCAGGGTCCTGACTTTTCATCCTGTGTTGGGTTTGACTGTGACACCACCATACAAGCCCAGGACTATCATTCTGCCTGTGGTTCAGATGATGGGGTGGTGGGGCTGGAGGGGCTGTGTCTTTGCAAGCTATATTGCCACTGCAGGATGAGGTGCTCTGCAGAGGCACCTTCCATGAACACACCTCTCCAAAAGCCACCTCATGTCTGTGTGGGAACTCTTCTGGCCCAGCCGTAGCACAGGAGCTTGTGTGTTTAGAGCTCCGGGACTGAAATGGCAATTACAAACCAATGAGGCTGCAAGGGCTCTCATGAGAGCCAAGCAGGAATAGAATATTTTGAGTTATGCCAGAGTTAAATAGACCAATCTGAGATACCTTTCTCCTAAATACCTGTGGGATTTATGAGCTTAATGAACAGCAACACGGTGTCAGCAGAGCAGGGCACAGTGGGAGCTGAAAGGAGAAGCCAAGCTCGTGTTACGGGGCTTGGCCCAAAGCAAGCAGGGCTTTAGAGAGGTGCTGAGCTGCTGGGGTTGTCCTCTTGAGAGAGAGGACAAAGCTCCTGCCTCTGCCTTGCTGTGGGTCTGGAGACACCTCAGGCCTGGCAGCATCTCGGCCAGCGCATGGGGATGATTGGGTGGGTTGATCCTGGGGGACTAAATGCAGATCAGCAAGAAGCCGCCCCAAAAAGGGCTGTGTGCCGCTGGAGATGCCCAGTGATGCTGCCAGGGCAGGGTCTGGAGGAGCAGTCCTGCCCGGGCAGGGGATGGGGCGCAGCTGCTGCCAATGCCACTGCCGAGCTGAGCTTCCCACCCCACCGCTGCTGGAGCCTGCCTGTACCTGCTCCCAAGCCGATATTAAGCCTGCTCAAACACTGCACCGCCTTCTCCTCACATTGTTTTCTGTACCCCACACCCAGCACCAAAATAGCGATAACCCCCCCTTCCCCACCCTCCCGTGGTGACTCAGGCTGGCGAGCAGGCACACATCTGCTTCTGATTTAATGTGCAAGCGCTCTGACCCTTTTATTTTTGTTCCCAAAGTCCTCCCCTTGGTGGCTTTCTCTCTGGGGGCGAGTGGGGGGGAGAGAAGAGAAGGGGAAGCTGGATCCCCATCCTTCGTTCTCTGCTTTTTCGGAGCCCTCAAAAAATGTATTTATTTTGGAGCTGTGTTTTCATGCAGGCTGGTGACAGCCTCACCCGGATCCGAGTCCAAGTCCCTCGCAATCCTGTCCACTCCGGAGGGACGCCAGCCAAACCAGTTTTCCATGGTTAAGCTGGGCACATTTTTCCGCCGTGGTTGGTTGGTTTTTCTTTTTTTTTTTTTTTTTTGTCAGGAAGCAAACCCACCCAGTGTGTGCAGGCCGTTCAATAGGAGCCTTTTTTTAAAAATTTCTTTTCCTTTTTCTGGCTCTGAAGAAGAACAGGACCAGAGAGAGTGAAGGGGCTGGCTTGTTTTCCCAGGAGAGTTCAGAATGGGAGGAAATGGCTTTTTTGGCTATTTTTAAGGCCGTGCTGGAAGGAGGTACCTACCACTGATGTGCTCATTGGATTGTAATGTTGTGTGTTAATAGGGATGTATCCTATACATATATATATATATATGTATATCCTATGTGACTCCCTGTAGCAGGGTCTGGGCACAATGGGAAGGTGTTAGAGGAGAGTGGGTGCACACATGTGAGCAGAAATGCCACCAGCAATGTCACATACCTCATGGACCTCCATCTGTCTCATGCCAGAGCTGCTGAGGGGGACCAGCAACCTGATGTTCAGCCAGACCCTGCATGGGCATATCTCTGGTGGGGATTTTCCTCTTGCTCTCTCTTTTCTTCCTCATTTTGGTGGTGTGGGAGGGGGAGCGTGTCACTTGAGGTGTGAATGAGTTTCCATGAGAGTGGGGTGGCTGCAGAGGATGCCTGGAAACTCTCCTGTTTCACTTAACATATTCCCCCCTCCCACACGTGTTTTGAGTGTGTGCATATAGATTTGGGTGGGGGGAGGCACTCACCCAGCATCACTGCCTGTAGCAGCAGCATCGTACTGAGCATGGCCAGGAGACCATCAAGGCTGCACAGAGCTGTGTAGAGAGGGTTTCAAGGAAAAAAAAAAGGATCTTGAGCATCTTCAGCCTTGCAGCTCCTTCTGAAGCTTCAGCAGAGAGGAGCAGTAGGAAGCTGATGCCCAGAGCACCATCCCCTCGAGCTCCAGACCTCCATGGAAATGCTTGAATGGGGAGACAAGGCTGCAAGAAAAGACTGTGGTCAGATGTGACCACTCTATAAAGTCTTCTCTCTGGTGTCTGCCTAGATGCTGTGGTTAATTAATTTGCCCCTGCTCTGTGTGTGGATGAGGCCCTCAAAACACCATCTGGAGCCAGGTGGTGCCTTTGATGTAGCTCCACTAATTGTTTATGTTTATTTGACCATTTATCACCAGGATGCCCCTTTGCCAAGGCCTGCTCAGCACATCAGATGGCATTTGTCATGCAGCATGCAGACTACATCAAGCTGCCACCCAGAAGTGACCTGGAGCTCCTGATTTTGGAGCTTTATATAAATTCTGAAACCGGGCAGTGTGACAGGCAATTTAAGGAAGTCAGGAAAAGGAAACCAAAGTGAAAACATGGCCCTTCAATTACAGCAGGCACTGAATTCTATTCTGGCCCTGCCAGGGCTCCTGCTGGTGTTTACCTGGGGCTGAGAACTGGCTCCAAGGTAATGGGAGGAGCATGGGACTTGGTGATGTATCATAGAATCACGGAATGGTTTGGGTTGGAATGGACCTTAAAGATAAGGTGGTTCCAACACCCTGCCAGGAGCTCAACCTGTTCATCACCCTGTGCCACCCAAGAGCTCAACTTCAGCTCCCCAGAGAGGAACTGAGGACAGAAAATTGAATCTTATATGGACCAGGGTCAGGTCCTGGTGGTGATGGAGCAGCAGCAAATTCCCATTACAACCAGCAGCACCCATCTTTTCAGCACGCTGAGGGGTGACTTGATTCATAATTTGCAATTTTGCCAGGTCATATCTGTATGTAAACAAAGTTGATGAAATACAGAGTACATCATGTAGGCTCTGGATTTGTTCGCAGGTGTACATTTTCTGTGGTGTTTAAGGAGTCTTTAAAATTCCCCAGGTTGGATTATCACGGGGCACAGGAGCTGCTTTGGCCTCCACATCCTGGTGATCAAATGAGTGGCACGTGTCACCACCTTCTTAAGCAAATAGTCCCTGTGGAGCTTCCCAAGTGATGGATGAGATATCCTGCAGATCTCCAGTACTGATGTGTCCCAGATCTGCTTGGCTGCATAAACTCCTGCGTGGATTTTGGAAACTGGGAAGAGAAAGGGTTGTTGTTGGGATCACTGGAAACTCTGGAGATGTTTCTAAAGCACCTTTTGTTTTGGACTCCCTGATGGGACTTCAGTGAATATGGCTTTTTGTGTGACCTGCTTATAGGAAACTGGTAGTTCCAGCTGGAAAAAAAGGTCAGTTTTATATAGTATGTGCAAATATAAATAGTTCACATGGGCTCAACTTGCCAGCCAGATGTTGGTAAGGATGAATCCTTGTATGCCCAAGGATTTTGCTCAGAGATTAGTATGAATTACGACAAGTCCAGTAAGTAATGAAGAAATAGCAGGGTGAAGGTCACCCCTGTGATTTCACTCCCTGAAGCCTAACCACTTTAATTATGTGATTAAACCATGCTCAACTTCTGGGGCTTTTCCATCTCATGCATCCTGTGGAAGGATGGGCTCCTTAGCCATCCCTCTCCTCCTGGCATCAGAGGGAGGTCTCCGTCTGTGTCAGCATCCCGGGGACTCTGCTTGGCCTTTGCCCCTGGTGTCCCACAGAACATCCCTTTAAACTGTGCTGACCTGTTCCATTTCCAGGAGACCTGTGGGGTGATGCCACCTCTGCACCCACCCACACGGTGTCCTCCCCATCCGTGCTGCTTGCCAGCCTCTTCCAAGGAGAATGCCACCTTCTGTGCATCCTCCCTTGCAAAAGCATCGCTTCGGAAACATCTTCCCTCTTCTGCTCTGTCCGGATCCAAGCAAAATCCATGAGTTTTCGGCAAGATCCTCATTTCTGTGTGGATGAGCTCAATTGAAAGCCAAACACCCCAAATTTTCCCAGCTCAACCCCGTGTCTCCTAGACTGGTTGCAGTTCCTGGAGTAGTAAAACCCTGGGGGTGTTGCTGTGAGGTGGTTCCCTCCCTCAGAACCACCTTTGGGTCTGCAGAGGGGTGGTGTCCCTCAGAACCCTGGTGATTTCCCTCCCTCAGAACCACCTTTGGGTCTGCAGAGGGGTGGTGTCCCTCAGAACCCTGGTGATTTCCCTCCCTCAGAACCACCTTTGGGTCTGCAGAGGGGTGGTGTCCCTCAGAACCCTGGTGATTTCCCTCCCTCAGAACCACCTTTGGGTCTGCAGAGGGGTGGTGTCCCTCAGAACCCTGGTGATTTCCCTCCCTCAGAACCACCTTTGGGTCTGCAGAGGGGTGGTGTCCCTCAGAACCCTGGTGATTTCCCTCCCTCAGAACCACCTTTGGGTCTGCAGAGGGGTGGTGTCCCTCAGAACCCTGGTGATTTCCCTCCCTCAGAACCACCTTTGGGTCTGCAGAGGGGTGGTGTCCCTCAGAACCCTGATGATTTCCCTCCCTCAGAACCACCTTTGGGTCTGCAGAGGGGTGGTGTCCCTCAGAACCCTGGTGATTTCCCTCCCTCAGAACCACCTTTGGGTCTGCAGAGGGGTGGTGTCCCTCAGAACCCTGGTGATTTCCCTCCGAGGGAGGCAGCTGTCGGTGTCGCCACGTTTTCCTCATTGTTCCACGCTGGTGATTCCCTCCCTCAGAACCACCTTTGGGTCTGCAGAGGGGTGGTGTCCCTCAGAACCCTGGTGATTTCCCTCCCTCAGAACCACCTTTGGGTCTGCAGAGGGGTGGTGTCCCTCAGAACCCTGGTGATTTCCCTCCCTCAGAACCACCTTTGGGTCTGCAGAGGGGTGGTGTCCCTCAGAACCCTGGTGATTTCCTTGCGAGGGAGGCAGCGGTCGATGTCGCCACGTTTTCCTCATTGTTCCAGGCATCCCAGGGAAGTGATTGAAAGGCAAGGAGCACTCTGCCCCACCTTCCTGCTGGAGGGCAGAAACGCTTGCTGCTGGGGTGGGTGGTTTAATAACATGTTCTTCTGGAGACAAGATGTTCAGAGGGGAGGTGTGCCCCCATAGTAAGGAATAAATATAAAGGCAATATTTACTTTTTTTAAGTTTTACACCTTCCTTTTTTTCAAATAAAAAAAGTAATCCCACCTGTTGCTTGCCTTCAAATAGGCATTTGGGGATCCCAAGTCTTTCTTGGTCTTCCCAGTTGGAGTGAAGTGTTTGGCCAAGGCAGTGGTGTTGTCCCTGTGGGGCTGGCTGTCAATGGGGTGTCAGTGTGGGTGGCTTTGCTCAGGGACATTTGCACAAGGGACTTGCTCAAGGTTGTGGAGCAGTTGGTGGATGAAGGAACAGAGGCTCAGCACCCCTATTCCACCAAAACAGAAGCATAGTTTGGTTTGGGTTCGAAGTAACCATTGTGTCCAAGCCCCCTGCCACGGGCAGGGACACCTTACATTATCCCAGGTTGCCCCAAGCCCTGTCCAGCCTGGTCCTGGGCACTTCCAGGGATTCAGGGGCAGCCACAGCTGCTCTGGGCACCCTGTGCCGGCGTTTTTCCACCAAGTAACAGGAGCAGGAGTGATCAATCACTGGCCAGCGTACCCCAGTGAAAGTAGCTGTAATATTTTGACAGATTACGGTGATCGCACATGCACATCTTAATTGCCTCATTATGAAGAGACACAAATAAAACTGGGGGGAGAAAAAAAATAACCCACATATATTTTATGGGCTGATGGATGTAGCAGGCAGGTCTGCACAGACAGGGCCATGGGTGGATGCAGAGGGAGAGCAGCCAGCCCACCCTGGCTGCTGCCTCTGCTTCTGCAGCCTGGAGCAGGGATTGGGAAAGAGGTGCAGGCAGCAGAGCAGCAGAGCCAAAGCATCTGAGCCTCAGGGTGCTGAGTGCCCCGGGCCGGGGAGGTGGTGCTAGAAAATAAATCAGGATGAGGAAAGGCATTGAGATCTCCTACTGACTCTCCCATCCTTAGAAGTGTCCAAGGCCAGGCTGGATGGGGCTTGGAGCAACCTGGGATAGTGGAAGGTGTCCCTGCCCATGGCAGGAGGTGGAAGGAGATGAGCTTTAAGGCCCCTTCCAGCCCAGACCATTCTGAGATTCATTTTGTGGTTCTCTGACTCCCTCTCCTGACAGGGTCAGCAGCCTGGGGTGGCCTGGAATGCTCAGCACCCCAAAACCTGATTCTCACACCTCTGGGATGCTTTGCTGGGTGGTCTTGTGCTTCAGGAGTAAAACTGGAATTCCTCCAGGGGTTTTGTGTCAGTGAGGACCGAGGGATGCTCAGGAGGGGGGGCCAGCAGCAGGCTGGGATGGGGGAGCAGTGGTCAGGGATGTTCAAGCCCAAGCCTTGCCCCTGGCCTTGCACCCTGAATCCCTCTACACACACAGGCTGGGTGAAGGGAGGAGCTGGAGACTCCTTGTTTTGCCTGGAAAAATGACATTTTGACACCAGGAGCAGGCAGAGATCAGCCAGAGCCTGAGGCTCCTTCCTCCACTGTGCTGAATGCAGAATGAGCCTGGCATGGGGGGGCAGCTGCTTTGCATCTCCTGCTTGCCCTGGGGCACCCCCATATCTTGGGGGGGCAGTCCCACAGAGAGTCACTGTAGCCACAGAAAAAAGAAACACAGTCAGGAGCCAGCACTTTCCTGAGGGAAAATCATAGCAAAGAGAAGGCCAAGCAATGCACATTTTAAAGGGAGATGCTCAGAAAATCCCAATGCAAATAATCAAAATATAAAATAAAACCACATAAAATATTAATATTTACAATATTAATGCAAAAGTATAAATATCTAAATTATACAAATAATAAAATGTTAATGCACCAGAATATTAATATATTAGAATATTAGAGTATTAAAATATCAAAACGCTGCGTGTTACAGCAATTATGTTGTGTGCCAGCAAACAATTAGAAGCCAAAATTGCTGTCTCCCAGCCAAGACTCAGGGTGTGAAGTGCTGTCCCCGTGGATGGGAAGGGGACATCCCCCGTCCCTGACACAGCCCTGACCCAGCAGCCACACCTTGCACAAGCCTGGGCTCTCCCTGGCAGCCTTTATCTCCTCCGAGGGCTCGGCTTTTCAGGGCGTTGTCACCGGGGGTGAGGAAGGAGATGGGAAAGGGAAGTGCTGGTGAAGAGCCCTCGCAGGTCGCAGATCTCTTGCTGCTGCCATTGAGCAACACTGAGACCCAGGGGCAGGATCCTGTCCCTCCCCAGGGCTGGCACATCTTTCCAGGGCTGCTCCAAGCTGTGCCCGTGCTTCATTTCCACCCCTACAGACAAGCAGAGGCAGTATGAGTTTGCTTTATCTATTTTCTGTGCATATGTCTTTATAATCTATTGAGTGTACTTCTGGTTTTTACTTACCACGGTGCTAAAATCAACATTTTGCCTCTCTCTGATATTTCAGTTTTACATTGCTGGTTTGGAGATGCTGAGATCCTTCAGTATTATAGTGAAGGAGGCTGGACAAAAAAGATTATTAAAAAAAAGAGGAGGTTTTGAGTAGCAGAGTGCCTGGATGAGCTTTGGGTCACCCAGGGAGTGCACGTTGCAGGTGGTTTATGACATTGCTGTAGTCCCTGGCTTGTATCTGGCATTTTTCACCCAAAAAGGGGACAAAGCTTAGCTCCCCTAACCCCTCTTTTTTTCCTGTTGCAGCTTCTAAATCTGTTGGCAGAATGTGGGGGAAGCAGTCCAGTATCCCACCATCATTTTTTATAAGTGGGGTTTTTCCTGGCAAGAAAGCAATGAATGAGTTTTAAGCATGACCATAAATGCAATGTTTCACAACATCATCTGCAGAATACATTTATTTTAGGTGCCCTCCACCCTTTCCACCATCTCCCTCCAGTTTATTTTAACAATGCTGTAATTTTCTATTATAAAATGGGATTTTGCTGTTTAACTCCGTGTCGTCTGCTCAGCATTTGCGTGTGTGTGTGTGTGTGTGCACTGGTGACATTTGTCACCATCAGATGCTATTTTTAAGCCTGTTATTATTGAAGACCCCACCCTTGGCTTGGGGAATGGGAAGGGGGGAGTGCAGGAGGAGGGAGAGGAGGGAGGGGAAGGAAGGAAAACGTCAGCCTCAGCACACTTCCAGCCTCTGGCCATCAGCCTCCCCGGGGGCATGGGAACCATAAGGTCATTTCTCAAGCTTGCTGAGCTCCAGAGCTGTCAAACCACCCTGAGAGTTTAAAAAATTCAAATGTATGCAAATGAATGGGCTGTTTCTCTCCCTCTCCCCCCCTTCACCCCCGGTTTAAATGACATGAATCACCTTCAATTTTGCCAGCATCCTGTAAAGTTATTGGCTTGCCTAAACGCTGCAGTTAACAGAACCACATCTCAGGAGGACCAGGGAGGGATAAGAAAGGAAAAATAGCTAATTTCCACCAAAACCCCCTAATTTTTAAAAATATTTTATACATATAAATTATATGTAACTCTGTATATAATCACACCACAATCTCCCAATTCTAATTTTTCTTGCTGTTGAGCAAATAATCCACTAATTAGGGAGAATGAAGCTTAGTGTCCAGAAAAATCCCTCTATAAAAACATTTCTCAGGGTAGTCTGATATTCTGCTGTTCTGATTTTTGGCACTTAAGGTGATCTGGCAGTGAAAGATGAAAATAAGAAGACACGTTCCTTCATGCAAGAAGCTCCTTTAACACTCAGGCTCCTTCCAAACAAAAATAAACGAGTAGATGATAAAAACAGCAATAGAAATTTAATTGCTCACGCTTATTATTCGGGATACAAAGCCCTAGAAAGGAAGCTGTCTTTTCCTCCCTGGCTCAGGGGTTATTTATTATCTTACACTCCACTTGGAGAAGGTATTAGATTTACTGTCATTTATCGGCGATTTTCAAGGAGGATTTGATACAGAGCTGGTCGGGATCGCAGAGGAGCGTTGCTGGTTAACATGGTTAAGCACAGCACACTGTAATGAATCAATTTGTTTCAGACAACAGACGTAATTAGCGTGGAGGTAATGGGCACACCACGGGATTCAGGGCTGGAGCGTCCTCCTTCCGCTGAAAATGTCGCTGGCCGGAGCTGGGTGCAATTCCTGGTTTCTCTGCCCAGCTCCAGGCTAGGGGAGCTGGCTGGAGAGGGCTTCCCATGGCTGGGGCTGCCCTCCAGCCCCTGTGAGGCTTCACTGAGCATGGACAGCTGTCCCCCATCCCTGAGGATCCCCTCAGGCCTGTGTCCATCACCTCCCTGTAAGTTGCAACATCCTCCGAGACCTTTGCTCTCTGGCTCCCACACACCCGTTTTTGGCAGTGCTGGCTAGGTGTGGGGGAGATACCTGCAAGGTCTCCCTGGGGAGGGAGGAAAAGGGAGACGGTGTTCCTTTTCCCACGGGAACATTTCCTGCAGTCTGATCTCCTCTACGGGCCCCCCCAGGCTTCCCAAGGGTTGCTGGCCAAGGTGAAGCACAGGTTTTCATGGACAGGCTCCATCAGACCAGGCTCTTTCCATCCCCAAGGCAGCTGGGAGGGTGGGAGCCAGCTGAAGTAACCAGGACCCCACTGGTGGCTTGGAAGGAGGTTTGGAATCAGCAGAGCCAGAAACTGAGCAGGGAAGGATAGCCAGGGCATGGCAATGGATCCCAGGAGAGCTGCAGAGATGGCATGGTGTGGAACTGGGGAACCTGCCTGATGGTGTCAGCCTTGCAGAAGGGATGGAGTGGGCTGCAGTTTTGCTTTCACTGAGTTCTCCTGGAGATTAACTGCTCTGTCCCTTGGCTGGCAACCAAGTGTCTACCTGCAGCAGGGCCAGGGCTGGTGGAGGTGACACTGCATGAACACATGCTCTGTGTCCTGGGGGTTTCCAAGGGTTAGTGTATTCAAAGTCATTCTGTCTGTTTGATGTATTCTGTCTGTGAGGGGATTAATGTATTCGTCGCCTGCTGGAGGAAATCGCTTTCCTTTCCTGGGATTTCTCATGTGGAAGGGCTGCTGGAGCCATGTGAAAGAGGAAACATCTTACAGATTAAAAAATGGCCAAAAAAAAAAAAAAATCAGGTTTTCCTCTTGGGTGTGGGCTTTTTGCTTCTGAGTTTTCCTTTGAAGCTAAAGCTGCTCTAGCAGGGGAAGATGTCTGCCAGATGCACAGGGCATTTTGATACCATGCTGACAAGTCCAAGCAGGATTGGGAATGGAGAGAGCTCAGCTCATAGGAAGAGATGGAAGACAACACTCTGTGTCTGGCCAGGTCCTTGCTACCTGCTTGTCTTCCTCTGAGAGTTTAGATACACACTGTGACACAAGTCCTTGCTTTCCTCCCCATTCCCAGTCCCTCAGGAGGACATTCCTACTTGGCTTGTCCCCACATGAGGTGACATGTCGTAGCTTCCAGGCATGAAGTAGAGCTGAAGATCCATAAGGATCACTCTCCTGCTGCAGCAGGAAGCCGTGACCCTCCTGTCTAGGATGTCCTGTTGTACCAGCCCCAAAAACAATCACGTAGATGAGATGGGCACTCCCTAGCTCATCTCGTTCAAGCAGTGTAGGTGCTGGCTCTTGGCAGTGTGAAGCAATACAGCATCACACTTTCCCCACATAGCTCCTGACAGGACAAATCCAACGTGTGCCTGGAACAATGCTGGCTCCAGGAGGACACAGAAGAAATGTGGTGGGTAGGGAGTCATTGCACAAGGTTCCTGGGGGAGGGGTGTGAAAGAGAAGAGGGAGCTTGTGGTGATTGTGAAAAGGTGAAGAGGGTGGGAATTGAGAAGGATGAGGACAAAGAAGGAGATAGGTAGGGAAGCAGAGGTTCAGTCACAGAGGATCTGGAAGGAGCTGAAGGTGGCCTGGAGACGCACTGAGTGCAGGCAGGAGGTGACATCAGGTGAGGTAAAGGAGGGAAGGACTCTGGGAGGAGGCAGCATTGTTTTGGCATTATCACTTGGCAATCCCCTGCTAATGCTCTGCTGTTGGTGCTTTGTCCTAGGGCACTAAATGAGAATATGGCCAATGGCATAGAAGATCTTATCGGGATCCCATTCCCGAACCACAGCAGCGAGGTCCTGTGTGGTTTAAACGAGCAGCGGCACGACGGGCTCCTCTGCGATGTCATCCTCATCGTGCAGGACCAGGAGTACCGCACCCACCGCTCCGTCCTGGCCGCCTGCAGCAAGTACTTCAAAAAACTCTTCACTACCGGCACTTTAACAGACCAGCCCTATGTTTACGAGATTGACTTTGTCAAGCCTGAAGCACTTTCTGCCATCCTCGAGTTCGCCTACACCTCAACCCTCACCATCACCACCTCAAACGTCAAGCACATCCTCAGCGCCGCCAAGATGCTGGAGATCCAGAGCATCATCAACGTTTGCCTTGAAATCATGGAGCCCGACAGAGAGGCCGAGGAGGAAGATGACAAAGAGGACGATGAGGACGATGAAGACGAAGATGAAGACGAGGAGGAAGAGGAGGAGGAGGAAGTAGAAGATTTTGTCAATCAGGAGAACCTAGCTGATGTACAAGAAGTAAGCTGCCACCAAAGCCCTTCCGAGTCCGATCTCACCGAAGAAGCTTATACAGAAGCACCTAAAGATTTTCCAAATCACTTCCCAGCCAGTAACTCCTCTGGACACTTGGGCATGATACGAGACTTCTCCATAGAGTCCTTGCTGAGTGAAAACTTGTACCCTAAGGCAAACATCCCAGAACGGAGGCCAGCTCTGTCTCCTTTTGCCCCCAGCTTCTTCCCCCACTTGTGGAACGGCGACTTTAACTCCTTCTCCCAGCTCGAGGAGTCACAAGTAGACAATGGCCCCTTGGATCTGGTGATCAAAAAGAGGAAGATCAAGGAAGAGGAGGAGAAGGAAGACCTGCCTCCGCCTCCTTTCCCTAATGACTTCTTCAAGGACATGTTTGCCAACACCCCAGCAGCTCCCTTAGGGCATATTAAGGCAGAGACTGACTATAGCGCTTATCTCAATTTCTTAAGTGCTACCCAGTTTGGAGGAGTTTTTCCCCCATGGCCCCTGGAGGAAGAGAGGAAAATAAAGCCCAAGGCATCCCAGCAGTGTCCCATCTGTAACAAAGTCATCATGGGAGCTGGCAAGCTGCCCAGGCACATGAGGACCCACACGGGGGAGAAGCCCTATATGTGCAATATCTGTGAAGTTCGCTTTACCAGGTGTGTGTTGGTCACCTCTGCTGTGTGTGGGGAGTGGGGTGGTGGCTGGAGGGGCCACATCATAACCCGTGACTGATTTCTCAGCTGCTTATCAGAGAAAACTCACCAGTTTTTGTCCCAAAATAAAAGTAGGAAAGAGAGCAGGGCATGATCTCTGTCCCTTTGGAAAAAAAAAAAAGGGAGGAAGGGAGGGTGGAGGAAGAAAAAGAACCTACTGATTTTTGTGGGTTGTGGATAACATCCACAGCTCACTGTATCCATCCCCTCATAAGCTGGACAAAAGCTTAAATAAGTAACAGGATATTTTCAACCCCACCATAGTTCACCACAGTGGGACCAGAGTGAGCTGGAAAACAGATGGTCAAACAGCCAAGGACACTTCATCTCTAATGTGCTGAGAGATGCACTGAGTTGGGAGGGCCATTTAGCCACAGGATGTAATTAGTTTGGGTTTGCACATTTTGGCATCAGTGTAGACCACAGCCAAGTTGCACACGTTTGGACATGACAGTATCTGGGCTTTCTGGGGCTGCAGTGGCTCTAATTATTATGTCTTAGTAGTGCAGTTGGGGTCTTGCTGTCTTTCCCAAAGTAACAAATGACAGGGTAAGGGGAAACATCCTCAAGCGTCACCAGGGGAGGTTTAGATTGGATATGAGGAACAGTTTCTTCATGGAAAGCACTGTAACAGCCTGTCCAGGGCAGTGGGGGAGTCCCCATCCCTGAAGGGATTTAAAAGATGTGTAGATTTGACACCTGGGGACATGGTTTGGTGGACTTGTCAGCGCTGAGGGAACAGTTGGACTCACAGAATCATGGAATGGCTTGGGTTGGAAATGGCTTTAGAGTTCATCCAGTTCCACCCCCTGCCATGAGCAGGGGCACCATCCACTATCCCAGGTTACTCCCATCACTGTCCAACCTAGCCTGGGACACTTCCAGAGATGGGGCAGCTGCAACTTGTCTTGCCAAGTTGCATTTAGCTGTGCAAATCTAGTGTTCCAGCCTGAAACCGTGCTCTGCAAAGCTGGGCAAATTTAATCGGTGAGAGGAGACAAATAGATTCCTGGACCTGCTCTTGCTGAGTATAATTAATATCTAATGAGAACAATCTTTACCATAATAATAAAGCTTTCTGACAAGAGCATGGTATTTCAGCTCCTGGCTGCATGTGAGAGAGAGAGAGAGCCCTATTAAGCTGGGGTGAGAAAACCAGAGGAAAATAATCTGCACAGTAGGCAGAGGCGAGCTCCTGACAATGGCCGGACACCTGGGGTGCTCCTGCATTCAGCCTGTCTTTTCTTCTCCCGTCCCTATGATAATATTCGAATGGAAGATATGCAGATGATGAGAATTTGACCTGAAAATAAATTTCTGTGCTCCCCTCCATTAACACAGCAGACACCATATTATAATGCGGGGAGCATCGTGCCTCGGGCGGGCATGTGCAGCGTGAGCCAGCTCACCCTGGTATTTGCAGGGGAAAGGCCACTGCATGGTGATAATTCCTGCCTGCAGGAATTTGGATCTGGCTCTGCTGGTGCTGCATCCCCCGGTTGGCACTGTTGTCTCCGTGGGGTGGGTTCAGCCCCATGAGCGTGGTGGCCTCTCGGACTGGAGGGACAGCCTGGACAGCCCCATCCTGTGGTCCCTGTCGCTCTCTTGTGTGTGCTGCTGCGGGTGCTAATGTTTGATGAGGAAATAGCCTGCCTAGATCCATCACTGACATCTTCCCTGTAACAGGAATAATAGAGCTGAGCCCTCCCAGAGGGCTCCCAAAGTCCTTTACAGGCAAGGGCAGCGTTGTTCACTTAGTTCAGGGAAACTGAGGCACGACGCCTAATCCAGACAGGTTATATCAGCATGGTGGAGGTTAAAAACTGCACACCGAGCTGGTTTAGCCTGACCCATTACTAATACAGGGACTAAACCTGATAGTTTTTACATCCCCATGTGCTCAGCAGTTTCTAAATACAGGGCACAGGGGTAGGAAGTCTTCATCCAATGGAAGAAAAATCAGAAAACTGGGACTCACCCAGCAGTGCAGTCCCCCAACACCACTGATGAAAACTGGTCTTGTGGGTCACTGTGCAGAGCTGGGTGCTGGAGGGTCTTCTCCTTCTTAAACACCCTGAGCAAAGCGGATATCTTAAAATATTGATTTGTTTTTAAATGTGTTTGGAAGGATTTTGAATAGCGTGCAGCTAATTGGTTTTGTTTGGAGTGAGGTTTTCTCAGCTGTTCTCATCATTAGTCTGGTGTAAGAGCTCTCTTTTAGAAAAAGGTGTAGTTTTAAGCAAAGTGGAGTGATTGAGATGTAGATTTAGATGTAGATGGGATTTCCTGAGTGCTGCCACGTGCATTATGTGTCTTGCTCTCGGGGGAGACTCCCATGCTTTCTGAAAGCATTGGACTTGCACCCACAGTGCCTTCACTGGGGAGATGCAAGCTCAGATGGTCCCTTTTGGGGTCCCCTGGGAGTGATGGTGAAGGGAAGCAGAGGTTCCCAAATGGAATTTCAGTATGAATCAGCCCTTGGCATTATTTCTGCATTTAAGGCACTGGAGGTGAAAATCTGCTGGGAAAATGGAGATCTTTTTTCCTGGGTGAGGAGTGCCCCAACCTCCCCAGCAGATCCCTTCCCCTCCACATCAGTGGGATCTCTCATCCCCCAGCAAGGACCTTATGTGCACCTGGACCTGCCACTCCTGCTGCCCATGGACATCTGATCACAGGAAGCAGGACTTCATTTAATGGCTCATTAATTATATTTTCCTTAAACAAAGGCTGCTCAGCTTCTAGTCTGCTGTTCCACCCTGCTAGAACGCCAGAGAAAGCTGCAAATATTTCAGCTTTTCCACCAAGACAACCCCAGAGTGCTCAAGGAGATACTGTTCCAGCTGGAAAGGTTAACATTATTTGTTCCTATTATTTGTGTTGTGACAGCTCGCAGAGCCCTAATCGCTCTCCTAATGCAATTGCATTAAGGTTATTCACACACCGAGTGCGGATCTCCGTCGGAGCGAGCCTCCAGCCCAGCTCACAAACCCCATGTTCCCCACACCCCATGCCACATCCCCCCTGAGGTGCTTCACCACGGAGAACCTCACCCTCCCAGCCTCTGAGCGGCTCCAGGTGGAGCCACAAACCTCCCTTGCAATCCCTGGAGACGCTGCCGGGGCAGGGAGGATTGGGTTTCTCCCCGTCTGCTGACGGAGATGGGTAATAGCCTGAAAAGAGCTTTGCCTGTATTTACATTATGCAGTCCTGGCACGCAGCGTGTTTATTAGGAAAAGTGATCCTGCTAGGTTAAACATTACCTACAGAGGTTTAAATTAAATTATAGGTGGGGTCGGCAGCTCTGCTTTTTATTAACACTTCCCCCCGCTCTGCAGTACGAGCCCCCGCGCTCATCCGCGCGCAACTTCGCCGTTTGGGGTGAAATTCTCCCTGCTGCTGCTTTGTCTGCTGCTGAGCTCTGACTCCAGCCCTTCCAGAGAAAATGCACCCTTGTGAAAACCTTGGGGTAACACCAGCTTTAAAAATGCCACAGTGGGAAGTTGTCCTGAGCTTGGCACAGGGGCTGAGAGATGCCTTTTTTCATGTCTCCCTAAAAAATCCCTAGGTGCAGGGCCAGGCTGGGATCAGTCTCCCAAGAGCAATAATGCATCCTCTGGTGAAGAGCTCACTCTCCTGCCAGGGATACTCCTTTGCATCCTTGATCCTTAGGGAATGGTGTGCAGGGATGCCCAGCGCAGAGCTGCATTCCTCACGATGCGGCCAACACCTTTGTGCTGCTGGGCATGTCACCAAAAACTGTTTCAATGTAGCCTGGGTGGCAAAAACTAGTTCAGAGGCAGCACATTGCAAGTTTTGAGGGCTTGACTTGCCAGAAGAAACAGATTTTTGTCTGTTTTTTTTATGTTATATAAATTAAATAATCATAATACATATTTACATGATATAATTTATAATATAATTATATTTTAAAACACTAATAAATTGTATATTCTTTACTGTTTATATTAAAATACACCATATAGTTTTATATGACATATCTGTAACATATAATAAATTTTTGTATTTAATAATGAAATTACTCCACATGTTCTACATATTTTTAGCCTTAATACTAGCATGTTGGAGGGTTCATACTGAAATAATTTTGGAAAACAATATGAACTTTCCCACTTTGCTCTCTACTTGAATGCCACTGGTGCAAACTAGGAAGCAGTGTTCAGCTCAGTTGGGCCATAGTCAACTTCACTTTTTATAATCATATGCTTTAGAAGTGATTTTGGTTTTTTTTTTGTTTTTGGCTGCGGAAGGAAACATTTATTTTTTGGGGAAAAAGTAGTGATTGGATTGCCCATATGGGAAAATGTTCTTGCTTTTAGACATTCCACATAAAAAATATTTTTATAAATATTTGTAAATAAGTGCCATTGAGATGGATATTACACTATTCCATGGCTGGACTTAAAAAACTTCTCCAAACTGTGTGGGAGGTTGGATGTGTGCTGGCCTTGGAGACCCTGGCAGGAAAGGGCAGAGTGCCTGGGAGCTGCACCTCTGGCAGCATCACTCTCTGTGATGCTCCTGCTCCAAAAGAAAGCTCCTGAGACACCATGTGGTCAGTGCAAGAATGAAAGGAGAGGAAAATCGGCTCCCAGAGGGACTGAATTTAAGCAGTATTGTCCTGCATTTCCAGGCTCTCGAATCCCAGCTGATTTCCTTATTTGCAGGCCAGAACAAGGCTGTATTTATTTAATAATGCCAGATTTAGTTATATATAGATATATTCCTGTATTTAGGATCTTGCTCTTTACAAGTATGTGGAAGGAAGATGTAGCCTAGTGGTCGGGCTCTTCTCCCAGGGAACAAGGGACAGAACAAAAGGGAACAGCCTCAAGTTGTGCCAGAGAAAGCTGAGCTTGGAAAATCAGGAAAAATATCTCCCCTGAAAGGGCTGTCCAGCCCTAGGACAGCTACCCAAGGCAGTAGTGGAATCTCCATCCCCAGAGGGATTTAAAAGCCATCTGGATGTGGCACTTGGGGACATGGGTTAATGGTGGCCTTGACTGGCGGTGTGGTTGGACTTGATGATCTTAGGTCTTCTCCAGCATTAATGATTCTGTGGATTTTGAGTTTATTACAGGGATTTTTTTTTTTCCCTCCAATTTAAGCTGTTTTGAACTCTCTGGGATGGGCTGCAAACTCCTGATGTGGAGAGCTTTTCTGCCTCTGATGTTTTAGTGCCCAGGAAAGAGGAGACAAATGCAAACATCAGCCTGCAAGACCATCCATACAATGGGAGAGGCCCCATGATGAGCTCCCCACTTTCCCATCACCTCCTCCCCTGATCCCAGCCAGGGAGCCAATCCCAAAAAGAACAATCCCAACCACACCCCTTCCGGCCTGCACCGCCTGACCAAGCGCCTTTTCTTTTTTAGGCAGGACAAGCTCAAAATCCACATGCGGAAGCACACGGGCGAGCGGCCGTACCTGTGCATCCACTGCAACGCCAAGTTCGTGCACAACTACGACCTGAAGAACCACATGCGCATCCACACGGGCATCCGGCCCTACCAGTGCGAGTTCTGCTACAAGAGCTTCACCCGCTCCGACCACCTGCACCGCCACATCAAGCGCCAGAGCTGCCGCATCGCGCGGCCCCGGCGCGGCCGCAAGCCGGCGGCCTGGCGGGCGGCCGGCCTGCTCTTCGCCCCCGGGGGCCCGCCCGTGGAGAACAGCTTCGTGATGCCGCCCACGCTGGAGGAGATGAGCAGCCACCTCGGCAGCACGGCCATGTGCCTTCCCGGCCCCAGCCCCAAGCACTTCCTGAGCGGGGCCAAGACCCCCTTCAGCCTGCAGGAGCTGGAGAGCCAAATCGAAGAAACGCAGATGAAGCTCTTCAGGCGGGCCCAGATGGACATGGAGAGGAACGCGGGCATCTTCGCCTTCGCCCTGGGCCACAATGAAAACCTCGCTGCCCAACCCTTCTTCCCTCTCCCCGACCCTTGGAGCACAGGCTTCAGTGGCTTGGCGGGGCTTGGCCACGTGGCTCCCATCTCAGAGGCCAGCAACTAAACCCACGCCCGGTCCCACCATGCAGCTGCTCCCATCCCAGCAAGGCAGCCCGCTGCCACCTGCCCTTCTCCGTCATCAGGTTCCCGAGAAGCTCTTTGTCCTCTCACTGCCGTGGCCTGCCACGAGGCCATCCCTGGGGCGAGCAGGGCGTGGGCAGGTGCTGTGCCCTGTGGCCACCGGCACTTTAGACTCTGCACTTGGCTTTGGGGCTGTCAGGCACTCACTGTCCTATCCCTCCACTCACAGCTCCGTCTGGGAAGGCCAGGCCAGGACTGCTGCTCTCTTCAACACCCCCAAAAATGTCACTTGCCTTAGTCCAGGGCTCGGCCATCACCATGAGGTGGCTTTTCTGTGGGAAATGTTCCCCATTTTCCCACCCATGGAGCTCACTGGGCACTGACAAGCCGTCCAGACTTGGGTTTGTTATGTTGCATTCCTTGACCCTTTTGGTCAAAAGGACTTTTCTGTTTTCTTTCTGGTTTTATTTTATTTTCTTCTTAATTAATTCCCATGTCTGGCAACAATATTTATTCTACAAGGGATAAAGGGGAGTCTAGCAGCCTTACTGGGAGAGGGAGAGAGGGAGGACACTGACCACTGCCTTTCTCAGCAGTATATCAGATTTACAGGGCTGGTGAAAGCCCTGACCTGCAGCATGAGTTGGGACCTTAAAAACATTGAAAAAAAAATAAAAATAAAAATGGAGATCGAACACCTAGCGCAAAGCTGGGTGGAAAAGGGGGATTTTACTTATTTTGGTTCTTTAGCTATTTCAAAGTTTCAAAAGGAGAACCAAAGCCTATTTTGAGTATTTTAACTTCAGTTCCTTGAAAAGGTGAAGGAAAAGTTTTGGAGGAATCAGTAATATTTCGATACTGAGCTTTTATTAAACCCTTGCTTTGAAAAAATGAACCAGTGGGAATTTTGAAATGAAAAAGTCGTTTCAAACCAAAGAGTCAGAATTCGCTGCCGCTGACCATTCTGAAATGTCTGGGGTTCTGTCCTTAATTCCCTCAAATTCTTATGTGATAGTGATGAGAAAAATTTACAAAACACTCGTGTGTCCCCAAATCTGCAGTGTTGGTGGGAAAAAAAATCGGGTGTGCAAATATCCCTGCTGCTTGTCTCAAGGGATCTTTGTGGAAAAGAAGTTCACTGCTGGTGTCTTGATGGTGATATCTTGCAAGCAAGTAGAAATGCTGTTTCTTCACTGTAGTTGGTTCAAAAGAGAAGGTGGTGACATATGACAGGGTACTCCAAGCTGAAGGTGCCCCACGGTGGCCAGCAGGTTTGGGGTGACTCCCCATCATCCCTGCAGATCCCATCCTGGCCACCCCATCTGGTAATACTTCCAGGGCACAAAAAGCGGCCAGTTGGCTGGAATCACCCTGTCCACCTCCTTCAGCCCCAAATCCATGAGCTGCTCTGAAGGATAAAGGCTTTTGGGGGCATCTGGCTCTGATGGCTCCTGCTGGACGAGCCGTGGGAGGCAGACATGGTGGGACCCCAGTTCCGCCACTGACTGAGGTGGGTTGCAGTGGTTGCTTTACATGAAACCAACGCTTGGAAATGTAAATGTTAGAAATTGGGGCTTTTTATTTCTCTTTTTACTATGACCTTTCAACGTCAGCAGAATGGAAGGGGATGCGAGGACCGCGGGTTCGTGAGGTTTTTGGTTTTTCCATCAGTGACGCGGTGGCTGGATGAGAATCGGCCCACCAGAGGCAAGGAAGGGGACACAGGGAAGTCAAGGGTTCCACAGCCCTCAGGAGGGCTGAGGGACTTCTGCTCTGAGACCACCCATAGCAGAATGGTCCCAAGGAACTGCCCAACACTCGGCTTCCTCCTCCCAAAAGAAATCCTTAAAGACTCCACGTGCAACAAAAGTCAATGGAGAGAAAAAAAGAAAGGAGAAAAAGAAATCTTCTTAAAACTGCATCAAACTTTTTCTTTTTAATCCACATCAACTTCTTAAACAAGCGATGTTTTGCAGATGATTGGTTCCTTCAGGTGTTTTTTTGTCTACGATTTGGAGTCATTGTAAAATATCCAAAGATGCTGAGTACTGTATGATCTGCAAGGACTTGAAGCAAGGTGTTTTTTCTGTCTCGGTTTGTTTGTTAGGTCAGTTGGGTTCTTTTTTTTTTTTTTTTCCTATATGTCTAAGTGGGGATAAACCTTTGCAATTTTTCTATTTATAACTATTTTTATGTGATTGCTTTATGTACAAAACAATGGAAAAAAAAATCAAAACAAAAAAGTAGAGAGGAACACACACGTACACAAACAAATTTGCCTTAGTTACTCACGGGACAATCACCCTTAACTTTGATTGATGCTAAAAAGCGGATGGAAAAAAAAAAGAGACTAGATCATTTTATGTATTTATTAAACTGTATTAATTGATGCTTTTAAATTATTAGCAGGACTTGATTCTCTTGCCTGTGGCCACGGTGAGAAGGCAAAGCCGCCGCGGTTGCTGAGCTGCCAGTGCAGCCATCCGTGTGGCCTCAGCTCTGTGGACGTTTGCCTGACACCTTTTGGAAAGCCAGAATAATCACTGATTAATTAAAGATTGAGCTGGTATGGGCTCCAGCCCGAGGGGCTGTTGGCGTTGCGATGCCGATGACGACTATGGAGTTAAGGTTGATTTTCCCGCGTTGGCGCTGGGTTGGGTAGGGCTGGAGGGAGCTGAGTGCTGGCAGTGATCATCTTTTGGGGTGTAGAGGGGTGATTAGAGAAAACCCTGTTTCTTCCCGTTTTGGTGTTGTGTGGTGAGTCCAGGCCACAGGTATCCACATGGGAGCCCAGCTGAGTGTGAAGGTGCCTTCCTGGGGATCTGCTCCCGCTTCCCAACCAGGACGGGTGTAATGAGCACCAAACCTCGGCCTGGAGGGACACGACTTCTGTCCCAGCTCATGGTGTGGTGGCTTCTGGCTCATCCCATCCTGGCTCCTATGGCCTGGATGCAGCAGGGGCAGCGTGGGCAGCAGGGCAGGGGGGATTCTGCCCCTGTGCCCTGGGCTCAGGTGAGAGCCCACCTGCAGAGCTGCCCCAGCCCTGGCTCCAGCAGCACAAGGACATGGAGCTGCTGCTGCAGCCAGTGCAGAGGAGCACGGAGATGCTGCCAGGGCTGGAGCCCCTCTGCTCTGGAGCCAGCCTGGCCCAGCTGGGGCTGTTCCCCTGCACAAGAGAAGGCTCCAGGGACACCTCAGAGCCCCTGCCAGGGCCTCCAGGCATTTTAGAAAAAAGATGGGGCAAACATTTTAGCAGGGCCTATTGTGATAGAACAAGAGGAGGTGTTTTAAACTGAGAGAGGAGATTCAGTCTAGACAGATGAAGAAATTTTTTACAGTAAGGGTGGCAAAACACTGAAACAAGTTGCCCGAAGAGGTGGTGACTGGCCCTGGATCCCTGGCAGTGTCCAAGGCTGGGCTGGACAGGGCTTGGAGCAGCCAGGGACAGTGGAAGGTGTCCCTGCCCATGGCAGGGGGTGGAATGGGATGACCCTTAATGGTCCCTTCCAACTCAAATCTTCTGATGATTCTATGATTATATGAACACAACTGACACAAACATGAGCCCTGTAATTCATGTGGCTGCTCAGAAATTGCAGAATTCCTGTGTTGTTTTTGAATGAGGTGCAAAAGCCTGGAAGATAAGCTCCAGCTAGGAAAGGTGGGACTCATCCCACATTGTTCAGTCCTTTGAAGCAAACAGGTGCCCTGTGCCTATTGAGACACCCACGTGTTGTCCTGCAAGGTGATTTCCAGCCTGCTTCTGAAGCCATCCTGGCTCTGGAGGGAGGCAGTTCTGGTGGAGGGTGATTCACCCCACCTACGCTGGACCTCCCAGGGGTGGGATGAATCACCTTTGGGCACCTCTCTGCTACCTACCAGTGTGCTGTGCTTTCCCAGAGCTCACTGAGATAAGGTTAACCACGGGGAGGGATGTTCCCACCAGCACCGCTCCCTCCTCTCTGCTCAGCTCATGGGACAGTTCCTGGAAAAGCCTTTCCCAAGAGGATGGGATGCTGGTACAGCCCAGAGACCCAGGTCAGGCAGCTTGATTCCTTCCCAGTCTGTTTTAACTGGGAAAACTATGGGAAATAAAGGTCCATGTCAAACCTCCCAAGCCTGGGGACTCAGGCTCATGGGTCATACACCCTGCTGCAATCCCAGTAAAACTTCCCAAGTTCTTACAGCCACAGGTAATTTTCTTTCCTTTACACTTCAGAGGAGGACTCCACAGCATCAGGTGCTCGGGCAGGAGTCCAGATCTGCAGGCAGAGCCCAGAAATGTGACTTGGGAACAATGAAATACCAATCCTCCTCCCAGGGCACGTGGTGGATTGTTGAGCAGCTCCTCTGTGCTTGGAGCCTACAGGACCATGGCAGGGTCAGCCCATAAACTCTGTGGTTTTGAGCACAAAAAATCCCTAAATGAAAATCGTGTGAATTACTTTTTAGCTATTTAAATACACCTATCACTTACTTTTTTCAGCTCTTGTGGCTTTTAACCCCTTCTTATGCTCACATTCTCGTTTGCATATAATGCCAGAACAACAACAGCAACAACAAAAAAGAAGAGATAGATTTGCAAGGGGAGGGTGGAAAAAAAAAAATAAAAAAAATCTAAAAATCGCTCGGAGGAGCTGTGCATTAATCAGACACATGGGAATCACGGGAAGAAACCAGCTTCAGTAAATGCTTGTTAGCAGCAACATATGGCTACATGCTTGCTCCCGAGCAGCTGCTGTTTTCTGCTGGATCATCCAGGCTGCACGGGGTGATCGGTTGGACCAGGTGTTGCTGCCAAAGGAGCATCTCCTGGCACGAGTGGCAGGGAGCTGGATGGCCAAACCCTTCCCCTGGGCTTGAAACCCTTTTGCTGAGCATTGCAAGAGCCTCTTCCTGCAGTTGTGCCGAAGGAAATTGCAGAGAGAAAAAAATATTTGTGTTTTAAGAAGGGAAGAAAGAGCCTGCAGTTTGGGGAGTGAGAGGCTTTTCCATTTGGCAGTCACCTGCAGGAAAAAAAATAAAGGGAATAATTTTGCAAAGTACAGCCTAAAATGTTTTAGACTTGAATGTGTCAGCAGGACTCCTGGCAGCACCAGTGAGGCTGCAAATGCTGCCCAGTCTCTGCTCCTCTTGTGCTCTGCCTGCAGCCCCCTGGGACCAGCTATGCCCCCCATCCTTCTCCACCCATTTTGGAGGGGATTAGTGCTTTATTTACAGTCTCAGTGCCCTGAAGCAGGAATATTGTGTGGTTGCAGGGAAAAATTTTAAGGTAAGAGAGTACATGAAGCAGGACCCCAACCATCTCGTTTTAAGAAAATGCTGTGCTTGGCAGCAGGTGACCCATGGCTGGGTTGTTAAGATCTCCCATTGCCTTTTGGTACCTCTGACTGTGTGCACCTGTGTTTCTTTCCAAGCCAAAGCCAAAAAGGGAAGAACTGAGAAAAATCCCATCCTGTAAAAGACAACATCCTCTACACTCCATGCCCGAGTGAGCTCATCCCCATCCCACCTGCCAGCCCCACCTCTGGGATCTCCAGCAGAGGGAGAGAAAATACCTGTGGCTTGGAAATACCTTTTTTCCCCCCCGTGTTTTCCTATGTTGAACCAATGTTTTACATGACTTGCACTATTTGCTGTAGGGCAGGACACTGTTTAGGTTTCTTCGTTCCCGTCTCTTGTTTGGTTGCGACTCCTCTTGGCGGTCCTGTACACGTACCTGCTGCACATCCTGCACCCCTGGAGAAAATAAACTGTTACCTGAAGCACTGAGCCTCTCGTGTGTCCTTAGCGCTGCTCTGGGGCTGGGGAATTCAGAGTTCAGCACCAGATTCGTGGCTGGACTTGGTGATCTCGGGCGTCTTTTCCAACAGAAATGATTCTGCCATCAAGTGGTGATGAGCGGGGTGACGGAGCATTTTGTGACCCTTCATGTGGCTTCTGGGCTGTCACCTCGATGGTGCAGGGGCTGAGAAGCGTCTTCTGGTGACGACCGAATGAAATCTTGTGCGGGGCAGGTAAAAGCTCTGTGTGTAAGTACAATTGCTGGGGTTTGTCTCTCCCCGTTCCGGCACATCTGCTCGCTCGGCTCCCGCACGCCCGAACTTGGGCTGCCCTCCTGTGGTGGCCTGGAGGCAGCTCGGCCACCGGAGCGGCGCCGGGGACAGCAGAGGGCTGGGACCCACATCTGGAGCTGTCCTGGGGGTCTCAGCAGCCCCAGGACACGCAGGACCCTCTGTCACCTCCCGTCTCACCCAGCCGCGTCTGCTTGCCGCGAAGAGGAAATTAAAACCTCAGCCACGTCCAGGGTTTAATGGCTGGGATTGATGATTTTAAGTGTCTTTTCCAACCTAAATGATTCTATGATTCTTAAGAATTTTTTACACCTCAGTTAACCACCACCAAGCAATAAGGCAAGAGAGGCTGGGAACTTGCCACAGTTGTCGGTGACCTCACAGGAGCCCTGATTTTTTAGGGAATTATTCCTGCAGGGTAAGCCAGGACTGGACCCTGTGATGCCTAATGTGGCCTCAGCTGATATTTCCTACTTCCCCTCATGGTACCACTAATAATTTTGCTCAGTTCAGGCAAGCAGGGGTTTCAAATGTAAAACCTTACACAATTATATAAAGCTCATTTCCTTGGGAACTGAGACTAAAAACTATAAATGCAAATACCAAGGAAGAAGCCAAACAGCAACGCTGAGCTGCAACCCCTGAAGTTTCATTTTATTTCCTTCTTTCTGCAGAGATGAGACTGACTGAGATGTCACAAATCTGATTGGGGTTCCTAATAGTTCATGCAGTGCCTCGAGCCCCAGGGGTCATCTGAAATTCAGGCAGCCAATTTGCAGGCAGGAGATGCAAAGCCAGACCAGGCAGAGGCTGAGGTTTTTAAGGACAGACCCTGTCTGTCAGCTAAAACCTTCCTCTGCTCTTGGGTAACCTCTGGCAAATCCTTATAGGAATGGCTGTAAACCTGCCTGTCTTTAAGGGGTAGCTGTTAACTCAGTTTCTATAGTGAACAGGACAGGGTTGTCTCAGTGGGACCAGCTTCTGCAATGTTAGCTGGAGTTTTGCATCGTTGGGGAAACATTTAAGGCTTCACCTTTCAGTTCTCAGAAAAGGGCTTCTCATTTAGGCAGCTTTTGCAAGATTTTTCTGGAGGTCTTGTTGACATTCATTGAAAAATCAGTTGGAAATACGAAGTCCTCACAACCTTTCTCAGATAAGGTCCCTGGATCTGAAGTGAAGGTGAGCAGTGATTTGCTCTGGGTGTTGCTGCAGGGGAGTGAGCCAGGCTGTGACACCCCGAAATTTAGGATGATTAGGATTCAAACAGGACCTGGATGAGAAAAGTGAAGAGTGAACAGAAGCTCTGTGGGAGGTGGAAGAAAATCTCCCATGGAGAGACAGTGAGGCACCTCCAGGGCTGGGACAGCTCTGGGCCCTCAGGACAAGAGAGACACTGAGGGGCTGGAGCGTGTCCAGGGCAGGGAACGGGGCTGGGAAGGGGCTGGAGCCCCAGGAGAGGCTGAGGGAGCTGGGAAGGGGCTGTGTCTGGAGAAAAGGAGGCTCAGGGGGGACCTTGTGGCTCTGCACAGCTCCTGACAGGAGGGGACAGCTGGGGGGTCAGATCCCAAGAGACCAGAGGAAACGGCCTCAGATTGTGCCAAGGCAGATTTAGGTTGGATATGAGGAAAATTCCTTTGGGAAAGGTCTGTCCAGCCCTGGCACAGCAGCACAGGGCAGTGGTGGAGTCCCCATCCCTGGGATTTAAAGGAGACTTGAAAGATGTGGCACCAGGGGACATGGGTTTGGTGGCCCGGGCAGTGCTGGGGGAACTGATGATCTTAGTCCCACCCAAATAATTCTGCGATTCTGTGAGCGAGGGGCAATCATCACTGCTGCAGCAGCAGCCCAGGTGCAGATGAGCTCCTCATGCAGCTGCCCAGGGCTCTTTATGTTCAATCAGCTCAGCCTATGACAGAGATTTGTAGCTCCAAGCACTTGGGATGCTTTTTCCCTGGAGTGAAAACAGCCAAGCTGGATAATATATATATATACACATATACCTGCATATGTGTGTGTGTGTGTGTGTACATACATACATACATATATACACACTTTCAGATGGATTCAACAACTCTAATATATGTATGAATGTGCTAATATAAAAATATAATATAATCCTATATAGTCTGTGGATAACCCCCATAACTCTACAGTCTGTGAATGCATTCACAGACTTACATATATCTAATATGCATTTAGCTGTTACCCTCACCAGATTTTATATAGAAGACAACAGAATTTCTCCTTTGGGAGGGGAAACTGAGGCATGAGGAGGCACAGAGATTTATTCACAGTGCCCTTGCAGCACACAGGTGTCTGTGTGTGCTGCCAGCCCACCCTTTACACAGGTGCAAATCATCCCTGGGGGGTGCTGGGCCTCGGCAATGGCTCCACAACCTGTTAAATTAAATGTTGGGAAGGAGCACTCCCAGGAAAACCCACCTCCTTGCCTCCAGCATCCCTGTCTGATTCAGCAGGCCGCTGCACAAATCACCATCCAGCTGTGAGGATGAAATTTGGAGCAAGAGGGAAAAAGAAAGTAACCAAGAGAGGGCGTTTTTCATCCGAGAGGAGCCCGTGCCAAGCCGAGCTGGTGAGAGCAGCTGGGGACTGCGGCTGGCTCAGGACATCTGTGACAAAGGTTTGTCTCCGAGGGTGGAGGAGTCTCTGCCAACAGCCCAGCCCTGGAAAATCCCACCACCAGAGGTAAACGCCCACGTCCCTGGTGATGCTCTGAAGGACCTGTGCGACAGTGAGGGAAAATGAAACACGAGGATCATCCCAAATGGCAGAGAGGACGGGAACTCCTTCCCCGACATCCCTATAAGCAGCATCAGAGTAAATCCCAGCAGCAGGGAGGGGCTGCAGACGCTGCCACCAACCCCCCTGATGGGGCAGGGGTGTCCAGAGCAGGGGACATGGCCCTGTCACACTCCTGGGCTCCTTGTTTGCAGCCCAGGCCTGCGAAATCCCGGTGCCAGCTGCTGCATTAACGCCCCATATGCCCGGCCATATGCTCCATCCACCCAGGGGAGTGCTGGGGAGGCCTCCAGGGGAGGAAAAGGGACATCCCAGCACACGGGAGCATGTAGGGTTTAGATGGGGACCAGAGGTGTGGGAAGGATGCTCGGTGATTGTGAGACGGCGTGGGGTGAATGGTGATGGTGATGGCGATGGCACGGTCTCTGTGCCCAGCAGCAGCACAAGGGGACTAGAGGGTGTTGGGGGCGTGTTGAAGGGCACCACAGACCTTCTGAAAGGGGCCCCTGGCACAAAGCAGCTGAAATCTGGGCAGGAGGATGCCAGCAGGGTGTAGGAGGGCGCCGCCGACACTTTGCAATGCGTTTCTCTAAAGCAGTTCGGCAGCAGGTTGCACTTACAAAATTTATTGTGAAGTGGATTTTCAGGGCATGAACGAGCTTGGAAAGACGTCCTGGTGGAGATCAGAGGGTGCTGGGTGTTGCTGCGCTTTGGGAGCACAGCCTGCCTGGGTGGCAGCAGCAGGAGGAAAGGGTTTGAGCTCATCCAGGTCAGACGCTCACAGAGGTGTTCAGTGGTGTTCCAGCTCCTCCTGCAGTAAGGGGAGAGCAATCCCTCTCCAGCTAAACATCTGGAATGGTCACGTAACCACGCTTTTGAGGTGCTGGTTGCTCTGCAGTGGCAGGAGGGGAATGTGTCCCTTCTCATGCCCTGTCCACTTGCCTATCAGTCTCCTGGCCCCTTGCCCCCAGCACTCAAAGCTCTCACCAACCACCACTGAAGATCCCAGCAGATTTAAACAGCCAGGATGGGATAGAGCATGGCACTAAAGGACACATTCCCTGTATGGAGCAGCAGATTAGAGGGGCAGGAGGCTGTGGGTGCACACAGGTGCTGGATGTGGGGCTAATAAGGGACAACAGCAGCTGAAGATCCACAGGTTCAGCCCAAATAGCTTGGGGTTGTTTGGCTGTGCTGTTAATCCCACAGGACAGGGAGAGAGGAGGGATCTGCACCATCCCCAAGCCATGCTGTGGGGTGAGTGTGTGGTTTTTCCTGCATTCTTGGTAGCTCAGACAAGCACAGGTGAGAGAGAAAGAGAGAGAGAGAGAGGATACCAGCATGATGCAAGAGGCTGGTGAGAATGCTTGAAAAGACACTTTTTGCTCTGAAAATTCAATTTATCTGGACAAATTAAGGTATCGGCTTCAAACAAAACTGGGGACCTAAGCCTCATTACATTTAATAAACTATCATGTGTTCTCTCCCATCAGCCTGTGCCAGCCTCTCCGTGATTTACAGCCCACAGCTGTAACCTGAGCCATCTCCCTGCTTAGAGAGAAACTCATTTAATTTGAGTCCAGGTCTGAGGCTCCTTGAGGGAAGGCAGCTAATCTTCCTGCCTTAGCTCCTCTATTTGTAAAATGGAAATGGTGACTTTATCCATCTTTGTGGGCTGCGGTGGGGCTTATCACTTAATCTGAGACTCTGCTGTGCCTTGATCAGGGAGCCTGGTGTGAGAGGCTGTATCAGCTGCGTTGTTTGGGATGCTGGTTCCTGTTATGGCTCCGAGGATGTGGAGGGATTTGTGAGGGGAGGAGGGGAGGGAAGCACTGGGGAGCTGATTTCGGTGTCAGGAGAGCAGGTACAGGCTCATCCCTGGTGAAAAGTAAGGAGCTGCTTGCTCAGGAAGGGATGGGCAATGTTGAGTACAAGGAGAAATGAATCTTGCTGTGGCCTTAAACCCACTGGGGCCAGTGCAGAGGAGGCACGGAGATGCTGCCAGGGCTGGAGCCCCTCTGCTCTGGAGCCAGCCTGGCCCAGCTGGGGCTGTTCCCCTGCACAAGAGAAGGCTCCAGGGACACCTCAGAGCCCCTGCCAGGGCCTCCAGGGGCTCCAGGAGAGCTGCACAGGGACTGGGGACAAGGCCTGCAGGGACAGCACACAGGCAATGGCTGCCACTGCCACAGGGCAGGCACAGATTTTGGGATCTTGGGCAGGAATTGCTGGCTGGCAGGGTGGGCAGGCCCTGGCCCAGGGTGCCCAGAGCAGCTGTGGCTGCCCCTGGATCCCTGGCAGTGCCCAAGCCCAGGCTGGACAGGGCTTGGAGCACCTGGGATGGTGGAACTTGTCCCTGCCTGCCCATGCAAGCCTTGAGCTCAGCCAAGGCAAGGGGACAGAGCTGTTGTTGTCTCTGCCAGTGCAGGACCAAAGCCTGAGAGGATCTGCATCTGCATGTTGTCTTCCAGTGTCTTTATAATTCATGATGGTCTGTCTGAAAGAAGCTTCTGGCAATGTGTTTTTGTTACTGGTCTTAAAATAGGACGCAGAAGAAAGGTTTCTGGGACATAATTCATTTTATTGGCTCTTCTGCACCAGAATTAATTACAGCCATGTTTATTGCTCCAGCAAGTAGAGATGAGTTAGATAAGGGAATTACTTTGTTTAGGACAATGAATAATTTATGTAGCAAATTCACCAGAACCTTGAAATTTGAAGGTCTGGGTTTGCTTCCTTCCATGTCCAGGGAGCAAGATTGAGCCATAATCCTTGTCTGTGACAAACTTTTTATGATTTTTCCATCCTTGTAATCATGTCTTCAAACTCCTGTAACACAAAACATGGAATTTCTCTGTGTAAGGTTCCTTGGCATCCAGGCTACTTCTGTGTGTGGTGGTGAGAGGTTTGCCCAAGGAATAACCCATTCTGTCCTAGGACAAACATCTAATGCACACTAAAACACGCAGCTGACTGCAGAGGGAGTTTTGGTGGCTTTGGTGGCTCATCAAATCCTCTGCCAAGACACGGGGTCTGTGTCAAACCCACAACTCCTGGCTGAGCTGGAGGAGAAGGTTTTATAAAGACACCATGAGCATCAGGGGCTAAAACCCTCCCACACTTCACTAGAAAGCCACAGTTTCTTTCCCTAAGAGTCTTTTCCCCAGGCTGTGGGCTCCTGATGAGTACTTGAATCATAGAATATCCTGAGCTGGAAGAGACCCACAAGGATGATCAAGAACTCTTGGAATATTATTAATATTTGTGCCCCACGAGAAAAAAAAAAAATTCTATTTTTTCCCAAAGAGGATAGAGCTGTTTTTGAGACTTTTTGTGTCCCTGGGGTGGGCACAGCTGGCTGCCCACGGCCCTGGGAGCCTGCACAGCTGTGGGCTGTGTCCCAGGGTGGGTCTGGAAGCCTTTTCCTTGGAGGTGGATGTGCATATCAGTTTATTAGTCTGGTCTGCCTGTGCTCTGGAGCAGAGCTGGAGGGCTCTCAGTCAGGCACACGCTGGTGTCCCTTGGATGATCCCTCACTTCAGAATGAGGAGGGTAGGTAGGAGGGAGAGACAGCGAAAGTCAGAAACTGTAACTTCAAAGACGAGCTGGGATGGGAGCCCGTCAGCTTCTGAGAGGAAAAACAGGGATGGTTTTCATTAGGGAGAAGGTGAAACACATGGCTAGACAAATAGCAATGCCCTTGCACAGCTCTCTTCCAGTCCAAGGAAGGACAGTTGTGGGGGACACTGGCACCCTCAGTGGAAACTGTTATGTCTTGGGAGAAAAATCTATTTATTTTAACCAGCAGAGAAATAGGCTTCAGCCTTGGAGTGGCCCCTTTCTGTGGCACCAGGGCTGCTGCTTCTGCAGAACAGAGGACTCTGATATGGAGCCAAGGCTAAAAGAAGGGGCTGAGTGAGGAGAGAAGGACCCTGAGGTCTAATCTGCCCCTGCAGAAGCTCTCAAGATTGCAAACTGAAGGCTGGCTATCCAGCCCTCACGGTCTGAAGGGAAGCCACCAGCACATCCCAGCTGCCATGGAGTGTCCCCTGTGCCGCCCAGCGTGGGCAGGAGTCCCTTCAGAGCACCCAGAGCGGGTGGGTGGGCAAGTGCAGGGAATACACATATTTTTCAGAGACACTAAAAGCAAAAAGCAGCAGCAGGATGGTGGTGTGGAGTGAGCAGGCCACGGGACGGCAGAAGAAACCCAAGCTGGGTAAATCACAAGTGCTGAGTGTGGAGGGGCAGTGGGGAATTGTGGCACTGCAGTGACTTGGGCAGCTTGGCCAGCGTCTGACAAACACCAGCACTGGCTGAAAATTAACACTTAGGGCTTGGGTTTTGGATGTGGTTACCTAAATCAGGGTTCAGCTGCCTGATTTGGCAGTGCTCTGGTAGCTCTAAGCGTGGCCCCTGTGTTTGTGGCTGGGTGTTGCTTGTGCTGTGTCCTGAAGCCCTCAAAGGTCCTTGCTTCTGACACCCATCCTCACACCCCAGACATAGCTGAAATAAAACACAAATAATGGTGGGCAAAAGGAATCTGACTGTTCTCTAATTTTGTTCTTTTAAAGTGCAACTCTGCTGGCGTTGCTTTCCTTCTTTGCAGGTGCAAGGAAGGCACAACTGTGTTGGACCTCCCCCCATGCACTTTTTCAAATTTGCAGGTCAGCATTCATCCAGAAGCTGAATTTTTGTCTCCTGCAAAGGCAGAGAGGAGGAAGATAAAGAAGCATGATAGCTAAAAAGCCACCTGTGGATCAGCCACAAGCAGAGAGAGCTGGAGGCTGCTGGGGGAGCATCTTCACTGGCAGAAGTGACCACAGCGGGCAGCTTTTCCCTTGCTTGCTGTTGAGAGTTGTCAGGCAGCTTGTGAGATGATCTCTGTGCTGGAAATTTCTGTGACAGGAGAGGTAATTCAGCAGCTGCTGAAGTGTCTTGGGCCTCAGCTTCTCCTGCCCTCCTGGACGTGGCCTGAAAAGCCATCTTGTGTGTGGGAAGATGGGAACACTCCTGGCTCCTCCAGGAGGACACTCTGGTGTCCTGGGGAAGCAGCTTTGAGGCAGAAGTTTGGCATGTGTCAGGGCCCCAACGCCAAACTTTTAACTGTGCTGTCTCCCAAATCTGCTAACCTCATCCATGCTGTTTGCCACCCCTGCCTCAGTTTTTCCTCCAGTATTTTTAATTCCCATTGACCCTAGCCTTCAAAACTTACCCCGAGGGGTCAGGTTGGAGGGCAGGGGGAGAAGTGGATCATCACAGGGAAGAGGGTGAGCACCTCTCTTTTTTTGTCTGAGCAGGCTGTGGTTTGCACAGAGCCTTCAGGCTTGGGCAAGGGTGAGTGTGCCAGCTTACTGTGGGGTTAGATTTTGGTGCAGGGGCACTTTTTACAAAAGCCTGTAGTGCCAGGACAAGGGGGAATGCTTGCCAAGTGACAGAGGGCAGGGTAGGATTAGATATTAGAAAGACATTCCTCCCTGTGAGGGTTGTGAGGCCCTGGCACAGGGTGCCCAGAGCAGCTGTGGCTGCCCCTGGATCCCTGGAAGTGCCCAAAGCCAGGCTGGATGGGGCTCTGAGTAACCTGGTCTGGTGGAAGGTGTCCCTGCCCATGGCAGGGGGTTGGAACTGGACCATCTTTAAGGTCCCTTCCAGCCCAAGCCATTCCATGATTCCCCAGCAGCTGCTGGCCACACGAGGCACCGTGCCACAGGCACAGCCCTTGAGTCCCCACTCCTTGGGGTTATGGGTTCTTTTTTCTTCCCTAACACTGAAATCCCGTGTGAGACAAATCACAGCATAAACCAGAACGCAGTGAGTGCAGACTCAGGCTGCTGCCCTCCCTAGCAAGGCTCAGATCAGTGTTGCAATGTATTTACAAGGGTGAGGCCATGGTGTGCACCAGCCAGCCTGCTTCTAAGTTGTAATCAAAGCCTCAGGAATTTGTCAAAGCTATCAGAACATCAATGGTACTAAATTAAAAAAGAAGAAGCTAAGAAACCTAATACCAAAACTGCAAAAACTAGATAACAGAAGACTGTAAAACACCTAGACTATAACCAATCACAGATGCTAAGAAATGGAAGCAGAAAACAAGAGAGCAAAACAAAAGCACCAATGAAGAAGTGTGTACTCAGTAGCCTGTAGAATCTATAAATATGTGTGTAATGTAAACAATAAATGGCTTCTACTTGATCATATTATTCAGTTATTCACAAGTCCTAAATTTCCCACAATAGATCAGTGTCCTTCTCAGCCAAGCGGAAGCTCCACAAAAGCTTCCAATCCATCCAAGGCTGTTCAGGACCAAGCAGGGGACAGCAGGAGGGCTGAGCCCACCTGTGCTGGGGGCTGCAGTGAGGCAGAGCTGAGCCCCTGACACCACTTTGTGCTGCTGGGCTGCACCCTTGGCTGGAAGGGACCTTGGAGATCCTCTCATTCCATGCTCCTACCATGGGCATGAACATGTTCCACTAGACCAGGTTGCTCCA
The DNA here is from genome assembly GCF_017590055.1 of Onychostruthus taczanowskii. NCBI lineage: Eukaryota > Metazoa > Chordata > Aves > Passeriformes > Passeridae > Onychostruthus > Onychostruthus taczanowskii. The sequence goes on along the minus strand of NW_024505782.1, from coordinate 2,680,030 downwards.
ATCTATCCAGCCTGGCCTGGAACACTTCCAGGGAAGGGGTATCTTCAGATATGCCCTGATTCCCCTTCTTCTGATGACTCCAGAGCTTAGTCTGCCTCTGTGTCCAGGCATGAGCAAGCCCAGCCTGGTGCTTAGCCACTAGCAAAGCATCTTCCACCTTCACTGTGTTCTCTTGGTCCTCAGGTGGAATTCCCAAGTGCTGCCTTGTTGAAATGGCTTTGACAGCATCTTTGGACTGCGCGAGACCAGACTTCAAGGTGCCCATCAGAAAGGTGGCTGCTGCAGCCTCTGCCATGACAGATTGTGTCCTTTCAAATCCCAGTCCTCAGCTGGAATTCTCTGAAGCAGCCAAGCTGGCAAATTTGCAGACAGAGGTCTAGTAAGGGAGCAGCTAGGGTTACATTAGCACCAGGCTGTACATTGCAGTTTTTTCAACACTAAAATCCAAAAACAGAGAGAGAGTTTGGTTTCAGTCAATCAAGAGAACAGATCTGAAATTCAATGTTTAAAATCACTGCAATGTAAAGTAATGTTCCAATGAAAGCTCATGAAATATATTTATTCTGAATGATATGAAGGAAAAAAGGGAGTCATCATTATAATTTCATTCATTATTATTAGGTGGATTTAGACTTGCTCACTCGAGATTGGAGATTTGAAATACATGGCTGAAATCCTCTTTCTAATCCAGAATTGCTAAATCCTTGGGTATTTCTCCATGATCATGCTTTGATTTGCATCTGTGTTGATGTTCAGGACATAATTTCACTTATCTGCCACATATTTGTTCCTTTCTTCTCCCCTAAACACAGTCCCTGGTTTTCCTGATAACAAACACTGTAGACAAACCAACAGCACCAAGGTTCCACAAGGCTCCCAGCATTTCAGATCTCAGCACGGTGTTGCAATTCTAAGCTAAAAGAAAAAGAGAACTAACTTTATCGAAACAAAAAGTGCCAGCAATGTGAAACCACTTGAAAATTTTCTTTTTTCTTTAATTATAACAGATCTGTATAATCATAGACTTGGTTGAGTTGGAAGGGAACTAAAAGATCATCTCATTCTGAATGGACAGGGACACATTCCAATATCCCAGGCTGCTCCAAGGCCCATCCAGCCTGACCTTGGGCACTGCCAGGGATCCAGGGGCAGCCACAGCTGCTCTGGGCACCCTGTGCCAGGGCCTGCCCACCCTGCCAGCCAGCAATTCCTGCCCAAGATCCCAAAATCTGTGCCTGCCCTGTGGCAGTGGCAGCCATTGCCTGTGTGCTGTCCCTGCAGGCCTTGTCCCCAGTCCCTGTGCAGCTCTCCTGGAGCCCCTGGAGGCCCTGGCAGGGGCTCTGAGGTGTCCCTGGAGCCTTCTCTTGTGCAGGGGAACAGCCCCAGCTGGGCCAGGCTGGCTCCAGAGCAGAGGGGCTCCAGCCCTGGCAGCATCTCCGTGCCTCCTCTGCACTGGCTGCAGCAGCTCCACGTCCCTGTGCTGCTGCAGTGCACAGCACACAGCAAGCACACAAACATGACAAACCTTCCTTCTTGGACTGCAGCTACCAGGGATGAATTCTAACCCCTGTCCCCAGCTGCTGGGTCCCTTTGGCTCTGCCTGCCCACGAGCTGCTGCTGGCTGTGGGGATGTGTCAAAGGAAGGAGAAAGCAGACAGAGCTGGTGCTCCAAGAAAGAGGAGCTAAACCTCAGCTGGATAACTGGGGTGGCTCCCAAAGTGCTAATAATTTATGGTAGAGAAGGTTTTTTTCATCCTTCATCTTTTTGGAAGGGGGTTTCTAGACCCTACTGGTTCTCACTTAGCCATGTCTCTTGGTGTTCATGTACTCCACGAGGTGCTGCCTGGTCTTTGTTAGGGGAAGAGGTGATTATTCCTGGGTGCTTGTGTGATGTGAATCCTTGGTAAGGTGGAGCAGATTGTGATTTCAGGTTGCACAGTCAGAGGGGAAAGGCATCCAGTCCTGTGAGCCTGCTCACAGTTCAGTTGCAGTTTCACCCATGGAAACTTCAACTTCAGAAAGTTTCCCAGCTTTTTACTTTGGGACAGTAGGATGTCACTTCATGTTCGCTGCCACATCCTGGCAACTGAACCTTACATCAAGAGTGAGGCTCAGTTTAATATCAAACCTCACAGCAAGGAGTGGTGCTCAGTCTTTAGGCAGCTTCTGAATTGTGGCACTCAGCAGCCTGCACATTAGTATGGCTGGAAAAGGCATCCATGTTTTCCTACATAAAGTAAAATAAAAACAAGAATTGCATGAGGAGGAGGAAAAAAACCCCCACATTTTGTCAAAAAAAAAAAAAAACCCCAAAAAAAACAACAACAAAAAAAAACCAACCCAAAACCAAACCAAAACAAAACAACAACAAAAAAAACCCCAACAAAATAAAAACCACCAGAAAACCAGTCTGGTGGAGATCTGCCTCCAGCCCTTTTGGTTTTTCATCAGCCTAACCAAATGCTCAGGGTGTGAGTTTGGGTGCTGCCCAGAGCTGTAACCACACTGGCTGATGTTTCAGTCACGTCTGGTTTCTAGCTGCTACCTGCTCTCACTCCACTGATTTTTAACTCACTGGGCATTTTCCGTGCGTGCAAGATGTTTGATTAGAGCCCTTGTGTTGCGTGTGTGGAAATAAAAGGCCAGCCAGGAACAGACAACTGGTTAGGCATTAGGTGAGGTATAATCCTCCCTAATCACATTTCTAAACGTGGTAGTTGGAGGTGGGATTAGAGTTATTAACATGCGGACAATAAAGCATATAATTTATTTAACAATTACTGGCTCTTTGTGAAGGGGGGTCTCTGTGAGGTGGACCCACACACCAGCTCCTTCATCCTGTGAAGGATGGAGCTGCTGCCAGTGACAAAGCTGGCAGATAGGGAAGGCTGTCCACAGACATGAAGGGCAGCAAAATAATCAAAAATTCCTTCACAGGATCCCTATAGGAGAACACCTGACATCTAGATGTTAAACAGTAAAAAAATGGGAAAAAAAAAAAAAAAAAAACCCAAACCAAAAAGTGGGAAAAAATTTTACTGAAGTTTCCTGGTCTTCTCTTCCTGAACACACTGAAATGCAAATGTCCAATAATCTAAAAAGCTGTTTAAATACTTGTAGGATGAAGAAGGCAAAGGCAACAGCTGGCAAGCAGTGATGTTGTGCAAGATCAGCAAGGAAGAGAATTCCAGAGCTCCCAGATCAGTCCCTATCCTGAACTTGTCATACAGCTATGCTGGGCACTATGGTGTTACACCAGAGATTTGCACATCAGGTAGGAATTCTGGTAGTCAACAGATTTGTACTTTAATTCTTCAGTTTATCATGCCTGCCTTTGGAGAACTGAGGCTTCATCTTGTGGTTATGCTGAGGATGCTTGGGACAGCAAGTTTTTTTTCCTCAGTACATTAAAAAAATAAAAATAAAACAAAAGTCCCAAACCTGACAAACAGGCCCAAGCCTGAAACCTTTAGAAAAACCAGAATCTCCAACTTTGCACCCCAGCCTGTTGCCTAGGATAGGTATTACCCTACAGAAGGGTAATTCTGAGTGGCTCTGAGAAGGATGTCAGGTCTGCTGTGCAGCAAGACAGAATGCCAAAGCCTGGGGCATCTCAGCCTGAGCCCAGCGCCCAGCAGACGCAGATGAGAAAGCCCAACACGCAGAGCTCTGCTGCCCGCGCTCTCTGATTGCTGCAGTCCTGGAAAAGGCAGGGCCCTGGGCCAGATGCTCTTTGCAGACAAGTTTTGGGCACGGTTTGGGATGCAGGTCAGGCCAGGGATCATTTGCAGCAAGGTTTTCCACATGCTTGTCCTGTTTGGAAAGAGGAAAGTCTGGCTCTGTCGGGGTGTTGCTGGTTCCGTGCTGGCTGTGTCTCTGGCTCTGGTACCTACTCCATGCTCTGCTGATCTGCTCACACTGCTGCAGCAGCAGCAAAATGAGGCTGCTGTGGCCAGCCTCAGACCTGGTTCCAGGTTTAGTCCCTGCAGATTTAGACCCTTCATGCTCTGCTGTGTGTCCAGAGCCAGGCTTGCAGACTTGAAGCAGCCTGAGGTATCTAAAAGTTAAGAGGCTACATTTATAGTCAGTGCAGAAAAATAGAGGGAATTCCTATTATTATTCATCTCACCCTAAAACAATCTCTAAAACAGGCCAGATGAACTGTCCTCTAGAAACTTTAGGATGAGTAACTTAGACTTTGATGTCTAACTTCTAACATTTGGTGAAGTGCATCCAACCATCTGTCTGCTAGGATTTGGTGTTGGAGATAGCCTCAAGACACTCTCAAAAGCCAGCACAGGCCTAGCCTGTAAATCCCACAAATGCCTTTTTTTTTGGTATATATTATAGAGCAAAACGATGTTACAAGTATTGTTGCATGGGAATGAGGTTGGCCCTGCTCCCCTGATCTTCCTCAAGGCTTTGCTCTTGACACAGACAGTGGCCACGCAGAGCAGCTCCTGGCTCGGAGCACGGAGATCTTCCACATAAAGCATCCTGTGAGAGACCTGGCAGCCTCGCCCACAGCTGAGGCTGTAGCTGGGTCATGTCACAGGCTTGAGCCATATCAGACGCCAGTAAGTCTTTGTGCTCAGAAAAGGGCAAAAAGGCAGGAGAGGAGAATGGCAGGATTCATTCACGGGGACAATCCTGTCTATCTGGATCATAAATGGTGTTGGGATAATTCTCTCACTCTTCTCTGCTCCTCACCCTTTTGCTGGAAAGCAAGCTAAGAAGAGATACTGATGTTCTGTTTAAAAAAAATATGTTTTTTCCAAGCCATTAACCTTAATTTTTAAATGTACTCCGAGTGTAAATTGCCACGGATTTTCTTCTGGCTTTATCTAGCAGCAGGAGACCACTATCTACTGACATTAGCTGTTAAATAAGTGCAAACTACCTGTAACTGCAGCATTGCATGTGCCTGGGGAATTTGTGTAAGCCTGACCTGATGACAGGGATGGACTTTTGAAAGAAAAAAAAAACAAAAACCAAACCCTAGAACATCTTAAAGAGGCAGAGTTGATTCACCGAACTGTGTCTTCATCCGAAAATGTTGTACTTGCCACTGACACAAATAACCTGTGAGATCATGACTGAAAGAGGATTCACGGGGAAACTATTCTGCCCTATCATTTTGTTAACTTTGTGCATTTGACAGCACATCAGTGTGTCTAGACAGTTCCACGGGTAGGCTGACAATCAGCTGTCTGGCACTGACACGTGGCAGGTGAGACACTGCAGGTGCTTCTCCTCCGGATCAGCTACAGGAGAAACAGCAGGAACACCAGCTGAAGGATGAGAAGATAGCATCCAAGGACGGGTGATCAGAAAGAAGGCCAAGTGACTGGCTGTCACTTCTCTAAGCATTTTCAGGACAGGGCAGTTCTCACATGAGCGCTGTGGCTGTCAGTGCCCATCAGCAGAGTCATTAGGGCTTGTGCTGGGCACTTTCCTTGGGCAGAATGACTGCTGGACTCAAACCTGCTCCAGGCATGTCTCCATGGTGTTTCTCAAGAATGGACAGAGTTCAGACTGACATTCCCTGACTCTCTTCCTCCCCAAACAGTGTAATCACCTGCCAAGTTTGGTGCATTGCAAAATCCACCAGGGCCTGGGTAGCCAGCCAACCCTGAACTCCACACTGTGCTGGTTACAGCACTCACAAACCCTGAGATACTGAGCTCCATCGAGAGGTTTTCAACTCTCATTAAACTACAGATGAATCCTGGAAACAGCTTTCCAGATGATTCTCCTGTTTTCTTTAACTTCTAAAGGGCTTTTTACTCACTCGGTGGGCCAGAGTTCAGCTGAGCTTCATACACAAAATTGAACAATGGCACCCAATTCAAGGTCTTCCAAAGCATTGTACTGTGATAAAATCACCCACCAAGTGCTTGGGCCAAAATTCTTAGCCTCTGCCCTGCAAACCACAAACATCTATCCCCTCTCTTATCTAAGGAGAAGTCTGTGGTTACACTGAACACATTTTATGTCAAAACTACACACAGAGGGCAATATGGGTCCTTGAGTCCAAAATAAAAAAAAAACTTGCTTTAAATCTTTACCTAAATCTTAAATTTAGCTTTTAAATTTGTGAAAGACACTTGCATTCCTTCTGCAAAGAAGACATAATGCCCTTGGAACATTTCCCATGTAATGTCTTAATAGTGCTTGAGGTGCAAACTGTTATTTTGTTTTGGTTGGTTGGTTGGATTTTTTTGCTTTAATCTTCAAGCCAGTGGATGAGAGCAAGATGCTCCTTCTGAAGGCTGTTACTGTTTTTCTTCTCTTGCTGTAGACTCTGAACTGCTGCAGATTGCTCTTTGTGCAGGCTTGGAAAGCAATGTATCTTGGAATGAACACATAAAGCAGGATCATTGAATATTGGCCTCTTCCTTTGTTTCTTGCCCTTTGCAGACCACTGCCTCTATTTCAGAGGCTGCTCTTTTTTATTGTCTGTGGTGTCATCTCCCATGTTTTCCAAAGTTTTCATCTTTTGTAGCTCATTCGTGCCCTGCTCCCTGCCGTGACACATATCAACATGCTGATTAATTCTGAATCTGACTTTTGCAGCCTGTATGCAGTGATTTCCTTATCTCTGCTTCATAAAACTGTAATGATCTGTATGATCTGTAATCTGCTTGCCTGCAGCCTTGTCAAACTTGCATGAAGGAGCTGACTCTGCCAGACTGCAGTTTCAGGTTTGGTTTGATCACATCTACCAGAAGACATACCTCTCCATTTCCACCAGCAATAGCACTCTAAAGCATTTAAGTTCTCATTTTTGTCTGATCTTTCCTCACCTGTAAGCGTGGAGATCTCAAAAATCAAAAGCTATCCTTGCCTGTGGCTGGAGGCTGGGAGTCTTTTCTTACTGCCATGTTTCATAAATATTGACAAATTACTTTTACAGACCAATCTGCACAGTGCAGTAAGTGTAGTCACTCAGATTGGTGTTTTTAAGACAGTTGTCTGAAGGAATCAGGGGTGCACATCTCAACATGAGGACCAGGGACTGCATTTGGGAAAGCAGTGGCTTTAAAAAGGATTTACAGGTCACTGTATCCACTTCTAGTTTGACATAGTAGCCCAGAGTGGAAAGGGGGCCTCTGAATGCATAAACAGATGACAACTGAACAAAGGCAGAGAACTGTTGTACCACTGTAAATGAATTAAAGGGCTGTTCACAGTTTCAATGTCCATACTTTAAAAAGAAAACAGAAGAGGTAAAGAAGGTTTGGGATAAACATGGAAGTTTGGAAATCCTCCTAGCAGGGAAAGACCAAAGAAACTTGGTTTAGAGTGTTTACTTAAGGAAAAAAACCCACTGAGGTGTCTCACTCCCAGCAGCCAAATATTTACATGGGATAAAGATTTGTATGTGAAGACATCAGTGTAACAATACAAAACAAACAAAAAGGTATAACGAGATTTGATGGCATGAAGATAAAAGAGACAGGCTCCCATTTTCATGTCACCAACCTACCAGGTAGATAGGGGATTTTTCTCAACCCAAGTTTGTCATCAGAGCCGAGCTCCTTTCCTGCAACAGCTCACAGCTGCAAAGGTTGTGGACCCAAAAAGGGATCCTTTGGGGAAAATTATTTGGTCTTTGAAGAGAACAACATACCGTAATGGTTGTAATGCTCCATCTTAGTCATAAATTTGTAGACTCTGGTAAAATGTTAATTTTTAACCTCTCGGTGTCTTGCAGGCAAAACATGGCATGAGGATAATGACTGCCCATGTACTGCTGAGATCTGGTCTGTGTGGCCAGCAAGGCACCCCCTCCGTGTAAAACAGGGCAAAACTTACTTCTGCAGAGTGGAGTTTGCTGTGCTGAGAGAGGACAGGTGCCAGCTTGATCCTACACTGGGGCAGGACACAGCCAGCTGACTCTAACACCACCAGCAGTGCCAGGATAACTGCTGGTGTCTCCTGGTAAACACAGCAGCTGTCACAGCATCGCTCCAGGGCTGTCCAGAGCCAAGAGCTCCTTCTCCTGCCACCCCAGACATGGAAGCCAGCCCCTGGTAATGCAGGATGCCAGGGATGGAGGCTCTGACACAGGCCTCCCTGGGGATTACAAAGAGAAACTATCAGCTGGCTGCAAGCACTGTGAGAAGGATAGACATTTTTTTTTTGCATCAGTTATTCATCATGATACATGCCAAGAGCTAAAATAAACAACATGACAGCTTTGTAGTGATAAAGTCCCACTATATTTTTAAGGCTTAATTTTTTTTATGGCAACATTTTTATTTTGTGTTATCTTCACCTGCTTAACAGTAATATATGTTTTATATCTCTAAATTAATCTAAGCAAAAAAAGATTTGTCAGGTCCTTTAAAGTCTTGCTTTATTTATTTGGTCCATCAGAATAAATCTTTTAAGATGATAACTTTTAATCAAAACTTTAAAATTGATGATGTAATACATCACTAGTTTTTGAAAACACGAGGAGAATGACCAAAATCCGTAAATAAAGATTTGTTAGACCAATAATAACAAAAAGAAAACTTCTACCTCAAAGTGCTCTAAACACTTCTTCAACTAGTACAGACAATATATACAGAGATCACTCCCAACTCGGCTACCAATCTTGCACAGATGGCATAGAAAACTGGGGTAAATCTCATTGAGACTAATCTATACAAACATATGCTTAATTAGCATAGTGCATCTCACACAGTGTAAAACAGAAACAGACTGTATTGCAATAACTGATCATGGCATAAATTGGTTTATTTTGATCCTTCCTACAGAGGCACAAACTATTTGTTCTTGATTATTTTGCAGATTTCAGTGTAATGAATTAATGTTAGCTTCCTGGAAAAAGCAAGCTAAAAAAGAAATAAAGATGATAAAAAAATTATTCATACCAGGTTTGTGTTTATGCTGAATTTTGTTTCTATGACTGGTACCACTGGCTCATTCATTGCATAAATTTAAACATTCACTCAAATCCTTCCTGGACCAAGGCCTACCATTAATTCAGAAACAAAGCTATTGTCCCCCAGGCCTACTCAGAAATTACAGTTGTTTATTTAAGTCAATAGAGGTAAACTTGTGTAAATCTCTTTGTAAACAAGGCCATTTCACTTTAATGATGGCTTATTTGGGGTTACCATAAATGTGTTTCTAATCAACTAATCCAAAATAAAGGATATAGGCAGATGAATGGTACACTATTTGGAAGAATAAAAAAGGACAAAGGAATAATCTGAGGAAAAACAGAAATGCTGGCAACATGAAAAGTTTCTACGCAATGAGAAACAGAATTGGGGAAGGAAAAGCCAGTTTCAGTGCATGAAAATTTCCCGTCAATTTCAGCACAAAATCAATCAAGATAATGGAATTAAAAAAAGGAATTAAAAATTTGAGTGTCTGATTGTGCCCAAGTTGTCTGTCAATTCAATATGCTTTTGGTTACTCAGGGCAACTGGGTTTATGTGCACAAAGGCACTAGGAATTAAGGTAAGTTAAGGCAGTTAAATGATTTACTCATCAGAATCATACATTGTAAATTAAGAACAGATATATAGGTCTTCTCATTGTGCTATGAACGTCTCAAAGGGGATGTCACTTCTAAGGATTTTGTCTAACTCCATTCCATCTGATGAAAGCGCTGTACTTTATACCACAAACACCAACCAGTTTGTGCAATGATGGGTCAGAAAGGCAGAACTTTGCTTTTAGCCTATTATTTTGAATAGTGGTTATTTCTTAAGTCTCCTTTGCCAAGGGGATAGGACAGACACAGCAGGCTTACATCAAGAGCTGTCAAGTTTTATTTTTTGTCAATATTTTTTTCACTGTGGAACTGATTCCTCTTTTTTTTTTTTTTTTTGGGTTTGTTTTGAAATCTTCCAACAGCGCAGTCTGAAATGACAGTGATTTGTGTAATATTGGAAACATACTTCTGCATTTCAGAAGAGGTAGTGAACAGATTTGTGTTTCAAGGTTTCAGAGAATATTCATTTCATTACTGAAATAATAAATAAATTCAATATTGGAAAGATAAGAATAACAGAAATATGCAATGCCTTTTTAATGTATTTTGCTGTTATTCCCAGACATAGATTGCAGCATACTTTTTTAAGTTTGAGAAGTTTCGTGAGTATTTAATTTATGCTGGTATGACTGAGTAAAGTTGCTGTTTATTTTGGAGATTTTTATCCCTCATGCAATGGCTTTATTTAAATTTATGATGCTAAAGCTCTTCTCTAGTCACTTTAATGCAATGCCCGTTTTGATGCTATGCCAGACATTACTTGTCTTGAAAATCAACTGACATATTCTTCATGATGTGATGGGGAAAGCAGAGTGTGGTTTTCTCTTTAACCCTCTTTGTGCAGCCAGAGGAACTGGTACAGTGTGAAGCTGTGTGCAAGCCTGATGAGATACAAGGAAAAGGGGTTTAATCCATATTTAACCCTCAAAGTGAGACACAATCTCAGTCCTCCAGGAGGTTTTTCATGCTGGTACCAACAAAAGGGGTGGGTTTTGTTGCACTGCTTCCCCATGGCAGGCAGTCCTGCAATAGCATGGACAGGCTGTTTCCACGTTTGGCCATGAAGTAATGCAGAGTGAAAGGGGATCTGTCCCTTCCACAGCTTCCAGACTCAGTGCCATTCCCGCTTTCATAATCTTTTGCAGATTTGTGCAAGGGGAAAGTTACTTCCATGTAAGTTTGGAGAGAAAATAACATGCTCCAATGGCTTTTAGAGAAAGCAGGGAAGCAATACTGCAGCCAGTGATGCAAGAGAAAAAGCACCTATTAAAGTACAGAATAGTTCTCCAACAGAATGAGCTAAGAAATCTAGGAACATTTAACAGTGGTTTTCCATGGATTTGTGGTTGTTTTTATACACAGAAGTAAACACTATACCCTGACTTGGACGGGAACCACAAGAACCATGAGTCCAATCTCTGGCCCTGCACAGACACCTCAACAATCCCACCCTGTCCCTGAGGGTACTGTCCAAGTGCTCCTGGAGCTCTGGCAGAGCCCAGCCCCTAGCCCTGCACAGACCCCCAACAATCCCACCCTGGGAATCCTCAAGGCTGTGCCCATTCCCTGGGGAGCCTGGGCAGTGCCAGCAGCCTCTGGGGAAGAACCTCCCCCTGATATCCAACCTAAACCTCCCTGGCACAGCTCCAGCCATGCCCTGGGTGCTGTCAGTGGTCACCAGAGAGAACAGATCAGTGCCTGACCCTTCAGCTCCCCTCATGAGGAAGCTGGAGACCAGGGTAAGGATTTCCCCAGTCACACATTGTTACCTGTCTTGAACTGACCTTTTGTATCACAACTCTGCTCAAAGCTCCTCCATTTTTTTCAGTTTAACACATCATTTTGACACGTTGGTAATAATGACTTCAACACAAAAACTATCTACTCTGCCTCCAAGACCTGTCTTCCTGGCATTGCACTTTGCACTTGTCTCTCCCTCCACGGAGGGATATCTGCTAGCGTTGGGTCATTCAGAAATCCTAGGTGTCTTTGAAGTTACTCGATATTGATGTTGTATTTCCTTTGGTCACAGGCTTTGGGAAGTCAACATGTATCCTCTATAACACAGCACAGACAGCTACTGACTGCTTCTTCATATTTTTTTAGGTCCTGTATTATTTCATACAATCACAGAATGGTTTGGGTTTGAAGCCACCTTGCAGATGATCTTGTTCCACAGGAAGGACACCTTCCACTAGACCAAGTTGCTCAACCTCCTTTGTTCTTTTTAGCAGACAGATGACAGATACCACCGAACTCTTGCTGTCTCTGCACATGAACATCCTTTGTGAGGATGCTGAACACCTCACACCTCACATTCAGAGACCTTAAGGGAGATGCTCATGTTCTCGCACTGCGACCTCAGATCCGAATGGGACTGACAGCCATTTGTACCTAACTGCTAATGTCCAAAATGTGCTCAGCTACCTGGTTTGAGAAACATGTGGACCTGGAGTGAGTCCAGAGGAAACCATGGAGATGCTGCCAGGGCTGGAGCCCCTCTGCTCTGGAGCCAGCCTGGCCCAGCTGGGGCTGTTCCCCTGGAGAAGGCTCCAAGAAGCCCTCACTGAGGGCTTTCAGTACCTAAGGGGATCTTATAAAAAAGATGGAGAGCAACTTTTTACAGAGCAGACAGTGAAAAGACAAGGGGAAATGGTTTTAAACTAAAAATGAAAAGACTTAGATTAGATTTTAGGTGGTGAGGCTCTGGCACAGGATGCCCAGAGCAGCTGTGGCTGTGCCTGGATCCCTGGCAGTGTCCAAGGCCAGGCTGGAAAGGGATTGGAGCAGCCTGGGACAGTGGAAGGTGTCCCTGCCCATGGCAGGGGAGTGGAATGAGATGAACTTCCAGCCTTCCAAGCCAAACCACTCTAGGATTCCGTGATTAATTAACAGCACATAGCAATATCCAGCTTTGGTGTCAGTGAGTTTTGCAATTTCTTTTACTAAATGAAGTATTATTTCACAGAATTATAAAATAATTTGGATTTGGATTTGCATGAGACCTTTAAAGGTCATCCAGCCTAACTCCCCTGCCAAAGGCAGGCATATCTTCAATGAGATCAGGTGTCTGAAAGCCCTGTCAAACCTGACCTTGAATGTTTCCAGGGATGAAGCATCCACCAGCTCTCTGGCCAACCAGTGTCAGTGCTTCATCACCCTCATAAAAAAAAAAACTTCTTTCTAATGCCCAATCTAAATCAGTGCTCTTCCCAGCCATATGGGTGCAGGCGTATGGCTGGGAGCTCTTTCTAGAGCAGATGCACATCCTGCCTGCCTGCCTGCCTTCTCCACAGCCACCCTGCTTCCGAAGTAACTTCTGGGCTCTGGGATTTGCAGCCATGATGCTGCCTTCTTCTGTTGGCTTTTTTCGTCCTGCTGTTTGCAATTCCCTTTCCTAGAGAAAGGTTTATGCAAAGGTTGGATTTGTGTGTGTGTGTGTGAGGGTCTCCCAGCATAAGCTGGCCAACCTTCAGACTGATTTCAACCACACCTGAAAGAGAAGTAGAGCTTCTGGAAACAAAGTCTGTCGAGCTTCATGGCAAGCAGCGGCTGTGTTAGAGGAGACACATGTTGTTAAGTGCTCTGCCGGGGAGAAAGGCAGGCAGAGCTCAGCCCTTATCAGCACTGCTTGGCTTCCTTGGCAGTAGATAAGGGGCAGGCAGCTGGCCAGCCTGAACACATCCCTGAACCAGGCACAGCATGTGCTGCTCCAGACAGAAGGCCAACACAAGTAGGCTGGGGACATAGAAGGGAGATTTGGATGTATCAGGAATCAGCCTTGGAGATAGGAGGAGAAGGAGCCATGAATCTGTTGCAGAGGAGAGGTGAAGGGAATGTCTGACGCAAATCCATATGAAAACTGAGTTTAACTAAATTACTCTTCATTAAAAAAAAATAAAATTCTCTCTGAATGCAGTGAAACCGCCACAAAGCAAGTGCAGTGCTGCCTGAATAGTCTGTGAGTTTCCAGGCACGACATGACTGCAACACCTCATCTTTCAAAAACGTGATGGCAACCTCTCAGATGCTCTGCTTTGTGTGCAGCGGGGATCTTCTCCATTTCACTTTGCTGTTAATTTCATGACCAGCTCGAATCTCAAATGTTTGGAACTGGCTGAAAACGCTACCAAAAAAATTAAGCCACGTGTCTGCCTCAAGCTGGGAAAATCCAGGCACAGAAGAGGCAAGAGGGGGTTTTCTGTGAGCCCACATTCTGTAGAAGGGCTAAATACTGTGAGGTGTCTCACCTTGCTCCTGGGAATACCAGCCCTGTTGAGATGGGACCTGTGCCCAAGACACTGAATCATAACTCCTACATCCCTGAGTGCAGAAACCCTCTCAGCCTAGAAGACAAGCATGACTTTGGAGAGACAACTGCTATGTTAGGGAGATGTGACCTCAGGTGTAAAGGAAGTGGCTTGAAGTGGAGAAAGTATCAAAAAAGCAAAAGCAAAAAAAAGCAAAAGCAAAAAAACCCCAGAGGATCTCCAACAGACCTACAGCAAATCCAGAATTGACCTTCTCACCCCAAAAAAACCCCACTAAACTACCACCTTGTGGCTTCCCACTTGTAGAATCATGGAATGTTAAGGGCTTGGAAGTAACCTTAGAGTTCATCTGACCCCCACTGCCACGTGCAGGGGCACCTTCCACAATACAAGCTACCTCAAGCTTCACCCTACCTGGCTTTGAGCACTTCCAGGGTTGGAGCATGCACGATCTCCTTGGGCAACCTGTCCCAGTGTCTCTCCACCCTCATAGCAAAGAATTTCTTTCTAAGATCTAACCTAAAGATCCCCTCTTTCAATTTCTATCCATTCCCCCTTGTCCTGTCACTGCATTTCCTGACAGAGAGTCCCTCTCTGGCTTCCGTGCGGGACCTTTTGGATACTGGAAGGTGCTGGGACATCTCCACAGAAACTTCTCTTTTCCAGAGAACCAGAAACTTCTCTTTTCCAGGGAACCTGCTGGGCATCACTGCAAGGGTCTCTACGGACACAACAGGCATGGGTTTCGCAGATAGGCCCCCAAAAATACACTGCCGGGCAACAGGCTCTGATTCCCTTATGGTGATCCTGGACCCCTGCCAGGGCACAGGAATTTGGTTACCTTTCACCATTACCTCAACACAAGGTTAAAGCTTTGCAAAGACTATTGATGACAGCAGATAAAAACTCCTCCAACATATGGGGGGAGCCCGCTGTGTTAAGAGTTACCGAGTTTGGGGTGCAGACAGAGGGAGGCTGGGCTGGCTCTGGGGCTGCCTTGTCTCCGTGTCACACTCGGGACCCCCGCCCTGGAACTGCCAGGGACACGGAGCTGTGGGCAGTTTGAATCTATTTAGAACCACAAAATCGTTTAGGCAGGAGAAGCCCTCCATGACGAGTGAGCCAACCGTGACACCAGCACTGCCCAGGCCACCACCGACCCCTGTCCCCAAGTGCCACATCCACATGGCTTTTAAATCCCTCCAGGGACGGAGACTCCACCACTGCCCTGGGCAGCTGTGCCAGAGCTGGACAAGCCTTTCCATGAAGGAATTTTCCCAATATCCAACCTCAACTTCACCTGAGCCCGTTCCCTCTCCTCCTGTCCCTGTTCCCTGGAGCAGAGCCCGACCCCCCGGCTGTCCCCTCCTGTCAGGAGCTGTGCAGAGCCACAAGGTCCCCCCTGAGCCTCCTTTTCTCCAGGCTCAGCCCCTTCCCAGCTCCCTCAGCCTCTCCTGGGGCTCCAGCCCCTTCCCAGCCCCGTTCCCTGCCCTGGACACGCTCCAGCCCCTCGGTGTCTCTCTTGTCCTGAGGGCCCAGAGCTGTCCCAGCCCTGGAGGTGCCTCAGCACTGCCGGCACAGGGGGGCGGTCGCTGCCCTGGTCGTGGTGTCAGACTGTTGCCGGTAGAAACCAGGTGCCACTGCCCATCCGTGCAGACCCCAGCTGGGTCCCAGCGGCAATTCCCGCCGGGAATCGATGCACTCTTCCGCAGCTCCCTCACTGCGCCCGCCGCGGAAGGATACGGAGCGGGGGCGCCGCACTGCGGCCGCGCGGCTGCAGCTCATCCAAACCTCCGGCCAGCCCCGATCAGCCTCCCGCGGCGGGCGCGCGCGCTGTGACTGACAGCCGCTCCAACCAATGAGCACCGCGACCTCGACCCGCCTCCCCTCGCCTCACGCCTGTTTCTTCCACTCCCCTTCCCTTGTCTTTTTTTTTTTAACGCTGTGGGCACTCCATTGGCCATTCAAACTGCCAATTATACCCTTGGACCAATAGCAGTGCTGCTCCTTAAAGAGAAGAGAAATGCGGCCAATGGGCGGCCTCCCCGCCCAGCGGCAGGGGCGGGGCGGCTCGGGGGGCGGGCCCTCAGAGGAGGTAACGCTGAGGGAAGAGGCGGCGGCCGCACAGCACTCGGGGAGACGGAGGAGGATAAGGAAGAGGAGAGGAGGAAGAAGAAGGGGAAGGAGCGGTGGCTCTCGGCGGATCCTGGTGGCTCCCGGTAGGTGCTGGTGGATGCCGGGCCCAGGGTCCTGGCCCGTGGGCAGGGTCGCTCCGCCGGCGCTGCGCGGGCCGTGAGGAACCGTCCGGGCCTGGTCCCGGCGGGGCCGGGGGCGCCTCCCTACGCCCTCGCCCTTTTTGTTGTGATGGGACCCGGGCTAGGTTATCCCGCTCCTGCTGGCGTTACCCCCGGGCTGTGGTGGGAGGGCCGCGCTGTGCCGCCCGTGTGTGTGTGTGTGTGTGTGGGTGAGGGGAGGGAGGAATAAAGAAGTTGTGCCGCTCCTTCTCTCCCCCGCTCCCTCCCTCCATGCCCGGTGTGTTTTCCTTGCAGGGGTCCGCAGAATATCCCGAGCTGGAAGGGAGCCGCGAGGATCATCGCGTCCAGCTCTTAGTGCTGCGCAGGACACCCGTGTTGTGCCTCCTGGACGGGCGGTCAGGGTTAGGTGTGCGAAACTCCGTGGAGTTTTGGAGGATAAAGTTAGGAGCGGTGTGGGGCGAGGAGTTGTGTTTGGAGCTAGGAGTTTGCGTTTGGGATTGCGAGCCCTCGCCTCACCCTTTTGTCTGTCCCCTCTGCTTGTCTGCAGAGTGTAAAATAATACACACAGCCCACGTGAGACAGGACTCGAGATTACTGGTTTTATTCACGCCTTTAAGGCTGCAGCAACCTGTGTGTTGTCAGAGGGCAGGGGTGGGTGGGATACTGGGGAGAAATTCCTCCCTGCAGGGGTAGTGGGGCGCTGACACAGGCTGCCCAGAGGAGCTGTGGCAGCTCCATCCCTGGGTGTTTGTAAACAAACACAACCTGGTCATGGCTCATCTGTCTCGATAAGTGCACGGGGGAAGCTGTGTCGTGATAAGGGCAAGTGGTTGGTGTTGTTGCTGCAGAGTTGTGGAGTTCCTGTTTGTAGGGTTTTGGTTTTTTGGTTTTTTTTTTTTTTTTTTTTTTCATTTTGTGGAGAGTGGAGGGGAAGAGAAGTGCAATACAGCGTGGTCTTTTAGTGTTCACTCTGGGGAAATAAAAGAACGGAAAAAAGCGTGTGAATGAGTGAAGAGCTCTTGTGGTGATTGTGGAGAGCTGTTGAACAGCTGGGATTCAGGCTGCAGGCTGGTCTTGTGTCTCTTTGGTTGTCCCTCACATCTTCTGACTGAGAAAAACCCAGCACGTGTGTTGTGCTCTTTTCAAATGCTTGCCAGTGGGATAGCATTAGGAGAAAGTTTGTTTACTGGCTTTGCCAAAGCAAGTGTCTCCAAAAACCTGCAGCCTGTGTGTGTTATGTGTGGAGCTCATGCTGTCACAGTCCAGGGGTATAAGGGGGCTAGATTCCATCGGAAGCGAGAGGGTTTTGATGACAGCTTGTTAGGAGACCGCAGGTAAGAGCAGGTTTGTCTTTTCTCAAGTGTTTTGTCTTAGCCTGGAGAGCTGTACTTTCAAACTGATCCATGACATTGCTTCTGTGGGGGCTGGCCTCTGCAGTGAGGCACTGATTAGTTCCTTGCTCTGTTCTCCAGGCTGGAAAAGAAACACCCTCTGGCTGAGGTGAGAGGCCAGCAGAGCGAGGTTGCTTGTTTAGATTTTCTCATGCTTTGTCGAGGTGTTGGTGCGTGAGTGGGTTGTTTGTGTTCTCGTTCTGAGGCACAGCTTTCAAACTTCTAACGTTTACAAGCTCCGGTGAATTCGGGGGGGATGAGAGTGTGAGTAAAGGAGGTGTTTGTGAAGTCCCTTCCCCCCTTTGCTTAGCACTATCATGATGAAAGATAACATTAGTTACAAATGCCTTTAAGAAGTGGAAGGGGAGGGTCTTGTTTAAGGTGGTTTTTACTTGAAGATGAGTCTGAGCAGATGTTGAACAGCATATTGGAGTGTTGGAAAGAGTAACCTGGCAGCTGATTGTTGTTCTGCAGTTGTGTGGGTCAGACACACAGACAGTCAACAAAAGGAGCGTAAGTGTTTGAAGATCCAGTTTTCTTTGTTGAAGAGGTTGGATGTGTGTGATAGAACCTTGGAGAAGAATTCATTGGCTTTCCTGAGGTTCTAGTAAACAGTAAAAGAAACGGGACAATTGAAACAATTGAAAAAATGAGGGTAAAGAATGGGTCTCTGAACTGTTCTCTTGTTTCCTTCCACCCAGCAGCTAGATTCACCAACAAAATCAAATACCCTGGAATTGCACAGTGAATCTCCAAATGAAAGGCTGTTCCTGAGTCCTCCTCCATCTTCCTGTTCCACTTGATCTTTCAGAATCTTGTGCACCAGTTGATATAATTGAGTTTATTGGAGCTCAAAAAACCCTCCCTGCTACTGAGGGCAACTTTAAAAAACAAACCTTGTTTCCATCTCTCTAATCCCTTTCCCACAAAAGTACTGGGAGAACAGGCTTTGTAGTATGTTCTGGGTAACAATGAATCTGAGCTCTGCTTGAGAATGAAGCAAATTCCTAAGTTTTGTTTGTATAAAGAACAGGACGCAAAGTTTTAATTATTATAAAAAAGTATTCCAGAGTTTTCAAATGTATTCAGTGCTGCCTTAATGGTTGTGCATGTAAATGCCCTGTAATTGAAAGCATCCATTTATGGGCCTGACTTGCTAAGTGAGCTGTAAATTCTGCTTTTCAGATTGGATTTAATGACTTTTATCATAAAGCCATAAACTGGTTGTGAACTGTGCCGAGAGGCAAACAATACCTAAGCTTACTTTGCCAAAATATTTGTAATTGTTGATTTGTTAAACTGAATTGCTGCAGGTCATGCGATGGGATTAGGTTTTTGTAATAGAATGGAGAGTACAGGCAGCCCTGTGCTCAATACTCTCTGGGCTAGAAGAAATGGGCTGCTGCAGAAAACCTTCCTAAACATTCCTCTGGACTTCCAGTCACAGAAACTCCATTGCAAACAGTAAGCCTTCATTCCAGATTGCTTTTTACTCTGATTATGTGTTTGACAGCCACAGTGTGAAGGAAGACCGAGCAGAGACTGCAAGAGGGGAGCTCCGGAGTCTCCCATCAGTTTAGTCTGGGGCTCGAGCTTGGTTTAAAACTCTGGAGCAACAGGAGATTAACATCAGATACATAACATAATGGAACACTGTTTATCTAGGGGGTGGGGGGCTGGCTTGTCTGAGGAACGCTCAATAGGCCTCTATTGAAAGTGAACTTGCATTAACTGATTGTTAAGTGCAATTGTTTGGGCTTTAACAAAGTGGAGGAGCTGCTAAGCTATAAACTGGAACAGGTACCTAGGTAACTGATAGGAGCTCTGTGAATATTGCTGTCAAATTTAGCCCAGGAATATTTATTTTCTAAAATAATTAAGCTGACACTTGCCTGTTGTGCATGGAAAATTTTAGTTAAAATTAATGAGGTGAGAAGGGCTTAAACTGCTGTATTTTGGAGTGCTTAGGCACTGTTTTTCTGGGGCTATTAATGTCCTTTGAGCTTTAAGAAGTAGTACTCTGATGTTGTTCATAATACTGAGTAAGTGGAAGAATTTTGTGTCTTTGTAGAGACAGGTGGATTGGCCAGCTACAGTTGTGGTAGTTTTCCTCTTCTGCAGCTTTAGGAGAGTTGCTAAAATACATTGGGCCCTCCAGTAGTTTAATCAAAGGTCAATAAAATTAGCAACTCTTCCTTCTCATGTCTCCTGTTGCAGGCAATTTTAGTATGCCATGAATGGTTGTGTTAGATGGAGTGCTAATCTTTTAATAGCAATACACCTTTTCATTACTGCATTTGCTACAATTTGAAGTAGCCCTTAGTAATTGAAGAAAAAATCCAGCTTCCCAAGCTTTTTTAAGAATAATGTCATGCTTATTTAGTTCTGTCTATGAGAAATTTGAGTTTGCTCATTTGATTCATAAACAAACTTCATGGAGTGAGTGAGATATACAGTCATGATAGGTGAGTAACTATGTTTTCTATGAGTATGGTTATGTAGAGTTTCAAGATGCATTGGAATACTAGAGCATGGTAAACTTAAAAATATGTGTAAATTGAGTCTCTGCATAGGCATGTTTCAATTTCTCACTCTAAAGCTGGCCCAGAGGAGGAAATCTCTTTGCTCCTCCTTCCCTCCACGGTCACAAGCATCATGCCTTGAACTTCATCAGCCTGTGTCAAAAAAGAACGGGGTGGGACCTTGGCCTTGCTGGCCAGAGCTCCCTGGGATGGGAGCTCTCCAGAGCCACCTCCTCTACTGGGCTGATCAGTTGAAAACCTAAACTGGGGTCCAAGGGCATTACTCAGTGGGGCTGAACTCCCTTTCCAAAGGAAAAACCAAAACAAACCCTGACACCCAAACCTCAGTAAGGAAATACTGCCCTACTCTGACCTGAGTATGAGGAGGTAAGAATATCACTTTTTCTGGTGATGGTTCTTCAGGAAGATATCACAAAAGCAGGTGTCTGTTTGTAGGAAATGAAAGAGTTAGTCCTTCTGTAATCTTGAAAGGCAGTTTTTGGAGGAGTGGTGGGTGCAATAGACGTCCCTTTTCCTTTCTACTGAGTGATTTAAGCTAGAGCATATTCTATCTCAAATGTAAAAGAGTGACTTTGGTTTTAGTTTGAAGTTGATACTGAATTCAGGTGCACATTGTGCGCCTGGTGAAATTGATAAAGAATCTTTTCCAGATTCCAGGATTAATGAAAAAAACATTGCCTTTAAAAAAATCCCAAAAATGGGACTAAAATAGGGAGGAAATGAGCTTGTAGACTTTCTCTCAAATACCACAAATTATTTTCCTCGATCTTCTTTCCTCAGGAGCTTAACTTCTGTCTTCTTTATTTCAGAAGAACTCTTGCAAATGAAATTCTTCTAAGCCAGAATACTTCTAGTAAAACCAGGAGAGATCAGATTTCTTTATTTCAAGTTTAAGATGAATAAGCAGACTGATATGAAATATGTTGCATAAGGTTTTAGAATAAATTAGCCAGAAATCACTTGATATTTTTGGTAGCACCAGTGTGTTTATAGTATGTTCCAGACACTCAGGAAAGGAAAATTTCCCTTGAAGGTTTTAGTCTGCTAGTATGCTGCCCTTAAGGTTTTCTTCATCTTTTATGCTTAAGTTATTGCTGGGATCATGGGCTTAATATTTAATACTTGTTCCAGAGAACCACAGTAGAATGGAATAATAGTAGACATGACTCAAACTTTGACTTTAGGAGTTGCCAACTATGACACTGTTTGACCAACTATAGAAACATGTGTGCATCAGGGCAGAGATGAACATGCTGCGGGGGCAGAGATGAAACAAATACCACCAAAGTTAGGCAATTTGTAGCTCTTCCAGTCTTAATCTGTTGGGAGTAGCAGCACATGCTCTCTGTGTTCCAGCAATCTAAAGAAACTTTTGTACCTTTCTGGATAACAGTACTCCCTTGAGTGAGCATCCATAGCTGCAGTTTGAAGGCACAGTCCAGAGATGGACTTGGGATGGAAAGGGCTGAAATGGAAGTTTTCTGCTGTGGAACACACTGCTGACTTGGTACTACTAGTTCAACTACAGTTGAGCTTGGAAAGGGATCTTGAAAATCTCCCTACAGGTACTCACAGAGTCCCTGAATCTTGGTGTCTTGTGGTGGGTATTGGAAGTAGTACACAGGAAGGAAAAACAGATCAAATTTAGGCCATGCCATATTGGGCCTCAGCAGAAGAGAGCAAAGGGGTCATGGTGCAGAGAGTAAGTGATGGTGAAGCGCATCTGAACTCCTTTTAGCAGCAAAGGCTGTGAATACTCAGTTTTTTGAGGAGGTTGGCTATAAAAGACAATGACAAAAAACCACTTCAAGTGAGAGGAGATGTTATATATTCAGCATGTAGTTAATCTGAGGCCATTTTAACAATGTGGAAATGTTTCTTGCAGCATTCGTAAAGATTGTGTTCTGTGTGCATTTGGGGGAAAGAACATGTTTTTTTTTTAGTGGATGAAGAATGTGTATGTGTGTACCAGGCAAAAATCTAAAGGAATGTTTTTAGCAAAAGGCAAGTGTCGGCAGTGGCAGTGTATGCAGTTATTGTTCTTTAAGAGATCAAAGCTTCTTCTATTACTGTATCCATTTGAAAGTAAAAGTTATAACTGATGAATAGAACTGGGATTTGCTGGTCAAAAATGATCTTTAACAGTGACTCCTAAACCCATTGGTGTAAACAAGGTGTTTCTGATACCATCTGGGTGGGTACAGTTAGAGCCCAATGCAGGTCTAGGGATCCTTATGTTTATTTGAGCTCCTGATAGAAGTTCTGCAGCAGACATGTGCACCCTGCCTTCTATCTCCAGTTTCTCATTAAGTGTAAATTTCTGACTTTGAACTTTAGATTTATATTATAATGTTGGAAGCTTTAGGATAATATGACCAAAGGGGTAAGTGCAGAGATAACATTAGGCTGATACAATTTTTTTCTGTGGTCCTTAGATTAGTCCTTACACAGTGTCTTCAAGTACTTGTAATTAATGTAATGGAAGAAGTAAAGCTTCCAGGCTTGGCCTTTGTCCAGGGGAACATCCCAAACTGTGTGAGGTGTGTTCAGATAGTTTCTTTGTGATGAGAGGCTGAGAGCCCTCTTATTTGAGGGAGGGATGTGATTCAAGTGTACAGAGTTTTGAAGCTTGCAGACTAGGTGAATGCAAGTCAGTTCTTCAGCAGAGTTTTCAGAGGTAGAACAAGAGTGGCTTTCTGAAACTGGGAAGGGAATAAATTAAATTACTAGAAGTAATTCTTTTAACAGTGGACAGTTAAATACTAGTGCAGTCTGCCACAAGAGGTTGTGAAGGCATGTTCAAAAGGTGGTTAGATGGGTTTGTGGACAGCAAGTCCATAAATTGCTTCTGATGGTAGTAAGTAGCAATGTAGCCTTTAATTTTGTAATAGTTTAAATTGCTGAAGGATTATGGGGAGAGTGGACTGCAGAATACAGCCAGGTTCACGTGCTTTCCTTGAGTGGCATGTCCTTCTGCCACCTTAGGAGCATTGGAGCGCTAGGCTGGATGCACCCATGGCTGCTTTTTCATTGCAAAATCTCCATTTATCCATACTGCACATAATTCAGCCCACTCATGCCTTGCAGTTTGCACTATCTTCTCCAGGCTTGGAGCAGAGTGACTTTTTTTTTTCATAAATTAAGCTGGGTGAAATACTCTCATGTAAGTACTCATCACGATCGGCTGAAGTATTAAGATGAATGAAGTCCTGTCCTACTTGTGTCACATTCTCTCTGCTCACCCTTTGAAAGATACAGGGTTCCTACTGGAATAACTTACTGAAATTCTTATTGATAACTCCTGGCAAATCACTGACATGGCAAAACAATAGCTAGAAGGAAGAAGTTAGTTTAAGCCTCCCAGGCTCCTAGTCTGCAGCTGTGATGTATGTTGTGTTTTTGTTGAATAGCTGCTAAGCCGCAAAAATCATTGTTAGAAAGGTCTCCTTAAATGTGTTGCTTGGTGTTTTGGGGTTTTTTACAGCTTATTTTCATGGAGGTATCATATCAGTTTGTGCTTTCTGACATCTTCTGCAGAAGCTGGATGAGCACACATCTGTAAGGCAACTGTATAAAATTAAGTGTGGTATCTGGAAATTTCTGATTAGCTAGGTGTGAGCCTACAGTCGTTTGGAAATGTGAAAAGAGATTTTTTAAAAAAATATTTTCCTCTGACTATGTCAAAATAATACGAGAGTTCAAATGAAATGTATGAAATTTCTAAATTCTTTCATGCTCCAAGACTTAAGTTACTCAGTGTGCATTTGAAGCAGAAAGCCAAATCTTTATTAAAGAAAAAACAAACCACCAGAGATTACAGAAAATTGTATTTCATTATTAGGGGAGAGAATACTGCAAAATTGAGCACCTCATCACAGCGAGTATTAAAAAGCTGAAAAAACTGGATAAAAGCATTGAGAATGTTTGGAGGACCTGGAAGAATAGGCTCCGAAAGAGGCTATTTACTGCCTTGGTGGTAAATGAGACCTTTCTGAAGTCTGTTTTATAAGGCTGACAGTCAAAGGAGTATTCTGTAGCACTGAAAGGTGTAAAATTTGAAGCTAAAGAACAGAAAATATTCAGATAAGGGTAAGAATTGGTGTGTGGATCAGCAGTGATAGTGGTACTTGATTGCCTACATCTGTCACTGAATTTAATATTCAGATATTATACCACAAATTGCTGTTCTTTGAACAAAGTCTTAAAAGCCAAGGAGGTTGTCTCCTTTAGTTCAGTCTTTCTCAATTTCTTGTGTGTGCCTCCGAAGCACACAATACTGGCCTTTCTCAAAGGCTGAAAGATTTTTATAAAGCTCCCAGTGACTACTGCTGCCTGCTTTAGAAATGGAGTGTGATTCTTAACCAGTGGAGGCCGTGCAAGCCTGCCTGTTTAATCTTTGGAGCTGCTTGGTTTACTCATTAGGGGTCTAATGAGTAAAGGCCCTCAAATGGTTCAGAACATATCAGGATGCTTAATTTGGCTTTGTCACCAAAATAAATGATTTAAATTAAGCACATTTCCAGCTATGCAGTCAACACTAGTGCTGCAGTTGAAGTCTAGGGCTGGAATTATCTTTCCACACTCCTGTAATTCATCTGACATCACTTTGTAGTACATCAGTACCATGTGTGAGCAGCTTTTTAGCTTGAAAGAGAGCTATCTTGGCATAAACCGCAGAAAATTGATGGGTTTTTGCTTTTACCTAGCTGAACTTTTGTGGAAGAGCATTAGCAGCGGTGCTGAGGTGGTGATGCCTCAGGAAGGAAAGGAAGGAGAACTGAGCTTCCTGTGGCAAAAAGCTGTTGTGTTGGCTTGACTCTTTATGGTACTGTACCTTGAGTGTCCATGTTTCATTAAAAAATGTTCTCTATTCAGTTTAATTTTTCTTGTTTGCTGTAGCCAGGCCTCCAACGCAATGCTCAGCAAAAGTGCATTTGGAGTTATTTGGGACAATTCAGTAATAATTTAATGTTGCTGGAAGAGAGAAATTTCTTTATAGTCCTGTGTGAAAATGAATGTTTTATCTTTTTACTACAGACAAAAAATGTGTAACAGTTTAAAACTGAGAGAGGGTTGATCTGGATTGGGTATAAGGAAGAAATTTTTGCCTCTGAAGGTGGTTAGGTCCTGGCACAGGATGCCCAGAGAAGTTGTGGCAGCCCCATCCCTAGAAGTGTTGCAGGCCAGGATGGATGGAGCTCTGAGTCGCCTGGGATAGCGGAAGATGTCCCTGCCCATTGCAGAAGGTGCAACAAGATGATTTTTAACAGTCCCTTCCCAAACCACTCCGTGATTCTGTGATTTAGGATGAAGTATTTTCAATGGCTTGCATAAAATTATCAGTGTTGATCTTGGTCCCTGTTAATTGGAACCTCTGTCTCCATGGCCCCAGAAAACTACATTGCTTGCTTCAGTCATATTTTTGGGTGCTCTGAGAAGCTGGTTTATGGAGGTGTAATTTATTTGAAACTGAAATGTCATGCCTACTGAATGTTCTGTTTTGTGGAAGTTGCAAAGTTATGACTTAAATTACCTGTAGAATATAATCTAGTGTTTGTTGGCTTGGCCCTCATGAAACTGCAAAAATGTGACAAGGCATAAATTAGCCATGAATGCTGTAGCCTGAATACCTCGGATCATGCTGTTGTGCAGGTGGGAGACTTCAGTAAGATGAAGTTGGTAGATTTTGGATAGATGTGGAGAGTGTGCCTGTACAGCTTGGAGAGGCACGTAAGCTCCCTTCAAAGCTCAAATCAAGTAGCCTAAAGGTAGTGTTAGCTTTTAGTTAAAACAAGGTATTTTCAGCTGACTGAACTAACTTACATGGCTTGGGAATATGGGAACTTTCTGGAGTTCAAATACCCAGTTGTTGCCTGGAAATAGGATCATTTTTTACTTCAAAGCTATGCTTCTATCCATAGGACCATTAATGTCCTTGAGCAATTTCTAACAGCTGTCTGCCTGTTGATTTCAGGTATTTTATTTTAATGCCTAAACCCAGCCTAATGGAACCTGCAAAAGCAAGATGCTTTTTTCTAAGTGGCTATCATTTCTCTTTTAAATGATTTGAAGTGCATATTGCAGTGAATGCTAAACATAGCTCCAGTTTCAGCATCCCTTTTAATATTTCATTTTATATTAATATCCTGATCAGGTAGTTATACTGAATGAAAGGCTTTTAAAATGGAAAACACAGTTCTGCTACCTGGATGCCTACAAACTAAGATTTTAACTGTTCCTTTAGTGAATTTTTGGAAGACTTGATTTTAAGAACTGCCATTTGAGAGAATTTATTATCTGGAGGCCACTGAATTTTAGAGGGGAATGGGCTTATTACTAGACTTAGGGGGAATTTGAAATTGGTGTCCCTCCGTGTAAAAAAAATTGTTAGTTATTTAAAACATGACAAAATGAGAAAATGTTTGTGAAATGGCTGGCTGTTGGAAGGTTTCTGTCAAGCCCTAATGACTAAATCACCTTCCAAACACAATTTCACCTGCTAAATTAATTTGGAGATGCGCAGAACATGAATATATGTGTATGCAATTTGTCAATCTCTTGAGGAGCATATTAATAAGTTACTTAAACCTGCTAGCCTAGGTACAAAGCTAGACTTAAGTTACCTTCTGTATTTGCTGAAGTTTGCTTTAGTCGGGAAAGACTTGAGAAAAAATGAATTTTCTATTCCAGTAGTAATCCTGGTCTGTGTTAGCTGTTGAAGAGTCTACAGCAAACTTGATCTTTATTGATGAAGTACCTAACTGCGGTACAGACTACTTCTGAGATTTTATTTTTTTTTTTTTGGGATGCAGTATCCTGTGGCATTTGGCAGTGAAAGGTCCTAAGGCAGACAGGTGTTTGTTTCATGTGAAACCTCAGTGCTAACGTATCGCTTGTTTCGGTTTGTGTTTTTAGGGATCAGGCAGGAATCTCCAATTCATTGCTTGCTGAGTGTCCTGTCTGGTGAAAGTCATGTCCATATTGCCATTCACTCCACCGGTTGTGAAGAGACTTCTGGGGTGGAAAAAATCCGCTGGTGGCACTGCAGGGGCTGGTGGTGGTGAGCAGAATGGTCAGGAGGAGAAGTGGTGTGAGAAAGCAGTGAAAAGCTTGGTCAAGAAGCTAAAGAAAACAGGACAGCTGGATGAGCTTGAGAAGGCAATTACCACTCAGAATTGCAATACAAAATGTGTGACAATACCAAGGTAAGTGCTGCTGTATTTGAAATTGTTACAGCCACTTAGGAAATGACTAAATGGATGCTTAGACCTTCTGTGAACAAATAACTAAAAAACAGTTGCATGCTTTTGATTCTTTTAAATTATTTAAAATATGTATTGGATTAATATGGTGCTTGCTTATAATGGAATCACATGCTTTGTGAAGTCACAATTTCGTTTTTCGTTACATTTCAATTTTCATTGATATGTAGGGTCCTGTTTGTATGTATTCTCATGATATTTAACACTGCTCTTAGTTTGTAGCCTTATGCTTTTATTTAATAACCCTGTCTATACTTGGGGAGGGGGGCATGCTTGAGCCAACACTTGTACTTGAAAAGATACCAAAAGACTAGTTTTTCCTTGGTCAACACTTCAGTAATCTAACGATTTTCAGTTGTATCTGCTAGTTTAAATTGTACAAGCTGCCTCCATTCTCCCTTTTGAAGGGAAATATTATCTATGGAGACAGGTTGTCTGAAGACCAGTTTATTTACTGTAATTATTGACATTGTTAAATGAAAACACTTTTTGCTTAATAACTTGGGGCATTTCTAGAATTGCTCTTCTGATATGTATAGAGATTTAGATGAAACAACTTGCATTCTACACCTTTGACTTTCCCAGCTTAATTCATAGCAACTGCTGTGCGAGAGCAAGGGTTATGTTTGTAAGTATAATGCAGTCTGCTCTTGATTCATGTTGCACTGAAATCCCACTGGGGTGCCTGGGCAGGCTCATTGTGTATGACAGAAGTGTCAAATCACTTCACAGGTGTGTTTTTCCCTGAAAAAGTTAGAGGATTTCACTTTTCTGGGCACTTAAGTCACTTGACACTAAAATTATTTATAGGGGAGAGGAACTACATCTGGTTTATGAACTTCATTTCTGTATTAGTGCATTCATCGTAGATACTTTTAAATTTTGTATTAATCATAGCACAAACTGGATTTGACTGGTGTCACTAATGATTCCATATATCAAATGTGTTGTAGCTGTTATCTGATAATTGTTTCAGCATTCTGTTTTCAGTTTGACACAGCTGTCTGGGAAAGTCATGAGTATACCCTCAATAAATGACTATTTTAATTCTTATTTTTCTATTTTCTATTCATCTTTTGTTTCTAATGCTGCCCTCTGCTTGTATTTTCTTCCCTAGAGCATACCCAAAAGTTTCTAGTTTTCCCTTCTGCTTTCTTCCTCTTGCCAGATGGAAACAATAGATTAAAAAATACTAGCACTCTCTTGTCTTAGTGTTTTATCAGCAGACTAAGATTGAAACCTGTAAGGTTTTATATTTCTTGAGATGACTTTGTGTGTTTAGCAAGTCTTTACTGAGACTGAGATGATGTGCTTAATTGGAAGTTGTTTCATATGACACAAGTTAAACACACTTGATATAAAAACGTGTACCTAGGTTCTAGAGCTCTTGGATTTTATAGAGCCCTCCTGCTGGGATACTGGAACACTAGATATTGCTATTTCAGAAAAATAGATGTCTACAGTGAATTTTGGTAAGAGATATAAACAGGATTCTAATACATCATTATTTTTGAGTAGACTCTAGTCTACTCATAGAGTATGCTTGCATGACCTTTTGTGCTAAAGTGGGCATAATAAATAATTCTTTAAAATTGAATGCAAATATTCTGTGACCAGCAATTCTTGCTGTTCTCTGTCCTCCACTCAGCTGTAAAAAGAATTGGACCTGGATTTTACTCCTCTGGAGTACCTTAGGAGTAAGCCAGGAAGAATTCTTCAGGTGGTGTTGGCTACTATACAGAGTTTAATTTTAAATTTAAAAATTATTTTGGCATTAAGGGGAAGGGTGATATCAGGACTGCCAGCAGTGCCATACAGAATTTTTTAATTTCATAGCTGGGTTTTGTATTGTTGATATTACTTCACTTGACAGCAGTAGTCTGAGTTCCCAAGAAATAACAAATGTCAACTCAGTACTGTAATGACTTCTTGGAGATTCTGTTCTTGGATTTAGTAAGTTAATGAAACCACTGCTTGAGACCCACTTTAATGAATGTCTTAAAGATCTGCAGATCAGCAGGGATAAATAATAAAATGCTGAATTTGAAACTTTTTTCCTTACTAGTCAGCAGGAAGTTTGTGGTGCCAAGCTGCTGAGATGCAGTTCTGATGTGACAGCTGGGCTAGCTTTCCAAATGTTGCTCTGCTCGGGGAGGGTTTTTGTGTGTTGGTTTTTTTAGCTAGCTTGAGTTTTACTTACTACCTGCTTTTTAATTTGTGTAGATATCGAGAACTGTCGTGGGATGCTTCTGTTTGTCACTGTTGCATTATTCCCTAAAAAAAAGTTTCAGTTGCCATTTCACAAGTTTCTGGTCCCCTGGGAGATTTCCAGGGTTTTTGATACAATGTTTAACTCTAGTATATTTTTTCATCACTGAAACTTAAAGCATCCAAACTCCCACAGACTTTTCACAAAACTTAGAAGCAGCTTGAGCAAAAATTGTATTAAATCACCTACTCAGAAATCTGCATTTCTTACTGTGTGTCACTGATAATCATGCTGAATCAGGTTTATTCTGCCCCTGTGCTGTTTGTCAAGGTGACTGCACACTAAGGGAGGCTGATCCTGTGTGTACTACACAAAAGCTGCTCATGTGGTAATTAACACAACTTCTTATGGGACTAATGGAGGTTCTGAGAAAGCAGAAGCAAACAGATGGAGTGGGTGTTGGCATTGCACAGCAGGACTGCTTAGCTCTTCATAAGTGGGTCAGTAATCTAGAGCAGGGGCTAAATAAGTACAGAAGTCCTTTTGACACTAGCCCTCTAAGTAATTTGTAGTTATCTTGCTGAATCCTCCCAGCAAGACAGTGGGATTCTAATCACATAAGCCCTGTGTATTCTGAAAATAAATGTTGGCACGTGAGTTCACTTTTCTAAAATACTTAATGAATTTGATAGCATTTAAGAACTTGCCTTCATGCTCTCTCATGTAGTTTTGACATGGGCAGAAGATGTAGTCAGTGGAGAAACAGTGTGAGTATCCTTCTTCTAATGGAGCAGTTTCTTCCTTCCTAGCCTGGATTATTCTTTTAAATCTCAGAATCTTAGATTAGTTTGGGTTGAAAGGAACCTTAAAGATCATCTAGCTCCAACTCCCCTGCCATGGCCATGTGCAGAGGCATCTTCCACTAGACCTGGTTTCTCAAAACCCAGTCTATAAATGCTTTGTAACTAGTGTGGCTGAAACCCAAGCATTTAACAAACCATGCCGTGTAGTGAATAATCAGCTGCCATATTGATAGTCTTATCTTTGTTATTTAAAAAGTTGTTTCAGTGGTAACAGCACAGAGAATTGGAATCCAAAGTATGAAAACACAACTAGTTTCAGCATCCCAGTATTCTGGTGTGATCAGCTGTCTTAAAAAGAGTACAGGAATTCTTCATGCCTTATTTCTGCTTCTTTTAAATGGGACCAAAAAACAGTTGCTTTTGTAAAGTGCTTTATAATGTACAACTAGTAAAAGAGTTTGGTTGGGTCAGGTTTAGGATAATATTGACCTGGACTGTTGTAGTTCCTTTATTTTCAAAATTGGAAATAAACAAAAAACAAAAAAAAAACAAAACAAAACAAAAAAAAAAAAAAACAAAAAAACCCCAAAAAAACCAAAAAAAAAAAAACCAACCAAAAAAGCCCAACCCAAAACTACCCAAAACCTAAGGGAAGGGAAGCACTTTTGTTGACATTAATAGCAGTAGTCATATTACAGTTATTATATATAGCTGTGTATGTGGAACTGTAGTTAACACTTGAATCTCAGCTTTAGTTGGCAGCCTTAGTTCTTGCAGAGGAGGTAATTTTTACTGCTGGTTTCTATTAAATTGCATCACAAAAGTAGAGCAATGTTGAAAGTGGATGGAAAGCACTCTGACATATTTTTGACTGATAAGGTTTAAAAACCCAGCTTTCTGAATAGCAGTTCAGAGACTTTCTGCTGGGATGCTGGTACCATGTGGGTGCCTCAGAGTCCCAGGTGAAATGCAGCAGTTGCTTCCAGAGCTGAGCAAGGGCTGATGCTCCAGTCAAGCTCTTGCTTTTCAGCCTGCTTTGCCATTGGAGTTTTTGTATTATCTGGTCTTACATGTGCTCTCTGTCCCTCTTGTTTAACATGAGGAGAGCTTCTCTATGCCATGGTTTTTATAAGGTTATTCTTGGCTTTTTTTTTGCCGCTTCCCAATTTTGTCGTAGATAGTGAGAGTAAGAATGTAGATGATCTATGGAATTTGCAGTCCATAGTTAGATTTCTAAAGCCACCTGGCTTCTGCTTCCAATATGAGCTAAATTCTGAATTTTTGTACCATTCAGAATCAAGGAGAAAATACTACAATGGGTTCCATGGTTTTGGGAATGTGGATGATTGTGAGGGAGTGTTGGGAATGTGAAGCAGACAGTTGCAAATTAAGTGATTGGTTGGAATTATTTATTAATTTCATTAACGTTGATGGTGCTTTGAGTTTTTTAGGAGGAAGTAGTAATATTTCAAATACTATAAAGCCATACTTGTATGGCTTTCACTTCATCCAATAGTAAAGGCTGGTGATTTTTTTAACTACTCCCATGGAACTGGTCACACCCTAATTGTTCTGGGGAAATAAGGTGGTGTTAGTCAAGCATTGCATTCAGAATTCCTTTCTGATATTCTTTCCTAAAAAATAGAAAAACACAGTAGCATGCATTGATTGCATCTGAAGGCTGTAATGTTTTTAGGTTTGGTTGTTGTTTGGTTAGGGCTTTTTTTGTGAAGTAAATATCCATGTGACTTCTGAGCCTGAAAGACTGCTCTTGATGCTGAAGTGAATAATGCTATTGACACAACTTCCCTTAGGCTTACTTAAAGTGTCCGGGAAATAAATCCAGTATATCTTTGCTGTATTTCTGATGTACTCTGCAATGCTTCAATGCTTAAAACTGCAGAATCTGATGAAAATTTGTCAAACACGTGAAAACAAGGCCATTTGACTCAATTAAAATTGTTTGAAGAAACTATGTTTCTCTGTTATATAAATGTTATTCCTTTGGTTGCTTGCCCTGAAGCCCTTTCCTCATTCCATACTGTGAATAATACAAGGGGCCTAGGCATGGCTTATGGCACATGCTGAAATTATTTTCTGGAGGTTGGCTCTCTTTAGGAGTTACTCTGAGCCTCTGAACGTGGAACTTAGGGGTGCAGATCACAGTGTCTACACAAGAGTTAACAGCAGGAGTACACTGGGCAAAGAAATGCCCTGTTCAAAGATGGGGAAGCTGGCTTAGAACTTCTGTTTGAAAACAAATCTTTTAAAATTATGCTTTTTTGATGCCTTTTTCTTCACATAACTGAGTAATAAGTAAATTTAGGTGTAAAAAGCAAAGTTTTTATTGAAAAAAAACTAACCTTCTACCACTTAGCATGTTTTCTTGAATTTCTTGGGGATATTTGTCAGGAAAGTGATCACATAGCTGCATGCAGTAACCTAGTTTTAGGAATGCTTTTGATCACTAATAGAGCAGAGTTGTCAAGCTAATGTGGCTTCTAGAATAGATTGTTTTCAGGCTTTAATGTCTTTCCCCAAAATAGGTTACTTCAGAGCAGAGCAGTACAGGTACTCCTTTGTTCCTTCTCAGGGTAAAGCCATAGGACACGGGTGATTTCAGCAATTAAACTGGGAGTGGGGAAAGTTTCTCTGGGAACTATTCTAGGAGAGTTCCTAGCATCTGCTAAGCTGTGAGCAAGTTAGTGAAGAGGTCAGTGCTAGGCACTTGGGTTGGCATAGCAGAGCCTAAAATAACATTGCAATCCAGACAGAGGTGAAGCCTGTTTTCCCACAAAGAAAGCTTGGCACTTTCTGATAGTTTGTAGCAGAGATGCGATAATTCACTATTGAAGTTGGGGATGGACAGTTATTCTTAGTCATAGTTTTATATGAAAAATGTTCTCAAACCGTGTAGAGTTTCGCAGTCTGGATGCATTCAGTTGGATGTAAATGAAAATGCATGTAAACTATAGTTGAACATCTTAAGCTTTCAAAAATATGTATAGATATTTAAGACAATGCTTCAAAGTTCACTAAAATACTATTTTTATTGCTGAGATTACAGGAATAATATGCTTGTAAATCATTTGTTGATAAACTGACTCCCTTTTCTCATGACAGGATTATTGAGGATGAAGCAGACCCCCTTCTGTTTCTCTCTTGTTGGAATTTCAATAAAAAAGTTCTTTAGAACAAAGCCAAAGAAACATTTTCTGGAAATATGGCAAGAAACAGCCGAGGTTTTGGGGAGTATTGGCCAAGATTTGCTTCATGATCTTGTGCTCCTCCTTGTGATATCTGGTGCTGTGAATACTTTGTATTCATTGGAAAGGTGTAGCCAGAGAATTAAACTGCCCTTATTCTACAGTCCCACAATTATGGTGGAACTTAAATATTGTTCTCTGTAAAAGACTAAAGGATGTGGTTATAGACAAACGGATGCTGCCCTAATTATGTAAAATGACATGTTCAAACTCTAGGCTGCAAAACACCTTTAGATGCTGCATGAACATACAGTGGGAAATAAAAATTCACATGAGGTGTGACTTCAAGGCTCCCTGAAACTTAATGTCTCAACTAGAGTTTAGTAATTAATATCGCAGTGTTGGTAATGTTGTCATGTTAAATACTGTTTTTCCTTCTTTTATTAACCCTTTCTATATAATTCCCACATTATAGTTTAAAAGCAAATTTTATTAGTTTTCTCCTGTTTGATTAATGAAGTTGCT
This sequence comes from Onychostruthus taczanowskii, assembly GCF_017590055.1. NCBI lineage: Eukaryota > Metazoa > Chordata > Aves > Passeriformes > Passeridae > Onychostruthus > Onychostruthus taczanowskii. The sequence goes on along the minus strand of NW_024505782.1, from coordinate 2,646,048 downwards.
ATATATGTGTGGAGTAGGATGCAGGATTGATATGAGCAGAAGGTAATGCATTTTTTTCTCTAATGGCTTTGTTTTCCTCTACTGCCACTTCCTACTGGAATAGTCTCTCTTCAGGGATACCTTAGAGCTTCTTCAGATACTGTAAATGGACTACAAGAAAGAGGCTTTGGACAGGGGCCTGGAGTGACAGGACACAGGGAATGACTTCCCACTACCAGAGGGCAGAGTCTGATGCAATATTGAGAAATAATTGTTCCCTGTGAGGGTGGGCAGGCCCTGGCACAGGTTTCCCACAGAAACTGTGGCTGACCCTGGATCCCTGGAAGTGCCCAAGGCCAGGTTGGACAGGGCTTGGAGCAACCTGGTATAGTAGAAGATGTCCCTGCCCATGCCACAGGGTGGAATGGGGTGAACTTTTTACTGAAATTAGGGATAGTAATTGTGTTCAAGTGTAATTGAGTGAGGTTTAATTGCCAATACTAGAACATAACTGTTAACTTGTTTTGTGGCACAGCTGTGGCTGGTGGTGAGGACTGAATTGCTGTAGCTGAGGTTGAGCTTTAGTGTAGGCATAGCTCAGGTTACAGCATCTTGCAATGATGTCATCCTGAAAAAGGAAGTCTTAGAGTATTAAACAAAGATACTTAGGGCTGCCAGTTTTAAGCTCGTGCAGTTCAGGAAGCCATGTGACTTACCCACATAATTTGTTAGAGTTGGTGTGCCAAGCAGGGAGTATTGGCGTGTCATTTGAGCTAGGTCAATGTGTAAAAATACAAATCTGAAAAATACTTAGCAAGTAGCAAAATGCTGCATAGTTCAAAGGAGCTTGTCTCTCGAGTCAGAAATGTTGAATTTTGAGAATTACATTGTATACTAAGTGGAATTGTGGATAAAGCCTGGGGGAATGAGGATTCTGGCCTTGGATTTCCTGCCTTTTCCCAGGTAACCTAAGTTTCAAATTTGCTGTTACTTTTCTGTCTATAAATGGAGATGTATTTTTTTAAGGATTGTAATAATGCCACCTTTACTGCTATATAAAGTGTATTAGTTGTTTGGAGAGTAAGCTTAAAGTATTTTTTGCTGTTGGAGTATCAGTGATATGAAAGCAAATTTGGGGGTGAAAATATGAGTGGTTAGGATTTGTGGAAGTTCTTTGTTCAAGTTGATGCTGCTCTTCATTAGGATTGCCTTAATGGTAAGAAGCAGGAAAAGTCTGAATCAAAAATGAGTGTTAAAGTGTTACAGCTTGCTTGATTTTTAATTTTTTTTAAAACTTTTTAATATGCAGTTAATTGTCAGGTTACAACTGGTGCTGAGGCTACTTGCATTTACTTTAGCAACTTACTTGCACAGTAGGTTCTGGTAGACAGCTCTGACTAGGAAGAGTAACACCTGCATCTTGAGAGTTCATGCTGCCATAAAAATGTATTAGACACTCAAAAAAAATGTTGCCTGTGCTTTATTGTCAATACTGAGCCCAAAATTATCTCATAAATAGTTATCTTTTCTCCAATAAAGGAATCAGTCTTTACCCAGTCTGTGCTAAGCTATTCCCTGTCTTGCTGTGGTAACTCATGCATTTATAGCTGGCCAGCTATTCAGTGTGGTGAAGATTCCTCTCCTCGTTTTATTCTTCTGTAGAAGTCAGCCATTTTAGTTTTCTTGGTACTGTAACAAAACACCTGAGTGCTGTTTTTACTAGTGTGAATGTTTTATGACAACCCACCCAATTTTACAGGAAAAACTTCCCAAATATGTTGCTCAGGCTGTTAGGCTAGGAGGAATTTATAGGCTAAACAAGATACTGCAGTTCCTTTACTGCTGCAGCTTTGAACACAAATAGCTGGTTAATAGGCTCCCTACTGACTTAATCCCGCTTGTAATGTACACCTGCTAATTTAATAAAAGTAATTTCCCATGTCTTGTTTACTACTTTTTTTTTCATTTATTCTGACTCACTTGCTCTGCTGATTGGTGGAAAGCTTCTAAAATTTACTGTGTACAATGCCATAGTCTCATCATGAACAGCTTTCGTTGGCTTCTGTCATGTTGCATTGTTTGAAGCCGACTGGCAGGATACAAGAGAACAATTGGGAGCTGGAGTAAGTTCACATCTCACTGCATATGCTTTAAAATTGGCAGAAGAACAATGAGTTTGGGGAAATCCCCTTGAACAAGTGCTGCACAGTAATCTGACTTCAGTGTTTGTGCAGAAAAGATCCTCCAAACTGACTTCATTACAAAATGTACAAGCAAGTCTTAGAACTAGAGCTGAGAATTTTCACTTAGAATCTTCGCTCATAATTGTAGGTAAACAGGCCCCTTTTTCAGTGCTTGGTTTGTTCTTTTCTTGATAGAGAAGAGCCTGGTACAAGTGAAGCATACTCAGTTTAGCTTAAATGCAGAATTTCAAAGTTGCTGTTTAGTTCAGTTGGTGAGTTACTCTGAGAACTTGTCTTTGCCCATAGTTTTGTGGAAGGCTTTAAGTTGAGTTCCTCTGATACTTGAAATAATTTCAACTTGTGTTGTAGTTTTGAAGGTTTGAACATGAAGAAATGCTTACACCAACTGATGTGGAATCTTGCAGCTTTGTGGCACAGAAAGTTGTCTTTGAAAGGGTTTTTGACTCACGTGTTTGGCTGAAAAAGCCTTGTCTCTAATAGACTGCTCAAATGTTCATCTCGTGGGTTCCAGGTACATGTTTCAGGAGCGGCTTCTGAACCTTGCAGTGTTTGCATAACCTGCAGCAGCACAGCCTCCAGTCTCCCAGGCTCATTGAAAATTCTTTGCTCTCTTTTATGTCATAAATATCCCTTTCTGCTACAGTGGGGGGAACTTGAATATAAGCTGAACAGCCATACCAGGGAAAGGAATTCACATGTGTCTATAACCATGAATTCCGTAAAACCAATAACAAAAATGCTTTTTTTGTTCTTTTGCATTTTAATTTTGAATGTTCTGTTTGTCCCATGTACCTGTCTTGCAGATTGATATCTTGTCTAAACACAGTTAGTACCCAAAAATTTGCTGTCCACTGTATGTCTCAGTTAGATGAATATGGGAGGAAAACAGAAGGGCTCTACCTAGTGCAAGCTGCATAATGGCAGTCATTTAAAAAATTCTGTAATTCTCTTTGCTGATGGGAAGACATTTTTACTGGAGTTGAGTGCCGATGTGTTTGTTGATCCTCTGGGAGCCCCTCAATGTTTTGGCCAACAACCACAGACATTCTAAGAAGGATTTAAGCAGCTTTCCTTCCAGCAAAATCCATGCATTTGTTAACTTAAATGTTAGTGTTCCTTGAGCCTTTGAAACTCCTATACTTTTGGCTGCCGTAGGACAGAAAGAGAGAGCAGGGCAACTGCCACCTCAGCAGAGGGCAGGTGGTGGTAGATCAGGGCTGCCTCCTGGTAGGCAGAGTGAGGAAAAGGAACTCTTGGATGTCCTGGGAAAGTGCTTTACCTGTTAAGCAATTGGATGTGAGGCAAGAGCACTTGTGGGCACGGTCTTCAGATGCATGTTGTGGGTACAGTCTTCAGATGCATGTTGTGGGTGTGGATCATGAGCAAGGTGTCAAAGAGTTCAGGACTTGGCCAAGGTCTTAACGCATCCTTTCTGCCTAAGCTCTCATCAGCAAAGCTCAGGAAATAACTTTGGTTCTTATTCCAGAGGTGTCTCCTATATATTCCAATTTTCTGATGACGGTATGTGCTGTAGGGCCCCATGTTCTTTTCTGGGCCTGAGGAGAGTAGAGGCTTCTAGTTAGGCACCTTGGCTATTACGTTCTTGATTTATGTCTTATGAAAAGCATAAGAAATAATATGGTATCTAAGCAAACATGCAAAGTGCATTTTAAAAATAATGTTTTATTTAGTTATTCTATCTGAACAATGCAACTCTTCAAGGCTTTTTATGCCTTCCTTGCTAGTTGTGAGTTTTCTTTATTTTCATTATGAAGTATGGGCATTGTCAGTGTTGGTGAAGGCATGGTCAGACATAACTTCGTATTTTTTTGGCAGAAAGTGATGTCAGGTACCATTCAGTTCTCTGCCTCAGTGTGTTGCTTGGAAAGTTGTCTTTAAGGCTCAAACTTCAACTTCATTTGAAATTCCTTATAGGAAACCCTTATAATTTAGCTATATAATAGTTGATATTTTTTTCTGTTTTCATGAAGACAGTCTGTTGTTTGGGGTATGGATCAAGGTCAGTGTATTCCCTGATTCACCAGTTTTCTGCCAGGTGTGCATGGCTTGGGCTGCAGCAGGGATTGTGGTGGTCTCCCTGCATTGAGCATTTCATAGCATATAACCTGTTTTTCTTCTTGGGTTTCTGAGATGGGTGTATAATTCGTAGGGGCTGTCTGGAGAAAGTTCAGTTTGAAATGAGGTATTTAAAGATCCTGTCACTGTTGTTCCAAGAGTAATCTTTTTGCCGAGATAACACACTTTTTGATAACTGTGGACAAGTAACTTGAAGGGCTAATCTCTCCCCTTCACTACCCCAAATACACAGTAGTTTGAGAAGGTTAATCAAAACATCTCATGTTTTCTCAGCTGCCTATCAGTTGCAAAACAGCCCACGCAGGTGGTAGCATCAGCCACTCACCCACCTGGAGGATGATGGATTCCTCAAGAAAAATTACTTGACTTGGCCCTTGCTTGGTAGCTGTACCTGTTAGCTTGTGGGGAAAGTTTTCACCACACCTACTGTGACTGACAGTGGTTAGAGAACTTGAGATAAAGGTCATTTTTTAATGTCTTTTGGGAGTAAGATCTTCTGTGATATTTGTCTGCTTTCAACAAAACAATTTGTTGTGGATATGTCAGCCAATGTTGTGATGGATAGGTCTTCTTATACAGCTACTTTGTCCTTGAATATTTGTGGTTTTCAGGTCTGTAAAGAATGATACAGCATTAACCTGTGAAAATGCACTGGATGTCATCTTAACTCACTGCCTGATGTTATCATAGGGTAGTTTGGGTTTCTGAAGATGCGAAACTGAAGCAGTTAGAAAACCTTTACGGGATATAATAGTGTAACAAATGAAAGCAGTGTAGGAATTCCAAGTTACCATTTCAAGAATGCCATCTTAAACCATAAACATCCACATCCTCAGTGCTTGTGGGTTCACGTGGTAATAGGTTTTTCTTTATTGTTGGTGGTTTTGTGTGGGTTTTTTTATTTTGGTTTTTTTTTCCCTTTTTTTTTTTCTTTCTTTGGATTTTGGGTTGGTTTTTTTTGTTGTTGTTTTTTGTTGTTGTTGTTGTTGGGTTCTCTCTGTCCCTTGGTTAGCCTTTAGAGAGCTGCCATTGTGAATGCTCTTGTACACTTGTCATCTTCACTAGATACAGGGCATCTAGGAGTGATTGGTTTTGATGGCTGTTTTGGAACACTGGCACTGTGACTGGGGGCAGTTTTTCCATGCTCAGGTTCTTCTTATCTCCAGTTAGACTGCTTCAGTGTTTGTGTGATGCAGAGCTGCTGAAAGCTGTGGTGTTTGGTTGGGAGTAGAGAACTGCAGGGCAAGTTTCCCAGCAAAACTGTTAGCTCATGATTTCCGTGGGCTGCTTTTGGATCCTCCACATCTTTGGTCTTTGAGCACAAGACTTGTGGCCAGCTCCCTGCTGAGTTTTGAAGGAGGCTGAGCTGCACTACATGCCTTTTATTTCTCAGTCCTGACACCACCTCTGTGTTGCTTGACCTTGTCATTTAGAAGTTTTCAGGTTCTACTCCCCACTTGCCTTTAAGCAGAGAGTAGAAACTCCTTGATCAGATCTGTGTCTGAGCAGACCATATGGACAATGAGAAAATAAAGGAATATTTTACTTCAGCTTGGTTTCCATGGCATCCTGGGAAAAATTGTTCTTGAACTTTGAGGTGCTATCCTTCCAGGATCTCCTAGCATTGAGAGAAAAATAAAGGTAGCACTGATTGTTGTTGACTGCTTTATTCTGTCTGACAGCACTGGGCTAGCATGTCAGGGTTTGGGAGAAGGGAGGATAATAAAGTGCTTTGAAGAGCCTTATATCTGTATTTTTGCCTATGTAGGCAGTTTGTTGCACATGTGACCAGGAAGAAATGTTCCTTTAGAAAAGGCAACAGAAGCATGTACTGTTCATCAAGATCACTTGCTGGCCTGGTACTCAGCAGGACTAGAGAAAACTAGCTACTGGCCCTGGAACAAGCGCCAGGCAGCAAAAATGCTGGGCTCTAACAGTACCTTTTGTACATCACGTTCCACTTTTCATGTCCCCTGTGGACATCCTTGAAGTTTTAATCTGAAGTAAATGGGAGTCATTCAATGACTTTTTTTTCTTTTCCCACAGTGTTAGAGAGGTTAATTGCATCCTGTGCCTCCTGCTTTTCTGGCTATTTTGATGTGTTAATTTTTTTTAGCATACATCTATTTATAAGGAAGGTTATTAAGTCATTTTCCTCGATTCAGATGCTGCATTTTGTATTTGATGTAATGGTTTTGAATATACTTTATAAAGTTCTATGTAAACTTTATTCGTAAAAGCATTCTGAAAGATGAGAGGTTGTGTAATGGTTCCTGATTTATATTCCACTAAATATGCACATACATAAATGTATCTTTCTTGGCTACATGTAATGTGTCTTGAACGTGCCTGTGGGGTGGGGGGAGGGAGATAGGTGGTGTTGCAGTTTTCAGCAAGTAATCTGCATCTTCTGCTTGAAGCATAAAGGTCTGCTTTTGGATTCTATGGAAGAAGGAAAAGCAACTTTAAATTTTTTAATTTTTTTTTTTTTTAGTAACTGTTTAAGGCCAGTTGCTTAAATAAGTAAATCTAAGGAATTAGAGACACTAGAGGAAGCACTCCTAGTTGTAGATGATCAGTGCCCAGCTCACACTTTTACTCTTGTTCTGCTATGTTTGTGCTGAGAGAGAAATCTGTTCTTTCAGTTCTGCAAGAAGATTCAGTCCAGAGCTTTGTAAGACATTAATTGGTAACCTCTTCAAAGGCTCTGATTCTCCTTTGAAGAATGGGAGATTCTGGTGGCAAACCCCCTATAACTACCTAAACTATCCACCTATAGTTATGTGTAAATACATGTAGATATTCATTTACTCTGGTTGCTAGTACAGCCCTTTAACAGAACCCCTTTTCTAGGGGTTTCTGCTTTTCTACCCCAGCTTCTATCACAGAATCGTCTCCATAGAAGAACCTTTGTCCAGCTCCTCTAAAGGGCAAGTGCCACCACAGACCGGTGTAGATAATTTTCAGAAAGAATTAATACTTGTGGATTTTATTTGGCGTTTGTTAACTTTTTAGGTCATCTCTCTAGCAGGTGATTGGAAGAGAAATCATTATTTCATACTGGATTACTGAATTTTTATATTTTCTGTTGCAAGATGAGATCAGGATGTCTGTAACTTGATGTCATTGACAGGCAGGAATGAACTGCTGTAGCTCTGAGTCATTCCATGTGATGAATGTGTGTGCCTGGTTCTGTACACATAAGTGAGCAGATGACATTATGTCACTGTAACATGGGGTGCTGGAGATGCAAGTGAAAACATTGATCAGTTCTGCCAGGGTGCAAAATAATTCGAAGGAGGGGTATGGTAGATATGTCATGAAAGGAACTTAGCCTTCATGTCCTTATTGCAGGTTGTTTTAGTCTTTCCTAAGTCAGTATAGTGCAAGTAACCTTTCCCCTGTCACCCCCAGCATGGGGAAAAGAAACATAAGCAACATGCATTTCAGTAGCTGAGGCATTTAGGTCAACCAGACTGCATTTTAGAGTGTGATTGTTCAGGCACTTGGTGATGCAGCTAGCTGAGGTGCTACTTGGAAAGACAGGTAATATAGTTAGCATTGCTTCTCTCTGGTTTGTAGGCATTTCAGGCTGTAATAGGGAAAAATGCTAATTGTCAGTATACAGAAAGGACTATCAAATCAGAATATAAAAGCAGCTACACATAATTTCATTTGAAACCCAGAATTAAGGAAACCATGATCAGGCAGCTTTGGTAGGAGCTGTCTGTGCTGAGTACAATACTCATGTACACATGTATGTATGTAAGCCAGTGAACTTTTTTAAATGCTGACTTAGTTTAATCTCTGTTACACCTAAGCTTTTCAATTCAGTCTTTCCTATTACTGGAGACTTTGAGACCATTTCTGAACTAGGTCCAAAGGCTTGGTATAGCTCCTCAGCTGTTTTTGAATCTCAGTTGCACCAGGAAGAAGGTAACTAATATGAGAGGAAGGATTCTCTTCTTTCATACCTCAATTCACTGGTCCTTTCCTCAAAGGCAGAATAAATGGAGTGTAATGGAAAGTGTATTCACAGGAGTGCAGCTTCAGTGTAGCCAACACCAGTGATAAACTGGAGGCCAAGTCAGAGTTGAGGTTCCTGCCTTGGTTTCCTGCTCACTATATTGCTCTGAAGTCTTGGATCTAAGACATTACATAGCAAGATTGATTTATTTCTTTAAAAACAAAGGTACAGATCTTGTATACAAGGTACAGATCTGGAGTTTGCAGACTTCAACCTGTTTTCTCAGGTAGATTTTACAGAGGCAGCCATGAGCAATGCTAAAGCACTGGCATTGCCCATTTGTTATGAGAAAATGGGATTCTTTAAGTCTGATGGCTATTTCTTACTGCTCTAACTCCAATTTGGATAGCTTGGTGTAGCTCTTGAAGCAAATCTTCTGCCTCTTTTCTGCCTACTTGGCAAAATAACAGTCAAAGTTGTAAGCCTAGTAAATGTTAGGCTAGGCCTGTGTGCTTGTATAAGTAACTTCTCAAATTCAACTGAAAAATCTGATCATTTTTGTTGTTGTTATATTTTTTCTTGTTTAGTCTTTGAGAAAGAACAGTGAAAAGCAACATCAGGCTCACTTCTGTAGGGCAGACTTTGCATGAGAATTCTAGAATTGGAACTAACTTTGATTCTCATCTCCCATTTTAAAAGAGATAAATGGAGTACTGTCACAGATTGCTGAAATTATTTTTCATTTCAGCCACAGCTCCAGCACTACAAGTGCCTCAGAAAATGTAGGGGCAGGCAAATTAGATTCAGTGGGAGAAAGGCTCATGATTATAAGATGCAGGAGAAAGGGAAATGGAGAAGATTGCCTTGAACATGAACTTGGCAGACTTGTTAGTGGCTGCAGATTCTGAAAGATGTGAAAGATTCAGGAAGGATATTAGGGGCTCAGTGTAATACTTCATAAATAAGCAAATTAAATGTCCAAGACCATTTTTGTAATATTTTCTGTATAATGTGGGCTTTGACTAGCACAGTGCTATTTGCATTTCAGGTTTTATTTGTCATATTTCTAGTGCTACCACTTTAGGTAAAGAGGAGGCTGCTGACTGAACTCAGTGCCTTTTAGCTCCTTCAGAGCTGTTCCACCTTGCAGGACTTTGAAGAAAAAATGTGTAACTACAGTTATATATGAATTGTGACAATATTTAATAACTTCTTTATAGAGTTTCTGATACTTCATATGTAAATACTTTCAAGTGGTTCTGCCTACTTCCATCTGATGTTGTACTTGTTGCAAGCACTTAATTTAGTACAAAAAGTACCTTCAGCACACAGAATTGGCAACACTGTAAATAGTGGTAGGATAGTTACTTGTTCATTCTGTTTCTCAGTAAAAATTGGTAATGAATTCATAGTAGCAACAACTTGTAATATACCTAGGTCAGCCCAAGCACTGTGTGTGATAGTTTTGGTGTACATCAAAACTGTTCACACACAGGATACTGATTAAAATTCTGCTGGCTTCAGGATTTTCAGCTATAGCCTCAAATAAACAACATCCCTGTAAAAATGAGTATTGTTGACACAATCTATCACCTTTATCCCTGTTTGTATCTCCTGCTTTGCAAGTGCTCTTGGGGAAGGTGCAGGGATGTCTTGGAGGATGTGCAGTGCTGTGTGTAGACATGAGCCTGTTGGTGCTGTGGCCATGAATATCTGGTCAATGCTTGCACATACTTGCTTGGATCTGCAAATCACTACATCTGGCTTTTAACTGCGTTGAGAAACTGATCCTAATTAAGCAGCCTATGATGAGTACCAGTAGGCTTTAATAGCTGGCATCTGGACATGAGTAAGGGGATTGTGGGTTGGTCTGTGTATGTACATCTCCAGCTGCTGATGTTTCTAGTTACAATTACTGCTGCTGCAAGTCTCTGTATTCACTGAGATGAGGTTGTGCTGTCACAGGTCATCTTTTCTCCTGCAGTGTCCTTTACCCCCTGAACATATCAAATACAAGAACTTGGTTTTGGGCAGTATGTTCCAGTTAATATGATGTCCGTGTGTATTTTTGGACTCATGAAGATCAGTACAGTGCATTTCTTTAAACTATTTCATTCATGTAGGTTTTTTTGTTGCTATGGATTTTGATAGGGACATTATTTCTCTGGTTGAGATACACTGCATTAAAACAATTTTATTGCTTACTCATGAGTGTAGCACAAACTGTTTTCTATGTTCATTTGTTGTGGGCAGATCAATAATTTATTTGTATTTGTACCAGGACTTGATAGTCCAGTTTTTGTAGAAGATTTACAGTTAACTGTTATTCCCCTAAGGTAGTGGAATAATGACTGGGAACATCATCTGTGCCATGTAGATAAGGCAATACAAATACTTGTAGATTATTTTCAATACTTGGGGTTGTCCTGTGTCCACATTTTTCTTGTGTATGTCAGTGTTTTCTGTCTTCCGGAATAAAGACAGTCAGTTTTGGCATTTTGTCTGAAAATTGTGAAGCCTTGCTACAGCTCATTTCTGTGTAGGTAATTTCTTGCCCAGAGTACAGGTTTTTTGGAACTCAGATTTTCCTGTTAAAGGAAATGATGAAATGGAAGAAGTGAAGGCATACTGTGTACTGTTGCATGCTGATAGCCACATTAAAGATTCTTCTTGCCAGAATTACACAGTATCATATGATATGATGCTCCTTATAAGCAGATAAAACGCTAGGTTGAAACAGCAGCTCTTCCAGTCCTTTCCATTCAGGGAAAGATTCTGACAGAAGCAGCTTTGATTCCACCATGTATAAACTTGTCTGATCCTTTCTTTACCACATCAGTCCTAAAGAGCCCCATACCCCAGTTGTCCCAGGCTTAGTGTGCAGCAGCTTAACCACATACCTGCTAGATTTGGTTTCCATAAAAGTAATGGGTCTCAAAGAGCAGTTCTTATTCCTTGCAAATATTTTTTCATAATTTCTCCTTTCTCTAGGAAATAGTTTTCTCTTGTTAGACCTCCACTTCACCTGGGAATCTGAGCCAAATTGGTGCTTTATATCCCTTATAATAAATTCACTTACTTGTGGGAGCTGCAAAAGTAACAATCTTCTGTTCAAGCATGGAGTGCTAAAGGCCACAGAACATGGTGATTTGCTATTGGGAGCTACTGTTGAAAAGTGTTGAAAAGATAAAAAACTAGCTTTTGTATTGTTGACCAAATATTCACTTGTTTCAGCAATCAAATTGTTCTAAGAACAGCAGTGAAAATGCTCTTTGGAATGAAAGTGTCCAGGAGAGAGGAAGTACATTAGCTTTGAATTTGTGTTTTGGAGTATATTTAAACACTGTCTGCACAGGAAACATTTAGGTACAATGACACAGAAGCCAAATTATATTTTGAAAACAATGATGGCTTACCAGTGATACAGCGAGTTTAAAACAAAACTCCTTGTTTGGTAAAATACAAAGCCTGAAGTGTGCTTCCAGGCTTCAGCTTGAGTGCTTACTGAAGGTGAAATGGTGATATGTCTTGGCTGCCTCCCTCCTAATAAATTAAAGGTGCTTGGAACATTCCCAAGCCCTGTCCAACTGGCTCAGGACTGCCTTGTCCATTCTCTTCAGCCCTTAGCTAGCAGAGCAGGGGAGCTGCTGAATTGTCCAGTGTGACTGGGTCCCCATGGTGTGCGATTCACAAACCTGGGAATTGTGTGGGAGAACAATAATTGGCACAGCCTGGTGCTGGTGAATGTCCTAGCTGCTTTCTAGCACACATGATCATGTTCCAGGGCCTGGGAATATTTCCAGACAAGGCTTGACTTATGAGTACAGATGTTAGTACTTGATTCTCCTGAAACCTTTATGGAATAGTGCATGGAAAGGACTCTTTTGCATCACACAAGATTTTGGACGCTTCAGAAAGGTAGATTTAGGAGTGAGTGATTCCTGTTTATTTTGAGGCAGTAATTCTGCACTATTAAAAATCTGTACCTCCTGTCTTACTTTTGGATGGTTTTACTGATGGTTAAAACATTTTTCATAATTCAGTCACCTTTCCAGCACCACATTTCAGGGATGAGTAGACATGCCTGCCCTCTGTCAGGCAATGGCTTGTGTATGAATGAACATACTGTGGCCTTTCATGGAGGTACTGTGTATTGAAGGATGGTTTTTAGGGTTGTGAGGAATTTGGTTTTGATCTGGTGTGCGTGTGTATGAATTTTAAGAGTCTTGATTTATTGCCTGGGTTATGTGGTGAGGGGACAAGGTCTTGCACCTTGTAGGCAATGGATCTTTTATGTCAGCAGGAAGTAAAGAAACCTCTTTATTTCTTTAGATGTTTCTTCCAGCAAACAGTAAAAGCTTTCTTGGGCTGACTTCATTGATCATATGGAATGATTTCCTGCAGGGTCTTTCTTCTGTGTTTGCTTGTGCATTACTGGAGTTTAAGTATAGTCCTGGTGTAGATGAAACAGTAAAACACTAATACTAATCCCAGCTCTTAGCAGATATGCATCCCAGAGGATAGCATGTCATGTAAACTGATGACTTTGGGGCAGTTTTGCTGCTCTGACTGATCACTTTTCTGTGGCTATTGGCCTGTCCTGCCTCCACGGTGTTTTGAGCTTCATTCCAAGCTGTGGCTCTGTCACACAGTCTGCTTCAGGATACTGTTTGTCTTTCTGTACATTGTGGAATACGCTGTCAGCTTTGAATACTAATAGGGAGAAGAGGTGAGCAATATAAAATACTGTCCCCGTTCATCTTGTTTTGTCAAGGACTATGAAATTTTACTTTTGTATGTGCTGTATTAAAAGCCTTGTGAACCAAATGCATGACATGTCATGCTTACACCAGTGATGCAACCCACAATTTTGGGAACGTGTAATCTGTGTGACAGCTCCACAGTTTTGGAGCACTGCTTTATATGAAGGATCCATTGCTCAAAGGTAGTGAGCTGTCAGAGCTCACTGTGTCAATTAATATGCAGTAGGCTTTGTGTCTGCTGATTGTTCTTCTAATTGCATGTAAAGATGATCTGTGGTAGCAGCAGTAGTGGTGCATATTTAAGGACACAGTACAGTGCAGGTCTCCATGTGCCTTCAGGGCAACTACTTCACTCCTGCAAAGCTTCTGGCAGCCCAGGGTTCTGACTGCACCTTAGGAATGTGGACAAGAGAGGCTGCAGGCCCTGCTGATGCAGCCATGGGAAGGATCCCTCTTTGCCCACTGGTTCGGGAGAGCTGTGGTGCTGCTTGAGTCCAACCTGGATGCAACTTGTTCAGGATGGTTGGTTTTTCTGAAGAGCTGGATCTGTGCCAGGGAATGGGCCTTCGTCTCTGGTTCTCTGCTGCTCTCTACTAGGCAGACTCATCTAATACAAGATTTTTCTTGTACCTATAACCAGTAATATATCAAAAGGCCTTATTGTATTTAATGTGTTTATTTGTGGTAAAAGCAGGCTGTTGCCGCCCACAGTTACACTCTCCTTCTTTGTAGTGCTCATATAACTACAGTGAAGAGAAGTGATCTGACTGAAAAGTAACTCAAAACATGTATTTTCAGCCATGTTTCTTCTCTGGTTAGATAGCCAGTTTATTGATTTGGGTTGCTTCTCACTGGCATGCACATTTCAGCCTCACTGGGATGGCATTAGAAATGAGGTGTGTGGTAGAGGAAAGAAGGAAGCAAGACCCATTCATTGCTTTCAGCAGTTTTTATTAGGTTTTATTAGGTTTTATTAAAAGTCACTGTGGAATTGAGGTGGTTGTCAGCCCTGAAAATGGTTTCAAGTCCAATGAAGTGCTGTCTGCTCTTTTGTTTTGTGACACCTAATGAGTTTTCTCTGTGTAATGAGAAGAAATAAAATCACCATTCTCACACTTCTTTTCTTAAGCACTCAATCCAAACTTGAGTGTGTCAGCTAAACTTGGTAATTTAAATTGCAGTCACAACACTTATATTTAAAATCAGAAGTTTGGTGACCTTGGATTGATTCTTCCTGTTGCAACTTTTCAGAGGCTGCTAATTTTAAAGGTAATACAGGAGCCAAGCAACTTCAGGCTGCATAATTAGGAAGCAGAGATTCAAGTTGCTTGTGAAACAAATATTCTTCATTTTCTGAGGTGTGAGGTTTAGTTGTATGTTACTTATATAAAATAAAGTGTCTGTTTTCAGTGGTCACTGAGCAAGTATGTTATAGAACTGAGCTTCATGTATCCTTCTGAAAGTCTGTGCCTGTTTACAATCCTGTGCTATTTTCTTGCTTTGTGTAAATTTTCCTCTGCTTTAATTTGTGTCTATGACTGGATGTTCCTTATCTTTCCCATTGTGATCTGCTCCTTGAACCAGTGTGGTAATGGCTTGTCTTTCCTTTTCTCCTGCTTGATTTAGCAATTAAAGTTATGTGGCAGTTGAATCTTAAGGTACTGCACTGTAAAACGTTCTGTTTTGTATACTGTGTGAAAGAATATTTAGCTGTTTAATCAAGGAGAGTACAGAAAGCAGCTAAATATCAGTTATAATATGTTTTTCTTCAGAGTTTGAATTTTTGTTTTTCAGAATAGCAGCAAATTAGTGTGTGCATGGAAAATGAGATTAATTCTTAAGTGGTGACACTTGAACTTTAGATTGTGATGTTCAGTTTTGGATACACATGGCCTTTGTTTGAAGTCTTAGGGCAGTTTATGTTTAGAAACAAACAAAAACAAAAAAAAAAAAAATAAAAACCCAGTCCAGAAACTACCTTTTAAAACTGAATTTTGTGAAGAACTAGGCTGAGGAAGTTTTGCCTGTTTTAAGGAACATTGCAACTGTATCAATTACTTAAAACCTGAGAACTTGTTCACCTTTAAAAACATTATCATTTACCTTGAATCACTTGTTCCATTCTGATAGCCTCCTTCATATAGAAAATATAGCATGAGATGTCAGTTTAAATGCCAGTCTAACAGTGCTCTATCTTCTATGTGAAAGGAAGTATTCTGTACATTTTTCCATGTTTGACATCATGGTGTTTTGAATAACCATGTTCCATATTCATATCAATTTTTTGTTTTTGTTTTCAATTTATGCACAGCACTTGCTCTGAAATTTGGGGACTGAGTACACCAAACACGATAGATCAGTGGGATACAGCAGGCCTTTACAGCTTCTCTGAACAAACCAGGTGAATATTCTGCCCTCTCTCGCATCATAAAAATCTTGTGGGAGGGATTGGCTTTGGAGGGTCTGTAATGGGATGCTTTAGCTGTAAAATAGACTAAAATGATTCCTAGGCCTCTCATGGTACAGCATTTTGAAGTATTTCCTTGCCAGTGTAGAAATCAGTGTGTTCACAGCTGATGTTTTGACCAATGAAACTCTTAATTCTACTATTACTCCTTTTTCATGCCAGTGCTATTGAAAGAATGGGAAGACTTGTTAAATGCAAGCTCTAATGTGATTTGGTATTTATATTAACAAAATTGGAAAACTTAATTCTTTAGACCTAATCTTACAAAGTGTTTAAACTGCTTTGTATGCCACAAGCTTTTAGTTAAATCTTGCTAATTGGCTCAGATACGAGCTACTAAAGAATTGTTTGTAAATTCTTCAGTACTTAATGGTGGGCAAATTCTAAACAGGGTCTTTATTTTTTCATGTCACATTACTTGATTTGTGTATTGAGGTTTGTCTCCCATCCCATGACAATCATAAACATCTGCATTTGTGTAAGCATATGCAGTCTGTCTTAAAACTAGCAAAACATTTTCAGCTGGTAGCAAGGCAGATGAAGTGTAGAAGATAAACTTACAAGATGTGCATTCATGTGTTTTGCATTGCAGTTATACTGCCATGTGGATCACTTGGGCAGCTGACTGCTTATAGGCTTATTTGCAGTCCTGTGGGAGTTCTTATGCTTAAAACCATAAAGCATCCATGCCACAGCAAAGCCTTGAGGTGCCTTTAGTTGTGGAAGGGGCCATTAAGTGTGTGATTTTATTTTTAACAACTGTCTTCTGCATTTAAAAAATATATATATATGAAGCAATCATTCTAAATACTTGGTTGTGTGTAAGTGGCTTTTAATGAACTCTAAATTCACTGGCAATAATTTGAGCAGCTCAAACATGAGTTGACATTGCTTGATGCGATCGTTTTCATTGCATTTGAAGCCTTTTAATTAGAGTATAGATGTCACTAGCAGAGTCAACGCACTGAATTCTGAGAATGAGCCACCCATGTGTGTGCTCTGTTGCTGGAGTGGTCGAGGCAGCACGCAGTCTGTAAATGCTTCTCCGCATCTTTCCCCTGCAGATCTCTCGATGGCCGTCTGCAGGTGTCTCACCGCAAGGGATTGCCACATGTCATTTACTGCCGCCTGTGGCGCTGGCCAGACCTTCACAGCCACCATGAACTTAAGGCAATTGAAAACTGTGAATATGCTTTTAATCTTAAAAAGGATGAAGTATGTGTAAACCCTTACCACTACCAGAGAGTGGAGACGCCAGGTAGGAGCGCTGCTTCTGACTTTCTGTGTCAGCATCTGTTTGTGTTTATTCAGCGTAATGTTTTAAATGGAAAACAAGAGAAAGGTGATGTCCTCTCTTGATAGAAGTACAAGATTCTTTTTGAGATCATATCCTTGAAAGTTTTTAATAGTAAAATTACTGAAAAATCTTTACATATGTGTTTATAAACACTTCCAGGACTGCTAGCAGTTTCCAGCTGGCCAGATGCAGTTCAGACTGGATAGGACAAAAAAGTTGATTTACCTTTGCTAATGTGGAATAGTCTCATTTAAGCATCTCAGGAATCCTATCTCTTCCAGTAACTAGCTGTGCAAATGTACTAGCAGTGCTGGGTTTCAGAAGATTTCAAAACATCTGAAGAAACTCTTAGATAAATTAGATTTTTTTTCATTTTAGCTCACAAAATTGTGTATTTTGATTACCAGTGATTTTTGAATTTTGCCTTTCCAGTCTTGCCTCCCGTGCTCGTGCCGCGGCACACTGAGATCCTAACGGAGCTGCCGCCTCTGGATGACTATACCCATTCCATTCCTGAGAACACTAACTTTCCAGCTGGGATTGAACCACAGAGCAATTACATACCAGGTATTTTCTTAACTCCCGCTCTAGACAGCATGTTCTGACATTGTGCCACTGGAACAAAGATGGTCATTGCATCCTTGTAAATGATCAAATTAATTGAAATATGCACCACTAAATTAGATTTCTTTGATTTAGTGTATTAATTCCGGTGGAAATACCTAAACACTGTTATTTGCAGAGCATGATCCTGCGTGAAACCTTACTGCTGTCATTGCACAATAGCTGACTTGGTTTCAGTAGCTTGTTTGAGATTCAGAATGCTAATAAGTCCAAAGCAGATCTTCACCCTCTGCTTTAGGCCTCTTTCACAAACATGCAGGGGTTGCCAAATGCTGTGCATTTGAGATTGAGTAATAAACTGAAGCTCAATCTCATCCTATGTAACATGTGGAGAAAACTTTTAAGTGGCAAAGCAGTGACTTAAAAAGTGTCTTGATCTGTAGTTCACATCACAGCAGTAGTCTGCTTTAGCCTTTTGTTACTATTGTGTGCATAGTGTTTTGTTTTTCTAGTATGAAAGAGTAACCTAACAATATTAAACTGGTAAAGAATTTCTCCTCCCTCTCTTTTCCCCTTTTTCAACCCCAAAACAAACAACAATGCTAATCTGCTGCACCTGAAACCCTGTTACCCTCATTGAAACATAAAATCAGTGACCTTTTTTTCCTGCCCCAACTTCCTGTTTCCTATCTCTTCAGGAAGTCACATGGAGTGAAAAACCAAGTAAAGCTGAAGCTTGCTTGTAAATGTTTAATGCATTCATGTTACAAATAAGCTGAAAATTCACATCTGGAGTCTCTGAAAGTATTAGATGACTGCCCCAAAACTCAAATATTTGCAATGTACACGTTGTACATACAGGTCTTAAGCAGAATGTTGCTTGTGTTTTCTTTAAATACATCCAAGAATTGAAATGGCATTAAACAATCAATTAATTTGACCTTTCTGTTTAATACAGGCCACATCTGTTTCCACCTTTACAGAACAATTTTAGGCACTAGAAGTTGGTGTTGCTTTCTTAACTTGAGTGTACTTTTTAAACTCAAACTGAGGGCTTTTGGTAAGATTTGCAAACAGCTTACTGGAAAGCCACTTGCTGCAAATCCAGTGCTATGGAAATAAGCTAAAGTGGTTATTTGCAGGAAGTTTGCTCAAGGTGATTGTAGGAATTCACATGATCTTCAAATCATGTTTATGCAGGTAACCACACCTCCTTCTCTTTGTCACTGACACCCTCCTCCTGTGCTCATATTGTGATATCTTACTTTATTTGACCTTGCTGACTTAATCTGGAATGCTTGGCTGGGTTCTGATAAGCCCTGTGTGCCTTGACAGCCTTCTTCAGAGCACCGTTTTCTTCAGTGGTAGGGCAGGCTCTCATCTGGTAACTTTGTACCCCAGACCTGTCTCAGCACTTGATCTGCAAGAGAGCTTGGTGGTCACGGAGGTGCAGGGTGGCCTTTGCGAGCTGCATGTTCCAGTTCAGGTTCTGGGTGGGCTGAGCTGCATCATCCACACTTCTGGCAGCGCTCAAGCTCTGCTACAAATTTTTGGTGCCCCACCTGAGTGTTCATTTCCAGCTGTGTGGTGCTCAACCTCTGACCCTAAACTGCTAATAGTACTAGGTAGAGTAAATCGTCTCTGTTTGGGCAGAGACTAGACATGGAAAATCATCTGTGCCAAAGAGCCTAGATTAGCAACTGGAAACAGGAGTAATGGGTTGGATTGGAAATGTGTATTGACCTTTTGCCACAGCTGTGGGCTTAGCTATAGCTAATGATTTGGAGAAGGGTGAAGTCCCTTTTATCACAGTGAATACTGTAAAAATCTTTAAAATGAATATGATTTTTGTTAGCATATTTCTTACTAGTGAAGATTTTCTTTAATTGTCCTTTTAAATTTTCACTTGAATTCTGTCATGTCTATATTTAGCACACAGAATGAATCAAAGATAAAATTCTCTCAGTTCATTTTAATTTAATCAACTGACTTAATCTAGTTTCCTCTCACTGGTTTCCTTCTGATCTCGCAACATGCAATACATCTCAGACATGGCGCTTGTTATAACTTTATTTTATTTCTTAAACAAAAAAGCTTTATCTTTAAATTTCTACTGTTTGGTAATAATGTAATTAAAGTTGTTTAACCTCTGGAAGTTTCAGAGACAATTCTAAGGTGATTGTAGAGATAGTTAGCTTCAAACACTTTCACCAGAGAAAGACAGGTTTTGCCTACAGTATGTAGGAAAAGACATTTGCCCAGTTCAAAGAAATTTATTTCCTGAAAGGCAGTTGGTTAACTCTTTATCTGGATTACAAAGAACATTATGAGTGGAGAAAAGAAACATGCATACTCTCCTGGGTTTTGAAGATATTTCTGAGGAATTGGGCACAGTTTCTGGTATCAGAATGCTTCAAAGTTGGTAGTGAATTTCCTTTGGTCTGTGAAATTCTATCTTTAAAGAAAGCTAGTTAAAAGAGTAGATGATAGTTTTAATAGAGCTTAGAAGTATTAGTAGTAATAATAACAGAACTTGTGCAGTGTTCAAAGTTAATATAGTTACAAATGAGTCAAATCAGCTGTTGTGTATGGAAGAAATACATATTTGGGGACTGAACTGAAAAACAACCTTTAAATCTAACAACTTCAGTAAGGTGTGGGAGGGTATCTGATCTGATGGTTATCCTACATAAAGACAGCTCACATTATTTTTTTGTGGAAATCACCAGATGGTTTTTTTCATTTGTACTTCTACTAAATATGAAAGCTGTTGATCACAATTGCAAAATTGTTACTCGTTGTAGTGACAGCATCTTGTCTTAAACGGAACAAACAAGGATTCTGGTATTTATATAATGTATTTCAGCAACTGACTGGCATACAAAAGAAGATACATTTTACATACCAATAAGGCAGGTAACATGTTTGAAGTCCTACTGTAAGGAAAAAGGGCCAGCAAAATGACATTCAGATTCAGTGTTCAGGTAGGTGTAACAGAGCTCGTGAAGATGTCATGACAAAATGCACAAGACTTAGATCTTACAGAAGTTTGCCAAGTCATTTTACAAATTGGTTGATTTTTCTTTTTTTTTTTTATAAGAAACACCTCCTCCAGGATATATCAGTGAAGATGGAGAAACAAGTGACCAGCAGCTGAACCAAAGCATGGATACAGGTAACATTTATTTTTCATCACTTTCAAGACTTTATATTGCTAGCTGTGATCCCTCTGCATAGGAGCATGAATTCAACCCAAAAGATTATTGCAGTTTTCCTCTGTAAAACCTGGTGTTTTATGCCTAAAATACCACTTTCAGTCTTTAATGAACAAAACCGTTTTTTTCCCAGGGAAATGCTTTTAAAACATTCTGTGACATATTAAGTATATTACATTTGTTCTGTAACGGAAGCATCCAGGTCTAATTAAGACTTCTCCAGAAACCCTTAAAATAGATTTGAATAGCTAATTGGTTTCTACCATTCCCCGGAAAATAGGTTCACTGAAGCACAACGTCTGTTGGCCTAAACAAGGTATAGACAGTCTGTGTTCTGAGAACCTGCCTCTAACTCTGACAAACTTACCACTTCTGCCATGTTTCAAATTAATTCTTTTGTGGAATATTCTGTGGCAAATTGTGCCTTTGTATGTAAGGGTTTCTAGATAATGTGGTTGACCTTAGACTTGGACAAAGCACAGTTAATGTGCTGGGTAAGAACCTCCTGCTGTGTGTTGGCAGACTTGAGTGTGCTTGGTTAGCTAATGTTAGCAACCATTTTCAGTAAGCTGGAATCTGCTGCACCAGTTTCTGTAAGAACTGCAATATTTTCCCATTATGTGACAATAAATACCTTAATTAAAACAGCCTGACATCAGCAGTCACTGTAGGAATGTTTCTGTGAAAGCCTTTCTGTATTTTGCCACCTTGTGTGCAAATTGTGTTGAAGAGTTCATGTTTTTATGAGTGTTTAAATTCCTCCTTCTGGGAAAGAATTATTTCCTCAAATGAGGAAATCTAGTTTGCTCTTTTCTGGCAATCATAGAATCATAAACTATAGAATGGTTTGGGATAAAAGGGACCTTAGAGACCGTCTCTTTCCACCAGGGACACCTTCCACTACCCCATGTTGCTCCCAGCCCTGTCCAGCCTGGCCTTGGACACTTCCAGGTACGGAGCAGTCACCGCTTCTCTGGGAAACCAGTGCCAGGGCCTCACCATCCTCAGCATAAAGATTTTTTTTCCCAATATCTAATCTAAATCTCTCCTCTTTCAGTTTGAAGCCTTTCCCTCTTGTCCTGTCACTACCAGCTCTTGTAAACAGTCCCTTTCCAACTTTCCTGAAGGCTCCCTTCAGATACTGGAAGGTCTTTTCCAAGATAAAACTTTTCCTGTGAGAACAGAGAGGCAATGTCTTGCTTGTCTGATCAACTCTTTCTTACCTGTTTTTTTACTGAATTTGGGAAGTCACTATCTTCTTACTGGAGAAGTGCATAAATAAGGTTGAGAGTGTGCACGAACCGGCAGAGTTCTGCCAAATAGAGTGCTAAGTTAACTGAGTCTTTACAAGGAGGGGTGGGTACCCAGAAGTCTGGAAGATTGATTGAAATCCTAATTCAGAGTAAGTGTATGATATTCCAGAAAACTGAGATTCCTTGCTCTGAAAAACTTCAGTGAAAACCTGATGTAGATAATGGTTATGCCTACTGATCTGAAATAAGAAAAACCATTTGCTCTGAAACCTGTCTGTCTTGCTTCAACAGGATCTCCAGCAGAGCTGTCTCCTAGTACTCTCTCTCCAGTTAATCATAGCCTGGGTAAGCTGGAAATACTTACAATTATTTCTCCATGTGTAGTGACTCTTCATTATATATGTAATTACTTTAAAAGTAAAAATGTGCTATAAGAAATTAAGAGCTATATTAAGAGGTCACTGTTGTGTTGGCTTCGTGATGTTAAGTGTAATGGGGCTGGGTTAATCACTTTTTAACAATTACTCTAGTTCTGTACCTGTTGAGCTTGTAACAAAGAGAAAGAGTGATATCTCTGTGTGTGCAGGAATAGCATTTATAAAATGAATAGTTTAAAAGGATGTTTGCCTCTCTGTAATGCTGCCCAGACTTGCTGTCTCCCTTGTGTGTGTGTTCTGCTGCTCTTCTCATGTGCTGTTTCACCTGTAACCACAGCACAGTTGTTGCTCCCAGATTAGTAGCCCACCTGCTTTGATCCAGTGCTGTTGTTGTGTGTCTGTATAAGTGCCACAGGAAGATCAGATTGCCATGGGTTTGTTTAAGGAATGGTGACAGGATGTGACAGGAAAATGCAGAACGCTGAGTAAGTAATTAGGGTAGGTAAAAAGGGGAAGCAGTGAAGAAAAAAACTGAAGATACACAGGGAAGATTCTCTAGTAGGGGACAATAAAGTAGCTTAGAACTACCTTTATCTAAAGAGACATTGTAATACAAAAGAACATGATTTTCATGTTTTTTTTTTTTTTCATTTTTGTTCAGTGTTTGATAGTTTAATCTTTTCTTTAATGCTGCCAAAATATTTGCAAGCTACAGAAAAGGCAACAGGAATGTCTCAATGTCTGGCGCTCAGAGCACCATTAGCTTAATCATTTTGCTGAGCAAAATGCAAGTACTGAACTAAATGAGCTGTGGTCAGATTAGATCATCCCTTCTTCCCCTCCTCCTTCCCTTGTGTGGAAGATTGAATTCCATTCTATTTACTGAAGTAGGTAAAAAGGACAGCAAGCAAAATATAGTTTGAGTAGTTTGAGGAGGCTACTGCTGTCATTTCTGGGAGAGATAAATAGCAGGGTAGATCAATCTACTTTCAGCCTCAAAAATCTGTGTTAAGTTTGGTTTTTAAAATTTTTTTTTAGACTTGCAACCAGTTACTTACTCGGAGCCTGCGTTTTGGTGTTCAATAGCATATTATGAGTTGAATCAAAGAGTGGGAGAAACCTTCCATGCGTCTCAGCCTTCCCTGACTGTAGATGGCTTTACAGATCCATCAAATTCAGAGCGATTTTGTCTAGGTCTGCTTTCCAATGTAAACAGAAATGCTACAGTGGAAATGACAAGGCGACATATAGGTAAAGATCTCTGATCTGTTAACTATTTAATTTCGTTTTGTCGGTTAAATTACCTGGAATGACCCAGGTAGGATGTGTGTTGGGTTCCTTTCACCCTTGTGCAGCCAGCCATCAGCCGTATCTCTCAGGGCTTGTCAAGGATAGTTTGGTCTCTCTGGCTGAGAACCAGAGAAAGTGGACACAGAGTCACTGCTTCTGAAATTAGGGAGAAACACAGCAGCTTCTGCTGCTGAAGCCAGTTTGAACTGGGAAGAGAGGCAGTGATGGCTGGAGCTGAAAGGAGCTGCTTTTCCTCACTCAGTAGCCCCATAGCTGGTGGCAGCTGCAGTCACACAGCTGTCACGCTCAGGGCAGCACAGGAGGAAGCCACTCCACTGTGTGGCACTCCTGTGGCTCACGTTGCTGTTCTTGCCTTCTGGAAAATGATGGTGCACCAAAGCATCCCAGGGGGCAGATTTGCAATCCTCAGTGAGCCACTCTGCCCTGGGCAGCATTTATATTCAGAATTGCTTGTAATTGAAATCTAAGCTTTAATTACCAAATATTCCCATGTTGCTTAGTTTATTCTAGTTTATAAAATGCAGAACGGACACTGATAGAATGAAATTCTGAATTCTTTTCTGAAATGGGAAAAGCTGCTACTGCGGACCCATTGTTTTGACGTGATTAAGGTTTTCTCTGTAATGGTTAATCAAAAATGTTGTTTTCCACAATGCAGTGTCTTGACTTTGGGTTCTTCAGTAAACTACCTTATTTTTTTTTTGGTCTGGATACTTTCATTAGCAACATTTACAAGATTTTTTTGTTGTTGTTTCTATTTACAGTAAAATTTCAACCTCTTCTGTAGAACCGACTCCTTTTATGCCAAGTCCAAATGCCAAATCCAAATGCTTGTCTAATAAAATTTTAGATGTGCAGAAACCCAGGCTGTGCCTGTGCTGACTGGTCAAAATGATCAATGATGAGGAAAAGCAAAAAAATCTCATGTGCTCTTACTCTTTAATAGAGGGAGCTTACATTTTGTTTGAAAAATGGTTTTAACTAAAAAGGCGAATGGAAACTGTGGCCCCTAAAGTATCTGTTAATTATAAATAGTTCTCTCTGGGAGATCAATTGCACATTATTTACTTTCTGCTAGAAATAAACCATGCAGATTTGTTTTCCACTCAGAGAGACAGAACAAAGTAACAGTTTAAAGGTGGAAAATGGTTTTTTTTTTTTTTTTTTTTTTTGTAATAGGGCTAAATGAAGTCATGTTGTTTTTGTTAAAGCAGCACAGGGGTATGCAGTGGGTTGTGAAATAGTGTGGGTGTATGTAAGCAGAGAGTGTTGCAGTGGTGATCTTGTGTTTTCTCTTTTGACCATAGTGGCCTGTGCTGCTTCACATACAATGCTTTAATATTAGCACAAGTTTTAATTCTGTTTTTATGAACACTGCTTCTGAGCTTGGATTTGGTTACAAGCCATTATATGGCTGGAAAAGGCTCTTTCACTTTCGACCAAAAATTATTCTGCTTTTCCTTCGTATATTGCGCATTCATGGAAGAAAAATGCAATTTAATTGTGTTCTGCCCCTTCTACAGCTGTCAGCACAGCAGTGAGGTTGTGTAGATAATGGATTTCTGTTTGTGTTGTAAAGAAAAACCTTGGCCTTCTCTGAAAAATAAACCCCCTTGTTCCCTAATCTGCTTGTGTCATGCCATAACTAGAGTTCCTTTGGATTTTCCTACAGGCAGGGGAGTGCGTCTGTATTACATTGGCGGAGAAGTTTTTGCCGAGTGCCTGAGTGATAGCGCGATCTTCGTTCAGAGCCCCAACTGCAATCAAAGATACGGCTGGCATCCTGCAACTGTGTGCAAAATTCCTCCAGGTTAGTGGCCTAACAGAGGTCTCGTGGGAAAACACCCAGTGCACGTGCTCACTTAAAGACGTTTGCTTTCCTTTTTCGTAATTCCTTCATAGATTCAGGCTTCTGTGTAGCAAATGCAAGTGTATTCACTGACTCTACCTTTTTGACTCTTTATAGGATGCAATCTAAAAATCTTTAATAACCAAGAATTTGCTGCTCTTCTGGCTCAATCTGTGAATCAGGGCTTTGAAGCAGTTTATCAGCTTACTAGAATGTGTACCATAAGAATGAGCTTTGTTAAAGGATGGGGGGCTGAATACAGGTAAGAAAAAAACCTTCCTTGTTCTTAAATGTAGAGTTAATAGTTTTTGTTCTTTCACTAGTATGCCATTTCTGTCTGTCTTGGAAGCCATACATACACACTTCTTGCTGCTATTGTGGAAGTGCTGTCTGCAAATTGAACCCATATTTTCCTTTTTTCACCCCCTCAGCTATGGAACTGCTAAGTTGCAAAGTCCATAAACTGATTTTAGTGTTGCATTGAAGCCAACTGTTGAGCAAGGAATGTCGTTGAAGTTCCTTTCCCTTCCTCAGTCCTGCTGGCTTGCAAGTTGTGGTGAAATCCATGCCATCATCTCAGAGTTCCACAGTTTGTGCTGTGAGATTATTTGCTGTGTGTTAGACTTGCAACTGTCCTGTTCTGCATGTAGCATGAGTACCTTAGGCTGTGGTGCAGGATGGGGTTGGTGGTGCCCAACGGAGACTTGCAGTGCCTCTTGCAGAATGGAATAGCTGGAGAGCATCTAAGGGATGGCAAATATTTTGGAACTTGCGCTGGAAAAAGCTTTGCAGGAGTAAGATGACTGTGTTTATGTAGTAAAACTTCTAAAAACAGTTCTTTGAGTGGAAAGAAATAGCATTCTGTCTGCTTTTGAATGGATTCCAATTGTGTTCTCTATTAGCACAAATGAAAAGTGGTAGTTGAGGACAGTGCCTGTTTTTAATGCAGTATGGAAATTCAAGAACAAAAGGAATTGACTTCTAACTGAGCAAGTTCTAAAGATTTCATTATTTTGGAGAGCTAGACCTGTGGTTTTAAACAAATATCTTAAAGCTCTCTAGAAACTGTCCACTGAAAGAATGAAGTCTGACATGTCAATACCCTAATGCAATACATAATGATTTTTTAAAAGCCATATAATTTCTGAAATTGAATAATGGTGTGTAGGCTCCATTTGGGTTGATTCCTTTATCTGCTCTTGAAATACATACATGTAAATAGCAGTGTCAGTATGTGGGGGAGGTTTCTCAGCTAAATGAAGCCAATTTTGTAGTAGTCTAATGAGATGAAATGAGAAATTTGAGTAATGGAATAAATTGGTACCTCTTTGTTAGGAAGAGGTGCGCAAGAAAAAAATCTGGCTCAGGTTTAAAGAGCTATTGGATTTGGCTCTGAAGGAGTATGTATACACTTAAGCATAATTAAATACAACATTCAAATCTGAGCAGAAGAAAGGCTTAATCAGTCAGATTATATAGAGGCATTTTGAAGTGAGTGTAAGTGCTGGTTTAAAACTGTGAGGAGGCTTTTGTTAAAATTCTGAGTAGAGAGAATGTTGGTGGTTGGTCTATAAACTGTTTGTAGACCATAGGATTGAAAAAGCTGCAGTAGTAGTACTGCCAAAACAGCACAAAAACTGCTTACTGACTCATACTGAACTAATTTCTTTGCACCTCTCTTTAAGATGATGCTAATAAATTACTGATACACAAAGCTTGTAAATATGCTGCAGTTGGGATTAGAGCAAGAAGAGGTGGCTGCAATGACACAACCTTGAATTTAAGTTAATGTTGCCTGACTTGTTGAAATGGATCAGGAAACACTGTAAACCCCATCACTCTTGTTAAAACATCTGTGCTTCATTATTATGTGAAAAAACCATTTCTCTTAGAACAGGCTTAGGCAAAGGCAAAGCATTACTTGCATTTTAAGCATATGTGCATAAATGTGCAGGTATGGCAAGGTGACATGTTTTATAGGCTTGGTAGACACAATACCTAACAAAGCTTTTTGCTTTGTTACATATTGGCCCAAACTGGGCATGGTGGAAGTTCTGATCACCAGTCAAATGTTCATGTTAGCACAGGAACTATCCAGGTCCAGGATCATCTTCTAAAGAAAGATCAGCAGGGGTAATTAGTAATCTTTGAACTGGAAATCTTTGGGTTGAAGAAGCTGAGCTTTTAGCTTTAAGGTAGTTGCTCAATAGTTAAAATAGTGACAGTCACTATTTTACCAGTTTTTACCAGCGTGGTGCAAAGGGAGGATTGTTGAACAGAACCAGTTGTAAAATTTTGAGGAATTGTGTTGTGAAACACATTGCAGGAGAGTTGGCAGTGGTGGAACAATGAACTTCCTTCTTTGGGAGAGGATTCAAGAGTAAATGGAACTATATTTCCTGTGGTTTAGATTTGTTTTTCTGTTGTATCACTTTGTTATGGCATAGGCATTTGGGGCTAAGATAACTGTTTTGTAGAGTGCTGAAAGAGCACAGACCCCAGCTGCTGTCTTCTAGAAAATGTGAAACTTTTGAAATCAATCTTCAGTGTCTTAATCTTTCTGCCTTTTCAGTTCCTCTGTTTATATAAACAGATTTCCTTGAAGCAAAGGCCTGCAGTGCCAACAGTAAAAATGAAGGAGCTCAGTTTGTGTCTGACTAATCTGCTGCCTTTGAATCTTGGGATAGCTGGAATTACTACGAAAAACTGGCTTAGCAACCATAGTCTTGCCAGTCTGGTTAGGGAAAACTCCCATGCCTAGAGAGGGTACAGTGAAATAGGATTTCTCAGGTAGAGTTCGTTTTGTCCAATACTGATTTCTTTACTTTGGAGATGAGAAGGAAGATGTTTGAATAACAGATCAGGGAAACAAAGGTATATGGGAGAGAGAATAAATGTTATTATTCTGCAGGATGAAATATTCTTCATGTATTATGGACAAGCATGTAATTATTTTATGGTTGTCAGTCCTTCAGCTTTACTGAAATTTGCTATATGGTGTTTAAATAAGGGCTTCTATTGCGGAAAATTATAGGCAAGTTAGTGTAAAAGACAAGGGAAACCCAATTTCTGCTTCAGTTGTTTGTGTGAGGGTGTTGTAGTACAAAACACATGTAGAAGTGTAAGATTACAGGAAATCAGAGATAAAGTTTGGTGTTCCTTTGAGATACCATCAGTTAACTCAGTATAACCACACACTGTGTTTTGATGCAGTGTTTCTGACATCTACCAATTTCCTTGTAAATTTATCATGTAGTTAACTCCAAAAAGCCAGAGCTTATGATCACCATAGCACTGTGGTGTTGGCCACACTGACAGTGCAGAGCCAAGGGTTTCTATTCCATATTTCTCAGTAGTTGTCTACAAAATTCAAATCCAGTTATACATGCAGACCCTTGAAAGGTTGAGATACAGCTGCACACAGTTGTTTGTGGTGTGAGCACTGCATCACCTGGACAACCTTTGCTTCTCAATTTCTTTTTAGAAGTAAGGCTCTTGGTGTGGCACTTGAAGAAAATGCTTGTGTTATTATTCTCCAGGATGAAACATTCTTCATGTATTATGGACAAGCATGTAATTATTGATTTGTCTTACATATGTGAAGTGGAGTTCTGCGACTTTTTTTTTTTTTCTGGAAAAAGTTTAGTAACAGTTATGGTAATGGTTACAGATTTCAATCTCTGTGTACTAGATATGGATGGAAACATATTTGATCATATGATGCAGAATTTTGTGGCAGCTGAACCTGCTTTCTGGCTGTAGTGGGTAGACTCTGGCTAGATTCCAGGCAGCTACCACACTCCTGTCCACAGCCGGACTGGGGAGAGAAAGTAGAGCAAAATAGTCACGAGATAATGACCAGGAGAGACCCTCACCAAATACCATTTGGGAAAAACAGGCTTGAATCAGAGTTATTGAATTAATTATTGCTAACACAACCAGAGCAAGGTAATGAGAAGTAAAATAAGACCTAAAACACTTTCACCCCTTGCCAGCTCTACCTTCTCCCCCAGCTGCAAAGGGAGGTAGGAATGTGTGTCCTTGTCAGTTCTTCAGGTGTTCCTTCCACTGCTCAGGGACAGAAGTCAGAGTCCTCCCCCTGCTCCAGTGTGGGGTCTCTCCCACATGAGACAGTTTTACATGAACTTCTCCAGTTCATGGGCAACAATTCTCCATGAACTGCTGCAACGTGGATCACTCTTCCATGGGGTGCAGTCCTTCAAGGACAGGCTGCTCCAGCATGGTCTCCCCTCTCCACAGGCCTCCCACAGGCTCTCAGGCATTCCCTGCTCTGGTGTGGGCTCCTCCAGGGGCTGCAGCTGCATCTCTGCATCCCCACACCCTCCATGGGCTGCAGGGGAATCTCAGCTCTGGCACCTGGAGCAGCTCCTGCCCCTCCGTCTCCACTGCCCTTTGTGTCTGCAGAGTTGTTCCTCTCACTTGTTCTCACCCCTGCTCTTCTGTGCCCACAACTAAAACTGGGCAAAAACCTAATTTTTTTCTTAAATCTGTTATCCCAGAGGCATCACCATTCCTAAGTGGCCCAGCCTTGACCAGCAGCATGTCCATCTTCAGAGCTGCCAAAGGATATCTCTGCCAGACATGAAGGAAGCTTGTGGCAGCTTCTGACAGAAGTCTCCTCTGCTACCAAAACCTGGTGACACCAACCCCATGGAGTGACTTTTCCCTATTCTTTGTTTTCTAGGCGGCAGACGGTAACAAGCACTCCTTGCTGGATTGAGCTTCACCTGAACGGGCCTCTACAGTGGCTGGACAAAGTATTGACTCAGATGGGCTCCCCTTCAGTTCGCTGCTCCAGCATGTCCTAAAACTCTCCTCTGTCACCAGTGGGCTAAAAACCGAGTCCAGTCAACAGACTTAATATAACAGCTCGTCTGTCGTAGTATTTGTGTGTGGTCCCCATGAACTGTTTACTATCTAAAAAAGTTTTTTAAAAAGGAAAAAAAAAAAAAAAAGAAAAAGGAAAAAAAAAAAGAAAAGAAAAAAGAAAAAACAGCACTTGAGGTCTCATCAGTTAAAGCACCTTGTGGATTCTGTTTCCTATACTCTGATACTAGATGAAAATTTAGTGTATAGAAAAGCCTTCTTCAGAAAGAAGGGACAGTTCTAAAGACTCTTTAATGGTGTTTTTTATTGGGTATATAATTGAGTGTCCTAATGGTTATCAATAACATGAATAGCTAAGTATATATACAGATAATGTATCATGATCTCAAATATCACAGTATTGTGCTGTTCTACATTTTAGTTCCCATAAATAGTAATTTTGGTTTTTTGATTGGGGCAAGTATCTCATGAAATTCCAAGACCGTGCTCCCTTATTCTTTTATATTTTTTTAATATAAGCAGGTTTTCAAGTTGTCCTAAACATAAAAACACTTTCCTTGTAGAAAAGCTGAATTTTTTGCTGTGTTCTTAAAGAGAAAGTCCCTCCATTGGAAGGGAAAGAAATGTCTTGAGATTCATCTGTGAAGTCTTAAGATACTTTATTTACTTAATGGGGCCTAAAATGAATTCATATTATAAATTCTGAGTGTCCATCACACTAGCAGTCTACTTTTTGATACCCATTTGAGTTGATGCATCTGTTGCCAGCAGTATTGCCGGCAGTGGTGTAATTCGGGACTTTTTTGTACATTGGATCATTGAAATGAGTGATTTTTTTTCTCATGGACTGAGAATTTATCATGGCTTTGGATACTGGATTAAGTGCACAAGATTACCCCTTACCTCTGTATTTTTTTTTCATTGAATAAGTCTTACCCCCTATCATGTGTATTTTTTTTCATTTTTTCATATGTCACTAAGAATAATGGGGTTTAGTTTTCAAAGCCGTATACCTTGAAAAATTATTTCCCAGGGTAAGCTAGACTCTTTGTTTAGGTTTTAAATAGATGCAGCTTCTTAACATATTTCAGTAACAGAATTTAAATTTCTTATCTGAGTCGCTTTTATAGTTTACTTACACACCAGATCATACGCATTCATTGTGTCATAATGGGCCTTGTTATTAAAAGTAGTTGCTTCTGCAAAACCTCTAGAATAGTGGTTGCTGAGGTATGACCAGCAAAGGAGGACTTCCAGGTTCTTCATGACAGTGCATGTTATTGTGAACCCTTGGACACTACAGCTGCACCATATTAAAAATATTCTGAAATATATTCTACAAATAAGTCTGGGTTGGGGCTGGGTTGGGAAACTGTATAGAAGGGTTATTCTGACTTGAAAAATACACATCTTACTAACAATCTTGTGATCTAGCTGTCTGTCATTCTTTTGTTATTGTGGCAGTAGCAGGATTGCCTTTGTCTGTTTTTTTCCATTGTTTCATCAATTACACTAGTTCTGTACTTTGTAAGTACAGCTAGTGATAACTTAGCTTTGAGAACAAAAATGTGGCCAGTGTTACAGCTTTTAATCACTTGACTGAATTGATGATAGTGATGGATATTTTTATGCCATAATGACTAGGGCATAGAAGCAATACCAAAAATCAAGCCTTGAGAAAATGGGCCAGACACCTTTCAAAAATTGGCAAAGCAGTTACCAGTTTGTGCTAGTTTTACCAGTAGACTAATGTATTGGTAGAACTTGTGGACCTAAGAGATAAGCTTCATGCGTGTTGCATTTGCCTAATATGTGAATACACTAATAAAAGTTTTAATTCTCAAAATGGCCGTTTGTTTTTGTTTTAATTAATTAATTGCTGCCTATATTTTTTCATTGAAGATTAGGAGTTACCCTTATCCACCCAGTTAAATGGTACAAGTGTTCTGCATGTGGTGGGTGGAAAGGCAGAGTTTAGATCCTAATACCACTTTCCATGCAGCTGCTGTGGAGGTTCTGGATCTGTGTGTGTTTGGTGGTACAGACTCCTACTCCTGATGGAGTTTATTAAAGCAGTTGTTTTTTCCCTGCCACAATCAAATTGCATCCTGCTATCTCAGGTGTTTACTTTCACCTGTGAGACAGATAAGATCAACTTGTCTGGGTCAGAGTTAGGTTTTTGAGCAGGTTGCAGCTTGACTCAGTTGGGTGGCCTAATTCTGTGGTCTCCTTGCTGTGGATTTCTGAATGTGCCTTTCACCTGTGGCAGTGTTAGTTGCTTTGCCTTGAACACTGTAGTAACCTCGACTCTGCCTCTTCTTGGGGTGGGCACTTCCAAGGAGAGTGCCATTCCCTGCAGACACTGCCTGTGGTGCAGAGCCTTTCTGGTCTGTGTTGAAGCCCCTGTTTTTGACTTCTGCTGGTACCACTGAAATGTTCTCCTGCCATTGCTGTTCCAGCCACAGCTTAGAGGCACAAGGGAGCTTATCTGTGTTTGTAATGTTTACTCATCTGTGTTTCATTTAAGTGCCTTTGGCAGTTCTTGACTAACTTTAACCTACCCCTTAATCCAGTGCCTTTCTGACTTATCCCACTGCTGTTCTGCTCTCCTTCAAAATCATGCAGATGACTGCAGCATTTTAGTGCAGAATGCTTGTGGTACATAAGGAATGTGACTTTTTCCCTCTCTTCTTCTGCCAGTCAAAGTACTGATGTCCAAAATACAAATAAAAAGTGATTTTTTTTTTTTTTAAATGAGGCTATTTTGCAAAATAAAACCTAGCGAGCAGGGAGTACTCAAGTGGAGATGCTTTCAGTAAAGTGTGGTGATCCAGCTGCTTACATGTATCACAGAGCTGAAAAAACTGTACAAACTTTGTATTAACTTTAATTCCATGAGCTGGGGTTCTGACCTCTCTTGTCACTAGCCCTGTGTGAGCTTGATTTTCATAGTATTGCCAAAGCCAAGTAATCCAGCACCAGGTGGTTAATGTAAGCATCCAAACCTAAAAATTATTTTTGAGTTGCCTTTTGGCAGCTTGGAGCCACTGAGTTGACTTTTTAGAATCCTTCCTCCAAAGAAAAACTTGATTTCATTTATAAGTTGTCGCAGGGCTGAGGCTTTGATAACCATGTGGAATGCCTGGATTTTTACAGCTTTAAACTGTGAGAATTGGTAGTAGAGTGTCATCATCTCTGCATGTTTCCCCTTCTTTTTGCACTTGGCTCCTCTCTAGGTGGCAAGATTCCTGCAATAGGCATTCCCTACTCATATTTCAGCATTTTGTGTGGAGTCCTTGGATTTCAGGTGGTGTTACACAAATCTGGAGCACCATGAGACCTGTGGTGTTCTCTTGTTTTTATTCAGGACATTGTGTTTAACCAGATCTTAACCTCCTTGAGACCAATTGCAGGCGAGGAGAGTAAATAATTTAACTTCAGACACCATATAAAATTGACAGGGAGAGGTAAAATCTGAATTTGGCTGTCTGGTAGCAAAGGCTGTTGGCAGAGTAGAATGTTTTAAGTGCATGATGTAAATATAAATGTCTGCCTTAAGAGGTTCTCCAGTGCTATCAAAGTAGTGAGCTAAAGTATTTAAGAAAAAAAGGTTTAAACTAATTAACACACAGCTAGAAATCACAACTTATATACTTCATCAAGCTCTTTGTTTCCATGTGTCCAACATTTTTCATGTTGAAGTGGGAGGGTGTGAAATTTGGGGGTTTGATAATCATCTGCAGCTCTGAATAGCTGGCACAATGAACTGTGTTTTGTTTTAGCCCTGAAACTTGTCACACTTCATTGTGGTTACAGTTTTGGGTTTTTTAGCATTGCAAGCTGAAATTTTACTGCAGCTGGGTATTGAGTTAAAATATTGTGAAATACAGGATTCACTACACTCCGCCCACACAGTGTTTTACTTGAGTATGAAGCACTGTTCTTTTTACCAAAACAAGTTTGGCTAGCCTAATTTTGGGGATGCTGAAGCTTCAGTGCTAGCTCTGAAGCATTAGTGGGATATTGTGTTTGTTAAAAAAAACCCATAAAAATACTTTGTTAATAAAAAATTATAAAAATAGTTTTATAACTAAAAATAGTTATAAAACATAACAGCGGCATTAGCAACTGCTTTTGGAAGGAAGAGAGGAAGTTCCCCAAAGTGAAATCCTGTGATCCCCCTGTCACACCAGCAATAGAAACAGGTTCTGTCCCCACGTGTCTTGATGGGATTAATGTGCACTGCCCACTGGTGTCGACCAAAGCCTCATATTTTTGTGATTCTCATGTGCCAGGCCAATGAATCCACACAGTCCAGAAAACATGGTTTTCCTGTGCCACTACCTGGCAAGAGGCAGGGCCCCTCTAATCCTGGTTGTCCTTCTTTCCTTGGACATATGTCTTGGAGGTTCCTTCAAGGGGATCGGACACGTCATCATCATCATCTTACCTGGCAGTTCGGCTACGGGCAACTGGAGCTGCTTTCCTTGTGGTGGAACTTCCTCTCTGAGCCCTGTCTTCCTTCAATTCACGCACCTGTCGGGCCAGAGCAGCCGTGGATTTTCCATCCCATGGCCTCATGTTTTCTCCACAATCGCACAGGAAGAACCACAGCTCAGCTTGTGGGGTGTACCTTCTCTCGTCATCTGGGGAACGTCTGCCTTGGGTACCAGAACCTCTGATCTGTACTGCCGAGATTTGGAGAAGGTCTTCTTTAATCTCCTCTCTGAGCTTCTTATGATTCTCCTCTATTTTATCCTCCAATCTCTGCAGACGTGTCTCCACCGCTGCGATTCTGGCATGTGTTGGGCCATGTACAGCATCTGCATAAGCTCAGAGCTTCCTTGCCGTATCAAGCACGGTCTCATCCCTGTCATCCCACTTCATTATGGCTAAAGCAGAAGCGTATTCGTGTGGCCCAAGTCGTACCAGTTTTTCACCACATCACGGATGTGCATGGCACCAAGTCTGGATTCCTAGTTGTTATGTCATCTGATAAGATAATCTCTGCCACTGCCATTTCCCTCAAGCGCTGGATCTCTTGCTCCATGGTCTTCCACTGGGTTTGCTGCACATGGAGAGCACCTGCACACAGGTATCTTTGTGACACACTTCCTAAGATCTGTGCCCAGAGGCTGTGAGGGTTAGCCCCCCTCATCATGCCTTGGTCGATGACAGGATCATGTGACAGGGATCCCAAATGCCTCGCTTCAGTGCCGTCCAGAATTGTAGCCTGGCCTGCAGCATCCCAAAGACTTACTAACCAACTAATTATAGATTCATCAGGTTGAGTGTAATCCTTTCTTAGGCCACAAAGGTCCTTCAGCAAAAAGGACTCGGTGTTGGCTTGTGATCTTGTGCCAGTTGCTGGCCTTGAGGTTCCTTCCCCTCCATCTTCATCATCCACTGGGCGACTGGTTTTGGTTTTGTGCTTCATGGCTCTCGTGGTAGGAGCAACAGTCCTTGGTAGAGGTTCACAGTCTGGTTTAGCTGCAGGTTTAGGCTCACTGTCTGGTTTAGCTGCAGCCTGAGTGCCTGGGGTAGCTGCTGATTTATCTCCCTGCCCCTGCCTCTGCCTGCTGCCCGACAGTATCTAGCAGCGTGCAATAAGCATAGGCCAGGGCCCAGTCATCATGGCAGTTCTCTTCCAGATATTTCCCCACCTCACCTGGGTTCTGAATTTGTTCACAGGCTATTGGATCAGAAAATTCCTTCAGGGTTTGACCCATTCTCTCCCATTCTCCACGCCACTCAGAATTTTCTATGACTGGGTCCACGCCTGGGTCAGGTTCTCATCAGCCGCTCTGGACATGTCAGCTCTCACTCTACACAAGCTACAAACTATACAGAGAAAGCCTACCAGATGAAATAGCAGAAGGGCGGTATCCTTGGCATCCAGGGGAAACTGAACATTCTCAAAAAATGGTGTTAATGGATTTAAAGGAAAAGAAGGAAAGGAAAGGCTGGGAAGCCTCATCCCCTCTTCCTCCTCTAACTGGGTGCAGTTATGAATAAACCCCCAAAACATGCTACTGGAACTAGGAGACAGAGTACAAAGAAACCATAAACCATACATATTTCCAACAAACCCCAGTACCTTTGTTAAGTTCCTATAAATCATTATCAACACACCCAGCAAAATATCAAGCCGAATACGTGCCCCTTTATGTGCCAGGGACAATACTGGAGCTATCTATGGATAGAAAAATAAACTTAGGGACCAGAAAGGAATTAACACCTCAAACAGGCCCAGGGGCCAGAGAAACATCAAGGCCTCCACCAAGAGACACTACAAACTCAAGCAACATGGTGGGTACCAAGTGCTTAATTACAAGACAAAGCAAGTGAAAACAAAATGCAATCAGTTCAGGTTTTTTCCACTTTCTTGAGCTCTGTGTTCGCACCAAGATATTTGTCCTGGTTTGGGATAGATTTGGGAGGAAACTTCCCAAAGGGGTCTCCTCTAAAAAACTGAATTCCAGCAGCCCCTCCACCAACCAGTTTGGGAGAAAAATCTCCTTGGAGAAAAGCTGAAAAAAACCTGTTTATTTCACAAGCAAAGTACTCACAAACATTTAAAAAAAAAAAAATAGTGAAACCTCTTGTTGCTCTGAAGAGATGGCAAATTCGGAGTCCTTCTGTGGGTGTGGCTCAGTCCCTCCAGGGCTCAGCCTGGCATCCAGGCTCAGTGTGCAGCTTTTGGCAGGGGAAGCCTGGGTGATTGTCCTGCTGTCCCAGACCGGAGGAAAACTGAACATTTCCAGAGGGGAGAAAAATCTCCACAGTCCTGGGAAAACTCTTCTTGCCTTGGCTAATGAGGAAAACCAGCGAAAAAAGCAAAGAAAAACTCCTGGTCTGTCTCTCACTCTGCCCTGCTGCGAGCTCAGAGAGAACTGAACTCTTACCTCTGAGTTTTGAATACAAGCCTCAAGAAAATTCCACCACTCTCCCTGCCCCTCTCTCCCCCTCTCTGGGCCTGGCTTAAAGCTACAGGGCCATTTCTGAGCACACAGCAGATAAGGTGATAGGGGATACACTGCATCATAAAGTCACCCCAGGACACCTGCCAGGGACTTCATTTGCAACTGGTCTGAAGCTGTATCACTACTGAGAAAATACGAATGAAATGTGTTTTTCCTGACCACTTAAGCTTGGCGAGTGAATAACCGTCATAAACCATATTAAAGAAGGCCTTTTAAAACACTCTTCAGTCATGTTGGTTCTCTTTTCCATCTCTCTTGGGCAAAAAGTTCTCTGAGTAAAGCTGACATCTCTTCTCTTGGGAAAGCAGCGTGTGGAGCAAGGTTCTTGTCCTGCATTGTCACAGCTACAAGAACTAGAACCAAGGCCTCAAAGCTGAGAGCAGTCTTTGATGTTGTGCTAGCTGTTGTTTCCTTAACTGTAATCAGGATTAAATCTAGTTGGCTGGCAGAAGGAAAATGAATGGCAATGGATATGCAGAGATGTCAGACCTTGGTGCTCTTGATCCTTCTCTCCCCTGTAGAAGATCTGGTCAGAATGGATTCGATAAAGCCCAGTTGCTTGTCCTGTTTCTTTTGGAACAGGATCCAAAGTGTCTATGGGCATAGATATTCTGGCCCTGCTGTTTTCCTAGCAGGGGAAGATGAAACAAAGAAAGCTTCTGACACTCTTGATTTTTCTGTTAGCAGCAGCATTTTTGCTCTATTTGCTTTCCTAAAACTATAGTAAGGTATCATAAAGAATTTATGCCTCATGAATTAATTGAGCTTATGAGCAATGTGCACCTGAGGCTGCAAATTCAGTTTGATTTTAAAACTTACTCTGCCTTTAAAGTCTAGTTTGCTTGCCTTTTCATTTTGAAGTGAAATTCCAAGAACAGCTGTTGTGCAGTTAGTGTGGAGGATTATAAAACATAGGTAGCCAGCAGTTGCAGTTTATCTTTGGGTAAAGAGTTGGACACACTCCATGGGTTCATATTTAATTTTGGGGAGGAGTTGTTTAGAAGATGGTCACCTTTGATCAACGACACAAGGAGACCACAGCCTCAAACATGCACCCAATTTCTGAGGAAACTGGAGTAGAGGCAGAGCAAGGTGTAGAGCCAAGTCCTGGACCAGGGAATTGCAGACCCCCCCGCTACCTGCCACACACTCAGAACTCTTCAGAGATAATAAGCAGTTGGACAGATGCACTGGAATTGTCTAGATGCATGAATTTATTTGAAATTACACCAATGCATAACGAATTTAGAAACACTTCAGAAGACCTGTCTCTTCTGTTTGTGTTGCATGTCCTTGGTGGGTGGGTCTGCAGAATTCACAAAGTGAAGCTGAGAAAAATGTGTGTGTGTGAGAGAGAGAGAGAGAGCTGGTGAGATTCACGTGGGGGTTACTCAGCATGGATTCCCCAGGGCTTTCACACCTGTGTGTTGGTGTATTTCTTTTTACCCTGTGGGATCACTTGTGGAGTCTGTGGTTAAAAACAAAACGCCTCAGGCAGCAGAGGGGCAGGACTTCATCGCAGTGAAGCTCTGGGAACAATCACACTGATCTTGCTGAGAGGAGATTCCTTGCAGCTTCCTCGTGAGCTGCAGGAAGAATTACCCTGCTGGGTAATTGAAGGGGTAAATTGGGTAATTACCTGCTGGGTAATCTGTCCCTGTGAAGGACAGTGTGCTGTCACAGGGGGTGGTGATTCAGGTACAGGCCCAAGTGAAAATTCTTACGGGCCTCAGCCAAGGTGTTCACGAGTAGAATTAGCTGTGCCTGTGCTTCCTCGTGCTTGGTGCCAAAGTTGGAAAAGGCAGAGGCAGCCTGGGCTGCACTTATCCTGCAGGCATAAATGGATGAAGATCAGCAAGGTCCACTTGAGGGCTGGGTGAATAATCACCACCCAGGCTGCTGCCCAATAGTGGAAAAAGAGCCTTTGCCTTATGTTTTTGTAAGGGGTCTGATGAATAGCAAAGGGCATCAAGTTTGGTAGAGGAGGTCCTGGAAGGAAAAAAAAAAAATAATTACAGTGAGGAACAAATGAAAATATCTTTTGGATGAAGAGCTGCCAGGCACCTGAGGAGCTCAGCAGCCTGGCAGGCTGTGGGTTGGGATGCACTGTGGTCACTCTGGAAAGTGTCTGCCTCCAGACTGGACATTCCTAACAGGATCCTGCTTTGCACAGGAGATGCATCTCCACCACGGAAGTGAACGTTCATAACCCAGCATCTCTTTTGGTACTTAGGCCTGGAAAATGATAACATTAATTTAGAAACAGTAATCTCCTTCTAGACAAGTACACTTATCTTTTCTTCTATAGCTTCAGAAGTCTGAGAGTCCAATGGGAAGAAAAACCACAGCAATTAGCAACGGTGCTGTTAGTACTGATGGGAGGGAAATCGTCTTCATAATGTATGCAGACTTTGAGGTTTGTGCCGTGTATGAAATTAAAATGGGCAAAGAGCCAGGGCTGAGAAATACAAAAGTTTAGTAGAACAGGGAAAGTGGTGGAGCTGGAAAAAAAGAATGAGAGGGTGGCTCAGCTTCAGCAGTGATACGTGGTGACAAAGGCACCCTGAGCTGCTATCTGAACGCTCGTGATATCCATCTGCTTAAAGATCATAAAACTCATTTTCCTTTTGTTACAGCACCGAAGGAGTTGTTGGAGCACAGGAGCAGGTTTAATGGAAGTGGGGCTGAGGAGCACAAATCCAGATTTGCATCTCTTGTTGCCAGAGCTGAGGCTCAGCATTGTCTTTTCTGGAGAAAATTCAGTTCAAGACCGAAGA
Source organism: Onychostruthus taczanowskii (assembly GCF_017590055.1). Taxonomy (NCBI): domain Eukaryota; kingdom Metazoa; phylum Chordata; class Aves; order Passeriformes; family Passeridae; genus Onychostruthus; species Onychostruthus taczanowskii. Next base: position 2,606,097 of record NW_024505782.1, on the reverse strand, counting down.
ACCAACAGGACTTGCCCTGTCTCCTGGTGGTTACCTGACCATGAGAATAAGTAGTCTTATAAATAAATAGTAATAAGTAGCCCACAACCTCCATGGAAAGAGGTTTGCTGTAATATCTGCATGAATTTTTTATTCTGAAGAAGACATGGTTTGCTTTTTCTTTAGTGCTTGGACAGCTCTTGGGAGTGTTCAAGTGCTCCTTGGCAAATAGTTCATCTCATCCTGTAGCATGAGGGTGTTTTGTGATGGGGCTTTGCGAGGGAGGGCTTTGTTTTTGGGGAATTCAGAAGAGAGTCTGACTTACTGAAAGTCTGCAAGACTTTTTTGTCTCCTGATTCTGTTCTTAGAACACTTAAATCCAAAGTTAGTGCAGTTTTGCGTGACAGCAGCCACGCTTGTAAAATGTGGTGAAAACACTATGCTCTTCTGAGGCCCTGAGGAAGAATATTAAAGAGGAAATTTTTCAGAATACTTATTTGCCAATAGCAGGAAGTCCTATTAAAAAGGGAGAGGAAAAAAACAGCTTCAAAGTTTTCTGCTTTAAAACAGGGTGGGGGAAGTGGAAATGGAATTAGCATGCAAGAAAATCTAAATATTTTAATTGTGTTTGGATTGCACTGGGTTGAAACTTGCCTGGCTGATGGACCAAAGCCTTGAAGAAGTGAAGCTTGAAGAGACTTAATTTCAAGCATAGGACACTTTGTCATAAATGTGCATTATATTTTTAGCTTGCTGTGTCAACAGCAGCCCTTGCTCTGTGCAGTTTCACTTGGCTGACAAAAGCAGTGTGACAAAGGTGTGCTCTCCCTGCTGGAGACACTTGGAAACAGGTCAGCCATCAGCTGAGTTATCGATTTTGTGTGATGTCAGAAACTAACTTGGTGCCTCTGGGAAGGCAGTTCTGATCTCTGCACCATCCCAAGGACACAAACTCAAGGTCAGTATTCCCATTTCCCATGTGCACGTTCACACGTACCCTCTTGGACCTTACTTCTGATCATCTTGTTGAAATCAAGGGGGTCTGGCAGAGGTTTGCTGCAGTAATGCCAAAATTAAGTGATAATTACCATAATTTGGGTGTTCTCTCTGAGCTCCACCCACTGTCATGAGTTTACACAGGACCCTTGGGAGTCAAAACCCTTGAGCTCACTGAAAAAGATGACTTTAGAATTTTGGGATCTGTTTGCACACAGAGCTTCCCCCAGGCTTGCACCAAAGGCTGAGATGATTGTGTGAGCAGAAAGAATGATTTATCCTGACTTTGGGATGATGACCAGAGATTTGGGGAGTTGTATCTCTGGCATGGGATAAGGAGAGATTCCCCTAGTCTGCCCCCAGTCCCTGGGTCTGGTGCTGTCAAAAGATCAGGGCAGGTTTAGAATAACTAATGTCCTGTTAATTAGCACTGCAGCAGGTGGCACTGGCCATACCAATTGCTAATGATGGGCCTCTTGTGTCTGACTGTGTGTCTAACAAAAAATAAAGGAGGATTAATTTCTGGCTGTGGCCTAAGGAGCTCCAGTGCCCTTGCAGAGGGTGCTGCTAGCCTAAATTTGCCATGACCCTGTCAAAATCCAGCTCCATGGGTGAGCCAGCTTTTGAAAAGCATTTATATTTCTTTGATATTAGGCCAAATCATTGAAAGTCGTCTAATTAAGGAAAAAGTAATCTAGCTGAAGAAGTGATTAAAAACAATGGAGGAGCAAGGGAGCAATTTGTGGACTTCTTCCCATGGCATGGGGTATTTTAGTGGCAGATCCAGTTCAACCCAAAATTCATGTCTAGGATGCTAACACTGGTGTACCTGCATCCATGGAGCTCTGTTTGTAAGATTTTTCTTCAGCTGTGGTTGAGCCAGTTCTGAAACTGATGATTTCCAAGATGTGCCTTTTGAGGTGTACAGCAGGTGTTCCCCCCCATTTTAGATTCTCTGCTGCCCTGTGCTCTGTCTGGCTTTGGTGCAACCTTGCCTTTCACTGAGCCATATGGGATTTTTTTTTTTTTTATTTTGTATTCTTGTTATCCACGTGGCCAAGCGACAAGCCGGGTCGCTTAGAGCCTCCTTCCTCCAGAAAAGAACTGACTGAGTGTGCAGATTTAAAAGGAATTAAATAGTCATGCTGAATAAGATCGAGGTAATACCATAATTTCATAAGTTCAGAAAAAGAGATCTCTTTTCTCAGCCTCACTCCTTTAAAAGGTGTTTGTAGGGGTTGCTTCATCCAGAAGAGGAATCAGGTTCTCTCCACGAGGGCGTCACACCTCCACAGCCATGGCAGGGAAAGTGATCTGCTGGAAGTTTGTGTGGAGGAGTGCCAAGGGAGATGAGCAGTGTCTGTGCACAGATGGAAAGCAGGTAAGAGCAGTCGCTGGGTGGTGTTTTCTGCCCCTGTTTTGCTGGAGTGCTCGGGTGCTTCTCGCCCTGTCAGCCCTGTGTGCTGAGGGTTTCTCTGTTGCCATCACCCCAGGATGCATCTGCAGCAGCAGCAGCAGCATTTAAACCCACATCTTCCTGCCTCCCAGCCTCAGGCTGGCTTCAGGAAGCCACAGCACTTTTCTGACAGGGTACCACCACTGGCAGCCCATTGCTCTGAGTTGTGGAAACTCTGAGGTGACTTTTGTGTGGCTACAGGGCTGTTTTTGCTTCGTGTCCCCGTCCCTGTGGAGCTGGCTTGGTTTGAGCCCAGTGAGACCCACCAGGATGTCTCTCTCTTGTCCTTGGTTAATGGGGCAGTGGTGGAGATGTTGTGAATGTAACTCAAGAGGGGGGGTTGGCTTTCTGACCAGCTGAAATGGCAAAGTGTCTTCTTCAAGGAGGCAAAATAATGATAACCAGGTGTTGATGTTTATGAAACTGGTTGTACAGCAGTTGGTCGACTGTTTTTGTTCCAGGTAGCCTTGGAGTTTGCAGAGGAGACACCACTACAGGCTGCCCTTGCTGGGAGGGTAAAGCTGCCTTGCACAAGGCCTGAGGACCTTCACTGACCTTGATTCCTCATGTAAGAGAAGCTTGTCTGACCCTGGGCATTAACCCAGCACGTGCTTCCAGAGAGATCCCATAAACAACCCGTGCACTCCTCACCTCTCTGAGAAGGTGGGTGAGGATGGACAGTGACACAGCTGGGTTTTAAACATGACCTGTGGTTCTAACAGTGGAGAAGTTTGAGGCAACCAAAGCAAATCCTCACGCTGGCTTTTGTGTTGCGTTGAGAATAACTCACTTCTTCAAAAATTGTTGCTCTTTAAAAAAAAAAATAATGAGGGTACCTTTGCTAATTAAAATGTTTTAAGAAATTTTAAATATCAATAAAGCCTTTATTGAAGAGCGCTAGGTGATAGTTTTCAGTTTACACAAGAGAAACGAACAAATTTTGTTATATTTGGATTAAAAATTGGGGGGGAGCACCAAGCACTTTTGACAAGAGTTGCAATATTACCTGGGGAATTGTTGGTTATGTGGGAGTGCTGAATAAAAGCAAAGCAGACAATTTGGTCCCTTGGCCATCATTCCAGACAGGCAGCCTCCTTGAGCTGATGTCACCCCATGTGTCTCCAGCTATTTCAAAATTAAATTTTTCTGACAAGCCTTCTGCTGAATATTTCTCTCTTTGAATCTTCCTTTCCCATATCACATGGAAATGATCTCTTTTCACCTAGGGTGGGCATTCACTTCTGAAATTCCTGCAGCTGGAATGCAGAAACTCATTCCCAAAACTGCTGTATAAATTCAGGCTGCTTCTAAATCCCCTGTCCCTACCTCCTAATAACAGGACTGTCTTGTTCTCCAAAAATTGTCGGTGCTATGTTGTTCTTTCGCTCTCCAATCTCATTCTTTTACCACTTGGGGAAGCAATCTTTTGATCTGTGTCATTGGCAGGTGACACTTTCCCCTCTCAAGATGGTTTGTCCAAAACCTTAGGTCTCACCAAGCCTAGGACAGCTAGAATTTGGGGGAAAAAAAGCCATAAACCCATTATTTTAAGACATCCTACCGTGACTGCATTTAAGTTGGTGCAGCCTCAGGAAGGTGCCAACATTTGGCTGGAATCATATATTTCTGTGAGGATGGAGCTTGTTAGAGCATCTTGTGACTCTCTAGCAAGGCACTTGACTTCCTCCTGGGCATGGTTTCCCCTCTGCTGATCTTGGTGCTGCAGCTGTCACTCGTGGGCACAAATCCTTTGTTCCTCACCGAGGTTCCATCTGTGAGCTCTGCTCCAGGTGTTCCCAGCTGTGCTCTCTCTGCTCTCCTGCCAGACTTTCCCACAGCAGCCTGGTCACCATTCTTGCCAGGGCAGGACCAGCTGGGTAGCTGGGAATGAAAGCCTGGTTCTCCCTGGGTTAGTGTCAGCAAACACCATCTTTTCTGGTCAGAGCATCTCATGCAGGCAATGAAAGCCTGGTTCTCCCCGGGTTAGTGTCAGCAAACACCATCTTTTCTGGTCAGAGCATCTCATGCAGGCAACTTCAGTAACCTTGGCATGGTCCTGGTAGGCATGGAAATTTCACATTCATGCCCTAAACCTCTGGGTTGTTTCAAAAGGCATTTCATGCAAAGCTTTCTGGTCTATCAACCATGGTTTGCTATATCAAAAACTATCACCTTTTCCTCTGTCAGGAAGTCCTGATTTCCCTGTGGGTTTGGGGTAAAGACAACAGGATTTCCTTGTCTCAGCAGCTCCCCTCCTGCTTGTCCTTGAGTGCTCTAGGAGATTAACTGAGTGTAGTTTTGCTATTTTCCCCACCAGGTAGGGATTATTTTGAAATTATTTCAAAGGCATGTGGTTAGCCCAATGCAAATAAACCCAGCCTGCTTATTTCCCATGTGATCAGCAAAGGTGGATGATTCTGCTTTTGAGTAGGATCATGCCCAGGGTCTTTCTGAGATATTTTGGATTGCATGGCTGAACTTTCCTGGAATCTCTCTGGGACAGACAGTGCTAGGACCTGAGAGAATGGCTGGGGATTTTTCAGGGCAGGTTTTGGCTGGATATCAGGGAAAAGCTCTTCCCTCAGAGGGTGCTGGCACTGCCCAGGCTCCCCAGGGAATGGGCACAGCCCCGAGGCTGCCAGAGCTCCAGGAGCATTGGGACACCCTGCCAGGGATGCCCAGGGTGGGATTGTTGGGGGGCTGTGCAGGGCAGGACCTGGGCTGGGTGATTCTTGGGGGTCCCTTCCAGCTCAGGGTATTCTGTGATTCTGTGATTTCTGAGCTTTGCTATTGCTTTGTGCAGCTCTGTAGAAGTCACAAGGATGAATCTGGCCAGTGAAGCAGTTTGGAGCCAGATTTCAATGTCTGTCCCTGTGTGCAGGGAGGGCCAGAGCAGGGCCCAGGCTCTGCTCTGGGGGTCAGCAGTGGCACCAGAGGAATGAGCAGGAACTGATGCCTGGGGAGTTCCACCTGAACATGGAATCACAGAATCACAGGATCACAGAATCACAGAATCATGAGGTTGGAAGAGACCTCTGTTGCAGCAGGCCCAGGGCCTGCAAGGCCTCCATGGAGGTCAGAAGCATGAGCCAGGAAATGCCAAATCACAATGACTCGGCCTTAGAAGCCCCTCTCTTCTGCCTTTTGGACCCTGCTTGTCTCTCTGTAAGCCTGTAGGTCACTTTCCCCTGACCCTTACTATTGGACAGTTTCCAAAACCCCTGTAAGGTATAAAAACCCCTAATTCTGCCTGGTTTGCCAGAAGAGCTGTCACTGAGACCCTTCGTGGGACACCCTAATAAAGAATCCTGCGGAATCATCCAACAGCCTTCTCCTCTCCCTCCCTGCATCTGCTGCCGCAGCCACAAGCAAGCCAAAAGAGCTGATAATCACACAGAGCTGATATCACTAAAGAGCTGAAATCACTTGAGCTTGCTTGGCTGCCTGCAGCTGGGAATGGCTTGGGAGATCGGCCCTGGTCTGAGCCTCCGCTGAGCTATCCTGGCCTCGGCAGTGCACCGGGCACAGCCCGGCTGGAACCTACCGGGATACTCTAAGATCATCGAGTCCAACCTATGCCCTAACACCTCAACTCAGAATCTAGACTATAGCACAAGTGCCATGTCCAGTCATTTTTTAAACAAATCCAGAGATGGTGATTCCAACACCTCCCTAGGAAGAGCATTCCTACTCTTTACTTTATTTTTTTTCCTACCAGTACTTTATTATCCTTTCAGTGAAAAATGTTTTCCTAATATCCAACCTATGCCTTCCCTGACGCAGCTTGAGACTGTGTCCTCTGGTTCTGTCAGTGCTGCCCGGTGGAAGCTGTAGGGAACAGTAAGGTCACCTCTGAGCCTCCTCTTCTCCAGGCTAAACAACCCCAGCTCCTTCAAACCTTCCTCACAGGGCTTGTGTTCCCCTCACCAGCCTTGTTGCCTCCTCTGGACCCACTCAAGCATCTCAACATCCTTCCTAAACATGAGGAACTTCTGCCCTGGGCAGTGACCAAGCACTGTACAGGCTGCCCAGAGAGGGTGTGGAGTTTCCCTCACTGGGCATATTCCAGAACCATCAGGATGCAATCCCGTGCCCTGTGCTCTGGGTTGGCCCTGTTGGAGAAAGGAGGTGGGACCAGCACCTGCTGTGGTCCTTTCCAGTCTGACCCATTCTGGGATTCTGTGATTTATATTGCCCTCTTTGTGCCTGCTAATGTCCCTGAAATCTCTGTGGGGTAATCCCTGACCTCCTGAGCCAGAGACTTGCCCACTTCTTCATCCTGAGTCTAAAAGTCTGTACCTCACAGCAGGGATGTCCTCCTGGGATGTTTGCTAACTCCTCTTCCCCTGTAGTACCAGAGGTCTGAGGTAAGGACAGGGGGTCTCCCAGGAGCGACTTTCTCCTCTTCCTTTTAAAGCTTCTGAGTATTTTGGGACTCCCAGTAGAGCCAGCAGCTTGTTTTATCCCTCTGGCTCTTTTAGGATCTCCTGTCCTGGTTGTGGCTTGGGAATCTGTTCTTCATTTCTTTTTTTGGGCTGTCATGGGGGGATGGAGGAAACCAGGCTCCTCATGGCTGACACAGCTCAGCTCTCAGGGAAGGAGCGTTCCTTCAGAGGCTTCCCTCTAAACCTGTGTCCAATTCACCCAAGAGATTGATCCTGTCATTTTCCACACCTTCTTCTCCAAGGAGAGTCCCCTCGCTGAAGAGCTGAGGGCTGAGCAGCTCCATGGCAGCGTTTGGGCATGGAGGGCTGCCCCTGTGCCCTTGGAAATAGTGACATTGGTGGGAATTGATGGGATTAGGTGGGGGTAGGATCACCCACTGGTGAAAAGCTGTTGTGAAAAAAAACGCTGGTTGGTGTTCCCCCCTGCATGTGCGGAGTGCTGGAGCTGGGTTTCTGTATCTGAAAGGAAAATCAAAGAGGTGTGATGGACCTGCATCCGCCTGTGCACTGAGCCATGGGCGCTGGCCCGGGCTCTGCAGAAGGCACCTCACCCTTTCCATGTCTCCAGAGTGTGCTGGGGTGGCTCCAGGAGGATACAGAGCAAACCCCCTGCTCAGCCCATGAATGAATCTGTAAAAACATTGAAAATAACATCATTTTTACCACTTAGGGACATAGAAGGAAAAGGAGGTTTTTTTACACTGAGGGTGGGCAGGCCCTGGCCCAGGGTGCCCAGAGCAGCTGTGGCTGCCCCTGGATCCCTGGCAGTGCCCAAGGCCAGGATGGACAAGGCTTGGAGCAGCCTGGAATAGTGGAAGGTGTCCCTGTCACGGCAGGGGATTGGACTGGAAGAGCTTTAAGGTCCCTTCCAACCCAAAACATTCTGTGATTTTGTGAGGTCATTCAGCTAAATGGTAATGGAGGGAAAAAAAAAAAAGGAAATAGTGAAAATTCTTCTGAATTATGCAGTACCAATGGTCACTGCATGCACTAGGAACTTATGGGAATTATGCACACCAAAAAAACCTGTAGAAAAGGGATCTGGGTCATGTTTGGTTTTTCTATTCTGATTATAGCCAACTGTTCTTGGAATTGAAATCACATTTTATGGGGAGAAAAATTTGTGGTAGCCCCAAGCCATGAAAATTCAGATTTCATTTTATTTTTTAAGAAAAGAAAGCACACAGCAAAAGTTGAAATGAAAAAGCTAATGAAACCCATATCCCACTGAGCACTTGCACTGAAACCTTATAAACATGAAAGAAAATATTCTTAAGTAAGCTAATGCTCCTTGAATAAGGAGGACTTTCTGTGATCCACTCTGGTAGGGCTTGAACCATGCTGTATTTCAGGCAGTAGGGAAAATAATGAGATTTTTATGTCAAATAATATTTTTCATACATTTTACTTAAAGCAATTCATTCCAGACTGATTTCTGAGTCACCACATCTGTTTTATTATATGCATCATTTTTATGCTGGGATGTATAGCTGTATAGATGTACCTGTAAGGATTCAAATTCCAAAATTTTTAGGGTGTTGGATTGGTTTGTTTTGTTTTTTTTTTTTTTTTTTTTGCACGGATAATCTAACAGGCAGGGCCTTAGTTTCAAGCGGAAGGGTAAATATGTGAAGATTTCCCAGGAAATTTAATAGGCTGCTAGCTTAAAAAAAAAAAAAAAAAACAAACCCAAAACAAAACAACAACAACAAAAACAACAACAACAACAACAACAACAAAAACAAAAACAACAACAACAACAAAACAAACAAACAAAAAAACCCCAAAAAAACCCCAAAAAACCTCTCCCCCCAAAAAAACCCCCCAAAAAACCAAAAACCCAAGCAAAAAGAAAAATAATGAAACTTCAAACTGCAGATGGGCATTATCGATGTAATGTTATGGATGGGGGAAGCCATCAAACATCGGATAAGTGCTATCTGGGAGAAATAACCTTTAGAATTCCTGTCAGCTGGGACGAAGTTCTGTGTCTGAGCTCCCCGTGGCCTTGAGGAGCTGCAGAGAGACATACGTGTGGCAGAGAGCATCAAAACAGCCCGGCTCCGACGGCGGGGAAAGTAAATTAAAGGAACAGGTTTGATCATAAACCTCCTGGAAAATATGGGGATATTAAAGCCGGCTGGATAATTAGCATAATTACATCATAGCGAATGCAAAGGAGATCATCTTGAGGGATATTGTGTTGTGGGAGCTCGGCTCCGACTGGTAGTGCGTGTTGAACGACAGACTAATAGACTGCTCCAGGGAACAGAGCAGTAAAATCTTGTTATGAATTTGTTTATCAAGAATGCAGAGATGGGGAGGAACAGCGGCGGCAGTTAGTTGGCTGAATTATTGCTTTTTTAACCTTGCTTTCTGCTGATAGTCTCTTGTCAACACCTGGGCATCCTATTTACTTTAGGGGCAGGGGGAAGAACGGGGGCTGGCAGAGAGCCCTGGGGCCACGAGCACTCTGTGCCCCTGCAAAGCAGGAGACACTTTTTGTGGCTGTTTCTTTCTCTCCATCTCTCCTGTTGCCTTTGCCACCCTCTGCTTCTGGCTCTCCTGGTGCTTCAGGAACTGGATCTGGCTCCTGCACCACTCTTGATTTGTTTTCATAGAATCACAGAGATATTTGGGTTGGGGGGGGAGTTAAAATTTCATCCAGTGCTATCCCCTGCCATGGGCAGTGACAACTTCCATCATCCCAGGCTGAACTCCAAGCCCTGTCCAGCCTGGCCTTGGGCACTGCCAGGGATCCAGGGGCAGCCATAGCTGCTCTGGGCACCCTGTGCCAGCTCCTCTTTTCACCAAGGTGAGAAGTAGAGTGCTTTACAACTTACAGACAATCAAAATCTACTGGGAATATTTAAGATACTTTCTTCAGTGTCCTGTTTTCCTTCTCTGTGGGTTTTCCGAGTAACTTGAGAGTGTCCCCTGTGGGTTTTTGATTAGTCAAAATTGTGCCTGTGCTGTTGTCAGTCCAGGCTCTCCCCTTCCATGGTATCTTGAACCCACTCACCAATTTCGGTCATATTTAACAGGTCATTTATTTATCTTGTCCAATCTTCCAGGGCCACCTCAAGGAAGATCCACACCTCTTACCCTGCCCCAGTGTGAGCTTGATGTTCCTCTTCTGTTTGGTCTGCCACTGCTGAGCCAGTAACTTCTGGCCAGCCAGGAACCGGGGGCTCAGCCTGGCATGGGGAATGGGCTCAGTGGGAAAACTCCCAGTGCCTTCCACAGGTGTGGAAGGGGTTGAAATGCAATGGAAGATCTGGGAATAAATCACCAGGGGTGGATGCTTGGAGGGATAACGGTGCATTAGCCTGGGGGGTTATGGGTGACACTTCACATCCCACTGCAGCTAACACCGAGCATTGTGGCAGTGCCCTGGACCCCAGCAGGATCAGGTTGGTCAGCTCCTCCATCAGACTGCTGGAGTTTTTCTGCACAAGCATGTTCTCTCTGAATTTCAGTGCTGGGATCATACTCAGGGCTTTTGGCGCTGCTCCTGTGGCATGAAAAGTACTGATTTACTCCTTTTAAATTGGCTACTGCTTTCTACAGGAGTGCAAAACAATTCCAAAATCCTTTACAAATGCTGAAGTTCCAAGCAATCTTTGCAATTCTACTCCACTCTGGTGAGGCCCCATCTGGAGTTCTGCATCCAGCTCTGGGGTCCTCAGAAAGCTCTGGAGCTGCTGGACCATGTCCAGAGGAGACCATGGAGCTTCTGCAAGGGCTGACCAGTCTGCTGTGGAGACAGGCTGGGAGAACTGGGGGTGTGCTCCTGGAGAAGGGTCTGGGGACACCTTACTGCAGACTTTCAGTACCTAATGGGGTTTTGGAAGAATCTTGGATGCAGATTTTTTAGCAGGGCCTGATGTGACAGAGAAAGGGGTGGTGTCTTTAAACTGGAGGAGTGTCAGTTCAGATTACGTGTAAGGAAAAAAGTTTTCAATGCTGAGGGTGCTGAGGCCCTGGCACAGGTTGCCCAGAGCAGCTGTGGCTGCCCCATCCCTGAAAGTGCCCAAGGTGAGACTGGATGAGGTTGGAGCAACCTGGGACAGTGGAAGGTGTCTCTGCATGGCAGGGGTTGGGACTCAATGAGCTTTAAGGTTCCTTCCAACCCAGACCATTCTTGGATTCTATTTCATGATTCTAAGTCATGTGGCATGCTGAGAAGAAGATGCACTTGTGATATCAGATAGGACCAGTCCTTGTCTGGGAAGATTCTTGCTGCTTAGTGGCAAATTAAGACGTGCAATTCTTTTCTTTCTCTGCCAGCAGCTCCACTTCCAGTGCGTTTAGCACCAGAGGATCTTCCAAACACTCTGGTTCCGCGCTGAACATGAATCCTGCCTTGGTGTTTTCTTTGGCATCTTTGCTGGAGGCTGCCGGGTCCTGAAAAAAACACATGTGCAGGAAACCTTCTGGTGTAATGCCAAGGTGGGTGCTCGTGCTGAATCCTGACACTGCCTGAAGCCTTCCCTGCCCTGGGGTGGGTTTGCACGGGAGGTGCTGGGTGAGGGGAGCAGTAAATGATGCTGCTCTCCCGGGTGGGATGAGATCCAGACCACAGACTTAAGAGAGCAGAACAACACCTAACAACTAATTGTTGAGTCTTGGCAGCCTTCTGTGGTATCCAAAACCAGCTTGTTCCTGGGAGGGGGGAAAACATCAGGGATCTTTCCATGTCTTCAGGCTCCCGTGGCTTTGCCCGTGTGACCAAAGGCCAGGCAGTCAGCTGCCCGCTGGCAAGATGATTAAACCCAGGGAAAACGCAATCCGATTTCGCAGCTTTTAGCTGAATAAAATGAAATATCCACCTGATGGCAGCAGAGAACGGGGAATGAGAGAGCCCGGGCTGGGTGCGCGGTCACCAGCGCCGCTGGCTGCTCCGCTCCCGAACTGCCTCGGGGGGGTTCCCAAAACCTGGAGTGTGCTTTGGTGATGTGGCCTTTCCATGCGACATCCCACGTCCCCAGTCCCTGGGCGAGCTCACTCACATCATCTCTGTGCCCTTCTGGAGAGGAAAGGGCCCTGTGGGGTCCAGGCACCGCTTTTGGGGGCGGCAGGGCACGGTGAAGCGCCTGGCGTGGTTGGAGGGCGGTTTCTGCCCAGCAGCAGCATCTCCAAAATCCACATGCAGAGGCTGTGGTGGCACAGCTGCAGGCTGGGTGACCACGGTGGCCTCTGCCAGTGGCGCTGGCCCTGGACAGTGTCCCTTCATCCCTTCTCCAGTGATCCTGGTGGTGCCAGAGGGAGCCGGAGAATGGGACGCGGATGGAGCAGCAGGGAATTTGGGAGCTTCCCATGGGGTGTTCAGGCCAAAGAACCCTCAAAGCAAAACTGGGGAGTTGTTTTAGAGTGGACAGAAGAACAGAAAAGCAGGACGAGGGTTGGTGCTAAAACATGTTTTGGGGAAAGGGGTGGGATCAGTGAGCACACCTTGGAACGGGCACCTTACTGCAGAGCACAAATGGCTTTTTCTGGCCTTGCCACCAGCATCTTTCCAGGATTTGCTGGAGCAAATGGGATGTGGGTCTTCCCATGTGCCACAGAGTCATGGCAGCCATCTGTGGCACATTGCTCTGAAGATAACATTTTTTTTTTCTCTTGACTTTAACTCTTGTTGACAAATAATACTAATCCTTGTGACTATTAACTTCTGTTCTGACAAACTGGGTCATGGGACAGGGACTTAAGAAAAGTTTTAGGGAATGTCTTAAAGGAACACTTTTTAAGCAAAATAACTTATTGTATTTGAAATATTTTCCATTTTTAATTAGATTCTGTTGGGAAAAAAAAAAATATTCTTTTAAGTGCTCCATTTGAAAAAAAGTGCAAAGCCTCCCCTGCATCTTCCCTCCCAAGTCCCTGCTAGGATGTCCCCACCATTGCCATCAGCTCAGGTCACCAGCCAGGACCTGAGCTGGGCAGGAGAGAGGATCATTTGCTGCCATAAAAACGTGGTGCTGCTTCGTTCCAAAGCTGGTTTTGTTTCCAAAACCAGCCATTATTGTTATCCCAAAGGTAAATCCTGTGCCTAATGCCTAGACTTTTGTTTCGATGTGTTTTAAGGGACAAAAGGAAAAAAAAAAAAAAAAACAACAAAACAAAACAACAAAACAAAACAAAACAAACAAAAAAAACACCAAAACAAAAACAAAAAACCAAAACAAACAAACAAACAAACAAACAAACCAAACAAAAAACCCAAAACAACAACAACAAAAAAACAAGGAACAAACCCACTATTTATTGGAAACTACTAGGAAAAATTTCTTCATGGAAGGGGTTGTCCAGGCCTGGCACAGTTGCCCAGGGCAGAGGTGGAGTCCCCATCCCTGGAGGGACTTAAAAGCCATATGGATGTGGCACTTGGGGACGTGGGTCAGTGTTGGGCTGGGCAGTGCTGGGGGAATGCTTGGATTTGATGATCCTGGAGAGCTTTTGCAGCCTGAATAATTCTGTGATTCTGTGTTGGCAGAGTAACACAGGTGTTGCATCAACCTGAAAAAGCAAACACAGAAGGTCACTGCTGCTGTTGTTAGCTTTGAGGAGCTGGCTGGTCTCTGTGTGATTACTGGCCCATTGGTGAGAATAATTGGAAAATAATATTTATATCCACATGACCTTGCAGTGACCAAGAGCAACAGCACGTCATTGATTTGGTGTCGGGTGAAGACCAGTTGGGAACAGGCAGTGAGGAGAGGGAGGGCAGCCTTGTTTGAAGACCAAGGGAAGCTGAACAAGTTGATTTCAAAGATCATCTCATTCTGCATTCAAAGCAAACCTTTAGCTAGTAATATTAAATGCTAACAAAAGAGACTCTGGTCAGTTGTGGGTAATAAACTATTAATTGGAGCTTTGTCAGAAACGACTCTTGACCTTTGAGACAAGACAATGAGCAATTGGGGGTCCTTTGTTTCCATGCTCTTGACTCCAGCAGTGTCAAATGTTGGATACAGGTGAGTTATGTTGTTCTTCCCCTTTGGGAAAGGCGATGCCCGGTAATTTGAGGATATTCAGCAACTTAGAAACTAATTAGTTTAAAATTAAATTTTCCACTCTGCCAGGCCAAGCACAATGAGACAAGGCCTTAAGACACAAGAGAGCACTTTAGAAAGGAGTAAAGGGTGACTGGGCACATGGAAGATCCCAGCATGCCTTTCAGGCACATCCAACCACTCTAATTAGGTGGAATACAAAACTGTTCCCCAGCTCCTGCAGACCTGAGCTGCTGCCAGTGCCTGTGGGATCCCGGAGCCCTGAAAGCTGCCAGAGAGGGGAGAGGTCCCCCTGATGTCCCAAAATCTTTCCCATGCACCACTTGGACATGGGGTGGTCTCTGCCCACCTGTACCTTCAGCTGGTTTTCACTCTCCTCCCTTGTGCTGGGTGCACCAAACTGGGAGGATAAAATAAGATCAGCTGCCCAAATGAAGACCATTAAAAAATTTAAACAAAATTAGTTAAATTAATTGTGGGCAGAAAAGATGGGTTTGCAAGGCACCTCTGTACCTGTTACACCCTGCAGCTGATCTAGCTGAAATCTGAAGGGTGGAGACCCAAATCCCATCTCTTCCCTCACACTTGGATTTTCTTCACTGTGTCTCTTGCCCTCTTGCCCCACTTGGGTTAAAACTAATGCTCCCCATTCCCAAGGTCCTGGTACAGCCCCAGATTTCTGGGAGGGTGTTTGTGGGCTCCTTCCCACCCCGTGGTCATCCCAGGGCTGGGGACAGCTTCTCACCACGGGGCCAGGGCCATGTCTTCCCTTCCTGGCCAAACACTGTGGGGTGTGCTGGACACAAAGCTGGGAAGGGGAAGGTGGGCTTTCCCCATGGGATGTTCTTCACTGTCTGGAACCTGTCCACTGCACCCAAACTCTGCAAGTAGTTTTAGGATTGGGCTTGGGCGTAAAGCCTGCTGGGTAGGAATCTCCTCTTGAGTGTCATCAGGGTGTAATTAATTTGGGTTGCTACTGGAAGGTGGGTTTTTTTTTTTAAACACAACACAGCAAAGCAAAACAAAACAAAACAACAACAACAAAACCTCCAAACCTCCAAAAATGAAAAAAAACAAAAACCCCCCAAAACCAAGTCCCAACAAAAAACAAAAAAAACCCAAAAAAAGGCCACAAGCAAAAAAAACCCCCCCAAAAACCAAATAAAAAAACAAAAACCCCCCAAACCCAAGTCCCAACAAAAAACAAAAAAAACCCAAAAAAAAACACCACCAAAAACCAAATCAAAAAACAAAAACCAAACCAACAGAAAATCAGCTAAAGCAAGAAGATGTTTCTGAATGTCCTCAAGTTACTTTTTGAAATACAAACCCCAGGAAGGGTTATGTTAATAATGCTAAATTATTATATAATAAAATAATGCTTCTGTTCCCCAAGCCCCCAGAAGCACCAAGCCCCTACTCCAAGCCAGCCCTGCACCATCAACCTCTGATCTTGTGGTTAACATCACTGAACGCTGGAGAAACTGTAATTGTTCATAAGCAAAGTAGCACTTCCCAAAGTACAGTATTTGTTTAATGGATCGTTAAACCAATATAAATAATGCTGAAGCAAGCATGGAAGCAATGAGGATTTAAACGTAATTACACTGGGAAACTTGGCATGTGACTGTCCGCTCTCACAGGCTGTGGTGGGGAAGGGAGGGACTAAACCAAGCTCAAGAGAGGTTTAACTCCCCAAAACACCCTTTTAGGTTTTTGCACTTCTTTTCCTCTTAAAGAGAAAATTCTGGGGACAGGCTCTGACCTTTTTACCTTGTTCCTGGAATGATTTCCTCTCTAATGATTTCATCAAGATCAGTGAAATTAAATTAAAAAGGAAAAAAAAAAAAAAGATCATTGCTTCTACAGCCGTGGGATTTGTTGGCAGTGAAATGAATAAAAAAAACATGCCACTTCTGGAGAAGATTTTGGAGTTGTCCTAGTGTATCTGACATCCACAGATTCAACTTCCAGAGGGAGAGCTCAGTGACCATTTTAGCTGACCTGCCAGAGAATTTGCTGCAGTTTTGTTTTGTTCAGGTATGTAGTTTGGTAACTCACTGCAGGGCTTCTTGGTCTGCAGCTAATTTATCTTTTTTCTTTCTTTCTTTCTTTCTTTCTTTCTTTCTTTCTTTCTTTCTTTCTCTTTCCTTTTTTTTTTTTTTTTCTTTTTTGAGGAAGAAGAACTCAAAATTGCAGCTGGAGGAAAAGAGTGTGGTTGGGCTAAAGCCTCATCTGTACACTGACCTTTGCTGCATGGGGAGATAATTTACACTCTGAAAATGCTAGTTATCAGCCCTAGTGCAGCCTGACTGGCTGGTGCAGACATGCAGTCAATGGAAGTTTGTTATTCTGTTCATTATTGCTTAAACTAACATAAACACATTTGCCAATAATCAAAAGCATTGCACAGGAGAGTTGCAGCAATAATTTCCATGCTCTGTATGCACCATGCAGGTGCACTTGGGGACTCCCAGCATCTAAAACCAAACTCTAATCTGAGCAGTGGAACACACAGCATCTTCAGGGTCCTCATCTCCAGGACCATGAGTTTTAAAATAAACTGTTGGGAGCCCCTTGCAGGGGAAGGGCTTATTCAGTCACAGAATGCTTACAGAATGGTTTGGATTGGAAGAAACTTTAATTGTCGTCTCATTCCAGCCCTTCTGCCATTGTCAGGGTGGTCACCCACTAAATCAAGTTGCCCAGGGCCCCATCCTTACTTGCCTGATGGGTGCACTGTGAGGACATGGGCTCTTCACGGGCCTCTGCTCCAGGCACCCCATGCATTGGAGATGAGTTAATATTCCTCTTTTTGCATCAAGAGCTGAGTTCTGGGCTCTCTGCTGCATCTTCTCATCTAAGAGCTCCGGGTTTTATCCCTCCTGTGCTTCTGGATGCCTGTGGGTCGATGTGATGTGGGGAGAGGGCGATCCCCATGGGGGGATGCAGCTCTTGCTCAAAGCCCATCCACGCTATAAACAATATTTATGAAACCCTGACCTACCTACTGTACCCAGACCACTAAGCTCTAATACTCTTTTGGCCATCCAGAGGGATCCACCAATCTCCCTTGCAGATCCTCACTCCTCCCCACCCTAATCCCATCTCCGGAGCTCAGTTTTCTGGAGCCAGCAACACCCGGGGGATGCAATCAGAGCAGGCTGTGACACCCAGGGGTGCCCAGCGTGTGGGATTTCCCCGTCTTTCCGTGGGAAGTGAGAGGCCACAGCTCTCCCACCTCCCTGGACCTGGAGAGGGCAGCAGAGAAAAGCGGAGCGTCCTTGGCTGCGAGCGCCTGGATGGAGCAGGAGCAGCTGCGTTGCAGTATCCAAACACACTTCTCTGTGAGGAGGGTAATTTAGAGCAATTACACCGATTATTATTGCTTTTCTAATTAGTGCTTTTCCTACAGAATTAGCTGAGTGTTTATTAGGAGCCGCTTGTTGCCAATAGCTTAACTGCTTCAGTACCAGTTTTTATCAAACATTAGAGTGGCTTAATTTTATTATTATCCCCCCCCCCCCCCCCCATCCCTCTGTGTGTAACTGGTTTTGTTATCTGGTTTCACATAAAAGCCCCAATTAAATATTCATTTTGCTTTGTTACATATGGCATTAAATTTTCATGAGCTGTATGTTCTCCTTGAATTTTGGGGGGCGGCAGGGAGGAGAGGGGCGAAGTAGCCCTCGTTCTCTTAAAGGCAGGGATGCACACGTGGTTTTTGCTTTCGTGACAGCGAGAGAACTGGGAAAAACAAAAGAAAAGAAGGAAAAAGAAATCAACAGAAAATGCCTTTTCTCACGAAGAGCAGAGATCCAGCCTTAAACCCACCAGCTTAAAGGAAAAAACTGTGGTGCAGGTGGAGTTTTGGTGTCCCTCTTTGCACTGCCGCGCAAGGTTGTGGCATCAAGGCTGATCCCGGGGAAAAAAAAGGATATTTGGGGACAGAGAAGGTGATTTTTCACTCTCATCCCCTTGCCCCTGTCTTTTTAAGTGCCTTTGAGCAAGTTTTGTGGGTCTGCAGCCCACAAAATCTTTCCTCTGTTCAGTCAGGGTGTGAACTTGTATTCCTGGGAAGGATGCAGAGGGAAAAGGTTGGGATCAATGGTGGCTTGATCAGGGGATTAACAAAATTAGCAACAATTAAATCCTTACCCTCCTCTCTGATGAGGGGGGCAAAGATTTAAAATTATGGCTCTTTTTTTTTTTTAGCCATGAAATTTAAATCATAATAGCAAAGATAAAACTGCATTTGAAGCAAGTTCTTTTGATATATCCCACAAAAATCCAATTAAATACTTTCTCCAGAATAATACTTGTTCTTAAGACACCTTAGATATTTTCTATTTGGTTTCTTTTGTTTTTGTTTTTTTTAAATTATGTGTTCAGTGTCAAGGGTGAAGTGTAGTTTTGTTTAATTTTTTGACCAATTCTCTTTGGTCATTTCTTAAGCAGTGTCATGACTTTGTATGAAATTTCAGCACCCCTGTCTTTATTCTTAGAAAACAGTAATGCTTCCTGTCTGTACTTTGAATTGTAAAGAGAAACAAAAATGGAAGAAATGAGGGAAAAGTATTATTCTCAATTTTTCTTCCTCTTCCCTTGCTTCAGGAGGCAGACGGGCGTGATAGGACTTGGAGAGCCAGGAAAAAGCTGTCGCTTTTTTTTCCTCCTACTACCCTCAAAATGAGACAAAATAACCAAGTCGTTCTCAAAATCTTGTAGTATGAATATTTTTTATGACTTTTAATAATAATACAGTGGGTTTTAACACAGGATACAGGGGAATTTCCATGTCCTGCAGAAGGTGCTGGGATGAACTTGTGGGCTCCAGATCTCAATAAAAGGATAGAAATTATTATCCATAATAAAAAAGTTTCGAACTGGTGACATTTCTGCCGGTTCTGGGTGTCACAATCATGCTTGTGAGCTTGAAGAGCTGCCTTGAGCAAGGAAACACATTTTTTTTTTCCTATTTGAGGGTAAAACAGGTTCAAAGCATTTGCCCAGCAAACCAAATGTCCTTGGTGTTTCTGGGTGTGATCTGTACAACTGATATTATGTATTATAATTAAAAGATAAAATGCAATGTGATTTAAGTGAAATTTTATGTATTTGTGTCTGTCTTATATTATATATATATTTATATTTATTTAAGGACACATTTCTCCACACAATATCAGGGCTCGCGGAATAACTACTCAGCAAAACATTGACCAGAATATCAAATCCTCCGAATTATGTCCTACTTATGGGTTTCCAAAAGCGAGCTTTAGAATAAATTCCAGGGGATAAGTAGGATGGGAAATACCCAGGCTAATATGTGTACACGCATCGCGAGCGGCGCCGCTGCAGCGGCTCGAGCCGCGGAAGGCGGGAAGATAAATGAAATTCATAGTCAATACATCATTTCTTATCCCCCTCTTGGGGCAAAGGGTTCAGGTTTTGTTTGGTTTGGATTTTTCTCTTTTTTTGCCTGTGCTCATCTGTGACTTCTTTGCAGCTATCCCTGAGTGTAAGAGCGGGAGCGGGGAGAGCTCGGGGTTCCTGGTGGGACCATCCCAACCTTCCCAGGGTCTTCAGGAAGATCCCTGACACTTGGGGATGTGCCTCTGGTGAGGCACCAGAAGTCTTGATTTTGGATAATGTCATGTATGTATTTATTTTTTTTTTTAATCCCGTTAATAGTGCCTTTCTTTTCTTTAAATAGCAAATTTTAAACCAAGCTTAGCACCAAAGAACCCATGGAGCATATTAGGGGTGAATGAAAGCTGGAGGAGAACACAAATCATTCTCATGTCAAAAGGTGAACAAATTCACTAAATAACATTTACCAAATTACATAAAATCAAACAGATTTTTTCTAGAAACAAAATGCTCAAAAATTTCGAGACAAAGCATCATTATAAGTAATGTAAATGGCATATTTAAATTTCTAAACAGTGTTTTGAAAAGATTCAAAATTACTTGGAAAATGTGAAGCCCTTGTCACCATTGCCATCTTTGGAAAAAAAAAAAAAGTGAAACAAGGAGGATCAAATTTAACAATGCTTTAAAATTATTTTTCTCATCTTTAAAAGAAAAACAAAACCACTTTGCTTACGGGTTTCACGTGCTGTTTTTCTCCCAGTTTTTTCAGGGGCTAGAAAAAAAGGGAGAACCTTTCAATTTGATCCCTAGCACAGTGGATGGTTGTCAGGGAGGACATGGGAGACTCTGGGCAGAATGGACATTTGAGTGACTCATCTCTCCACCAGCATCCAAGGCAAAGGGGCTTTTCTGCCCTGATTTTGTCTCTCTGCTAGTTTAAATATGGTTTTTTTCTTAGGTATCATAGATAGTTTTGGCATTCAAATTCTTGTCTCCTATCACATGCATCCAGCTTGGCCTTGGGCACTGCCAGGGATCCAGGGGCAGCCACAGCTGCTCTGGGCACCCTGTGCCAGGGCCTGCCCACCCTGCCAGCCAGCAATTCCTGCCCAAGATCCCAAAATCTGTGCCTGCCCTGTGGCAGTGGCAGCCATTGCCTGTGTGCTGTCCCATTGCCACAGCGCCTGCCCACCCTGCCAGCAAGCAATTCCTGCCCAAGATCCCAAAATCTGTGCCTGCCCTCTGGCAGTGGCAGCCATTCCCCCTTGTCCCATTGACACAGACCTCGTACAAAATCCCCTGTCTTTCTTGTAGGATGAGATGAAGGACTTCAGGAGAGCAAAATTTCCTCATGTATGCAACAACAGGGGAAAGCTGAAGCCATTTATATGCTGCCCAGAATTACTTTTTCAAATTGTTATTCACCTATTGAATTGTTGCCCAGACAGGCTGTGGCTGCTCCTGGATCCCTGGAAATGTTCAAGGCCAGGCTGGATGGGGCTTGGAGCAACCTGGGATAGTGGAAGGTGTCCCTACCCATGTCAGGGGAGTAGAGTGACACATCTTGAAATTCCCTTCCAGCCCAGCCATTCCAGGAGTCTGTGATCTTATCTTCTCACAAGTCTAAAGATGAGAAGGAGAAAGGACAAAAGACTACATTCAACCTGGAAAAGCAAAAACCCCACAACTCCATTTCATTCTTGAAAAGTGTGTGTGGGTTAGACTTGAAAAAAAGTAAATTGTCATATATCAAAAGAAAAAAATTATTTGTCATCCAGCAAAGTTTGCATAGCTAACCAAAATTTCTCAAAGTTACAAAGTCAAGGAAAGGCTTCTTGTTTAGAACAAAGCCTGAAAACCATAAGTGTTGGCTATGTCTGTGCTCTGTATTCCCAGGGAGTTTGTTTCTTTCCTAAGCATGGAGGTGAGGAAGCTGCTGCTCTGAACTGTGTAGTCTGGGAAGGGGATCATATGTAGGGGTCTCCAGAAGCCAGATCTTAGTAAGAATTTGGGGAATAAACAGAAATACACAGGCTAATAATACCCACAGGGCTGTAAAGCTGTTCTCTAAGAGTTTAACTAAAGCAAGGCAGCCAGAGATGAATTTTGAATTTTGAATTTTGATGGTTGCAAGTTTGATTGCTGCAGGTTGTCTCCATCTGGGAGCTGCAGCTGAGATGCTGCCATGGCCGGTGCTGCTGGAAGGACCAGGCCTGTCAGTGCTTTTGGTGGCCAAACAGACACTGAGCAGGGCTTTGCTGCTGGGTGGGGTAAATGAGCCCAGTGAGCTGGCCCTGGGACAGTGCTGGTGCCACAGGGGTCAGATAAGGAGGGCTGTGCCTCCTGGGAAATCATGGAGTCATGGAATGGTTTGGCTCAGAAGGGAGTTTAAAGATTATTGTCATTCCAGTTCCCTTGCCATGGGCAGGGTCACCTTCACTAGCCCAAGCTGCTCCAAGCCACGTCCAGCCTGGCCTTGGACACTGCCAGGGATGAAGCAAATGAACATGTGGAATCTGTGGGTTTTTGGAGAAACGGACCAATTTGAGGTAAACATCACTGATTTTCCAGCCAGGAGCCAGTGGAACAATGACTAGCAAATAGTGCCGTGCGTGCAGGATTCTACTTTTGCAGGCCAAATTTGACTGAGCAGCAGTCAAATCCAGGTCAACTCTACTTCACCTTGAGGCTGACAAGGGAGTTTCTGGCAGAGTTCATTTTTCTGGTTCCTCTAAATGTGTTTCCCCACATGGCAGTGCACCCCTCACTTGGGAAGAGCCATGACACCTTCTTTCCCTCAGGTGGCAGGCACCCCTCAGGGATGCCAGGCATAAGGAGCACCTGGAAAACTCCAATTCTGGAGGCTGATGTGCAATAACCCAAGGTGGGAAACATCCAGGGATGGTGAGCAATCCCTAAAAACCAGCATGGGCCACCCTTAAGTGTCTGACCCCACAGCAAGACAAGGGCACAGAACCTCTCCCCTCCAGCATGAAAACCAGACTGTGTCCCTGCAGGGTTTGGGGTGGATGTTGGAAATCAAGCTGAGTTCCCTGGCCCGTGGCTCAGTGGCATGGAAACAGAAATGCCCCAGCAGGTTAAGAACTGGCTCTTCCACCTAAAGGATGGAAAGAAGGGGGAGAAAAAGCAAGAGAAAGAAAGAGCTGCTGCCATTGAATAATTGATGAGTTTCAGACCAATCAATGCGACAGCAGAGCAGGGCTAATTAAAGGTTTCTGAGGAATCCCTGTAGTAATTTACTTGAATGTAAGAAGTTCATATTCTCTCTCCCTTTTTTTCCCCTCCCTGTTCCCAGGAATTCCAGTTTTAGGCTTCGGCGGTCTCTAACCACCGCTCACTTTTCCCCTCCAGGGGGATGTTTGCTATGGAAATATGCAATTAATATTGCAGCGATCGTAATTGCTAATTATTAAAACAATGCTACCCCCTTTTTCATGGCCTACTTTCTTGCTCAAAATGATTTAAATAACAGGGAAAAGGAAAAAAAAAAAAAAAAAAGAAGCAGAGACAAGGTGGCTGGGGCTCAGCTGAGCCAGGATTAAGTGCTGAGCATGGCTGGGTTTGGCTGTAATTTGGTGAATTCCCACATCTGCCTGAAAACTCAGGGCAAGGTGGTGCTGTCAGTGAGTGGCCCTTGCCACAACCTTGAGCCATGCCAAAAAACCACCATGCAATGTCAGAACAACCTAAACCCACTCAGTGGTGAGGGTATCTGGATGGTCTGCCCGTGTTTCTGAAGCAGCTGTCGTGGTGCTGTCCTGGTGCTGCCATGAAATATTAATAGTCAGTGATGAGGAATTAACTGTCAGAGGTGTAGGCTGTCAAGGGAAAGGTGAATCAGGCAGGGAATATGTGCTCAGTGCCAGGGACCTGGTCTGGGGAAAGGATGTAATTCCCTCCCACACCTGGCCAGGACTTGCCAACCCACAAAAAACCCCAAAAAAACACACACACAAAAAACCCCCAGCTTTTTAGGGTTGTCCAGATGTTGGGATCCTGGGGGAATGGAGCAGAGCACAGCCAGCTCAGGGTGTTTCCCACAGGACGTGAAACCCCAAGGTCAGTCTTTGAGGAAATGGCCTCAAGCTGTGCCAGGGCAGATTTAGGTTGGCTACCAGGAAAATTTTTTCACGAAAGGGGATCCCAAGTGCTGGCACAGCTGCCCAGGGCAGTGGTGGACTCTCCATCCCTGGAGGGATTTAAAAGCCACGTGGATGTGGCACCTGGGGACATGGGTCATTGGTGGCCTTCTGTGTGCTGGGGGAATGCTTGGATTTGATGACTGTAGAGGGCTTTCCCCACCTAAAAAGGTGGGGAAATGACACCTTACTGTTATTCTCTGATGGCCAAGAGATGAGATGCTGTGGGGCTGAGCTGCTCACCATGCTCTGCATCCCAACCCTTTCCTAACCCATTGCTTGAGCCACTGTCAGGAAACTGGACTCAGCTGGGGCGGGATGGAGGGAGCTCACAGGAGGCATCACAGGAGGAGGCTGCACGGATTTAGACCTGAGTGAGAGGCCACGTTGGGAGCTGCCAGCACCTGGAGCACTTGTGGAGCTCCTTGGAGCACCTCCTTCAAGCCATGGCACTGCTGCCATGGCACTTAAACAACAAACTGCATTTAAAAACAGTGTGAGGAAGAGCGCTGGGGTGGTTCCATCGCCCGCACCAACACGGAGAAGGATGGAAACCCTGCTGCTGAGGGTGTGGGGTTGTGTTCAACCATTCATGCACTGACAGCAGACTGCAGGGCTCCAGGGGGGGGACCTGCTGGGGGTTTCTGGAAGCAATGTATGTGGAAATAAGGCTTTAAAAAGTCCCTCTGTTGAGGCTAGCGGCAGAGCTGTTTTCTCCCGCACATAAATGAAAGTAAAAAAATCGTCAGGGTTATAATAAAACATGAAAGGCTTATGTATAAGCTAGGAAGCAAGGCTTTGAATGGGTTCCTGGTGGTCTCAGGTGGTGAAAGGTGTAGCTATAATACAGCGAGCAATTAGAAACAGGTTTGCTATTAACTGGCTTACTTTGCTGGCTGCTTTGATGGAGCTGACCTTTCCCTCCCAGCCCCTCCTGGAGCAGGTGACAGGTTGGAGAGTGCCTGGCCCTCACCCCTCCCTGTTAAGTACAGGTTTTGGTCCCACGTATCATATCTTTTCCTGCCAGAGGGGTAGGCTTTGTTGTGTGTAGAGCTGATGGAGTGATGGCTGAGCCCTGGCGCTAATTGCAGTGTGCGGGCAGCGCAAACCTGTGGTGGGGAAGGCACAAGAATGGTGCTGAGCTCCCTGTTGCTCCTTCAAGAGCAAAAAAAACCAACCCTGGTGAGTCTGAGGTGTTTGAGGAACTTTTTTCTCTCATTACATGGGGATGCTCCACCTCTGAAAATCGCTATGTGTTTTGTAGCACTGTCAAAGGTTCATTAGTGATGTTACTGGCTGATGTGCCTGGAATTTCTCCTATTTATCCTAGGAGTGAATGGGGAGCTCTGTCAACAGACAAAAAATT
Source organism: Onychostruthus taczanowskii (assembly GCF_017590055.1). Taxonomy (NCBI): domain Eukaryota; kingdom Metazoa; phylum Chordata; class Aves; order Passeriformes; family Passeridae; genus Onychostruthus; species Onychostruthus taczanowskii. Next base: position 2,581,306 of record NW_024505782.1, on the reverse strand, counting down.
TCCTGATTTGCTGAGTTTTGGTTTTTTTTATTTGATTTTTAAAGGACTTGAACTAAGTAACCTTTTTCTGAAGTTCACAAGGCTGCCTGGAAGTTACCTGGTCTAGTTTCAAATCCACCACTGATCCTGCTGGGATTTGAACCTGTAATTTGAAAAAAAAATTGCTTTCTGCTGCTTTTCCTAGGTGTGCTCTGCTTTCCACCACCAGGCATCTTGTTGGGTGACCCGTGATGAAGAGGCAGAATGGGCAGGGGGTGGTTGGCTTCTGCAAAGGAAGAAAGAGAATTTCTGCCAGTTCCAGTGGGTGAGGAACAGTTGGTTTTGGGCTGTACATGGCAGAGGTGGAAGAGCTGGTGCTGTTACAGCTCCAGCCAGGGGTCTCCTGTCTCCATTTTGATGTCACCACCCTGAAGCTGCACTGTTCTCTCCACAATAAATGCCTGGTTCAGGGGACTGCCCATAGCAGGGGGTGGAATGAGATAAGTTTTAAGGTCCCTGCCAAGCCAAACCATTCTAGGATTCTGTGAAATGGAAAACACAGGTACAGAAGCAACTGAGAGGAGTCACTCAAGGCTGCTGAAAAGTCACACAGAGTCTGCTACAGACCTTTTCTTAACCTTGTGCTAGTCAGAGCTTTAACCACCACATCTTCCAAATCTGCTCCCCTCACTCGGTACCTTCCTCATTTCCATCACACCAGTAACACCTCTGTTGGAGTTTTGGGGAAGATCCAGTGTTAATTATTTAAGAAAATTGGCGTTGCTGGTTCTTGCAAGCCTGATCACCCCTCTGAAATTCTGCCAAGACCCACAGCAGGCTCCCAGTACCTTCCCAAGCTGAATGATTTCATCTCCACCCAGAGCTGGTGTAGATGAGCAGGTCAGACCCTAAATTCTGAGGGTCTTAGAGCCCATCACTGGGTTTTGGGAGGAAATCAAAAGACCCTTCTGTCCCACAGGTGTGGTCCCCAGGCTGATGGAACCATGCCTGCCAGGATCCCGCTCTGCTCCTGGATAGAAGCAGATAGTCGAACAAATTGACCGTCAATCCAGCAGAATTGTGGCAACAAGTTTGAGGATGTTTGCACTCAAATTCACACTGTGGCGAGGCTGCTTGTTAATTAAAAGGCGAGGAGAAGCAAAACAGAAGCAAAACCAGAGGACGGGGGACTGCGCCCCAATGCCAGGTGGTTCTTAATGGGGTTCACAGGGAGGAGAGACGAGGCATTTCTGCTCGCTCAGGGATGGAGGGAGCGTCCCTGGAGGAGAGGAACTGGTTAAATCCACGATCCTGCTCTGCTCCTGGATAGCAGCAGATAGTCGAACAAACTTAACCGTCAATCCAGCAGAATTGTGGCAACAAGTTTGAGGATGTTTGCACTCAAATTCACACTGTGGCGAGGCTGCTTGTTAATTAAAAGGTGAGGAGAAGCAAAACCGAAGCAAAACCAGAGGAGGTTTCACAGTCTCAAGCTGTGCCAAGGGAGATACAGGCTAGACTTAAGGAGGAAGTTTTTCACAGAAAGAATGGTCAAATACTGGAATCATCTGCCCAGGGAGGTGGTGGAGTCACCATCCTTGGATGTGTTTAAAAAAAGACTGGATGTGGCACTTGGTGCCATGAGCTAGTTGAGGTGTTAGAACATGGGTTGGACTCGTTGAGGTTAAAGGTCCCTTCCAACCTAGAAATTCTGTGATTCTGTGATTCTGTGAGGGGCGACTGCGCCCAAATGCCAGGTGGTTTTTATGGGGTTCACAGGGAGGAGAGACGAGGCCTTTCCGCTCTCCCAGGGATGGAGGGAGCGTCCCTGGAGGAGAGGAACTGGTTAAATCCGCGTCCAGGGAGCAGCAGCAGGATCCTGGGCGCGGGGGTGAAGGATTGGTGGGCTGCATGGAAATGCCCACCAGCCCTCGGCGGCAGCGGCGGCGGGCGCGGCGCAGACGGGGGGACGCGGCTCCGGGAGGCACAGGGAGCGTTATTGATGCGCTCGCCTCGGGGAGGGAAGCGGATAATGGATGTGGGATGCTGGCCGTGCTTTGTCATCAAACGAGGGGCCTGAAAGATGGTGCGCTGGAATATTATCAGTCATTCCTTGATCAAGATGTAATGCTCTCGGGGTCCTTTTCTTTCTCTCTCTCTCCCCCACTGCAGTGGAGAACGCTTTTATTTCTCCCTCTTTGACCTTTTTGCTCCGGTGTTTGGGATGCTTGGATCCATTCTGCTTTTAACCAAGAGAGCACTACCCTCCCCTCTTCTCTTCCTCCCTTTCCCCTGTCCTGAAGATAGTGGTGTGAACTCGAGGAAATCATGTTTCCTGGTCTGTGTGGCTTCATCTCGAAAAAACCTCTTGCTTTCCATTCTCCCCCACCCCTCCATACTGTTAATAGATTATGTTTATGCAGACAAATACTTAAATTTTATTTCTACGGTACTATAGGTAAGAATAGTGCTTCCTAAACAAATAAAAAGGTCAGTCTCTGCTTTGGGATTGCCATAACACAGCAAGGGATGGCAAATAAGGGGTTTTATTGCATCTCACCTGTATTTAGGCAAATCAAACAATTTCATTTTTTACAACCCTGCGTAATGGCCTGATGCAACCAAATGAGACCTCTCTCCCGGGGAGTTTAAGCAGCATATTAGCTTTATCACTTGATGACCCATAAAATGGTTATGCACCCCTTAGTGATTACCTGACTTACTCAGCACAGCTTGGCAGGGAGGATATTTAAACATTTTTTGCATTATCGGTTTCACAATGTCATCGTTCTAGTTGTCAGCCTTCCAAAGGAGGTGCCTTTCCTTTACATCTTTGTATGGGGTATTAGACCAAGGAAAAGGGTGTTGGGAAGAGAAAAATAAGGTTCCTCCATCTCTTGGAGGCAAAACTAGGATTTGGGGCATCTTCTCTTCCCCTCATGTCACCTCTGACGGCATTTCATTGTGTGAATAACTTTGTAGCTGTGACCCTCGTGGAGCTGATGGACAGGATAAAAGGAGAAATATTTCCTCTCCCACAAAGTGGCAGAGATTTGGTGTGTGCTGCAGAGTGGTGCTAAGATGCACAAGAGAGCAGAGGTGGGAATAAATGCTGCACATCATTTCTGCAGGCTGCACGTGGCTGCCAGGGTCCTGGGCTGGTTTTCTGGGCTGCAGAGCTCTCCCTCCACCTCTGCCTGCTGCAGACAGTTTTTGTTGTGTTTATCATCACCTCTTCACTAATTGTCTCACAGCACAAGGAGCCACAACACCGTGCTCGTGTCCTTTGGCATCTTGACTAGGGTTCACTTGCAGAAATGCCACGTTTGGGGCTGCTCCCAAGTAAAGGCTGTCTGCAACAGGAGCAGATGCTGAGCAAACACTCATCAGCATCCTATTGAGTCACCTCTCACAAAAAATGAGAAATGTTCCTTTTTCACAGCTGACGAAGAAATGTGCAGTTAGAGAAACTCTCTGGGCTGGCATTAGAGGGAGCATTTCAAAGCATTTCAAACTTCTCCCTCACACCATCTCAGGTTGTTTCTCCTTCCTTGTGGAAGGAGACTCCCAAATAAACTCCCAAATGAAGGGTGTAAGTGATGACAGCAGCAGTGTTTGCCTGTAAGTCCCCCACACTACACCTGGAAATGTGGGAAACAGTGGTGCACAAAGAAGGTGCTCCAGAGCAGTTTATGAGAGAACAACAATAACCTTGGAGAAATGAGATCCAAAAACTGGGCCTCGGGACAAGAATTTTTAATGCTTTTGAGCCTCTCAGTTTTGGGGAGTTGCTTTGTGTGTAAAGCAGGCTAGAGAAAAGATTTTGGTTTTTTCATTTTGTTGAAAACATCAAGGTTTCAGATTTCACATTTTGTTGAATTTAAATAAAAAATAAAAATTGGATATAAGCAAATATTTTGGTACTGTTTAAGAAAAGCTCAGCTGATTGTTTAATTGAAAAAAAACCTCCTAAATTTAAATTTAAATTTAAATATGCTGAAGACCTTAAAAGAAGTATGACTTGAGATGAAATAAAGTTTACTAAAATGAGACATGTCAGTATTTTAAGATGTTTTTCTATTTCAATATAAAAGAATTTTGTTGCAATCAGTGACAAATACTTTGTGATTACCAAAAGTGCTCCGCTCCTGGGAAATGTCTTCTAAGGATAAACTCATGGACCACTCTGCTTTTTAGGAAGGAACTTAGGGAGTTATTTACTCTTGCTTTGGGTTCTTAAAGGTATTTTGTGGCCCAGAGTTCTCCCCCCAGTCTGACTCAGTCACCACACTTGCATGGACCACAACTGGGCTGCAACCTGATGACTTCAACCTGCCAGTCCCTTCGAGGTGTTCTGGGTGGTCCTGAGGCATCTGGATACCTGTGTTTGGGAATTTCATTCCCATCTGCTTTGCAATTTGGCTTTGTACAGCCTCTCTTGGTTGGAGGGTGCACTGAGGTTCACTGAGCTCCATCCACCTGAGCTACACTGCCAGAGGGTGGATGAGATGTCTGAGCAGCAAGGCTACTCACAGCTCCTACAGCACGTTGACAATGAGCCCAAATGCCAGCAAACACCACCAAACTTGTAGCTGAGCTCAAAATTGTACCATCTTTGGGCTGCAAAGGATGCAAATAATGCAATCTCTGCTGTTGGCCTCACTCACAGTGTCTCCGCCTGAGGAACACCCAGGAATGATCTTCCAGTCTTTGTGGAAAATTTTGAGGTGACAAGGTAAGATATCTTATCTTAAATAATTCTGAAACAGCACAGGCCTCTCTATTCCTACTGATCCTGTCTCATCCATCACGTTGAGCCTTCCTGGTCTCTGTGGGAATGCAGTGAGCAGATATCACAAAGGGTTTGCATGGTACTATGATAGATCTTCTCTCCTGAAGTGAGCCCACTGAGCACACCAGTAGTAGGATTTACTCCCAAAAGATAGACCCCAGGCCTTAGTTATAGACCACTGTCCTATTGATTACTCTGTCACAGTTTCCTGCACCGGTTTGATCTCTGATGGCCGTGCAGGGCTGAGTTCAGTAACCAGAGCAGGAGAGTGCCTTGAGGTTCTCTCACCAGCCAGGTGGAGTCACCTCAGGCAAGCCTCTTGCTCCTGCATCACCAAAACCACATAGTCTCTTCAAACTTGTGGACACAGATAGGAGATTGTGGGATTTTTGAAGGGGTTTGACTCTTTGCTTGTGTCACATTAGCCAGGGTGTGCTTCCCTTTCGGCCCCTGGGGCTCAGCAGACTGGAGAGAGAAGGTGGAAAGGCTGGAGGGTTTCACACTGGAGCAGTGAGAGAAGGTGTCACTTTGTGGTATCCATGGGGACGTTGGGATTCTTCTGTCTATTGGAGCAATGTGTCTAGGGACAGCTGTGGGAAAGGGACCTGTACTGAAAGGATTGTTGGCAAGTACATAATGGGAGTCCCATTTTACTGGGAGGTGTCCTGCAGGTCAGAAGGAGGGGAGATATCAGCTGCTACTTCCATTTCTAGTGACTGGTTTCTCAAAATCCTCTCTGATGCACAAGGAAGTAATCTTTTTTCTAACTTTATTTGATAGACAGCTGGACCAGATTATCACTGTATGTTCCTTCCAAATGAATTATTCATTAGCTGTGGTGACAGTCACCACTACTGGAGATGATCCAGGAAGAATTGGACAGGGCACTTATTGTCTGGTTGACAAGGGGGTGATCAGTCAGAGGCTGAACTCAGTGATACTGAAGGCCTTTTCCAGCCTAAATGACTTTTAGATGTGACCCTATTTCTTACTTATTATCTGCTAAATTAAAGTTAAGCAAGCCCATCCAGCCATCCTAAATTTGCTTTCTCTGGAAAACCTTTAAAGGGGTGAAGACTGCTATCTGTGAGTCTCCAGCTGGAAAATAATCATGGACTGTGCTGAGCTGAAATGGGCCCATCAGGCTCATTGAGTCCAGCTCCTATCCCTGTACAGACATCCCAACAATCCCTGTGCCTGAAAGTGTTGCCCAAATGCTCCTGGAGCTTTGGCAGCCTTGGGGCTGTGACCATTCTCTACAGAGGCAGATGGTGTTTACCCATTTCTAACTTGTTTACATAATCCACATTCTCTTCTCCTATGCACCAAAGGCTGAAGCTTCTTCCATTTATTGCCTTTTTCCATTTATAGCTGCTCCACCAGAAATTACTATCACCTCAGAAGTTCTTTACATCATTTTTTCATCCTGCTTTTGGATGTCAAATCAAGCAATGATCCAGGAATCCAAGATAAATGTGTCAGTTTAAGCAATTTTTTTTTTATTAGTCTTTGTATTACAACTTCACCCAAATGCTTCCTAAATCAGGACTCTACTTTGGATTTGACAATTCTTTGATGATTTCTGAGACTTGGAGCAAATATTGTAGCTGGCTGCTGAGGGGCTCTGCTGTGGGGGCTAGTTTGTGGAAAAAAAATCCTAACTATTCTGGTCTATAAATCCTGAGACTAACACCGTGAGACTTTCATCAGTGATTTCACTCCCAGCATATTGGCGTTTTAAGTTTTTGACAATCCCATTTAACCATCTGTATTGATTGCAGGTTTGGGTATATACAAAGGAGCCTTTTTCAGGGGGAATTTGAATTCCATTGGAGTAGAAGGAAAGCCCCAGATCACGTCAACACACTTTGATACTTAATTGGCAATCCTGGGATAGTGTAACTTCAATTAAAGTGAAGTCATCCCGCATACCTGCCTACTGACCTGAGTTCCTGCATGAACATGATGATGTTTGATAATGAGCAGGGAGAGCACACAGTGTAACAGCCCAAGGTAACGAGTGTCCCTAAGGCACGGGGTATCAAGTCTCCTCAAAGCACCCTTTCCTTTTGTGTTTCTTTTCGTTTTTATTTTTTCTTTCCCCCTGTAGTGGCTTTACCCACCTGTAATTGCAATAGAAGGAGGGAGCCAGGAGATATTTCTTTGCAGACGAGACAGTGGTTGTGTTATTATGGTGTATTATGTTACTTTCCATTAGACCAAAAACTTTTCATCTCTAACCCTAGGAGGTGACCTACAGTAAATACAGTGTCGTATTTAGCTTTTGTAAATAGCTTAGCTCTCATGAATGTTTTATAGTGGGGTAAATATCACATTCTCTCCACTTATTTACATCCGCACAGCATCACAGAAGACTTGTTGGTATTAAATATTAATTGTAAGCTTTAGTGAATCTATGCTTTTGTCAAGAGTGCACTGGGCCACACATCTTTTTTGGCCTCACACATTGAGAAACCGCATGATCTTCCGAAGAAAGAACTGGAAGTGCATTATCAGTGTTTTTAACCAAACTGCCCCCAGCTTGATGGCTGCAGCTCCCGTTCCTTTCGCCCTGCAGCTGGGAGGAGGGAGAGAAGCCATGGGCAAAGATGTACCTGGCTGACCCAACTCCTTGGCCTCAGTTTCTGTTCCTCTCTCATCTCAGGGAAAGTCCCTGTGGAAGGATTTTGGAGATTTATGGAGGTCAGAATGGATCAGCCAGTCTGGCTACCTCTGTATATCGGTCCGGTGACCTTCTGAACTAAGCCAAGAGCTTGTGTCTGCCTGAAGTATATCTTACTGGGAAGCAACCACATTTTTGGCTGGAAGACCTCAATCAGTGGTGAATCCACCATGTCCCCTGCTGCACTGCTATTACTTGATGTACTGTAATTAATTTTAGAATTACCAATGATTTCTAATGCCATGCTGCGGTTTTCCTGTTATTTTGCTTCAAGACATGAATTTTTGTTGCACCTTTCTTGGTAGATTTGCAGATCTTGTCTTGTGTCTTGTACTTTCCTCCTGGGGAGAGTGAGCTCTTGCTGTCCTGATTGAGGGTAGTAATTCTTCTCACTCTGAATATGCCTAATGCATGGAGCTCTTGCTCTCTGTCTGCTTCAAATTATCCAGGGCACGTTTTTGTATCTCAGTCAGTTCTTGCTTCTCATCTGATTTAGGGCTGGGGGATGTACTCAATACTCCAGGATCAGTCTCTCCCTTGTGCATAAAAGCTGCTTTTCCAGCACTGAGTCTTCCTCCAGAGTGACCATGACCCATTACAAGTTTTGCTTTCAAAGCTTTTTAACCCAACCCAGACTTTTCCACAGATAATTTTTTGAGAAACTGCTCCAGAGTGAGACCTAATTTTGAATATGAACAATACTCTGAGATGTGCTATTTTTACTGTCTATGAACACAGATTATGTTTCCTCCTCAAACTTCGGAATTACTTTTCTCAGGTAATGATCATGGGTTATTGAAGACCCATGTGCTCTATACACTTAAATAAATTTACACCAAGGCATCATTTCAGACATGTAAGTAGGAACAGAGATGTCAGCATCTGGGTTATTGTTTGACTTCAGTAGCATTTCACCAACCAAACACTGATGGATTTCATGTTCACCCACATTGGTGTGTCTCTGTTGCTTCCCCCTGAGTCTCTGCTGAATTACACAAATGTGGGAGAGCAGAAAAGAGGAAAACTGGTTAAAGATCAGCAGAGGAGACAAGGGTCAACATCTTTGAGATATTGTTTTTTAAATATCCCTCCAGAATGTTTCATCTGCAGGATGAATTCTTTCTTCTTCCACCTGTTGCTGGCGCTGGTTGGGGTCATTGTGTATGTTCTGGCTGGTATTGGAGAGGTGGTTACTTAGACATGGGTGGAAGACAGGGTAATGGAGTTTAACAGCATTGATTTTACATGGAAGGCTCATTCTGCACTTAAACCCTTCCTTTCCCAGTGAATACCTTATTTAAATGGTTGGTACATAATTTTTTAATGAGATATTCCCTAATCCGTCTGATCAAAGACTAGGAAAACTATGACTACACAAGAGGGATGAAAAAGCTTCTGGTTTTGTTAACTGCCTGATATTCTTAATTGTTGATTTTGAGGGTCTTTTCTTTGGAAAAAAAAAAAAAAAGCCTTTTTTTTTGCCCTACCTGCCCCCAACCCATTAAAATGATTGCAGGAACCAGAGCAGTTGCTGTTGCATGCTGGAGTTTGTCAAGTGACTCTTAGCCCAGAGTCCCAGCCTCGTTATTTTTAACCAATGCTAATCAAGTTTTGAAGCATCCATTATGCCCTGGTCCAGGGGCAAACTAAACTACATTATAAAACACTTAAACCCTGCAAAAAAATTTCCTGACCTCTGAAATCTCTTATGACCTAGTTGCAGCTTCACAATGTCTAGCACTAATCTCTCCATTAAAGCCTTTTCACCTATTTCCTAAACTGCTGTACAATGTGTGTATTTAGACAAAAGCAGCAGCTTTCAGAGCCATTAAAGGCTCAAGCCAAAAGTAAAGATGATTTTCTTATGGCTGAGGATGTCTGACAGCCTCGGGGGGTTGGACAACACCATGTTCTTCAGCTGACCCTTATTTAAGACAACCTGTGAGTGTCAGGATTACGATGCTAAGATTACTGTGGTATTTAAATATTATGTTATTAGTCAAATACTGGCATGTATAAACCCAAGATAATTTGGGGGGGAGAGAGGATTGGAGAAGGGGGGAATTCACAGTCAAGGCTCAGATTTAAGCTGTTAGATTCAGCTCATAACTGAGTCTTTAAAAATATGTTTTTCCCCACTAAACTGCTATTTATATTTACTGCAATTTAAGTAATTCCTCTCAAGTTTGGTGACCCTTCTCACTTTTAATTCACTGATTACCTTTCTAATGGAATCAAGTGTGTTGCATTGGTGGGAGAGTGTGCTAAATCCTCCACTTCACTTGGAGGGAAGGAGAACCTGAAATCTATGTTACTTTCTACAATTTTTAAATTCCTGAAACTCTCAGAACTCTTACAAATAACACTGAAGAGCAGACAGTGCTTATCTCTCCTGAGGAAGAGCACACCTGTCAGCAGAGCAGAGGATTTGTATTGCTGTCAATAAGTAGGAAGAAAACCAAATTAAGAGTCTCTTCCAGACTCACCCGGATCCTTCAGCCTTTCCACAGATAGAGCAACGACCCCTATGAGGTCAGAGGAGTTGCTGTCATTATTTTGTTTTTCCCCCATCTCGGGGGCAGAGAGATAGGTCCAGTTCCCAGCAGCCCAGTCACTGATGTCTGAGTGTGGATGGGATGATTTCCACCTTGACACAGGTATTGATCACCTGCTCTGCAAAACAACTTTGCAAGAAATCACCATCCCATTTGTTCTGCAGGTTCAAATAAAGCAAAGAGCCCGTGGGGAATGGGAACCTGCTGTGTCTGCACCACCCAAACCCACTGTATGCCTCATTTCTGTTCTTTTACTTTTGAAACCACCCTTAGGGGTGACCCTAGTTTAGATACATCATCTCTGGGGCTCTTGGACTCCTCCTCTGCAAAATAAGAATTCAGAGCCCCTCAAGACCTGATGCAAAAGGCAAGGACCGGAGCAAGTGGTATTGGAGCAGCAAATGGACAGAAATGAGTTTCCAGGGAAGCCACTGGCACTGCCTGCACTGCCTGAGGTTGTGCCACTCACCTTCCCCTATTCTCCCACTTTTTATTGGAGTTATTTTAGTTGTCATTCTTCACAGGGCTATGGTCTCAGGATCCAGTTAAGCAAAACCCGCATTATCCACACTACCTAACAGTGTGACATCTGTGAATGGCTTTCTAATTACTCAAATAAATCAGCATGATTGGAAATTCTTGAGATTTTATTGGGAAGGAAATTTATAGTAATTAAACCAAATTAATTTTGGATTTCTGTTAATCCAAAGAAGGTTTTGGAAGCTTTAGGTTAGACCTGTGTTTTCTCCCGCAAGTTATGTGGGTGAAAGAATGAGAAATTAATTGTTTTTGGACAATAAGATGATAATAATAGGAGAATCTTTCAAATGAGCTTGCTATACATCTTTCATCAATTGCAGAGTGTCTTTTCTGGCATCTAAAAATATCGTGCAGGGCTTTTACTAAAGATTCAAACAGACTGAAAGGAATCTTTTTTAATCAAAATAAAGAACCCTTTTTAATTACTCAGACTCCTTCACAGTTGGAGGTAATAATTGTCTTACGTTCTTAAGTAGTGCTGTTATTAGCCTGCCCTGGGGCTCTTCTATTTTCCAGAAGTTGGCATCGCTCTCTGTTGAATGGCAGGATAGAGCGTGCATCAGCTTAAATATCTCTGTGTCCTCGATGCTGGGAGTGATGCAGCTTGAACTCAGCCTCCCCCTTCAGTGCTGCCAGTCCCAAAATGCCTGCACACACCAGCAGGACCCAGTCCCAAACACCAAGGGTGGTAAACCCACGTTCTGCAGAAAATTATGTTTTTGAGTCCACCTGTAAGATCATCCTCTTTGTTTCTTCTTAAGCTCTTTATAAATAATTTTTTGTTGGGGTTTTCTTTTGGTTTGGGGTGGGGAGGTTTGGCATATGAGTGCCAGTCAAGTGAACAAATATGTTTTCTGCCTGTTTTTTGCTCTGAGTTTTAAACCTTCCCTCCAAAATGGATGGAGGGGGAAGGGGAGCACGCAGGCAGTGCCATGTCCCTCCTCTGTAGCTGCACAGGTGGAGGTTTGCAGACTGTTCTGCAGGATTACCAGGATGGGAGTATATGTTTTTTGGGAGGAAAACAGGATTTATGGGACCAGGGGTTGCTGTTCTTCATGAAGACCTCCTCAATGCCCTCTAGAAAACCAGCTGTTAATAACTGACATAAAATTAACTGCTCTGGGGAGGGTATTGGACACCCTGAGAAAGGATTTTGAACATTTGTGCAGATTTTTGTGTCTTCTCCGTGTTCTTGGCCATGGATACTGCTCTGGGTCTATTTACTTTTTGTCAAAACACTTTTCAAGTGGGTACTTTTGTTGTCCCTTTTTTTGTGACTTCTTCCCATGCTGAGCAGCATTGTTTTCAATGGCCATTGGTTAGTTGGAGCAAAATCAGCCAGAAAGCCTCTTGACTTATCAGACATAACAAAACACAGAATATAGGTGTAATACTGGTGGACTCAGATTCTGTCACTTCAGCAGCTGTCAACTTTTTATTCACTAGTACTCTTAATCAAGCACACTGTCCCTTTCCTCTGTAGGTATAAAGGGGAAACAAAGCAAGGCTCATCCCAAACTGCTGAGAGAAGAGGCTGAACCAAGGCAGCCTGAGCCCCATGTTACCACTTTCACCCCACCAGATGTTCAGCTCAGCACATCCTGCCTGATTCAGCCTGTCTCCTTCACACTACCTTAAAATTACACAAAAATTTTGGTTGGAAGGAGCTCAGTGTGTTTAATTGCTGTGAGAGGGGAAGAACGCAAGTCCAGAAAAATAAGTAATTCACCACACATAGCAAGACTCATCAATTATAAGGAAGTCTAAGGAGAGAGAAAAGAGAAAAGAAAGAAGGAAGAGTGTGTGAATGTTCCCTCTGTGTCTGCAGAAACCATGTGTTTTGGCCCTGTTACTCAGCAAGGCGGTGTGGTAAAGAGTGACTAAATCAGCTGCCTCAGAGCATCTTCTGAAGCCATGGCACCTGAGATGGGTTTGGTGGAGCACCAATACCTCCAAATTAACAATTGTTGGCAGCCTTTGATTGGGAGCTGGTTGCCCTGACAGGATGAAATTGTGATGTTTCCATGTTTCACACCAAAAGCTGAGGAAAGCCTCGTTCCATAATAGTGGAAATAAGAAACTGGTTTGGACATTTTGGTTTGGGAGGCATCCTAAACTTGATGTACAACCAGGAGCTGGTGTAACTGCTGCATTGAAAACCCTTGGCAGAGCCAGGCAAAAACCTTCCACTGAGGCAACGTTATGGGCTTGAAATGGTTTCAGTAAATCAAGGCAAGGTCTGGGTGAAAACACAGGAGACAAAGAGTTAAGCTGCTTTCATGTTCCAGGTACTTTCCATTAAAGAAGCCCCATATCAGAGTGCTGCGTCTTTCTGAATGTGAGTTGAGGCTGCTTTTGTGCTAATGCCTTTATATTGTGATTGTGAAAAGCTTTTTTTAAAGAGGAAGATAAATCTTACCCAAATCTCATAATCATTTTTAAAAATCTCTGCCCTGAGATTTATGTAGCTTTCCCCCCACGCCCTCCCTGACTAAAAAAAAAAAAAAAAAGGAAAAAAAGAAATTAAAAGGAAAAACAACAACCCTACTGCATCAAAGACAGAAATAATGGCTTGTAAGTACTTAAAAGCTTATGGATAGGAAACTTAAAAAACTGGTCGGATTCAAACCAAATCCTATCAGATTTTCTTGGTTCTCATAAACCTTTAATCAGCTCCCATGGGGCATTTTTACTAACCATAAAACATGTGATTAGAAGGCACATGAACTACTGGAATTATGACAGCGAGATGGGCTCTGACTTTAGTCCGACTTAGGGACGGCAGCGCAAGGAGCCGTGGCAGCTGCCCCAGGAGGGACACACCACACTGCCACCTCGAGAAGCCACCCTGGTGACAGCACCCTCACCCACCGTGTCCCAGCCCTGGGAGGGGTTTTCAGAGCCCAGGCACCCTCCTGGATTGAGCCTGGTTGCTCTTTGAGGCGCTGGCAGCCTCCTGCTGTCAGTGGGCCACGGGAATGGGGTGACCCACAAAGGACAAGAGCACAGGGCTGGGATGATCCCCACAGCAGGTGGGAAAGGTGGCACTTTTCCCAGCCCTTTCTATATGATGATGTCTGGCTGGCAAGTGCAAAGTGGGACCCAGGGTGCCTGGTGGCATCCTGCTCCACCCAGGTCCAGCCTGTGAGCTTGACACAGCCTCTTTCCCTCTGAGGGTGTGGTTGGTTTAAAATACCAAATTTCTGGAGCATGAATTCCCTCATACCAAGCCAAGGCTTTGGAGTTGAGTGTAATTTAGTTGGGATCTCTGCGTGCTTTTTCCTGGTTTGTATCTGCAGGGGCACAATCACTGAGACAGAAAGGGTTTTGAATTTGAATCTTAGAATCACAGAATGGTTATGGTTGAAAGGATCTTAAAGCTCATCGCATTCCAAACACTCTGCCGTGGGCAGGGATACCTTCTACTAGACCAAGTTACTCAAATTAGGCTGCAAATGGCTCCTTGGCCCCTTTATGGGGGAAGATAAATATTTTATTTGTGAAGGCCCCATGCATCTGTAGGATAGAAATATGCTGTAAACAGCGTAGAAATCACCAGTACGCTAAATATAATTTGGCATGTCTCTGTGTTAGGTATTACTGATAAATGTAAGAATTTCTATTTCTGTCTTTCAAAAGCAGTCTTATTTGGGAAAAAAAAAAATCAGTTTCCAGAGGTGAACAGGTCTTTTTAGGATATTGTAGGCAAAGTTGCATGTCCTGTCTTTTTACCCAGGTGAATATGCAAGGCTGGCATTTTAAAGGAGAAGTAGGTTTAGTATGTACAGACCTGAATATGGTCTGGTTGGGTAATTTCAGATTAGGGAAAACAGCTGATCTTTTAACTGACACCACTGCACATTAAGCATCACCCCACAAAGCACATTTATTCTTTGTATGTGGGTATGGTAAAGATTCCACTTTAAAAAAAAGAGCCAACATTATATCTCTGTTAGGATAAAAGCAAGCAACTTGAGTCTATTACTAAGACCTAACTTACCATAATCACTTGAGCACACCATGCAAAAGGAATTCCAGGAATCCTGGATATGTGACACTATTTTACTAAGCTGCTAGGGGACTGCATACATAACTTAGTTCATCTGCTCTGGTCTTCTCCAATTCTGCAGGAATTTTCTTGAGTGTACCTGGGAGGACTGTATCAGTTTATGTTACACCACCTACTGCACCACTCTTTGCTGTAAGACAAATTTGCAATTCCTGATGCTGTAATGTCTGCAGGAGGATTACTGGGTGTTAATGTGATTGGACTGTGTAGTGGCTGGAACAATATGGAAATGATGGAAGAGCCTGGTACTGTGAATTACAAAATACAGAGCCACCGACAAGTGAACTCCTGGTAAAACACCAAACTCTACAAGTGTTAATTCAGAGGAAAGGTGAAACTGGAAGCACAAGGTTCATACCCAGAATAAAGTTCAGCTTGAAATGCTCCCTGTATTGGCTTCTGGGAGTTTGGTTTGGCCAGATAGAAGGGGCATTGTGGCCATCAGCTGGGTCTTGCTGCCCTGAGAGGGGGTGGACACCCCATCCCTGGAAACATTTAAAATCAGGTGGATGGGGCCCTGGGAAACCTGCTCTAGTGGGAGGTGTCCCTGCACACTGCAGGGGGCTGGAACTAAATGACTTTTAAGGTTCTCTTCCAACCCAAATCCATTCAATGATTCCATGAACAGGCAGAGTTTGGGAGGTGCTGGGACCCTTCCTGTCATGGGGCTCTTTAAACACCTGGGTCTGAGACCCCCTTGGGTGAAAGGTGGTACAGAAATTTAAAGAGCAGCCCTCTGCTCTGGGCCACCCATTGTGCATGCCAAGAGACAGCAGGCTGGCCCTCACCAGCCCCTCACATCACATGGGACATGAGACACGGGGATGTCAATCCAGGCTTTGTTAGGCCTGGGGTCAATCCTCAGCCTTCCTTTTATTGTTTTTCCCCTGCTGTTTTTGCAGACATTTCTTTGCAGAGTGCTGATCTCTCATCCCTGCACAGGAGCCATCTGAGCAGGTAGAAGCAGTGGCCGTTCGTTCACCATCCAGGTCACTGGAGAATATCCCACTCTCTGTTTGGGATGAGGGATTGCCTTCAACCTGACCTTGCTTGGCCATGGTCCCAGCTATCCCGGCAGGGAAGAGTGGAGCTGCACTGCTGGCATCCTCTCTAGAGGTGCTGTGGCCAGGCTGGAGCATCAGCATGCCAGAAGTCTCCATGGATGTTTCGGGAAAAGTGCTGTGTCAGC
The DNA here is from genome assembly GCF_017590055.1 of Onychostruthus taczanowskii. Classification (NCBI taxonomy): domain Eukaryota; kingdom Metazoa; phylum Chordata; class Aves; order Passeriformes; family Passeridae; genus Onychostruthus; species Onychostruthus taczanowskii. The sequence goes on along the minus strand of NW_024505782.1, from coordinate 2,565,499 downwards.
GTGCCTTGCTATTCCCAGGAAAATCCATGGGATGCCCAGAAAATGCAGCCCAGCTCTGGAGGAGCCTCCCAGGTATGAAACACGTCCTCCATCGGCACCCCAAAATAAAAGTGCTCACCCATTTTCTGGGAAATTGGGGCAAAAAAGACAAATCTCAATGTATTTCTGTGCAGCCACATGGCGATTGCTCACATGGAAATACTTGGGTCACTTGGACTGGAGTCTTCAACAGACAACGACTTTTAACAGGCAACATCTGACAGTACCAAAGCCCTTTGCAGCCCTGGGTGAAATTATGATAACAAGAGAAAAAAGCTATTACTGCCACCATGCTTTCATTATGCAAATGATATTAAGATAGGCTGTGCAGATCGCCTGTGGCTATGCTATAATCTCCATGCAGTGATTATAATGTGTCAAACTTAGTCATTTTGATTATGACATGTTAATTACATGCCATCCTCATGCAGACATGAATATTACTCGCAGTCAAACAAAACACAAATTGGGGGCATTGTTTTTTTGTTGTTGTTGTTTCGTCTTTTTTTTTTTTTTCAGTTCTTGTTTTTGCTGGAATTTTGATGATTAAATGGATTAAAAGATAAAGAGATATGCAACATTGTAAATTCATGAAACATTGGCCATTGGCTAGCTGGGTGGAGTGGGGGGTTTCCATCACAAAAAGAGTCTGCAGCTTTATTATTGGATTGTTGGTTTTTTTTTGTCCCAGCAGGGTTGGTATTACAAAAAATATATATATTTTATAAACTGTAGACCTGTGTGGAGTCAAAGAACAATTGAGTTTTTAACTCTCCAAGGGATTTATAAGAAAAGAGTGGAGATTGCCGGGGTACCCCCATTTCCACCACGATGCAGTGTCCATGATCACCTTACTGTGGATGCTTCCCATGATCATCCTCAATTATCTCGATTTCAGAGCAATCTTTCTTTTTAATTAAATAATGTTCCAAAGTTTTCTGAGGACAAGCCCTTTTTTTTCCTCTGATAGATCCTGCTTAATCCTCCTTGAGGAAGAACACTTTTTTTCCCCTTATATTTTCCAGCAAAAAAACACATTTTAAAATGTTGCTATTTTGAATGTAGCTCACTGTAAAAAAATCGTTTCAGGGGAGGTAGTTGAGTAAAATATTCCCCCATGATGAAATATGCCATTAAATATAGAAACAGATCAGATATCAGATCTTCCCACCGAGATTCCCCTGGATGAGGTATCTAGGTAAGAGGCTGAATAACTGAGACACCTCAGCACGCATGGAAGGGAAGAAAAAAAGAAAAGGCACCTCACAAGGGAACAGCACTTAACTAGACTTATAAATAGCCGGGATTGCAACTTGCCTGATTAATTTGGGGAAATAAACCTCACTGAAAGCTTTTTGCAAATTCATCAGATTTCCTTACTTTAGCCCTTGCTAATGTTTAAAAATGAAATATTGACATCAAAGCTAAGGCTTTGGTTTTAGGTAATTAAATGCCTTAAGTTACTGGTTCATTAAAAGGGATCTCTCCTAGTACTGTTTCCTCTGAGTTAAAAAAAAAAAAAAAAAAAGAAGAAAAGAAAAATATAGAAACCAAATAAAAATGTGCACAATAGACTATTTTTTGCTAAAATTTGTGTGATAGCAGGTGGGACAGAACTGAGAAGAGGGAACGAGGCAAAGGATATCCAAACATCAAGGGGACAACCTTAAAATTTAGAATTGCCTCACCCCAAAATCAAATTCCATCTAAATTCCTCAGAGAAAAGTAATAATAAGACGGGTTCTTTCTGGAGGGACCAACACCACTTGAGAGATCTGTCATGGGTGTGATGAGCACAGCAGGGCTGATCTTGATTTTGGAAGCATTTTGGAGCATCTGTGGTGTAGATAGTGATCTATTACTGTGATCAATAATTTTTAACTTCATTCCGTAGTCACCATTTTGGCAGCTTCGAGGTGAATTGGTTCTTTAATTTTTTAAAAATGTAAAATAAATTTTAAATAAAATAAAAAGCATCCCCCTAAACATTGTGCTTTTACAGAGGGACATTTCAAGGCAAGTTTTACACAGGTTCTGCCCAGAGGGAAATTAAACTCTACATGTAAATGGAGATTACACACAAAGGAATCTATTACTTTCAATATTTCTCAGCAGGAGGGTTCAGAGTTATTTAAATAAGTTTAGATATTAAACCTAAAGTAGCCATTAAAGGAATGTGGATTTGTTTGCCTAGTTTTTATAGAAATCTTTTTTCCTTTTCCAGCTGACTGAAAAATCCATTGCTTGCATGATGGTGAATATTTTTAATGCATAAAAAAAATCAAAGAACTTTCAATATGACACTTCCTTTGAATTTTTAAGCACCAAATTACAGAATACTTATTATAGTAAAATGTCTTCTTTAGGAGAGATTAAACTGCAAGCATTTTCTTTACTTTTTTTCCCTTTTTCCATCTATTCTTTAGAAGAGAGCTAATATAAACACTGACATTAAACCATATTGGCTATGTAAGGCACTTTGATTGTCATTGAGATTATTTTAAAAGTTATTTAGGTCCCCACGTTACATCTTTGCAACTGCATGGAAAATGTTTCACCATGTTTCTCTTTGCAATATTTCTTTGGGGATTCATAAATATTGATTGTACCGTAAAAAATTGATGGAATCTTGAAACAGACTGCAGTCTTGGTAGCTGGGGAATTTACTCAATTTTTCTCAATAGCTGCAGTCTATAAAAAGAGGAGATTTTGCAAATTGTTTCTCACCTTGTCTTTTTAGTATTTAATAGCTCTCAATTCTGCAGCCTCCTGAACCATGCACCGGGTGCATTTTCCATCAAAGCTGTATCAGGCCTATTCAAAGGGAATTAAAAGGCGAGGTGTGACCAAGGGGTTAAACTGCCTTCATGGCTGGCAAGCCTAACTTTCATTACTGGTGGCAGTGTAGAGCCATCCTACTGCTCCTTGTGCTAAAACTTTCCTTAAAAAAAAAAAAAAAAAAAAAAAAAAAAAAGAAGAAAAAAAGAATAAAAAAGAATCCTTCAATATTAATGGGTGGGTGCAGAAGAAAAACAAAAAACCCAAATAAACAAACACCTGCCCCCAACCAAATAAAAACACCATGACCAAAACCTTACAAGAATTTCTCTCAGTTAAAAACAAACAAACAAACAAACTGACAAAAACCCCTAAAAAATAGGCATTTCCCTGAATGCCAAGGAATCCCTCATTATTAAGCATGGGATATTCTCCTTTTGATGTGGAAGAGTTTTAGCTCCATTCACCCAGGATCAGGCACAAGGAAGACGTCTTTGGTAAAGCCCTGGGATGGAACCTGTGCCTAAACCCCAACACCCATCATCCTGTCCCACTGTACCACATCCAGGCCACCTTTGCTGGGTCTCCTTTGGCCAACACCTGGAATATTGTGGTAAATGCTGCAAAAGCAATCAGTTTATTTCCCTCTTAAGCCTCTGGTGGGACTTTCTGTGCTCCTCTCTGACCCATGGGCACTGTCATTCTTGGAGGCAGCAATGGCTTTTTCTTGGCTGGGTCCTGGCTGTGCTGGGTGATGGTGATTCCCTCTTCCCCAACTGTAAATGCAGACTTCCCTTTGGATTATTTTGCTCTTCCTGGGGGAACATGGACAGCACTGGGCAGGTAGGACTGTGCACAGGCAGCAGGCCCTTTGCTTTGCTCCTAGTTCAATTATTGGGCATCCCAGGAATAAACAGGAATAAAAGGGACAGGTCTCTGTAGCACTGTTGGGCTTTTCTTTCCTTCAGCCAGGCTGGAAGGGGCCATGAGACTTTTTGCAAGGTGATGCCTGGGTGTACTGCAGACATGTGTTTTGCTGGGGAGGTCTGCCTGGGGTCAGATTTTTCAAGGGTGACAAGAAATGGGCTCAGCTGCAGGATCAGGAGCTATCTTCTCCTCCTCTATCACTCCATTAGGTCAAACCTAAGATCAGTGTGAGATCTGGAGAAGAGATCACCAAAGGCAGAGAAAAAAAAATTCCTGGTGGGTGGGCAAGTGTAGAGTAGAAATAACCAGCCCTTACGTAGGAAAAAATAAGTTAGAGAAGCATTTTCTGTGCTGGACTTCTGCCCTCCTATGTATGATTTGGTTCCTATATACCAGCTTATATATCATACATATATCTCATATTCTTATGTTTTGTATTCTTATATATCATATGTAAGAAACCTCCAACTGCTGCTTGGGGAAAACACTGCAGTTATTCAAGGAGATCATAAGTGTCTCTTTTTAAAGCAGGCGTTGAGCTATCCACAGGAATGATCTGCAGTCTGTCCATCAGGAGTCCATCCAGGTGTCCACAACAAAGGTCCTCAAGAAGTCCGTCAGGGACATCTGGAGAAAACACTCTAATTATTCAAGAAGTCCAAAAAATTTCCTTTTTTTTCAGTAGGCCTCCAGATGTCCAGAAAGTAAGATCCACAAGGTGTACGTGAGGAGTCCATCCAAGTGTCCAGAAGAGATAATCCCAAAAACCAATGGATTTCCATGTACCTGGATTCCACCCCACTCCTACCTACTGCCTCAGACTTTGAGCCAGTGCAACAAAATAAACATTTCCCATCTGACAACAGATGATTTCCCTCTTGGCTTTAAAACCCACTGGCCTCAATTAGCAAGTCCCAAAGAGATTTTGATACGCCTAAGCCAGGACATGTTCTGTAAAGAAAGTGGCCCTGCTAAATGGGTTTCTGCTCCTGGGGGCTCTTTGCTGCTGCTTTTGGCGTGTAACAGCCTCTTGCATTAACATTAATGGGGGCTCAGTGTGCACAGGAGCTGCAGAAAAAGCCTGCATCAAAGCTGGGCGTGTTGCAGTAATGGGCCGTGAGGCCTGGTTTGCATGCTCTGGACTTTAAGGTTAATTTCTCCCAAACTGGAGCAGGGAGCCCAAACAGCAGAGATGAGCTGTTGTTGGCTTCAGCGTGAGTGGGGTTTGCAGTGGGACCCTAATTATGAGGTCAGGTGTGGCCAGCAAGGGCTCACCTGTGCACAGCCGGACTGCACATGGCTAGGCCCCATTTGGGGCCTCCCCGTCTCCTGCTCCTCTCCTGCTGGCCTGGGACCTGATGCACAGTCTCTTTGCAAAGCCATAAGAGGAACCCCAGGACGGTTTGGATGGGAAGGGACCTTAAACCTCATTGAATTCCAAGCCCCTGTGCCACGGGCCGGGTCACCTTCTGCTGGATCAGGCTGGTCACAGTCCCTGAGCAAGACACAGCAACGTCTTCACAGCAGCTTCTGACATTAAATCTGCTCAGGCTTTGCTGCTTTAGAACAGCAAAGGTAGTGGAAAATCTGAAATTTAAGGCTAGGGGTTTAATATAATCAAGAAGTGAAGGTGCAGTGTTAGTGAAGGAAGGTGGGACAAAAGGGAGGGGGATGTTACTGCGGGGGTGTGTAACCCCTCTGTTTGACCTCAAGGTTTAACAAGGTGTTCATCCATCCTTGAGCCATGGATTTAGCTGTATCAGGGCATCAGGGGTGGACAGGCAGAGTCCCAAGTCCCAACTAGCCCAGGCAGGCAGGGGATAGTCCATTGATGGGCTGGTGACTATCTGCTGAGCCTGCAAAACCCCAAGCAGAAGGACCAGAGCCTGAAAATGAGGCTCTTCATGAACCATCACAGCAGAGAGTGAGCAAGAGCAGCTCCTTGACTCCAAACCTGGCAGCAACCAACTTTCCCAGAACAGGTTCTTTATCAGCAAACAGCAGCAGCAAAGACCAGAACAAATCCCACGCCAAAAACATTCACATCTGGTAAGAAATGGAGAAGATGATACTCCAAAAAGATGCAGAACATGGGCACATGAGGTACCAGAGAACTGGGAACAGGTTACCTATGGTGACCTTAAAGACCCAACTCAAACTCCAGAAATTGCTAAAATGCTTTATTATCTTTTAACACTTGTTTTCCTTACATAAACATTTGCTGAGATTATTTATATTTCATACTACATTATTATTTTACATATGATATTGCTATTTGTATACATTATCAATATTTGGATGAGAAGACCTAGCCTCAAGCTGTGCTAGGGGAGGTTCAGGCTGAACACCCAAAAACATTCACATCTGGTAAGAAATGGAGAAGATGATACTCCAAAAAGATGCAGAACATGGGCGCATGAGGTACCAGAGAACTGGGAACAGGTTACCTATGGTGACCTTAAAGACCCAACTCAAACTCCAGAAATTGCTAAAATGCTTTATTATCTTTTAACACTTGTTTTCCTTACATAAACATTTGCTGAGATTATTTATATTTCATACTACATTATTATTTTACATATGATATTGCTATTTGTATACATTATCAATATTTGGATGAGAAGACCTAGCCTCAAGCTGTGCTAGGTCAGGCTGAACATCAGAAGGAATTTCTTCACAGAAAATATGATTACACATGGAAAGAGGCTGCCAGGAAAGTGGGGGTGTCCCCACCCTCAGAGGTGTCCAAGGAATGGCTGGACAGGCCACTAGAAGTGGCACTCAGTGCTCTGGTGACAAGGTGGGGATTGGCATACAAAAGTTGTGCTGCCAAAACTACTGCAAGGTGATGGGAATCACAAGAAGGTTGCGGCTGTGGGGCAGCTCACCTTAATGGAGCAAAGGGAAAAAAAGGGAAAGACTGTGAATATGGGCATTAGAGGAGGAAAATATGAATTGCAGCCTCTTCAGGAATCTCCCTCAGATACAGATTAAACATGTTGACCCTGGGGAATGGAATGATTCCAGCAACTCATGGAGGCACAAATGCAAGATGAGTCAGGAAGAGCAGGCATGATGGTCCCCAAGGAGAACCCAAACTCATTGCACCATCCTTCCCATCCAGACTCAAGCCTCCTTCCAAGCTCTGGTAAAACCCCAGTAATCACTTCCTTCTCCACCCTCTCTTCTGCCAGGATTGGGCAGAGATGCTGTTTTTGCATGGCACAGCATCGTGCTTGGATCTCCAGTTTTGTGGTGGTAGGCACAAGCAAGATCTCTTCCTCCCTTGCACCCACCCCCCTCTCAAGCTCAGTGATGAGGGCAATCCTCAGCATTTAACATTATGCTAATCCTTGCCTCACTTGGAACTTGGCCAGTTCATTTTCATGCTACAGTGCTCATTTCCAGCTTCTAACATAGTTTTAAAGTTGCATTAAATAAAGAATGGATGTAAAAATCAAATTAATTACTGGACACTCCATGCTACTTAATTTTAAAGCTCCCATTCCACCAGTATTTCTTGTAATCACAACAAGCTGTGGAGTGCCAGGATGGCCATATTGCTCTTAAATATGTTGATTAGAGAAAAAAAATGAAATGGAGATAAGTGTTGGAGCATTGATTTGCAATATCGTTTGCAGGTCTTATTTTCACTTTGCAGCTTGCAGCTGAGGGAGCTGGGAAGGGGCTGAGCCTGGAGAAAAGGAGGCTCAGGGGGGACCTTGTGGCTCTGCACAGCTCCTGACAGGAGGGGACAGCCGGGGGGGTCGGGCTCTGCTCCAGGGAACAGGGACAGGAGGAGAGGGAACGGCCTCAGGCTGGGGCAGGGCAGGCTTAGGGTGGATACTGGGGAAAATTCCTCCATGGAAAGGGCTGTCCAGCCCTGGCAGAGCTGCCCAGGGTAGTGCTGAGTCCCCATGCCTGCAGGGATTTAAAAGCCGTGTGGATGTGGCCTTGGCTGTGCTGGGGAATGGTTTGACTTGATGGAATTAGTTGACTTTTCTGATCTTAATGGTTCTGTGATTCCATGATATCATTGTTAGGAGACAAAGCAAAATCATCTTGGATGGTAGGTCCTAGGATTCAAAACACACTCTATGTAAAACTGAGAGTTTCTCTGACAGATAAATTGGGATGAATTGTAGCACTCAAGCTCCTTCAAACAGACAGGTGCTCTGGCATATTTTTTCAAGAACTTGTGTTTTAAAATTATTTTTTAATTTCTATGTTGCATGCTTAATCACTACAAAATTCTAGTAGTGTGTCTTTAAAGCTAGGCAGAGGGTCAGAATTTGCCAAAATTTAGGTTTGCTTTACTATATATGTAACTTTCAAGGATAAGTGCTTGTTTGTGTTGGGTAAAGAGCCATAGATAATGTTGCTTGCCAAGTCATAGCATTTTTTGTTTCCATTTAGCTCTGCTCTATAGCTAAATCTGGACATCAGTAGAACACCTTGGTTTTTGCATTTTCTATTTGAGTTACTTTAATCCTTGCACTCCTATATGGCATTTTTTTTTTAATTGCTGGGTTTGTGCTGAGCATCTTTCTGCAGACCCTGCTGCCCACAGAGGTTTGTCCTTCTGCAAATGGTGTTTTTCTGTTCCATGGGCTTTTCACACTTTTCTGGGGTGTGTAGGGACTGACTCTGCATCTGGACTCTTCTGTAAATAAAAAGCAGTTTGGTAATCCCAAAACATGCTCTCTTACAAGCACCAAACAGGGGGAGGATGCTTCAGTATTTCAAAGGAACCTGAGAGCAGAGCATTGAACCAGGGTCTTTGAAACTAATGCAAGCTTATTTTTATCATTACGCTGCTATTTTATCACTTGTTAAAATGTATTTTTTAATTTATTTTCCTTGCAAGAAGGGGTAGTATCTAGAATTCAGATTCTGATGGTTAAAAAGCACAAAGCAATGGCGCCGAAGGGGTTACACCTGCACAGCCATTCTTCATGGTGCAACTTCTTCCAGGACCCACACAAAAACTTATTAAGCGGCTGCCTGTCACCTCTCCTTAATAAATAAGAATCTCTTTTCAGCCTCTTTGTCTCCTTCACCTCTGGGGCCGGCGTCCTGTAAACACACTGCCAATTAAACCTCACGTCTAGCAAGGCCACAACTAATGAAAAGCAATAGAGAATTCACTGCCTTTTAATGAGGAAAACATTGCTTTTTACAGGGAACAATTTATTGGGCCAATTCCCCCCGTCCATCACCCTGGGGAACTGCTGCCTTTTTTACCCCCTGTTTGTTACTTTGTCAAGCGCGTGTAAAATTGCACGCTGAACACAGAGGTGAAGGCTCTGACTCAATTTATGGTGTGACATCTCTGATCTTGCTCCCTGGATCAGTAAGCGATGCTGGCAATGATATGCATGGAAATTAATTACTGTGCCCGGCAGCGGTACAGCAGGCCCCTGCCGTTGATAATGGATCAGTTTGCAGGAGTTTGTTGGAGGGGCGGCCGCCTCTGCCTGCTGCTGTTTGCTGTCACAGCAAATGTCAGCCCAGTGCAAACCACCACAACATCGCCACGGCCCTGGGAGGGGAGAGGGGCTGCAGGGGGTGCCACTGGAAAAGGCAAGCCAGATTAAAAAGAAAAAAAAAAAAAAAAAAAGAGAGAAAAAAAAGAGCACAGTGATTTTACACCTATTTTCAGTGATTTTACGCCTATTTTTTTTTTCCCTAAGAGCAAAGAGGAGGCGTTATGTAAGAGCACCAAAACGTTTGAGCAAGGGGAAACTTCCACCAAGTTTCCTAAGGAGTCAAGCTACTATTATATATATTAAATGTATTAATTATATATATTAAATTATAGTTATATATATTAAATGGGGGAAAAAAACAGATGGATGGAGAGGCTGAATTAAAAATAAATATATTGGGAATAAATTCTGGATAAAAACCTACAGGTCATGTCATCCGTGGTTATAATATGTGTTAGCTCTGTTAGCTTTACAGCCGTTTTTGCTAGGATTTGCAGTTTAAAATGCATCCATAGAATCACATATTCATGGCACGGTTTGGGTGAGGAAAAACTGTAAATATCACAAGGTTCCAATCTAATATTTTGGCTGCTCTATTTTGTCTCCTCTTCCTGACCAGACCACTGTTTTTTTGCAGGTGGATGTGCAGGTTTGTCTTGGCCTAGCTCACCCACAGCTCAGGACATGGAGGGACACTCAGTGCACCTGGGGGATGGCCAAGATGTGTCGTCCTGCTGAGCTGTTTTGGGGAAAATGAGATAATTGCTCCAGAGCAGTTGTAGGAAACCCTTCCTCACGGAGCTGTAGGGCAGTGTGGTCCATGAGCATCCTTGAATCCCTTCCCAGGTCACTCCTCCACGGAAGGAGTGGTGAAGCCAGCTGAGATGAAAGGAGGGATGGTGGGTAGGGACAGGCACCAACCCCCAGTGCTGGCCCCTAACACCTCCCCTGGCACTGCCATCTTCCTCACCTCACTTATTTTGGCAGTGGAAAAGAGGTGCTGGTCACTTCCATGTCCTTCTGGAAAGAGCACTTGGACACACATTGGGGTTAGGAGGACAAAAGGAAAGTGAGCTCTGCAAGAACTGTCACTGCTTGCCTTCATAAAATCTTCCTGGCAAGGCATTTCTGTTTGTTATTTGACACTTTTTATCATAGTATTTTTTAACACTTTGGTGTATCTAGTGGGAGATACCCTTTTTTGCTTGGTCCTCAGACTGTTCACAAAGTCAGGGACTTAATTTAAAATTTATTTCTCACCATTTACTTCATGGTTTTGTACACTTTTAGGCCCAAAAGTGCTGGGGACTAGAAGAATAAGACATGATGCCCAGGTAAAACCCCAGCACCAGGGTACCAAGTAAAGGGGAATGATGGCACATTTGTTCAAACACAGCAGAATTCACCACAAAAGTAATTATCCCAAAAATAATGAAGGACTCCACCTCCAATTGGTAGCTTTGAGGTCCCTATTCCCAACCCAGTCACAGTACATGCTTTTTTAAAAAATAAATATTTCCTGTTTGTACTGCTGGTTTTCTGTTCACCTGTGTCAAAGCAGCCATACAAGTCTCTAATGGCAAGAAGGACACCTTAAAATTATATTTGTAAAAAAGTGAGAAACCAAAAGAAATGTGTAATAACAAATATCAGGGAAAAAAGAGGCAGATGGAGAGGAAACAGGGATACCCATTAGCTGGTTTTGATGCCTTGGGTGATGGCAGTGCTTGTTGACTCCACATCCCCACAGCTCTCATGCTGTCATCCTCTACCCACTGCCACTTTGCTTTTGGATGGGGAATATTTCAGAAAATAGCAGGTGATTCAAAGAAGAAATCATACATTTGGACCTACCTGGACATCTTCTCTGACACAGTTTGCATACACATCAAAAGTCTGGTTCTTCCTATTTACCCTGACAGTGAAATCTAGAAACTTCCTGAAATGCATAAAAAGCCCAAAATTATTTCAAAGCTCTGGAAAAAAAAAAAAAAAAAAGACTAGGGAGAGCTGTGAAAGATCATTTCTTTCCTAATGTGACTGTTAGATTTGGCTGGTTTAGCAATTAAACTTTTCCTTTATTTGTTACCCCTACAGACCCCTGGTTAGAATAGGATCCTGAAGTTGAGTCCGCCAGAGCATTGGGCTTACATGATTCAATTAACCTTTAAGGTAGCTCTGGAAGTTGGTACTCTAGGAGATCCTTTTGTTAATTGGCAGCCTGACACAGACAATTAAGTTTGATCAGATGAAGAGGGCATCAGGGACATCATTAGCATACTGTACTGAAGACTACGTGGTGTGTAAAAGTTGTTTAATTTCTGCCAAGGAAGAAAGCGGGGGGCTGGGGGAGTCCTCCTTGCACATACAGCATTTTGCTTATTAAATATTTCATTTCCCTTGCCATAAGCTGCAAATGTTCCCATTTTTTACCCCTCCTTTTTGGTTCCTTCCCACTGCAGTAAAATCCACGGAATGATCGTTCCTCTCTTATTAAAACTTTTGCGTTTCACTTGAAGTATTGCACTTAAAAAAAACCCAAACAAACAAACAAACAAACAAAAAAACCCAAAAAGAACCACCCCACACCAAAAAACCCACCCCAAAGTAGCCAAAACAGCAACAAAATCAGCAGATTTGCTTCAGAGATGGCCACAAAGCCCATGGTGGATGGAGTATGACCTGGGTGTGGTTAAAGTGGCCAAAGCTGGAGCTGTGCTAGGTGAGATCTCCAGATGTCCTTTGGTCAGGGAATAACAGAAAAACAAACCTGTGGCTCTCACACGCAGTGGGTCTGACAACAAAGGTGTCTGTACATCTCTGGGATGCAAGGGGGATGCTGGAATGAGGAATTCACATTCCTCATGGCCATGCGCATCTTTGCAAAGGCAGGAAGAGCTGGAGGAGGTGAACCCAGCACTGATGGGTGGTGAGCTTGGGTTAGTGATTGAGAGACTTTGTTCCTCTGCATTTCTCTTGCCTGGTATTAACTATAGTGGCACAGCTGAGGCTTTACTATAAATGTATTCTCTTTTTTTCAGGCACCAGTGCAGAGCAGAATGGAGGCGAACCAAATTATGACCATCTGCAAGGTTTAGTCACCACCAACATCCTACAGAGTACAGCTTTACATCACCTTGCTCACGCCTGCTGCTGTGCAGTCCCTTTTGCTCCCTCTCCTTTCTCCAGCTCTTTTTCTGTGAGCAAGAGAGAAGGCATAGAAACACAGAGTGGTTTGGCTAGGCAGGGACATTAAACAGCATCCCATGGGCAGGGACACCTTAACCTACCCCAGGCTTCTCCAAGCCCCATCCAGCCCGGCCTTGGGCACTGCCAGGGATCCAGGGGCAGCCACAGCTGCTCTGGGCACCCTGGGCCAGGGCCTGCCCACCCTCACAGTACAGAATTCCTTCCTAACATCTGGTCTAAATCTCTTCTCTTTCAGTTTTAAAACATTCCCCCTTATTCTGTCAGTACCTTCCTGCATAAAAGTTGCTCATCCTCTTTTTTCCTTAAGTACCCTATAGGCATCTGGAAAGGAAACAAGGCACATAAAACCAGCAGGCACATGATATCAGGATTCTCCATCCTCATGCCACATAGGCAGGGTCTTTGCTTTCTCATTAGTTGCTTCAGCAATTATGATATATATTGCATAATTCTTATAGCATTAGCCTTGCTACATAAGCCATTAATGAGCTAAGTTAGTGATAGCAGCAAATGTAGACTCCTGTGCTGTGTGATGCTAATAATATCTATGAGATTTTAGTCCTAATCCAGGGAGACGTTTTCCGCCCTCTACTGCCGTAGCATCATGTAATGGAAAATTAATGGGAAGTTGCAAATGCAGAATATCTTTTTTTGTTTTGCTGGCTTACCGTGCCCCTTGTAAGGTTGTTGCACAAGAACAAAAGAGCTGAAGATTGATCCAGACCGCTATCCAACAGTGACCAACTCTCAGTGTTTTGGGGAGGACACAGGAGCAGGGTAAACACACAGAGGCTCCTGCCCAGGATGCTCTTCCAGCCTCCAAAACCCTTTGGCTCCGAGTCCTTGTTTTCCACAGCTCCAGCTCCCAGGAGAGTCCCATGGAGCAGATTACTCAGAATAGTAGTACTTGTGTATTTTTATATATTGTTCTATTTTATTAATATATTATAGCTCTTGATGCATGTTTCCTCCATAAAATTTCTGAGCTCTTTTGAATTCACATAACTATTTCAACACTTGAGCTGGTAAATAACAGAAACAGGTGGTGGGTATCTATAACTCTCCCATGGCAACTTGTAGGTGATTTCAAGCTGATGGTAAGAGTTAAGAATGTGGAAATACTGGGCTTTTGAAGTGTTTTTACAAGTCTGTGCCAATAAACCCCAGCATTTTTCTGCTCTTATTGGAAGACTCAAGGCACTTGGTGGGAGACTCAGGGCAGCACTTGGGAGAGACCAAGTCACACTCTGCAGGTTTTTCTCTGTCAAGGAGAAATGCAGATGGAATGATCACTCTCCAAAGCCACCTGTCTCCTGTGAGCACCTCCTTTCAGGGGAGAGGAACCCAGGAAATCTGTTTCCTGCGTGGGGGTCAAGTCAGTCTTGTGCACTTGGCCTAAGTCTGCTCATTTCTCCCTGCAGTCAGGGACTCCCATTTATTCCATGCTGTTTTCCACCTCCTTTTCCTGTGGGGGACTGCCCTCAAAAACAGAGTCATAGAATCATTCGGGTTGGAAAAGGCCTGTAAAATTGTTGAGTCTGATTTTTAGTTGACCAAACAATGCTGAGAAATGGCTTTTACCAATCATTGGTGGTGAAAATTTTGCAATGCAAAAATCCATGGCTCTGCATCTCCTAACAGAGGCAGCAGGGAGAGGCAAGGAAAGGGACAGGAGTGTCAGCAAGTAGTGGGTTTTTAGCAATTGACATCTGTCTTCAGCTCAATAGATCAGTGAGAAGGTATGTCAGGACATGAAATAGTGGGAAAGATATTTCTGTGAAGAAATGGGAATTGTGCCAAGTTCCTCTCCATAACTTAGCTGTGGAGCAGGACTTTCCTGCATCCTGCATGTGTCATGGGCATCTCCTGCAAACTCAGGGACAAACAGATGATTCCTGCTCCATCTCCCACATTAAGAGCATAAGAAAAGGGCAAAAAGGTGGTAGAAAACGAGAAGTGCATTGAAGGCAAATGACTGCAGCAGTGAGCTGTGCTGAGAGCTCTGGTTGCCACTTGTGCAAGCCTGTGAGCAGGAGTGCCTCTTGCATCAGGACTGAGGTTAGCCTGGTTCTGCAGAACTGCAGAACAGGATGTTTCTGAACCATAGAGGAATAATACTTGAGATGTATTGGCTGTACAGTTTCATTAAGATGACATAACATCTTGGATAGATTATAATTTTATAATACCTTTGCATACCACTGCTATTACTACTATGTTGTTTTATGATGGTGTTAATATACAGATGTTGCTTTAATCTGTTTTTTAATTTACTTTGTATATCCCCTACGTACATTTTGTTGTAAGGTAGTTTATTTTGTAGCAGCTCATTTATTTTAAAAGTTGGAGGGTTTTTTTATATCACTGCTAGCATGCTAATGACATTTATACATGTGTTCTCTTTAATCTCTCACCTAGTTGCCTGTACAGAGCACAGATATTATCATTTCTCTGATTTTTCTAAGTGCTGAAAACTGTTTTATTAGGGGTTTTACTTTGGGGTTTAATTTTTTATCTTGAGGTTTATTAAGTACTGTATTTTGGTGTAGTAAACCTTGTGTTTTCACTGATATTTTTATCACAGGGTAAATGTTGTTACTGTTAGAGGGGTTTAGTCATGTTCACATCCATCTACCCTTCATTTGATGCTCCCTAGAAAACTCTTGAAAGGAGGATTCTTTAGGGGGTCATGTGTCCCCTCAGTTTAGGGGTAAGGCAAAGGCTAAAATTTTAGGTTAACCTCTAGCAGTCACGTCTAGTTAGGACCTGGATTTAAAAAAAATTGCATTCTTCTAACAAGCCTAAGCTCAGCCCAAGGAATAGGCTGTTCCTGTGCTTGGATGCAGATGCCACACCCAGGCTGAAGGGGAATTTCTCCCAGCTGAGATCAATTTGAGCAGGATCTTCAAGATTCCTTCCAACCCAAATCAATCTACAATCCCATCACTTTGTATTTGGGGTCCTACCAAGAGAGCAGGGAGGTCAAACTGGGGAATAAGGACTCAGGGACTGGAGACTGGCAAAAAAAGAGAGGAAGGCACGGCCTGGATTTCTGGAATTTGGTGAATGATGCTAGTAGCAGGATCTCTGTTTGTTTAGTTGCAGTGACAAAGTGAAGTCCCATGTCACAAAGACCTTAGTGCAGAGATGTGAAGGAGGGCATGTGCTTGTTGGGGGAAGAAGAAGGAGGAGGGAGCACCATCTTTCTGAGCAGCTTCCCATGCTGGACTTCTCAAATTATGTCTAATTAAGTCTGCTGCCCAGAACGCCATCAAATTAGCAAGTGAACAAATTGCACTGACTTTGGTGGGACGAGTCCCTCATTTCATGCTGCCCTGCAGCGTGACTGCTCTGTCTGTGGCTCTGCTTCACTGAATTCCTGGTGAAACCCCTCCCAAAACAAGGACAAATCCAGCCCTCACCACAGGCTTTGATTCTGCTGCCTCGATGTAATATCCTGCCAGAGCTCCCCAGCCTCCTCGGGGAGACCTTCTTCCTCTGCCTGAAATATGTACATTGGGCAAGGCCTGAATATTTTCCCCATAACTTGGTGGGATGGAGCTTGAGAAATGCTGCTGTAGGTGGCTTCATGTTGCCAAAATGTACTTGCTATTTGATGATGTGGGCTTCGGAAGGCCTGCTGTTCCCAATTGTCCATTGCATATTAAGGATGGTTATAGCCAAGAAGACTTCTCTATTTATTTGCTCCCTTTTCACTGTGACTTTATTATGCATGAGCAGCTTGACTGTGATACTTCTTTTGTTTTACATTTTGCATTCATTAAAAACCAGTCATCTGCATATTTTGTGCACCCTCAGGGGTCTCTTCTCCCCTTGATGCATGCGTGCCAGTCCCATTAGCATGGATGGGAATTAGGAGCTCATGCTGAAGAAAAAACACAGGCACACCTCCCTCTGTCCTCCTACTATTCAACTAGGATATTAAAAAAAAAAAAAATCATTACAGAGGATATTCACTTTGTGTTTAAAAAAAAAATAAAGACGAAAGGAAGGGAAACTTGACCATGTATCTCAGGAGATTCTTTTTATATCTCAAGGCTAAAGACCTCATAAACAGAGGATGTAAGTAATTTCAGCATTGCTAAGATTTACAGCTCTGTCTTTACCAGTAAGTAAAATGGGCCAGACCCACTCCCCAACAGAGAGGACACCTGGTGTGGTGTGACTTGCATCCACAGTGCCTGCTACCTCCCCAAGCCTTTTAACATGGGAGTGAGGTCTGACAAAGCTTTCTGGCCCTGTTTTGGTCACTAAGAGTCACCAAGGATGGTTTGATGCTGTTTCTGTAGTTGTAGGCTGTACTGTGGTCCTCAGTGTCTTCTTGGTGGTGCTGAGGATGTGGGTGAAGAAGTCATGGGAGTTTCCTAAAGGCAGTCACTGGGGGATCTTGGAGAGTCCTGACTGACCATCCCAAGACTGCTCCAGACTCCAGTAGACCAAACTACTGAGCCAAGGGATCAAAGAGTCCAGGTGAGGTTCCTGTGGTGGATGGGGAAGGCTGATCCTGCCTTTATCCCATCTTACAGAGAGCTGCTCTCCTCCCTCCCCTGCTCCTGTTGAGCAAGAACTCAGGCTGTGCCTTCTTGTTCCCTGCGAACAAAGAAGTGATTTATTTTTTTCCATTTCAGTTAAAACTACTGGTGCATGGTGGCCTCTGTTACAGGGATCCCCCATTTCTCTGCCTTGTCTCTGAGGGTTAAAGCAATCAGGCTTCTCCACCCAGACAGAAGTTTTGTGTAAAACCTCCCCTGCTCCTCTGTGTTTCAAGTTTGGCAGTTCCCCTTTCCACAAAAATGTGCGCAGGAAGACGCACAGAGAGATATGAATTTATTTTCTGCATTGTTAAAGCTTCAACATTGCCCTCAAATCATCCTGACACAAAGGCAATGCAGCTGGGTTCACCAACCAGCACATTTTGCCCTGAGCAAAGACACTTTCCCATGCATGGAATGATCTCCCACTGTTTCCCATAAGAGCACAGGGCTGGCTAGAGGAATTGAATCAAAAGATTTCAGAGACAACAACCTGCCTGAAACAACTTGAAACAAATGAGGGCTTGGGATGTGGCTGGACAGTGATAGCTGGGGCCACGTGTTAATCGTGGGATTAAGCAATAATCCTGTTTTATTGTTGCTGCCATGGCTGGAGCATCCGTGCTCTGCTGAGCATTCTCCTTGTCTTAGCAGCACGCTGGTTGCTTTGAGGGCCAGGTGTGTCTGCCAGAGTGGTGTACACTGGTCTGTGATGGACACGGGCAGGGTTTGGCACAATGGGTGCTCCAGCAAGTCAGCCACACAGAGCCTGTCTTGTCTGGATGGTGGTGGGTGGAGGGAGAGGGATAAAGATCTTTGGAAAATGAGACATTCTGTGCAGCACCACTTCCTGGCTGTTTGGGCTCTGATTGTGCTCTGCTGAATTTAGCAGCATTTCAAGTGTCAGAGGGGGTGTCTGGCTGGAGAAGCCCAATTCCCTAATGACTCTCAACTCTGTATATCTCTCCTTTCTGTCAGCAGCACGTTCTAACATCTAGCATGTCCTGGAACAAGATGCCCAAGGAGGCTGTGGATGCCTCATGCCTGCAAGTGCTCAAGTTCAGGCAGCCTGGTCTAGTGGCAGGTGGCAGGGAGGTTGGAACTAGCTAGCCTTTAAGGTCCCTTCTGACCAAAAAATTCTAGGATGCTTTGATCCAAAAGTAGAGAAATTCCTTAGCAGGAACCCAAAGTAAGGGGATAATTTCCTAGGATGGAGAGATTTATCAGCTGACACCTGAAACCAAGAAACATTTACAGAGTCATGATGAGTTATGAGGTTGTAAGCAATCTTTAAATCAGCTCCAGAGCTTGAGGACTCCTTGTTATCTTTTGCATGAAGGTAGAGAATTGTAATTTGCCTTTTAGGAAAACTTCTTCCCCCAGTGGTTAGTGGGGCACTGACCAGGCTTCCCAAGCAATGGGGACAGTCTTGAAGCTGCCAGAGCTCCTGGAGTGTCTGGGCAATGTTCCCAGAGGTGCACAGGGTGGAATTGTTGGGGTGTCTGTGCAGGATGAGGAGCTGGACATGACGATCCTTATACTTCCAGCTTAGGACATTGTGTGGTTCTTTGCACATTTTAGCATTGCAGACTCATATCCTTGCCTTGACTTACTGCAGCCCAGCTGGTTATTCTCAGCCTGTATCTTCTCAGGGGTAACTTTGCTAAAGCATCTCCCATTCAGGTTCTTGCCCATGCACACATTTCCCTCTGGTTCAGAGTTTCTGGTTGTGTCCCAGCTGCGAGCAACAACCACAATGCACAAGCAAGTCTGAAGAAAACTCGAATCCAGCTCCACTGTGTCTCTCTTACTCCACTAAAACAAAACAAACAAAACCAGAAAGGGTGGGAAATGGTTTTACTGGAGCAGCATCAGCGTCTCCATTTGTGAATTGGTTTCTTAAGAGAAGGAGGCTCCATTTAGGTAAGAGGTATTGTCACTGGCCTTCATGGCTACAGCCCTGCACATACCAGCTTTGACTCAGCAGTCTGCAGCAGTAAATCATTAATGGCCCCTTAAAAAAGGCAAGATAGTTCATAACACAAGCCTGAATTGAGGAAAGGAGATGGGTGGAAGATCAGAATTTCCATTCCCAAAATAAAGCATCACAGTCATCCTGAATATCTGGAGAGCGCACAGAAGGCCGGAGGCGTTCTCTTTGTTAAATATTTACTACTCCAGTATTATTTGAAAGAACATTTCTGGGACTTTATCTAAGCAGGATGGAGTAAGTGAAACATTTGGATGGGTCAATAGGACCATTTGCCAGAGTGGCTTGTTCTTAAATGGGAATCAAAAGCTGACCAGAGAGAGCTCTGTAATGTTTGACTACTAAAAGCATTGTTCCAGAAATGCAGCACCGTGCTGGCTCCAAGGGACCAGGGTATGGCTTGTCTCACTGGCACTGCCAGGACAGGATTTCCTCCTCATTACCAGCTACACAAACTCTTGGACATGAGCAGGGCAAAGGGGTGTTCCTGTAGGAACCTGACGGTGCTGAGGAAGGGATCTGTGCTGATGTGAAAATATTCCCTCAAAATCACATTTATGACTCATAGAAATTACCTGCATTTAGAACAGGCTCAGCCCAGCACAGGTCCAGCCATCTCCTTTGCAAGCACCAGGGCTCAGGCCCAGCGTTACCCATGTGACATTCCAGCCTTCTCCCCAGCACTCAAGACTTCACTCATAGTCATAATTAAATTACAGATAGTTTAGTTATAATTAAGTTACAGATAGTTCAGGGTCATCCACATGTTCAAAGCCACCAGAAACAGAAAGAAGATTGTTCCACTAATCCTTGTGAAGTCACTACAGAAAGTGGCATTCTGTAGATGCAAAACCAAAGTAAAAATATTGCTTCATGAAATTAAAAAAAAAAAAAAGGGGGGGGGGGGGGGGAAAATCTCAGTTATTTCAGATTTCACTTAAAAATTAATGAAATTTTATTATCTTCCCAGATGTTTTTAAGGAAATTTTGGCTGGATTGACTGCAAGCTAAATTATTCTTCTTAACCACATAGGAGCAAGCCACTGTATTACCAATGAAGTAATTCAGGAATAAAATAAATAAATGTTCTTCTGGGCACAGATTTGTGTTGTGCTGCTTCCTACCAGCTTTTTTTCTGTTCATCTTCACTGGAAAAGCAGGAGACACTGAAAAACCCTTGAATTAAGAGAAACATTACTTAGCAAAGTCCAAAACATTAGGGCATTATTGACACTATTCTCACCATGGATACAAACCACAGCTCTGTACCAGTTATTAAGAAGAAAATGAACCCTATCCCAGCAGAGATCGGGATGAAATTAGGAAATTAGGAAGAACAAAATTAGGAAGAGTCCCATGAAGGAAACCCTGCCGTTATTTTTTGCATGAGAAAACTGAGTGAAGCAGAAATATCCACCAGGAAAGGGCAGGGCAAAGAGCGGGATCCGGGTGGGTGGTGCTGGTTAGTGCTGCTTTTCAGACTGCTCTGCTCCCCTCCACAGCAGACAGCCAAGGGAACTCAGAGGTCAGGGGGTTTGAGCCTGTCTTTAAAATATCAACACTTGTTAAGGCTGATTCAGTATATGTGGTGATTACTTCCCCAGAATTTCCATTTTTTTGAGCCACCTGAGCTAAAGGGCTGCTCTGTGCAAATTATCTCTTCCACGAGCTGATCTGCCTCCCCTTGAGCTCAGGCAGACTTTGAGCATCCAGTGTGGTTTCAGGAAGCCAGGTGTGACAAATAAGGACAAGGTGGATTCTTTCTCTTTATTATTATTATTATTATTATTATTATTATTATTATTATTATTATTATTATAAATTATAAAGCGCAAAGCACCATCAGCAGCTAATTTTGATTCACAAATACACTGGAGAAACCTGTAACCTAGGAATGCTTTGTGAGCAGGGAGAGAGGCACAAAATTTGCCATGCCTGAGGAACCACTCAGCTCCTCTGCACTCCCAAAATTTGCATCACACCGGGCAGGCGCACAGTGCAGCCCAAGCTGAGGGAATCCTGCCTGAACTGGGGAATTTCTGCACTGCTTCCCACTGTTTTGTTTCAGATGTCTAAGTAGCATCCAAAAATTAAGAACGCCATGAAATGTTTTTAGAGTTCTCTCTCCACTGAGTGAATGTGCAGGACCAGCCCCTCATCTTTTGTCAAATATTGTTGCTGGTTTTAGCATATATCAAAGAAGCATGGAATAGCTGGGTTGGGAGGGGCCTTTAAAGGTCAATCCAAGCCCCCTGCAATGAGCAGGGGCACCTTCCCCTAGGTCAGGTTGCTCAAAGCCCCATTCAACCAGACCATGAATGTTTCCAGGGGTGAGGCACCCACCACCCTCTGGAAACCTGTTCTGTGCAAGTATCATGCTGATAGAAGCAGCATTTGATCAAATGCTTATTTGTGGTCTTTTTGGATTGCACCTCTCCTGGTTCTTGAGCAGCAGGAGTTCTGAAAACTGTTTTCTCAAACCTTGCTTTGGTTCCATGTCTAATAATAAGATTGAATTCATCTTAGGGGTTAATTCCAGAAGAAAACCATGGCTGGGTGCCTTCTTGGTTTTCTTTTAAGTAGTTTTCCCCTGCCCATCCCTGAAAATTTACTTGAACTTACTCAATATATTTGATATATTTGTCATTGCAAACCTTTTGTCATGTTTTTTTGAGACTCTTTAACAGCCTCAGAAATTATCAGCCTCATTTCCTTAAGCAACATGTTTAAAAATATTACTGTTGAAAGCATGGCATATTTCTTTAATTCAGCAGCAGGTAAGGATTAGCAAAGATAAGAGTGTAGTCTCTGTCTTTCTGTACTTCTCCTGGAAATTGTACTTACTTTTGTTTTCTCTTTAACCATTTGTATTTATGAGCACATTTCCCGTAACTGGGCAACAGCAAATGTCATACCAGACAAGAGCAGAATTTGGTAACCCTTTTTGTGTGGTCCTTGCAGTGCCTCCCAGTTTGCTGCTGTCTGAAAAATTAAGACTTTTACAGGATTTTCCATAATCTTTGGGTGTCTGAGCTGGCTCAGACCAAGGGTCCAGTCCTCAGCCTCTGTTCTGAGATATATCAGAAATAATTTTCTGTCATTGGGTTGGGTCTGTTGATTTTCTGTGATGTTTTTGACATGTAATTCTTAAGGAAATCTCAGAATGGCTGAGGCAGGAAGGGACCCCTGGAGGTCATTTAGTCCCACCTTCCTGCTTAGGCAGGGTCACAGCAGAGCACAAGGCAAAACATCGTGTCCAGATGGTTCCTGAACATCTCCAGGAAAGGAGACTCCCTGGGAAATCTGGGAAGTCTGGGAAATCTGGGAAATCTGGGAAATCTGTTCTAGTGCGCAGTCACTCACAGGAAAGAAATTGTGCCCCATATTCAGGTGGAACTTCCTGTGCATCAGACACTTGCAGAAGAGCCAGCTGTCCTGCTGCAATAGCTTTTGAAACTACTGCTCACCCTGAACCACTAATTCCTACAAGTTAAATTTTTTGGGTTCAGATGAAAAGGCTGCACAGAATCTCTGCTGAAGAGAAAACTAGAAATATCCTAATCCTAAAAAGTATGATCTCAGAAATCAGAGATTTCTAAAATGCTGGTTTTGGCACTGCCTGTTCATTAGTTCAACTAAATATTTGAGTTTTTAGCTGAACTCTCAGGCTGATGTGTCTCTGCAATTACCTTCATAATTGAATCACAAAATTGTTTGGGATGGAAGGCACTTTAGAGCTCATCCAGCGTCACTCCTGCCATGGGCAGGCACACCTTCCACTATCCCAGCTTGCTCCTAGCCCTGTTCAGCCTGGCTTTGGACACTTCCAGGGATCCAGGGACAGCCACCCATCTCTGGGCAACATGTGCCAGGGCCTCACCACCTGCACAGTGACAGGCATGGAAGAGGATCCTGCCTCTTCTGGCATTCACTCTGGTTTATCTTGCAGGATACAGTGATTAGGCCTTTGACACCAGTTTTTACTACTGCAGACATGACAGAAGAGTCCAGCCAACACAAAACCATGTCATGGACAGAGGTGGGGACTCAATACCCACACCCTTTTTTCTCCATCTACAGCTACTTTTCCCCCCCACAGCATCCACTTGGGGTGCAACCTGGATGGAGAAGAAAGGATCGAATTAAATCCAGCGCTCAGAATCAGCTCCTACAGAGGTGGAGATCATAGTTGATGTGTGCTTTCACTGACATGACAGGTTTGTTCAGCCTGGGTTATTTTCCAGCCATAATTATAAGCACGGAGATGAGTTTAAATGCAGGACCCCTCGCTTGCTCTGTTGTACCCTGGGTAGGCAGGAGGTGTATTAGGAAATCACTCAGATAATTTTAAGGAGGATGGATTTGTGATTATGGTGTTTTGACCCACCTGGTAGCCTGCCCTTGGAGCTCTACTTAACAGGTCTTCCCTGTGTCTTTTCAAGCAGTTAATTTTGTGGCCAAGTCCCTGAACTCTCTTCCCATTCCTTTTTCATGTGTAGGGCTGTTTGCTTCTCTGCCATCCAGTCATCTTGCGAATGCTTGCTCAAGGACACCGCAGAAGATTTGTGCTATTAATGAAAAGCTTGAAGGGGGCAAGAGATTTTGCCCAGGAAAAATAATGCCGATCATGTCTATTGTGTCTCTGTCCCATTGCGAAAGGGGAGCTAATAACAGAAAGGTTAGCTAACAGGATGGCTTTTAGGGGTTGTGGCCATGTGAATTAATGCATTAGGTTTGTCTAAGCCAAATTCTCAGCTGCCTTGTAAGGATTCAGGGGTTTTAAATATTTGCTTCCACATTTTTGGTTTACAAAGAGGCTTTCCTGGTCTTGCCTTGTCCTTCTGTCACAGACTGGTAGTCGGGAAGAGAGAGAGAGGAATATTTCTGCACTGCTTCTTTGCTTAATATGGGGATATTTTCAGCAGTCAGTGGAGAATGTATTTCTAGGTTTGGGGGTTGAGGCTGTTTTTTTTTCCTTTCCTTTGTGTGTTTGTTTCTCTTTGCACCACAAACCGCACGGAGGGGCCGGGAGGATTGTGCATTACATAAGAGTGGCCCTCCACGCTTTAATGTGGGTCTGCGCCGTGCCATGCAGAGAACATAATGTGTCCTCCCAGGGACAATTTGCATAAAGGATAAATAAGAGAATCACAATGTGAAGTTTATTCATTTTTAAATCCTGCAGCGTTTGTGATTGAAGGCCCAAGCTCAGATGTTTTCCTGATGTGTACCATTAAGAGTCAGGGCTTTGCCTAATGTCTCTTCTGTTACTGCAGGGAGATGTAATGTGCAGTATTTCTCCACACTGGAGTATCATTTTCAGTGTATACCACTCGGCTAGGGAGTGAGGAACTGCAGGCTGCATTATCTTGTACCAGGCCTACTCTCCTTAATTTGCTGTAACCGAGCCAGCACATTAAATACAAAACATATTGATGTTCTCTGAGAACCCTTGAGGGTCTTTACCCTTCCTTGTCAAAGGAACTGTGCAATCCAGGAGGAAAGAAAAAAGGCATTTTGCCATGGTGAAGATAGTTGCACTGCTGGCATGCCGTGGCTGACACAATGCTGTGCTTCCATTTACTTCACTTAGAGGGGAAAGTCATAACAAAAGCCATTTTAGCTCCCAACTCCAGCTGGGGGTTAGCAAAGGGAAGTGATCTGAACCCCTGCTCAGGTGGTGTTGGCAGCAAGTGCTTTAATACTGCACACTCCTAAGTTTGCTGAAGTCATAGAGTCATAGAATTATTTAGGTTGGAAAAGACTCTTAAGATTATGGAATCATAGAATGATTTGTGTTGGAAGGGACCTTAATGATCATCTGGCTCCAACCATTAACCTAACACTGCCAAGTCCCCCACCAAACTGTGTCCACTCTGGTGATCTCACAGGTGAAACCTGGTGGTGAAAGAGTCTGTTTCCACCTGGGCACCACAGGCAGGAACCCATGCAGGGTGTCCCACCAAATCCTTTGACAGAAGTTATTAGGCTTGGGCCAGTGTGGTGACTCAGGTCCAGATCTGGCTTTAGTTCTCTGTTTTAAGGGCTGTTTCTTTTTGGGACTGCTGCCAAAAAAACCCCAACAAAGAACAACAACAACAGCAACAGCAACAAAATCCAAAAACTAGTGAGAAAAACAAGCAAGAGTGTGCATGACCTGCCAGATCTGCCTATCACCAGTAAAAAATGTGAAAGCAAAAATCCCAGTGTTCTATGTCAGCTTGCAAGCATTAGCCCCATATGTCTGCAGATGGTTGCCTTGCATTATCCAAAGAGGGTTTTGTGGGTTTGGGGACTACAGTTTTAGCATGAAGCTTTCAACATGTCAAAAGGGAGTATTTCAAACTCTAACAACTTCTTCTTCATCACCAGTGAGTTTGGGCTTTCTCAATCTCAATCTGAAATCTCTCTGGTTAGAGTCAAGTTGCTCTTTCCCTGTGTCTTCTGAAGGTGGTGAACATCACCTCTCTCACTGGCACCAGAACAGAATGAAGCCAGGTGCTTTGTGGATTTGCATCCTGTGACTGACAGTCTTTAGAAAACAGCAAGGGAATAAACTCAGTGAAAAGGTTTCCTATGTTTGGAAGAATTTATAAGGCGTGTCGTGTTATCTCTTGATATCTCTTGATATCTCTTGAGAATATCTCTTGATATTCTCTAAGATCAAAATTTCAGCATTCCCATATTCAGAAGGTCTCAGCCTGATAGTGCTCACAAAATTTGTAAAGACTGGATAATCTTGGAGAGTTCTTATTATCAGTTTTGGATGAAACAAAGAAATAGAATAAAAAATATATCAGGGAAACACTTGGAGGCTCACACACGTGGATAGTAAGTTAATAGTGGCTCCCTTAAGAAATCATTTAATTGTAACAACATAGAATTAATACTATTATGAAGTTTCTCTGAAAATTATGTGCAGTGCAAATCTCTTTACTGGTTAAATTTACTGGGCAAATTCCCTGCATATTCATCCATTTTTACACCAAATAATGAACTTTTTATTGCATTAACTGAGAGCTATCGTTCATCCTGAGCTCTGAAAGCTAAACCCAGAAGGGAAGGTTTGACACAGTACTGTACCATGCCCTTGAGGAGGGAGTTTAGGCTGGGTGTGCTGGGCACATTTCTCTGTGAATAGCAACACAGCATTTCCCAGTGTCAGGCTGAGTGATTTGAGGTGACACAGACTTAAGTTTAAGACCCAGGACAGAAGGTAGACCATGGGTAGATCAAGCTGCCAGAAACCCAGCCATGAACCAATATCCTTTTAGACAAAATAACCCTACAAAGATCCTCATTTGAAAAAGTATCCCTTTGAAGGGAGGAAAACACCAAAACAAAGCCAAGATGGAATTTATAATCTTTCAATACATTTGGGTTTTTTCTTTTTTCCTACAGAAAACTTATGTCTGGCTCATTAAGTTACATGATATTTGCCATGGGTAATTTTTATTCCAAACCATTTTATGCAGCTCTAACCACAATCCTTCTGATCCTGTGCAATCATTTGTTGTCTGCAATATCAGAAAGCTCTGGAGCGGTCAGATAATACCCCACAGCCATCAGCTGTACAGGGATTTTGGGCTGCAGACATTGGCATTTCCCTTTTTCATGCTTTTCAGCATGGAGGGAAATGTTTTATATGAGTCAGAAAATATTTTGTAATATTTTGTAAAACAAAATAGAGTAGAGTGGAGGGAATGTCCTAGGTAAGAAAGTGCTGTCATTTACAACCAGGAGTAAGGAGCTTCTTGGTTTGGATTGTTTGAAAGAATTCTGTGGCTAAATCAGCAGAGACCATTCCTTTACACAGATCAGGAAGGCTGATTTTCCCTCTAGCAAAGAGGGACTTTTTCCCTGCCAATGTAACTGGCAAGGCTTTCTTGAAGCCACTTGGTGTACTGATGGAAACCAGAAGAAATAAGCAGGAAATAAATCCTTGCAGATCAGACACTGACTTTTGGGACTTGTGCTGTAGTGGTTATTTGGTGGCATTTCAAAAAGCAATTTTTTGTTTGTTTGTGTTTGTTTTTCATTTGTTTGTGTTTGTTTTTGTTTTAATTTGTTGTGTTTGTTTGTTTGGTTGGTCTTTTGGGTTTGGTTGGAAGGGTTTTTGTTTAATTAGCTTTGTTTTTACTGCACTGTGGTGATGCCCATGACTCGGACTGACCAGCAGCTGCTCAGTGCTGAGCTGCTTGGAGGCTCTGTCTGTGTGCTGTGGGTGAGCCCATGTTGGATCCATGCTGGATCTGTCCCCACATCCTCCCACCCCAGCTCCTTCTCACTCAGAGTTGCCTCTGACTCCTCCTGACCACTCCTCCTGCTGGTGGACACACAGCTCTTGCAGCATCCCTTTCCAGGCAGCAGCTCCCCATTGCCACCAAAGCACCCCCAAAACCTCTGCACAGGTAACATGGGTTTGTTCTGTCTTGCAGGTGTACAAGAACCAGCCCCATAACAGCAGTAACATCCTGGTTGTTTAATTCACTTGTAGCCTCTGCACCCAGGAGAGGCTCTTCCATGCTCAGCAAACTTCCCATCAGAGCAGACAAATGCCATCTCCTGCTGTTGCCACCAGTTTTGACAGCATTGAGGTCCTTATTTTGAAAACCAGTTAATAAAAATACTGAAGAAAGTAAATATTGTTGTGGACTGCTTGTGCTGTGGGACAAAGTTTTCACTGATGCCTCCAAAAAACCATTTTCTTAAAACTGCATTTTTTAAAAATTACATTATGGACTCTGTAGGGCATTTTCATAGAATCCCAGAATGGTTTGGGTTAGAAGTGAGCTTAAATATAATCTCATTCCAACCCTCTTCCATGGGTAGGAACACCTTCAGCTAGACCAGGTTGTTCCAAGCACCATCCAGCCTGGCCTGGGACACTCCAGGCTCACCTCCAGGCTCTGTGCACAGCATCTGGCACAACAAAGAGCTTGAGTGCAGGTCTTCTGCACAGTGCTGGAAGGGAATTTCAAGAAATAGTTTAAAGTCAGCATTGTTTTTCCTCCTTTGGAGAGTAAATGCAGCAGAAATTTATTGCGTGAACTGGCTTGCTCAGAGGAGATTTCTTGTTATTCGTGGTAAAATTCGTCTGTGGGAATTTCACAAGTTCTTGTGTAAGATGGGAAGTAGCAGCACTTTATTAGTTCAGGCAATGAGATCCCTTACAAAATCTGCAGGCTGGTTTTGAATCTCTGGTGGCACCAAAATACAGGGTTGATGACTTTTCTTCTCCCTGCTCCATCTGATGCCCCCCAGTTTCCCCCTAGTGCCAGGACCTCAGGAGCACCTCAGGAACAAGCAGGACTGTGATGCTGGGACATCTTGCTGTCAAGACAAAGGCTGGACACATTTTGCCATGCTTTGCAAAACTCCCTCAACACTGAACCCTCATCCAGGCCACCTCACCCCACAGCCTCCTCCCAGAGCCACCAGCTCCAACACCTGCTCCATGTGATACCTACGAGGAGAAGTAAACGCAAAAAAGACCAGTGGAGAGCTCCAAAGCAGGCTACAAAATTGAGTCCATGATTCATCCATGTCTTCCATGCAGAATACACCCCACCTTCAGCCTCTGCCTCTGTTTTTCCCCTGCCCATAACCCCAGCAAAGCCCTGACCCTCATGTCTCAGTCCTATCTAGGCGAGTTTCTGTGTGCCTGTGTATGTCTGTGTATTTTTTTTTTTTTTCTGGAGTGACTTGTTTGTGCTGTCATCAGCCGTTGTTTTGGTAAATGGTGAGTTAAACAGATATATCCAAGCGTAAAATCTAAAAAATGTTCCCTGTGGGCGCCTGGGGGGTGTTGTTTGAAATCAACTACATATCAATTGAGCGGCGGCGAGCGGATCCGATGATAAATTCCAGTCCACAGACGCCTTATAAATTACATTTTTTTGTTCACGATCTAGCCTCATCTCAGCTCCCCAGAGGCCCTTAGACTGAGAACTATGATTGTGTTGGAGAAATGTTTGCTCAGCTTGAGCGATGCCATTAGTGTTACATGTGCCAGGCCGCTCTCGCCGGCACCCCCCACTTCCACCCCTCCATCCCCCCAATCCCAATCCGATCCCCCTCCCTCTTCCTGCCTTCCACAAAATGCAATATGTGCCTGGTAATTTTTCTGTTCATTATCTCATTGTTTTCTGTAAGTACAAGGTTAGATTGAATTACTGCAGGCTCTATTGTCTATTTGTAATTCTCCTTCCATGCCGTGCTACTAATGAATGGGCAATTTAGTCAAATCTTTGTAACGGCTTCTTCTGTGCGTCAGCCACTTAATTACTCTGAGCTTTTCTCACTGCTGCTTTATTGCATGGAAACTCAGCCTGCTTCCAGGTCTTTGCTAGGGGATCTCCAGCTCCAACAGAAGGGAAAAATAGCCATAACAATAACCAGCCCGGATTATCTTGATTCCTTGGTGCAGCAGCATCCTCGGCCCTTGCCCGTCCTGTGGGGTTTGTTTGCTCTGGAGTTGGTGGGTTTGTTGTTGTGTGTGCACAGAGGGAACTGTCATTGTGTAAATTAGGCAAAGTGCATCTAAGGTGAGAGTGGTAGAGACCCTTCAACGTGATGAGAGCCAGAAAGAAAGGGTAAAATAAAAAATGCACGGGACCTCATTGTACAGAACATACCCCACTCCATGCAATTCTACTGAACCTGAGGTGCCAGTCTGTTTCAGGATATCCAAAATGACTTGGTTTTGCTACCAGAGGAAGGAATTTTGCTTTTTCTGTTTGTTTGCAAAAAGGATATGTTCACCTTTGTGTTTATCATCCAATGTTTCAATCTGCAAATCAGGGACAGGGTGTGGGAATAAACACTTTTTAAAATCCATTTAATAGAACTAATCTTGATCATTTATTACTAGGATTAAGCAGGTAAGTATGTGTAGAGACCTTTAGAACAGCCGCTTTGTATGATAAATGCTTTTTTTTTCCTTAATAAGAGGACACAAAGAACATAAGTGAGAGGAAATAAAGGAATTTGAAAGAAAGTATCATGAAATATAAATAATAGTGTGACAGATTATCTCCATGCATGATCTGACTTGCCTGTTTAAATTCCTAAAGGGATTCTATTCCTCTCTTCATGACTGAAATTCTTGGAGGCTGATGGAGTGCAGGATAATGGGCAGGTGGACCCTATGAGTATTTGAACTCCACGTTTTCTGTGTGCTTAAACTGGACACCAATAATAAAATCACATCTTTAGTAAACTGTGCTGCCTCTTTACAACATGACTGTATTTTACTCTTTCAGTTTTGCTCAGGGTGTATTTTCTCCACAGAAGAAATGCTTTTACAGTCTCTCTCTGATCCTGTTCCAATTTATAGATATGTGGTTTTGCCAGAAACCCAAACCTCTGGTTGTACTTTTTGGTCACGTTTCTCAATTTTTAATTCAAAATTGAAACTTTGGATTTGTTCAGGGATTCATTAATTTGTGTCAAGTTGACCTTTTACAGAGGGTTTCATATCCATATAACAGACAGGTATAAACTTCCTATTGATTTTGCTCAGAGGATCTGCATGCTCAGTGATCTAAGCAGATCAGATTTAATACACAAATAGTAAGTTCAACAATATAAACATATTTGCTTTCCAGTTCCTGTGACTGGAAAAGAAATTCCAATTAAAATTCTGTTTTGCACAATTTTTAGGGAATGGATTTACTGGAGAAGATCTTGAAAGCTTTGCAAGAATACGAGAAGGCTGATAAAAAATTACTACAATTATTAACTATTAGAAAAGTCTTTCAAAAGGCTTTCCAAGGAACTTTGTTATAGAGGAATTTCCAAACCACTGGAGACAGATTGCAGAAAAGACTTGCATGCTGAACACCAGCACAAAGGCATGGTGGGAAATGGAGAGATTTTGACTAATGCTCATGTTTGTCTTTGACCCTACAGATGGAAATCTTCCCCAGTGCAGGAGCAGTTGGCATGTGGAGAGGGGCTGCATCTGCCCTCCACGTGGCACTGGGATGAGTCAGGGTGGTGTGTGTGTGTGCCTGGGACAAACTGCAGTGTCCATCCCACAAGTTCCCGGCTGCTCTCCTGTCCTTGGCTGGGATTTGCTTCACCAGCTCTCACGGTGGGACTCACTTGGCCTTCATGACAGGCACGTGTGGCTTTAGTCCCCCACTCTTCCTCAGACCACCCTAAAGTGGCCATCCAATACAGACTGTCCACAGACAGAGTTGGGTTCTGATTTCTTGGGGTTTTGCTCCTAAAACCTTAGAGTTCTTAGATTTCAGCCAAAATTAAAATAACCCACTTTTTACACGATTGCAAACAAAATTGACTGCAGAGATGCTGCAGAATTTGGCCAGGACACAAATGAGAAACTCTGTGGAAACCTCCAAAGCAAATTCTTGTGTCAGTAAATGTTCATTTTAATCACAGCAGTGTGGCCAGGTCAGGCTGACCTTTTTTTCCCTCTTCAGGCCTGGGGAAGTGTGCTGAGCTCATTGTGACCCTAACACCACGCCACAAACCTGCTTCTCTTGCCCTGTCCCCATGCACGTGTGCTCCTCCTGCAGCGCTCCTTCCTCTCCTCCTGCACAGGCTGGTCTTTGTGTCCAGCTGGAGGTGCTGCAAACAGACAGATCCTGTCCAGGGCTTGTGTTCCATCCTGGATGGCACCAAGGAAAAGCAATCTTCTACTGGGATAGGACAAGGGTGATGGCTGTAAACTGAAGGAGGGTTGATTTAGATAAGATACAAGGAAGAAGCTTTTCACAGTGAGGGTGGTAAAACCCTGGCACAGGGTGCTCACAGCAGCTGTGTCCAAAGCCAGGATGGATAAGGTTTGGAGCAGCCTGGGACAGTGCAAAGTGTCCCTGCCCATGGGTGGAACTGAATGAGCTTTAAGGTCCCTTCCAACACAAATTCTACGGTTCTGTGGCCATGGCATGACATGGCTGTGCCAGGAGGGGATGGTCAGGTCTCACTGGATCGGTGGCCCCTTGACTGCTCTGCTACAGTGCTTAGTGTGGAGGAATAAAGGAGACCTCTGCCAGCAGCTGGATCAGGGAGTGCTGGGTTTCTAACCACCCCTTTCTCATGCTGCTTGCAGAACTGAAAACAGCACATGCCTTCAGAAACACATATCATTAAACAACAGCTTATTTCTATTTGTGTTTGTGGAATAGCTGAGAGTGGGGAGGCAGCCTGAGAGCAAGCTGGTGCCTTGTAGACCCAGATAGGCTCTTTGCCTGCTTTGTTATAATACTTCATTGGAACTGACACATTGATAGCCACAGTTTTTCTAGGAAGTGACCTTCATGCTGCCCATTGATTCCCAGTGGCCATCAACTCCTTGCAATTGGAATGACAGGCCAGGTTAAAGGTCAGTCCTTAAATAAAGCTTCTGGATTACTAAACACCTGAAGTTCAAATGAAAATGGAAATCCGCACCTCATTTTATGTGACATGTTACTGCTAATGACACTTCGGGATCTTAAACGGCTCCTGCTCTTTAACTCATGTGCATGTTTCACTCCATAACCCCTTAAACCAGCTCCTTTCTCCGCCACTGCTGGACCCTTACAGGACAGGCAGCAGGGAAAAGCAATCTCCCTGGGATATATGGCTTCTGGGGAGGAAAAAAGCTTTCTCAGGGAAAGACATCAGAACCAATTAAAACATTTGCCTTTCGAGCGATGGCCAGAAACAATCATTCCCTTAATTAAGATTCACAGTAAAAGGGTTTTATTTACATGAGCTGTGGCATTAAAAAGACCCCAGTTGCAGTGCTGTGGAAGTTGGATGTGTTTTGTTTGCCTGTGCACAGTGGGGCAGTGCTGGACCTCTGGGTGTGCCTGGAGATGGGTGCTGGGGGTTCTGCACAGCAAAAAAGAGGGTTATGGTCTCCTCATGCCTCACAGAGCTGCTGCCTCAGTCATCCTCATGCCAAGCCTTGCTCCCACAGCCCTCAGCCTTGGTGAGACCCAGCTCTCTGTCTGTGGGGTATCCAGGGGTATCCATCAGTGCATTGGTTGGGAAAATCTCAAAATTGGGGAACTCTTAAACTGGTGAAACAAAACCACCACATAAAGGCTCCCAATACCTTCCCCAAGGGACCTACAGGCTTCCTGATGATGGTGCTCTCAAATGTACCCCTTTGTCTTCTCCTCTGAATTTTTGGTTATTTTCTGCACCTTAACCTGAGTGGGAAACGCCGTCAGAAAGGGGAGTAAACTTGTCATTGCCTTTTCATGAACATTTATACTTATTCTGAAGCTTTTGCCAGGAATACTTTGTCAGATTCTGCTAATTTGCTTCGATGTTATTATAACTTCTCTAGTTTCCAGCTGAGGTTAGCACACCCTTGTGCCAGACGCAATGTGTGCTCCCTGTAAGATGCAGTACCCACCCCAAAATTCACACAGTCTAGATAATAACATGAAGCTATTTGCTGCAGGGAAGGTTCATCTTCTGCAGCGTGCCAGGCCAGTGGGTGCCAGCATCTGGTGGACATGATCAGCATGCTCATATTTCTTTATCCACAGTCCCCAGTGTTTAATAAATGACCATATAATTAGTTAAGGGTACATGAGGTTCCTCACTGGCAGTGCAGCTCACTGACATGGTATGGCCTGATCCAGTGCAGGGCTGCCTTGTCCAAAATATTTTCCTGGAGGGATCTCGGGACCACCCTAAATACAAGTTGTGCCTGGAAATTGACTGAGGCCCAAACACAAGGTGAGGTCTGTTCTGACAGTCTGAAGTGTAGTAACCACATTTCCCTGCCTCTTTAATTTGCCTTGGAAATTTGCTTCAAACTGCAGCAGAAGAGGCTTAGATTGGATATTGGGAGAGATTTCTTCACTAAAAAAGCTGCCCAGCCCTGGAAAAGGCTGCCAAGGGCAGGGGTGGAGTCCCCATTCCTGGAAGGATTTAAAACCCATGTATGTGTAGCACCTGGGGACACGAGTTGGTGGTGACCTTGGCAGTCTTGGGTTGGAATTGATAAACTTAGGGAGCTTTTCCAACCGAAGTGTTCTATGGTTCCATAATATTTGTCATCACATTTCCAAATAGAATCCTGTGTGTGTGCATCAGTTGGTGTTGGATGATGCTTTCATTGCTTTGGAGTATCAACGTTGGCACAAATGGCTGGATGAGGGAGGGAAGGAGGAAGGGAGGAAGGGAGGAAGGGAGGAAGGAAGGAAGGAAGGAAGGAAGGAAGGAAGGAAGGAAGGAAGGAAGGAAGGAAGGAAGGCTCTAATCTCAAAATCTCACAGGTCCTCTATAGCCTCTCCTGTATTTTTATATCACCTAGATGAAGCCTTTTTTGGAAGGCAGGCATCTCTAATATAGATGGATATCTTTTGTTTAGAAACCAGTGCCAGAATGCAACTTAAATAATTCCATAGGATCATTCCTAATAGCAGAACTCTACTAGGAGGCATTACACAGATCACGGATGTGGCATTTTGGGATATTTTTTTAATGGTGAACAAGATGGTGCTGAGGCAATGTTTGGATTTAGTGATCTTAGAGGGCTCTTCCAGCCTTAACAATTCCACGATTTTGTGACCAATAGCTGAATATGCAGCAGGTTGTGGTCACTTCTTCTTCCAGCTCTGTGCTGTCTCTGCCGCTGTTCTGCTGGGGGCCTGTGGTGGTTTTGGATCATTTCTGGTGCCTGTCTGCAGCAGGAATGGCTTAATTGCTGTCCAGGCTGGAGTCTCTCACCAAGGGCTGGGGGGACAAGGGGCCCAGTGATGCTCTTGTTTCCCAGCACAGTGCCCGCAGGCAGCGGCGGTGGGAAGAGGGAGCTGCCGCCTGCAACCGTGCAGGTGATGGATTGTCCCTGTCCCCTGTCAGCCTGACACCACTCACCAGCACTGAATTAATCCAAACAACACCGTGCAGCCTGCGTGCTGCCAGGTCTTGCTAATGCCCAGCTAATAAAGCAGGAATAGCAGAGACACTGAGCACAGTTTCGTGAAGCGCTTTAAATGCTTGTTAATGGGCTGGGAGCACCAAAATGTCTCTTTGCTGACTACTGCTTTAAGCATTTGTTAGTTTTGGGGGTGCTCCTTGTTGGAAGTCTTTGGATTTCTGGCACAACGCCCAGATTTTTAAGGCAATAATTTAAAATATCCAAGAAAAAAATTAACTTGATCCCAGCCAAAATTAGGACATGAACTTAAATGATTAGGTAATCTCTCCAAATAACCCCTTGGTTCTGTTCATTTTGTTTAAAAAAAAAAAAAAAAAAAACAAAAAAAACCCCGAAACCCAGCTTCACCTGGTAAAATCTAAGGAAATCTTCTGTGTAACATTGGAGTAATAGAACTTGTTTCAAACCATCTTCCAAAAAATGTTTAAAATGTTTCCCCTGGCCAGAGACCTCACGCTGAATTTCAGCCAGCAGCAAATTTTTTGCACCCAGTGTTATAAATCAAAACTGGATTTCTAATGAAAGTGCTGACACAACTTTAACTGTAATGGTATTTTCAGGCAAAACTGTAAAGAAATTGGAGCAGTACAGTCAGTATTCTTGTGCCATATCCAGAACTAACTTTTTTTTATCTTCCTCTTGAGTCCTTCTCTGTACCAGAGCAATGCTAAGTGTAATAGTAATGTAATGGGGACTAGATATATCTGCTATACCTAGTGAAATTCTACCATATAAATCCTCTTCCTAGAAATATCAAGAAAAAAAAAAGGTCAATATTTTTGAAATTATTTGTCTATGAATTAACAGCTCTGTGTGTGAGTAGCTGCCCAGATCACTCAGCATCATATTTGCTCCCTGAGTGGACAACTGAAATATTAAAAATATTAAAAGAGTAGCCCATATTCCAAAACTCTTCCGGGTCAAACATCTATGTAGAGCAGCCTTTTGCTCCAACAGTGTTGAAATCTGGGTGAAAACTGGGTGAAACTGCAAAATGGGATGTAATTTTGGGAAGATCAGTGGTCCCAGGGAATCCCCTTGTGCATTAAATCTTGCACAAGCACAGACATGTTACAAAGGACATTGGGGTTGATGGAACATTTGGGAGGTTATAGTGCTTCAAAGCAGGTTTTTTTGGAAACAGAATGAAAATCAGGATTCTGGTGAAAATATAAAACCTCTGATAAAGCTGTTGTTGGGCAACTATCAGAAGGATTCACCTCAAAATGGTCCCACGCCAACAGGGATCAGAAAATTCCCCTGCAACAATTTAAAAATCCCTGATTCATCCCAGCAGAAATATTTCTGATACAATGAGGTCATTTTTAATGAGATTCCACAGAAACAGAAGAAGGTTCTCCATTGGAAATCTGCTTGGTTCCCTACACAGTTTGCTGCTATATTTCAGAGGCTGTGATATTTCCATGCATTATCATAAGGATTTCAAAGGCTCTTCCCACGTATCATCAGTTTTAAAGAACTTCAAAACCAATTTCCCTGCCTGTTCCCCATGAATTTTGTTCAAAGTCCAGTCAAAGGGCAGGACACCATGCTTCTTGAGTTCCAGAAACTAATAAAATGCTCAGGAATATCATTCTAAGAAGCCTAAAGACTTTGTTAACATTTCTTACAGTGATCAGATTCCTTTTGGCATTTCTGGATCAAAGATCACTAAGACACAGAGGACACCTGCCAGGACAATGCATGGCCACTTTTAAAGGTGCTAAATCTTTTACAGGAATTAAAAATGCCTGTCTAGTTGCTGATCCTGCAATGTAGTGTCCTACAGGGAGGATGGCATCTCTTTATTTTTGCTTTCCTCAACCACAACATGACATTCACATTATTTCCTATAGAATGGTGGATCTGCATTTATCTCTCCAAGGCTGAGTTACTGGAGTAAATGGTTTTATGGGATGTTTTTCTGTGGGGGTATGAACTAGAAGGGAACCTGGCTTGCTTTCCCACTACAATTTTATTTCCCTAGTGGATGGAAAGGAATAACTGATTTTTGGATTAAATTATCAAAAGGAAGGAATGAATGTGTGAGAGTATAAATCCCCTCCTGTATGTTTCAGAATATTTGGTGGCTTGGAAATCATAAGTTTGTAGGTCAAATGGAACATTTCAAAGGCTCTCAACCAGAACATCCTTCTTCTTTGGAAGATTTTCTAATGAAAGCAGAGGAAAAGAGGAAGTGGAGAGGACATTTCAAGCCACAAAGGTCCATGCTCTAATGGGCTGAGAGTCATTTGTTCTATATGCTCATTTATACCCACTGCGAACCTTCTAGAGAAAAAATGAAGCCTTTTTGTATCAAACAGTGTGCCATGAACCATTTTGACTTTTTTCCAATCAGGTGACAGCATTCTGAATTTCCAAAAAGTTTTCTTGACCCTTAAGTGCATTTCTTCACAAGTAATCCACTTTTTCTTAAACAAGCAGAACACACCCAATATCAAAACACCTGATGTTCCTGTGTCAGTGTTTATAAATATCACCATACATGTGATATTCTGATTAAACATTTTATTTTGTGTTATGACTTCAGCCTACTGAGTCCAGAGGCCCAGGACTCTTCATCCTTTGTATGTTGACCTTAACTCTTTCATCTAAAAGGCAGAGCAAGAAAGGGATATGTGGCCCCAACATCCTCCTATGACTATATCCAGCAACAGCAGTAAATTCCAAAGCCAAAGCAGCTGATGTGAGGCAGTTTTAGTAGATTTTTTTTTTTTTTTTGACAAAACCTTTGTTTCTGCTGTGCCTCTCTTGGTGCTTTTATAAGATCTCACAAAGACCCTGGATTTTCCAAAATTCTGCATCCAGGATCCTGTTGTTTGGCTTTCAGTCTGCCCTCAAATCTTGTGGTTTTATTTCTCTTACATTGACAGGAAAGAAATTTTAATACAGTGTATTTACTTTATCTGCTTGTCTTTACAAATCACTCTGCAATCCCAGGGTTTGGTATGAGACAGAGAGAGAGAGAAAGAGCAAGAAGTAGTATTTATAGTAAAACATGGGTAGTCAATAGCATGTGGGAAAACAACTGAATCTGAAAATGGTCCCAAAGGTAATTTGCAAATCTGCTGAAATCCCGAACAAGCTTTGATTTAACCGAAGCTTGAAATGGCTTTTATTTACTGTCTATTGTGGAATAAATGACATCTCATAAACAGGCTTTATCCATTACCACAGAATGGCGATCACTGTGTTAGGGACATTTTATCCTCTTGATATAAAACAAGATATGCTATAGTGTGTTATTACAAATAGAAAAATCAATGCTGAGACACACACCTCTGAAATTTCATTTTTGCGGAACCCCATTTTCAAAAAATGTATTCTCTAATAAAAACGTCTCCATAACCAGGGGGATTTACAAAACACTGAGCAACAAAGAACAATAACAAACAATGAATAAAGTGGCTCCATCCTGAGTCTTTTTGCTGTACATTAGTCACACACTTGCATACATTTCTGAGCGCTGAGCAAAGCTCCCACTAGGCAGGGAAGCAAACCAGCTGAATTACCTTCACTTTTAAGCGCTTTATGGAGAACACACACTGCATGCCAAGTTGTGCAGGAGAGGAAAACTTTGTGGTGAAAAGAGCCTGATGCAGGGATGGAGCCATCCAAAGGAAGACTTCCCTTATTTTACCCACAGTCTGGATCAAAAAACTAGCTAAAAGCTGGGTTCTTCTGGCTGAGACTGGCGCTGGCAGTTTTCATTCACAGCAGGTCTGATATATTTGCCCCTATTCACTATTCATTACTTAATGCTGATTCATCAGACACTGTTTCTTTGATAAATTTTCACCTGAAAATGCCTAAAAGAGATTTTCTTCAGCCAGTCAGTTATGAATTTTTCAAAGTGTCCACTCCCACTGCATATAATTGACTCCCCAAACATAATACTGTAACTGGAGTCTGACTGGATGCCTGCAAGACTAAAATTACGTCAAGAAGTGAATGGCAAACAACAAACAGTGATTGCATTGATCTTTTTATTTTTTTTTCCTAATGCATGATTATTTGTCACTGGAATTTATGATTCTTCTGAGATTTTGAGACTCATCAATCACGTGAGTGAAACGGGGAGAGAGTCTTCCCCAATACCAGAGCATATGAGCTGTAAATGATTGTGAAGTGACTTCCCTGAACACTCCTGAAAATGCAGATAAATTGCTTTTGAATTATTCAGTTGCCAGAAATCAAGACCAGATAGCCACCTTTGGTGGGTCAACAGTATCCCAGGGATGGGAAGCTGAGTAAGGAAAGAGGGCTCCCTACTCCTGCAGCAGCAGCAGCAATCCCATGGAAATTCACATTTCCCACAGAAAGGGAAGAGTCCTCGTCAAACTCAACTGGCATTCCCACCCTTTTAAATCAAGAAGCAGATACTTCCAAAAAGAGATTTCTGATGTTTTTTATAGCCTGACCTGGGCATTGCTTCAGTATAATTTAGTTCACATGGATCGGTTTCTCATTTATTTCTAATACTCTCTGTCTAAAATTATCCCATGGCATTAATATCCATGGATGAGCACATGCAATGAGTAGCTGGGTTTTCACAGATCCTGGAAAAGCAGATGTCAAAGACCAGATATACGACTCGCTCCTCCTCAGGCAGATAAGTGAATTTATTAGGATGACTTGCAAAGTACTGTGATCCTTAATGTAAGCAATCATGGTGAGGTCACATTTACATTGAAAATGATCTCATAGCCCCTAGGGCTTGCCAACCAGCACTGGGAAATAATCCCTGCCTCTTGCTGTGAGAAATAGGATTTCTGAGGCTGGAAAAGCCCCCTAAGATCAGCGGTTCCAGCTGTCCCCCAGCACTGCCAAGGCCAGCACTAACCCATGTCCCCAAG
Organism: Onychostruthus taczanowskii; assembly: GCF_017590055.1. NCBI lineage: Eukaryota > Metazoa > Chordata > Aves > Passeriformes > Passeridae > Onychostruthus > Onychostruthus taczanowskii. Next base: position 2,525,720 of record NW_024505782.1, on the reverse strand, counting down.
TGCCACAGCTGGGGAAGTCAGGACTTGGGAAGCCACCACAAGGTGCTGCCTTGGGAAGAAGCTTCATCAGCAGCTGGAGTGGTGATTCTGCTCTGAAACAGAGCCTCCACAGAGGTTTCAAGGGAAGGTGAAGAGCTCTCTAGGCTTTCTTTCTGGTGCAGACAAAATTTGCTGAGGCCCAAGGCTGGCTACAATTCCCTGTGGGAAGCACCACCTCTGAGAAATCCATTCAAATGGAGGTTTGCCTACTGCAGACACAAACCGGAGCATGTGGGAATGCTTTCAGGATGCAATTAAGAACATTTCCTTGGACTAGAGAAATCCCTTCACCCTGTTCTTTGTGCCCTGTGTCATGTTCTGGCCCCCTCCCACCGTGCCAAGAGTTAAAATGAGGACAACATTCTCAGTTACTTCAGTAAAACTCTGGTCTAGCTCCTAAACGGATATATTTCAAATATAAAAAATGAAGAAAAATAAAGGCATTCAGCAGACATGAGACAGCCTCTGAAAACACAGTCAGTGTGGGGAATTACAGCTTTCCTGTCTTGTGGAAGGGGATGAGACTTGAGGCTGAGGGTTTCAATAATGAAAATAAATATCATGCATTTGTTATAAATACTATAATTTCTGGCCAGACCCTCACAAACAGCTACTTTGGTGCAGACTTGAAAGACTTTTTTCTTGTTGTCACTGCTTAAAAAATGTACAGTTGTTCCTGGTTTGAGTTCCTCCAGTTCCAAGGACTTACCCACTGGCTGTGTTAGGAGCTGGTTAGTAACAAGTTATTTGCACATGGACACCTCAAACCTCTGCATCTGTTCACAGAAATTCAGGTGATATGGTGAGTGTTTCAGGTGCATGAAACCAAGACAATTCATGTCACTAAAGTGATGGAAAGAATACAGAAAAATCTGATTTTTCCCTTGCTATGCCATTGGTTGAACCTACATGTCCCAGCACACAGAGCCATGGACAGTCAGCCCCATGAGGGCTCCTGCAAAAGCAGTCCAAAACTTGATGGGACACAGTGAGGACACAGACCAGGACTTGATAAAGCTAATTTGACAGCCTGCACTATTGCCAGTCTACAAATGTGTAGCCACATCCATGGTGATTCGGTGGAATAAACCCCTTTCATAGACAGAATTACAGAGTCTGGTTCTCATCTTTCCTGCCATGTGGCTCAGAAGATGCTCATCCCTATGTATATTTCTCCTTTTGGAGCTCCTTTCAGGGGGAATAGCCTCAAAGCAAGGGGCTATGGAGGGGGATGTCAGCCTGTTCTCTCAAGTGGTAAAACAAGAGGAAACAGTCTCAAGTTGCATGAGGAAAGGTTTAGATTGGATATTAGGAAAGATTTATTCACTGAGAGGATGTTCAGATGTGCCCAGGGCAGTGGAGGAGTCCCCATCCCTGCAAGGTTTAAAAGCCACGTGGATGTGGCACCTGGGGACATGTGTCAGTGGTGACCTTGGCAGGGCTGGGGGCGTGGCTGGACTTGATCTCAGAAGGCTTTTCCAACCTAAATGATTCTGTGATTCTGTGAAAAACTCTTTGGTTTGTGGGCTGATGGAGGAAGCAAAAAACTTTCTCATTGCCCTCATCTCTGCCCTTGTTTTGCCACATTTCATTCTGGCTCACTGTATTCCAAAGGCATTTTTTTTTTTCCCCATTTGATGTTCATGAACAATCTGGAACAAGTTTTCACCCAGCACTGACCCCTTGCCAGGACTGACCAGACCACAGTGAGTCCAAATGAGATGCAGGTCTGCAGATTGCATCTTTTGCTGGAGATCCTCATGCATATGGATCAGGCTGCCTCCTCAGGTGGGGATGAGCTCTGCTCACTGAGAGTATTTAAGGAGTGAAAGCCTAATGGAAAACCTTGAAAGACAGTCTACTTTTAGAAACAGTTCTGCTTCCAGCTCCAATATACAATATTGCTCTTCATTTCTTCTCTATGACAGAGGACATTTGCATGAAAATAGGATTGTTGTTTTCAAGCATTCATCTGTTCTTGCTGCTTGTTGCTTGTTTGGAGACTTAATGCCAGTGGAGTCCCAAGCCAGTTGCTGTATGGGAAAAAAAATGGGTCAGGGGTGGGAAGAGGAGGTCTGGAGGAATGTAATGCTGAGTTTGTGTTTTGCTGGCAGATTGTTCAGGTAACCTGTACTGAGGGAACATGTCAAAAGGAGGCAAGGAAAGAGTCCAGCAAGTTTGAATCTTTTACCTTCTGCAGGTGCCTACACACAGGCATGATAACACATTACACCAAAAATCCCTGCTGGTCCCAAAACCTTTCTCCAGTGGTGGCCAGAACTAACCCAACAGGGAAGGATGTAAGAAAAAGATAGGCATGTTGAGCTACTTATCCTACATTTTCTGCCTTCAACAGTTCATGGCTGAGGACTCTCCGAGCCAGAGCTGATGTCTGGTAGTAGGAACTTTATATAGGAGCCCACAAGGGATTTTCACTTTCATGGTTTTTTGCAAACAGTTTGTATCAAGGAGTTTCCCAGAGGAGTTGTGTGGGATGTTGGGAACCACAGTGCAGGGTTGGGCAGAGAAGACAGTTTTTTTTCTTTAACCAGTCTTCTCCAAGAAGGGTCTTTATAAAAGGTATGAGACTTACCAAATACTGAAAGCAGACAAAAAATACTGAAAGCAGACAACTCAAGTATCCAACGTTAAAAGAAGATTGAAGATACTCTGGCCTTGGAAAGATTATGGATTTGGCTTTGGTCTAAACAGGGCAGAATCTAGCTCAAAATAAATTGAAACAGCAAATTCAAGTCACCCTTCGTGTCAGTTTTGTGTTTAAACTTAGTGAAGGTTTTGAGCAAAAAAACTCATTGTGGATCTTACAGGACAGGTTTGTCTCAGGACATACAAAATCCTCACATTCTGACCCAACGAGGAGGAGTGAGCAGCAGCCAAGAGACTCTTGTGGTCAAGGAATATATGCAGAATTCCTTGGCAATAAAAATGCAAGGGACAGCAGCATTTAATTAGAGACTATAAGCTCTCATCCTAGTGTAGGGAAAGCCACTTATGTGGAGATCATCATTTAGAATTTCACTATGAAACACCAAGTTTTTGAGTTGCAAATTGGGACGTGACATGGGACTGCTTTGAGCTTTATTCATGACTTGCTGTTCACCTCAGTGCCTATACACTGCAAGGAAAAAAAATGCTGCAAAATGTTGAGTTCCTCCTCAGAAATAGGACATTAGGCTTCAGAGTTAACACTCATTTAAGATAACTGGTATGGGGTGTTGGAGTGGTGCAGTTTCCACACTGCTTCATAGATGCAGCTTCAGGTTTTTTGGGATTTTTTTCATGACCATGCACACATCAGATGACTCATCCAGGAGTGGAGGAATTTGGATGAAAGTGTCCTGTCCACTCTTCCCACCTCCCAAATTGGAGCCAGAGCTCCCACAGGCACCTCCATCAAATGTAATAATAATCAGAATAACATCGTTTCAGTACAATATTATGTGTTATATTGCAGTTATGGGTAAGCTGAGGGCAAAGCAGCTTTGCATTTTTGATAGTCCATAAGGAAGAGGATGAGTAGGAACAGGTGCCTGTCCTGTTACACGACCAAAACTCTTCATCTTACCCAGGGCACCATCTCATGGTGCACCTGCATGGGTATAAACACTAATTAACTAAAGAAATGGACTTACAACTTCCTTCAGTGAGCATCTATGGCAAGGTTAGTGTCCAGTCAGTTTTGTCAGGAAGAGAAATGAAAGACATTTAATTTCATCACTGATTGCCTCAGCTGTCTCACCTTTAATGCAGTGGTGACAAGCGTCCTTCCCACTGCCTGACTGCATGTAGCACAGCTCACTTTTTTAAAGCTGTTTACCACAGAAAAATGTTTAAGTAGGATTCAGATATCCCTAGGCAAAGAGAAAGAGGAAAGGAAAAGATGAAGGAAAAAAAAGGCCTTTCAAAATATAAAACAGGAGTTGCTGCTGGCAAAGATGCCTTTGAGCAGTCTCAAGCTAAGACTTTCCATTTCCATGTAAAAATGTCTGTCGAAAGGGCAAGCTACATTTACAATGAGCAAAGTTTTATAGCTTACACAGGCGTGAGCACCTGCTAAGAAGATGGGGAAAAGATTCAATTTACCTTTGGGTTGCAATGCTCAGATTCCCATTTAAAAGTCTAAGACCCCTGATTATTTATTGATGTCTTTCTCTTCATAGCTGTCTGCATCTTTGCTGGCTTGCAGGATGCAACAGTGTGGCCTAAAGGATTTTTTGAATTAAGTTCTTTCAAGTCATTTTTCCCCTTCAGGCATTTAGCCAATGATGCTGAAGTTTGAAAGGTCTCCTCTGTATTTGGAAGGGTGATATATTAATATATTTATTAGCCAACAGTCAAATTAACTGTGCCTGAGCTGTCCTTAAACACTAGGTTATGACTGGGTTGCTGAATTTTCTGCTTTATTTTATTTACAGGAGGAAGGGAAGGCAGCATCAGTGGGAGTGATGTTCTAAAGCAACCAACATTTTACAGTGAATATGCTTCAAGTTCCCATAAGGCTGTGGCAGACAAAATTTAACAGCAAAATCTCTATCCGCATTCCCTTCCCCTCTCTCACAAAGCATAAAAGTGGCAGCTTGTGCATTTTCTTTAACTTACAAGAGGCAAGGAGACTTTTACTGAAGACATCTACAAAGACATTACAAGGCACCTCTGGCAATGAAATGAGTATTTTCTTATTTCAGCAAGAAGAATAGAAACTCTGGTTCTTCTTTTTCCGCAATAATAAGAGTCATAGTAAAAGAAAAAAAAAAAACAACAACAACAAAAAAAAAAAAAAAAAAAAAAAAATAAAAAAAAAAAAAAAAAAAAAAAAAAAAAAAAAAAAAAAAAAAAAAAAAAAAAAAAAAAAAACAAAAAAAAACCCACAAACCTGGTATTGCAATTAATTTTGATGCTTGTAGCACCCTGGAAAATCAAACCACTTGTGCAGGGTAAAAGCAGAGAAGCAAACACTAACTCCAGGGGTAGTTTATTTACTTATTTTAGTTTTCTGAGAAAGAAGAAAAAGCAATAATAAAGGGAATCTCATATTGGCATACTGGTCAAAGAGCAAGCATGTCTGCACCACCTTCCAGTACCTACAGTCACTTAACAAAAATGATATTAACAACCCTAAATTACTAGATACAGGGTTTGACTGGAAAATGATACAGGTTGGCTGGACCCAACTCAGCAAGTTAACCCAGGAGGAGAATCATTTAGGGAGTGCATGCACCAAAGTAGGGCTTTTATTAAGAAAGGGGCTAGAAGAGGCAGCGGCATGGTCATCCTCCCAGGGCCGAGGAAGAAGCCCTGTGGTGGCTGCCAGGAGGTGCTGAGGACGCGCACCCGGCTGGAGATGGATCCTCATCCCTTCACCACCGCCCTTTCCTACTGTGCTGGGGACACACTGGAACCCTCCAGAGATCAAGGCCGTCAGTGACCTTCAGGCAAGGGAAGAAATGCTCAGCCAGAAAGCCTCAAAACTGAGTGGTGCAGAGGACATGCACACGCTGAGGTCTGGATGCGCCCAGCCCTCAGCAGCCAGTGCCGGACGAGGCCCATCTCAAAATGAGGAATGGGCTGGAACTGTCACCATTAATCACTGGGCTCAAAGGGCTTTTTTTTCCTGGAACTCACCTCACCTAAATTTCTCTGCCCTGGGCTGCCTTAAATGCCCTTTTAGTCAGTGGAAAGGGGGCCTCAGGGCATGACTCTGACCTACCTTGGGCACCCTGAGGGAGTGAATCATGGCGGTACCATGCCTGTCCTTCCCTGGACTAAAGATAATTTGTGGATAACAGCTCAGGTGTCTCGTGCTCCTGAAGTCACACAGGACAGCAGTGGACCTCACCAGAGAGTGGCTGAAGAGGGCTGTGAGCCATTCCCTTGCAGGTGCACCTTCCCCCTTGCTAAGACAAAAGCTCTCAGCAGGAACTGAGAGCCTCTAGCAGAGGCCTGGTTCTGAGCAGGCTCTAGCTCTGCTCCATGTTATCTTTTTTTGGGGACAGAAAGCAGACCACAGGGGTTTTGATCAAGATGTAGTGGAGCTGTGCTTGGGTTTTCCATATGCAAAGACATCTCTGGAGTTAGAAGGTGAGTTCTCTGGGTCGGGGGTCTTGCTCAACTGTGAGCATCCAGCATGTCTGGGCCTTCCTGAATACCAGAATGGTGTGGGTTGGCAGGGACCTGAAATTCATCTCATCCAACTCCTGCCACAGGCAGGGGCACCTTCCAGTAAAACAGGCTGCTCAGAGCTCCATTCAGCCTGGCCTTGGACATGGACACTCTTGACAGTGATTGAATATTGCTGCCAAAGCTGACAAATAACTCTCCAGGACAGGATATTTACGATACAGATTGTGAAATTAAGTAACTGTCCAATCCATTTATCAGCACGCTCACAATTACAAAATAAGTGCGGAAATAATAGTTATTGCGGTGAAATTGATTATCACCATGCACACCATTAAGGTAAGTCACAAACCAGGAAAGGTGGCAGATCATTGCTGCAATTTGTTACTTGGCAAAAATGGGAATTTCTGGGAGGGGATTGGTGTCTTGTAGAGGGCTCATGGGACTCTGGGGGTGGCACAAATGTAAGACAGGGAGTTTACCCTGGTGATCTTCTGGTCTGCTCTCTGCAACTCAGAGATCCAGACATGGATTTTTGGGCACGCCCAAGGACTTTGGAGCAGCTGTCCAGTGGCACCAGGGCAGGTGGATGTGTGGCATGCCTGAATCTGTGTTTGCAGGAGTGATTTTCAAAGAAGGTTTCTACACAGATGACGGATCCCAGACCCCTCCAATGCCACTCAGCTCCTTTCTTCCCTGGGTTGCATGCATTAATAGCATGCATTAATGCAATGACCTTTTTATTGACACGCTTTTGTTTCACTTCTCTTTAACCACCACGAGAGTAAAACCCAGAAGAACTGTTCAGAGAACAGTGACTACATTTAGAAAAGTGAAACAAATACCATTACACGGAGTGCACTAAACCCAGGTAATTAGCAAAATGATGTCATGGACACTCTATTATTAATAGTGCACATACAACTTTAGGTTGTTCTCCAGATAATTTCAAAGAGGTGTTCACAATCTCAACTGAGTCAGAATGTACTTCTATCACTTGTAAGACATTTATATTGCAGATATGTCTGTATCTGAACACACATATCACTTGAAAATAGGTCCCAGAGCCGACTGTAAAGACCTCATCTTTATGTATACATAAAAACCACATTAATGCATCTCAGTTATGAGAAGTTCATATCATAAAAGTGGGCTCTGAAAAAAAATGAAGCCCCCATCTGATTTGAAGACTGCATATATGTCAGGGGTTTATGGAAGACATCCCTCAGAGCATTTCTGAAGCACAGACTTAAGTATTGACTGCATGAAATAGTTTGTGGTTGGGGATATTTTTGGCAGGTATTTTTCCTGGATGACTTCTTGCTCCTTTTTAAAATCCAGCTGTGCCAAGCAGGAGAAATGAGGAAAATCTGGTGTTAGAGAGTGTGTGATTCAGCTGGATTTTGGCTGCATTGTTTTCTCTGAATGAAAGCGCCAGGTTTATTCACCAGATTAAAACCCCTTAAACGGTTCCATTTCCCTGCCCTCGTGATCATTGCTATTGATTACTGTGTGTTCTTGAATCTATTTTGTACAGCCCTTGTTTAATATTTAAGAGACATAAGGAGCAGCATGTTGTAATATTTAAGAGGTTAACTTATTGCAGAGAGATAAAGAACAGGCATGGCTCCAAATGAGGTGGAAATTTGGTCCATTTTATTGATGTGCTGCAATATACATTTAGGGATATACACTGCAATGTAATATAGATTAAAAAAAAAAAAAGAATAAAAGAAAGAAAAAAACCCCATGGTAAAGTATTGGTTATATCTGAGGCCTTTTATCTTTAGCAGAGGCAGTGCCAAGGTACTCAACACCTGCCTGAGAGTGCAGTGGCAATCACACCATGTATGTCAGCCTGTATGTTCCTCTGTGAGTGTCACAGACAGACACATCATGCTGCACTGCAGGTACCACATTTTTCATGGTTATGTGTCTGACTCAGGGTCTGGGGTGAAAGACTAGCAGAAATCTGGTTTGACAACAAATAACGTGTCCTGCTTTGGTACTGGCTGTGCAATGGTTCATGTTGCACCATCCTAACCTGCATCTGCAGGTCAGACAACCACATCTGCCAACAGGTACTTTTATTTCATATGGCTTTGCATGCCTTCAGGAGAGGTGGCAGAGTTGAAGGAATTATTTTGATGGTCAGAACAGCAGAATTTTATCCATGTCAATTTGGTCCATAAATGTGATTCTTTGCAAAGCTTGGGCATAGAAATAAAATCACAGAATAGTTTGAGTTGGAAGGGACCTTGTCTTGTTCCTCCCCCCTGCCATGGACAGCATTTCTATTACTCTAATACCATAAGTTTTGTCTTATTTCGGCATTGCTAAAGCAGGAGGCCCCTGAAATGTGCCCAAATTCTCTGCAGAAGAAGAGTGAAGTCCAGGCTTTTTTGGGGCTTGTAACTTCTAACTTGAGGAGAAGCAATTATGATTTACAACAGGAAATGAAAAAAAGATCCTACCCAGGGAAAAGAAGGAGGAAATAATACAGAATAATAATACAGAAAAATCTACAAAGTCTATAGATGCTCTCATGTCCATAAGTTGCCACAGAACAATTTTAGGTTCAAGAGCCAGAATAATTTAAACTCATAAAATCACAGAATTGTTTGGGTTGGAAAGGACACCTTCCACTGTCCCAGGCTGCTCCAAAGCCCCATCCAACCTGGTCTTGGGCACTGCCAGGGATCCAGGGGCAGCCACAGTTGCTCTGGGCATCCTGTGCCAGGGCCTGCCCACCCTGCCAGCCAGCAATTCCTGCCCAAGATCCCAAAATCTGTGCCTGCCCTGTGGCAGTGGCAGCCATTGCCTGTGTGCTGTCCCTGCAGGCCTTGTCCCCAGTCCCTGTGCAGCTCTCCTGGAGCCCCTGGAGGCCCTGGCAGGGGCTCTGAGGTGTCCCTGGAGCCTTCTCTTGTGCAGGGGAACAGCCCCAGCTGGGCCAGGCTGGCTCCAGAGCAGAGGGGCTCCAGCCCTGGCAGCATCTCCGTGCCTCCTCTGCACTGGCTGCAGCAGCTCCACGTCCTTGTGCTGCTGGAGCCAGGGCTGGGGCAGCTCTGCAGGTGGGCTCTCACCTGAGCCCAGGGCACAGGGGCAGAATCCCCCCTGCCCTGCTGCCCACGCTGGGGATCAGCCCAGGGCAGGGGGGTTCAGGGAGCCAAAGACATGCTGAGCTTCTTTTCCACCAGAATCCTCAAGGCATGGGAGAAGAAAATTTGATGTATCAGCTGGTGTCTACATGCCTGCAGCATCTGTTTGTGTATACAAATGTTTAGTGCATTGGCAAATGGTACTTGACATTTTCAGCAAATTTTAGATACAGTGGAATTTAGCTGTCCCTCTGTGGGCTGTTCATACCCTCCATCACTGGAGTGGAGGAGCTGACTGATACATTTATTCATGTTGCTCCTTGGGAATTTAGGGAAAGTGATGACTGTCATTTGACAGAAAAGGAGCCAAGTAGCTTGAGGACAGATTTTAAATGGTATTTAAAAGACTTGCTTAGTTTTCCATTGAACTCAGAGGTAATTAGGCACCTCAGATTTAAGAAATCTGGTCCTTGGTGGCTTGAGTGAGGTTTGCTTTAATACTGGGAACTAAACTTCTATTTCCCAAGGATAAAGCAGGTGCTTCAACCATGGGATGGGCTGTTCCATTTCCTTGACTCTGCTGTGTAGGTATATATGCGAGATTTTAATGAGATTTTGTCCCATTTTGGGACTGGAGCATGTTAAACATCAGTAGAAATGAGCAGGTGTCCTGCTCCATGCCTGGTACTGGGCATCAACTTTCACAACAGGTCGATAAACTCTTTTTTACCTTATATACTTTCTGGAAAACATTGTCTGTAAGACTCACAGGTTGCTGTGGAGTGATGTCAGGTAATTAGTATGTGATTAAGGGTAATGAATGTAGTCAAGTTTATAACAAGAAATTGTGTTGCTTAGGTTGAGAATTGTAACATTATCAGGAATAGAAATAAAACAGATGTGTAATTTTCTGGAGACTGCAGTGAGCCAAGTACCTTCACAACAGCTCTTGTAGGGAAGGTCCTGCGGGTTGGTATAAGGTTGTACACCATGGTGTGCATCTAATTCTGGGAAAATGGAAGAGCAGATCAAATATGTGAAGAGATTTTCCACCGTGGGGTCTGACCTGTGGGGTGAGGTTCGCAGCTGTGCAGCTGTGGTGGCAGCCAGCAGTGCTGGTCCTGACACTGGGTGTTGGCTGCAGCTGAAGGAGGAGGCAGCCCTGGAGAGACTTCTCCACAGCCCAGGCCATCATCCATCCTTACACACAACTCCCTGGGATGTTGCACAAACCCAGACAAGGAGTGGCAGTTGGGAAATCACTCTAACTTTTCTTTTCAAGCTCCCAAACCTCCTCGTACTCCTCCTCCCTGGGCAGATCACCCAGTCCGCTCGGTGAGGTGCGGTCAGACTCCGCGTCATCCAGGGACAGCCCGTGTCCCACAGGAGAAGAAGAGAGTTGCAGTTAAGCTATAACTGTGCCTGGTGAGTTATAACCACTCCTTGTGGCTGCAGGATCACCTGTGAGACAAAAAGTCCATCTGATGAAATGCCGTAGTTGCACACCTTCCTTCCATGGGTGACGCCAGACAGGACCACCACAGCTGTTGTGGTGATGTGCTGATGAACCCGTGGTGTCTGTGGGGTTATACAAATGCTCTCATCAGCTGGACTCAACCCACACAACCCAGGGCAGCAGAGATTTCCAGCCATTTCTCTCCAGTCAAGCCCCAGTATGGATTGTGTCATTCCCACTCCTGAGCAAGGCTAGGAGTAGGTTTGGTGCCTTGAGTTGTTTCCTCCCTCTTCTACAGATGAAAAAAAACAAACCTCTGGACCACTTTAATGAAACAGTTTGTCCTTATTAAGTTGAAAATAGAAATGCACCTTTCCCCCATTGGAGACGTAACCAGAATGGCACAAGGCTGTGGAGTTTTATTATCTTGGTCTCAGCTTAAAATACCAAGAGGCGCTTCTTTAAGAAAGTTTAAGAGAAGTTCTATAAACCATGTCTATATATAATCCCTTTTGTAAGCATCTAGGAAACTGCAGGACGGAAAGGTTGCCTGCCAGACCTCAGAAAGCAAATACTAATTCAGCAGTCTAGTCACTCTGTCAAACATTTAGTGTATCAGGGTTGATTGTTCCCTGGTAGGTATAGCTCTGGTATATCCGCCAGGCCTTTTGTCATGTTAACTGCAACCGATCAATGGATTGAGGTCAGGACTTCTGATGTAGGTGCAAGCTTAGAGGGAAAAAAGTCTCAAAGATTCATTTTTTCTCGTCTGGTAGCACTCCGGTCACTTATTTTTTCTCAGTTAGCCTCTGCTGCTCTAAAGTGGATATTGATCAGTGCTTTAATGCAAACCTGTCAAATTAATTTTGCAGAGCTGGGATATGACTGGCCTAAAATTGCTTCTGCATCTGTTCTCTGCAGCAAGCCTATGAATTTTAATCATGACCAGAATGGGCTGTTGGCTTTTTTTGTTAGAAACTTGAATAGGAAAGGTTTAAACTGTAAATGCCATGAAATGATGCTGTTTTGTTCTTTTCAGAAACTCATGTGGCTGAGGTCAAAGAAATTATTATGTCTGTGCATTCTTGTCAGATGCTCGGGGAGCTGTGCAGGGTTTTCTTCTTTTGCAAAGCAAAGCAAAGGTATGTAGTGAGCTTGTTAAACATTCCCAGGCCAATGAGGGAACAGCAGGCTTGGTGTCTCCTGCAATGCCAGATACATAGTATTAATGTACAATTTCCTCTCCAGCCCCCACTCTATGATCTGATTATTCCTGATAACTTTATCTCACAGGATGGAGAGGGAGACAAACTGGGAGAACAGCATCTATTTCTTCAGTACAAATTAAAAAAAAAAAATTAAATTCAGAGCATCCCACACACTAGCATAAGGTGAGCATGGCTGTCCCTGGAGTAGCAATCTTATGGACTGGGGGAAATGCAGATGGTTACAGAAGTTTTTCTTCATCATGTAAAACAGGAGATTCTTCTCCTCATCAGTCGAGACAGAGTGTACAGGGCTCTGTTGTGATGTCAACGTCATGCAAAGTAAATAATGAATTTTAAGCTTTGCTCTGCACAGGCGAGACTTGTTCATAGAGAAAAAAAAAAGACATGTCAAGTTTAATCTGGTCTAGAAAACCTGCAATCAGGCAGGACTCATCCTTCACAGCCCCAACAGTGACATTGACCATAACGGTTTGATTTTGTGCTGGCTCTTTCTCCAGGTGATTTGAAAGCATTCAGAGTATTAATTATTAAGTGCTGCTTGATCCCTGAGAGGTGGTGGAGAATTTGAAACTGATTTTGGCAGTGAAAAAGCTGACACTTGAGGTGGGAGTTGGAGCAAGCCCGCTTCCTGTGGTGCTGGAACAGCCTGGGAGTGCTCCCAAGGGCAGGTCCTGGGTCTGAGCTGAAGGAATAGCATCAGCTGGCTCATGTCTGAGACCTTACACCTCTCCAGCTATTTCAGAAGACAATTTATAACTACTGCCAGCAGTGTCAGCCAACAAAAAGATCTATGCTTTTCCCTGGTGAAATAACTGGCAAAACCTGTATTAGCTACAGCGGTGCAGAACTAGAGTGAAAGGGCTGGTCTGGGAAACTCCTGGCTTCTCCTGCTCCATCCAGCTTTCCCTGGTATCCACCAGTACCTGAAACCCTGCAGCTTGTAAAGGTTTGATGGTGGCCAGTCCTCCACTGATGCAGTTCTCAGTTAGGATGGTTGTATGAAAGCTTTCAGCCGTTGGGGCCAATTCTCCTGTCAGTCCTGTGCCTTTATATTTTGTGTAAGGAAATCACAGCTTTTTATCTGCACCTTGGCAACACTCCAGAGCTCCAGCCAGGCCCAGGGCTCAAACAGGGGTCTCTGAAGAACAGGGGTGATGGTGGGAAGAGGGAAATACCTTTAGCGTGTCCATCTGAAAGTGTTTATGAACAGTCTGCAGGAGTGTGTCCTGGCATATGAGTACAGTGGGAAATGAACCAGCCACCAAAGTAACACCACTTTTGGTGTCCAGGAGATATTTTCTCACACTGGCTGGCATGTCTCTGCAGCTCTTTGTAGGTGGCCATGGGACATTCCTGGGGTCCAAAGGTGGAGGTTGTGACTAGCTGAGTCACAACTAGGTTTTATCTCTAGAGATCTTTGTCCTCTCCTACCTCCATGGCACAGAGAGGGAACCAAGACCTTTGCTGCTGCCCAACATGCTTATAACCAAAACCCTAGGTGAGCTGGGTAGGCAGGCTGTACCCCATGAGGTCGTTAGGGAAGACAAGCAGAATTGTCCTCTTTGGTGTTATTAAAGGAATTAATAGTACAACTAATTGTGCAGAAGAGGATGTTCCATTTCAGACCAAACGCAATTAGGTTTGAATGGTGCCTATTTTAATATTAACTCCACAAGAACAAAACAAGGAGTTCACATACACTGATTTATAAAACATTTTTTTCTTGCTATTTTTCATTGTGAGGATGGTGAGGCTCTGACACAGGCTCCCCAGAGCAGCTGTGGCTGCCCCTGGATCCTGGAAGTGTCCAAGGCCAGGTTGGACAGGGCTTGGAACACCCTGGGATGGTGGAAGGTGTCCCTACCCATGGCAGGGGGAGAAATGGGAAGGGCTTTAAGGTCCTTTCCAACCCAAACCATCTTGTGGTTCTATGATTCTCTGCTGGAACTTTAACTGTGACAACGCCAGTGTTGCTTCTTAGCTATGTGACTCACATGAAACACCTAAATGTTGCCTAAGCTTTGACTTAAAGTCCACTTTGGAAGTCTCCAGAGGTGAGCCCTCACTAAGCCACAGAGAGGAAAAGGTGGATGGGAGATGCTGAGGGTGTCCTGCAACTCAGTCTCACTGAGTAGGGCAGTCTTTAGGGAAAATCAACTGCTTTGAATGGTGCAAACAGCTTTTTGTACATCAAAGGGGAAGATTAAAGGCTGTGATGATGTTCTGGCTCCTGCAATGTCAGTGGTAAATTTCCCATGAGCTTTCCAGGTAGTAAGATTTCAACTCCAACCTGCAACTTGTTAAAACTAGAGACTGTGACTTGCTGTCCATCTCACATCTTCCCTGTCAGTTTCACAAAATTTGAACAAATAATGGGCTTAGGGTTGTTGGCTGGTGCAAATGTCAGAGAAACTTCTGTTCAGGTCAAACCCAAGGAAATTTTTTCCTCAAAGTGTTTTTGTTAAATGTAAGATAATAAAAGTTTTAGGTCAACACAACATAGAATATTTGAGTCAACCCAAAATGAGTTGTTTATTTCAGAAGATATTTAATGTCTATGAAGTCTTCAGGGTTTTCTTAAGAGACTAAAAACATGTTTTTAGAATGAAAAATGAAAAATGAAATAGCTTTTCCGAATAGATTGTTTGGACTATTTTTTATTTTGTCTCAACCTGTGGTGCAGTTTTTTCCTGACATCATGAATAATTTTGGACCTTTCAGTAAAATTATTTTTTGTCAACTATGTCTACTCCAGCTATAGATTTGACTTATTTCCAAGCAACAAAGGTTCATTTTTTCAGTCCTGGAAGATGAAACTTCGTTCTTCTGGCAGCTTCAGCAAGAGAAGACTTTAAAAAGGCAGTTGGTAGGAATTGCTTAACTTTTTTTGTTTGTTTGTTTGATCTCAAAGGAGTCTTTTGGGACTTACTCTAACAAAGGGTTCAACAGTCTACATTTCTTTTGGGAAACATATTTGCAATTCTATAAGGACACACATTTTTTAAAGTCCCATTTTTTAAAGTCCTCTACCTTTGGCTTGTATCTTCAGCTTCCCCACTTGCAGACCTCTGTGGGTTTCTGCTGCTGGGTTACACACTGACCTTTGGAAATTCCCTGTTGCTTGAGCCAAACATCACACATACAGAGCCTGAGCACTTTGCTATTATCAATGCTGTTATCAGAACTCACAGAAGCAAAGAGCCTTTCCCCAAACTGACAGAAGCCAGAAGTGATTTGACCACCCACAGGTGCCAGGCTACTCCAGAGGAGAGAAGGAGAGAGAAATGGACTAGATGGAAGATGTTACTGTGAGCCTTCAAAACTGATCTTAAACTACCAGAGGTAGGGGAGTCACCAAAGACAACCTTATTTTTCTGCTTAAAAGTCATTGCCTTTTGCTGTAGGATAGGAAACATGTTAGAGAAGTAGATGCTGCTTCCCAGTCAGAATGACTTTCCTGTAGCTGGAGGAGACTTTAAGAGAAACTGCAAATGATTTCTTCAGTTAGAGCCCTGTTCTGCTCCGTAGACAAAAAGAAAGATGTGTGAAGCTCTCTGCAAGCCAGCACAAAGTTAGCCATTGCCCTTCAAACCCCAGTGATTCCAGCGAGTCACAGCCCTCCAAAACGCAGCAGAGCCCAGGCACGGCTCGCACCGCTCCCTCGCTGGCGTGCTGCATCCAGGGTGGCACTGATGGATTTGGCTTCCTAGGTGCCAGATCCACCTATTAATTGGCATTGGGGTGGCATTGTAGGCTGTCAGCAGCCCCCAGCTACCAGTGTCCAAAGAAGGATATAATTGTATTGTAAACGCCAGGAGTGAGGGTGATGGATACGTGCGTCTCCGTCGTCTGACTGCTGCGATGTGCGGGGCAAGGCATCCTCTAATTCGCCACCAAGAGGGTCTCTTGCACTGAACAGCCTCTCTTAAATCAAAGTGTTCAATCCTGCTGAAGGTGGGTGCAGGGAGGGGAGAGCTGGAAGAAACAAAGTAAGACGATAAAAAAAAAAATCAATAACGCTTCCCTATAAACGAGACCGAGCTTTGCAGAATTTGCTTCCACTTGACTCCAGAGGTGCCAATTTGGCAAATTCATTTAAGGCCAGATTGAAAACTCAGCTGGTAGTCAGGATTTGGGGACTGCAGCAGTGTCCATTTGTGGAGCTTTGGTCATTATTTCATGTAGAGCACTTTGAGGCTCTGTGAGTGCCACAAACGGTGGCTCCAGCTTCCACCGTGTGTCACAGTGCTTGGCACCCTCCTGCCGTGTCCCCTCTCGTGCAGGGGATTGCTGGCTGTGCCACATACACAGCCATGCTCCTGCTGACCTTGATTTCTCCACACCCAAAACCAGTCTTGGCCCAGGCTCTGCAACTCATCCTTTTGGAAAGGGGTGGATGGTGACCACGCTGCATCGCATGCCTGGGAGAAGCTCCATGGGAATGGTCTTTGTGCTCCTGGAAGAGCCCGTGAGCCCTGCCCTGGTGGTTGTTTTTACCAAAAAGGGTCACAGAACTGTGGCCAGGCCATTGTGGGTTTTCAGCCATTAGCCCCTAGTAACACCCTTGTCTGCTGGGGAAGAGATGGATGCGAGGGGACACAGGGAGCCATCAATCCCACAACACATTCAGGGTCTCTGCATTTCATGTCCTCTGAAGCAAGGCTACTGAAGGTCTAAGGCCATATGAGGTCAGATCTGTAGACATGAGCTTCCATTGCCCTGCACAGGGCAAAGGGTGTGTGAAAAGGTACCAAATCACTATGGTTTTGTTTAACTTGGGGAAACTATTCGCAATGTATAGTTTTGCTACCAACAATTTCAACAAAAATTTTTTTAAAAATCCATTTATTGTGTAACTTCCACCTTGGTATTTGAGCCAAAATTTTCATTCATAGGTATTTAAAGTTAGGGCTCTAGAAATCTACCTGAAAGAAAATGACCTGGTTAGCCCTTTTTGATCCTTGTGAGTCCCTTCTCACTAAGGATATGCTTTGATTCCTTTCCTTTCAAGTGAAAAATTCCAGTCTCTTTCAATATTCCCTCTAGTGCACCAGGCATCCTCCTTATTCAGCCATGAATTTGCAGCTTCAGGCTTTCCCACAAGACCAGATCTTCTCCAGTAGCACATCAGAGGTGTGTGTCACCACCCCACACTGAACTATTAGTCCTTCTGTTTTCACAGTATTTGTATCAGACATTATTCAGGTAGTTCATTAAATATTCAGAATCTTCCAGTTCTTTCTCTCTTCATACATGAAAAAAAAAATTAATTACTAAGTCAAATAGGAAGAGCAGATTTCTTTGCTCTTTGAATGTGTCTATCAGATGCCATAGATGGCATCAGATCCAAGAAGAGGAGTTTCAGGATCATGCAGAGCCAGTCAGCACAAGCCAGAGTTCAAAACCACTGTGTGGATCCTGGTAGCAGCAGGTGCTTGTTGTGGTCTGGTATCAGGTGCACTCATAGTCATGGTATTAATGTGGTGCTGGTCTATGACCCATCATTATACAGCTAATGACCCTGCTGCAGAATGGGATTTGTTCTTTGTGACCTGGGGAAAATAAAGGAAAGTAGTGAGGAATTCCTAAGTATTTTTTTCTTCTAGGAAAATACAGCATTTTTAATAAAGCTTCTTCTTGCAGCCCTGCTGGGAAGAAGCTGAAGAGTTTTAATCTCTTCAGAAGAAGACAGAAGAATTTGCAGTATTCTCAGCTGCACTTTCCCACAGGATCATTAAATGCTGCTCAAGAAACCCCAGGAATCTGATTATTGGTGCTGAAAGAAGATTCAAAGATTTAAAAAGGCAAAGATTTGGCTTTCACAGAACTTAGTATTTCATACAATTGTTTTGGTTGGGAAAGACCTTTAAGACAGAGTCCAACCATTCCCCCAGCACTGCCAAGGCCACCAAGAGCCCCTGTCCCCAAATGCCACATCCACATGGCCCCTAAACTCCTCCAGGCATGGGGACTCCAACACTGCCCTGGGCAGCTGGGATCATGTTCAGATCACACAAGTACTTCCCTGTCTAAGGAGAGAAAGTCTTTGAGTCTTTTCACCTCTCAGATTGTGTGTGTATAAAAAAAGAAACCAAGCCTCGAACACAGATTGTTTATTCACACTTCTTAAATGCAGTGGAAGTCCTTAAAAGCCCTCCCCAATTCAACGGCTGTCTGCCCTAACGTGTACAGAGCACAGAAAAACACCAAAGGTATCTTGGAGAGGAGTCTGCAGACCCCAGATCTCCAGCACAGTATTAGAGAGAAATTCTGTCTGGGACTTGATGGGGAGCACGTGGGGTTGGGATTTGTTAGGATCTGGGACTGATGATGATGATGATGAATCAAAATGATTGACCTTTGCCCTACACAGTTTGGTATCTCCTCAAAATCCTCTTCCTTCTGCACTAGGGCTTTTAACTATGGGGATGGAAATCTCAGCAGGAAGGCAAGAGACAGCTTAAATCTGCTCTTTGAAATCCTGAAATCACACAGAAAATCTTTTAGTCTTGAAGACAAAGCCACCTTCCTCAGGATATCCACTGCAGAGATGGTGTTTAACCAACTGCAAATGGATATGGCTTGGGATGTAAATATCCCTGGGACTGCAAAGGGGAGGCTTAGGGGCAAATGACCACCTTAGTAACTGGCAAAATCTCTGCCAGGCCTGGAAAGAGTTCACTTTGGCTCATGTGGCTTAGTTGCCATGATGTTGAGACTGAATCTCAATTTGACCTCCTGAAATTGAATATTCACTTCAGCCTAGATTTGCAAAGCTGTTTGTTAATGCACACATACAGGGCTGTTTTCTCCAGGGTTTTAAAGAAAAAACTCATTTCAATGTAAAATTCACAGGATCAAATTGAAATTTATTTTGAGAAGGTTAACATTACTGATTTTCAGGCTCAGACAATCACTTCCATGTCAGATTGTAATTACACCGTTTTGTGCATCAGCTGCATGCATGGTATGGAGAGAAAAAAAAAAAAGTAAGATAATGCAGTTTCTTTCAGCTACAGCAAGGACCTTTGTACTGTCCTTCTCTTGAAATCCCCCACACTGAAAAGAAAAAAAGTGATTTATTTCAATCAGTCTGACAGTATGAGCTAACATATTAATTGCATAAAAACATTTCTCCTGCCCAAAGTTTTGTTTGATCTTTACTTGCAATTGTCTGCGAGGTGTCTGCATAGCATTTTCTTTTCCCCACAGCAGTTTTCGTTGCCATAAAAATCTTGCTTCTGTTAAATAGCAACATTAAAATATTGTAGTGCTGACCTTAATGGTTTACAACATTCAGCTAAGGAGCTCGAGTCTCTAAAATAAGAGTAAAGCACACAGTAAAAATTTATCTAAGGAGAATTAAAGCCTCAGAAGATGAGAACCGTGGTGTAATTTCAACCCTTTTTGTACCTCCATGGGTTCCATCATGGGTGTGGGTGGGAGGATTGCAAGAGCCCAGCATGGTGATGTAGGAATGAGGTGGGCAAGGATTTGGGCTCAGATATCCCAGCATTGACAGAGGGCAGCAGGGTTGGAAGTGTGAACTGATCTCACACTGGTGGAGCATCCCTGCCCTTGTGTGCTGAGCTGAGCTCAAAACACCCCCAAATCAGGAAAGGGAAATTCTTTCTGCTTGCTTTGTCCCAGGCTACAAAGCTATGTAAGATGAAAATGGAGAACTAAATATCATAGCTTTAATGTTATTTAATATTTTATTAGGTTAAATGGACACACATTGTGTACTTTGTAAAATACTCAGCAGAGACTAGCTATTTTTGTATAGCATTTAAGGGATAGTACAGCAGGGCTTGCATCAAAATTTTGCTGCAAGACATTCCCAGTAATCAACGAGTTTCTTTCTTTTGTGGTTTGGGGTTTTTTTGTTTTGTTTTGTTGTTTGTTTGGGGTTTTTTTTCCCCAAGGAGCATCAGATACAGAGGGAGAAAACAGTTTGTCATTGAACTGTACTGTCATTTTTGTTTTAGAGACCCCCCAAAAGGATGGTCACCTACCTATTCCCCCAAAATCTGGCAGAAGACTCTGTTCAGCCACATGGAGCAACTTATGAAGCCTTGGAATGATCTTCTAATCCAATCGCCCTGCCATGGGCAGGGACACCTTCCACTATCCCAGGTTGCTCCAAGCCCTGTCCCACCTGGCCTTCAACCCTTCCAGGTGTGGGGCAGCCACAGCTTCCACAATCATTTAGGCAAGTCATGATAATATTTTCTGTAAATTCAAAAGGAGGGGATCCACAATGCTGTGAATTATTCAGTTTGGCCCAATTGCCATTGGGAACGCTTGCAGGAACCTGGAGAATCTTGGAAAAAGAAAAGCAGCAGTGTACAATGTGACCCCTCTTCACAGAGTCTCATTTCAATATTAGTACAGCAAGCTCAGGAATCAACAAGAGCTGATTCTTCCCTCCAACAAAATAACCTTAAGAGCTGTAATTTTTATCAAGTAGCAGGGAATCATCATTGTCACACAGGCAGATTCTGGTCCTTCAGGTTCTGCAGCAGCTGAGTAACAAAGAAGCCCAGCTAAGCTTGATATCAGGAGAGCTCAGCTCAGGACTCTTTCTAGTGGACCCACAGTACTCGAGTAAGGACATGGAATCATAACCCCAACCCAGCTCCCTCTGAAAATGATGGAAAAATGTTCCAGGTGGGCTTCTTATCTCCTCCATGAAGTGTTTCACAGTATGACAACGTTGACCAGTGCTGCATGCCTTTGCTACAGCACCTTTAAAGAGCAGCCTGTAATTCATGATGAGAAAACAATCATATTGCTTCACATAGAAAGATAAAAGCCTTCCTTTGCAGCAATGAAACTCAGATGTCTTGAGCAATGTGTGTAGCTTAAGGGGTTTTTTTTGACAGTGCAATATTGTATATAATAACAATTACCAATGACCTCTATTAGGTTGTCCAGTCTCATTAAGGCCAATGCATTTGGTACCTGCCACTGCCAATTTGCCTCAACAGAGGTTTTATTCAGTGGATATGATAGAGCTGTAAAGCAATCTTTTTTCATTTAAATAGTTTAATTGAGGAATGCTATCAGATGTTTCAAAATTTAATGCATACAACAATTTGCTTCTCCTATCTCTTTTCAGAGTTTAGTTTGGAGAAAATGACATCTGATTCTTATAGAAAGAAGGCAATTACATTTTGGAGCCTGCCTGCCCGTATTGCATATGTTTTTAAACATAAAAAGAAATTCTTAATATGTAATTGTCAGGTAATAAAAAGGAAAATATTTTACTTTGCATTTATGAAGTAATTTTTCAAAAGCATAAGGGAATTTCATGTTAACGTTTTTCGTTTATTACCACACTCCTAATGCTGCACTGTTTTTACAAGTTTAGATTTGAAAAAAAAAAAAAAGGCAGATCTGATGCTTGTGTATTAGTATGGTAATACCCTACAAAGTAATTAGGACAGAGGAAACTGCAAAGGTTTGTCAGTTCCAATAAGCCTACGCCCACTCTAGGGCATCACAGAAACCCACTGGGAGTTTCTCCACCAAATTTTATGGGCTCCAACTCTTAACTTAATTGTCTGAGGAACTTCAGACCTGGCTTATCCATTTCATAAGCTGTTTTCTCCACAATTTCTCCTTCTTCACCTGGATTATAAACCTTGAAGACCCCACAAGTGCCATGAAACTTTTTTTTTCCCTTTTGCGGGGGAATGATGGAATCATAAATTCATTGAATAGTTTGGATTGGGAGGGATTTCTAAAGGTCATCTACTTCCAACCCTCCTGCAATGAGCAAGAACATCTTCAACCCCACCAGGTAGTTCAGAGCCTTATCCAGCCTGACCTTGAATTTTTCCAGGCATGGGATCGACATGACATCTCTGGGCAGCCTGTGCCAGTGTTTTACCACCCTTCATTATAAAATACTTGTTCCTTATACCTTATGGAAATCAACCTTCTCTTAGTATGAAACCATCACCCCCTCATCCTATCACAGGATGGGGCAGAGCTGTGCCACTGTCACTGGATGGAGGTGGGCACTGGAGTGATACCCCAAAAAGGTTCACTCTCCTCTGCTGTGGACGTTTTCCGCCTCTGGCTTCAAACTGGACAGCTTGATCCAACATGGTACAGCAGATACTCTAGGCTGCTCAGTGAAAAAAAGGTGATTTTTTGTTTCAGAAATTAGCCTCAAAGATCCTACACTGCAGCACCAGGAACGCTGAGCTGTAAGTAAAACTCTGCAGAGCCTTCCTCTCACCTGTTTGTTGTACTTTCATTTTATAGAGTTGACCTGTCTTCTCTTGTTCTCCACAATGCCAGTAAACACCAGTCAGCTGTCTTAAAGAAAATTACATGTGTATGAAGGGCTGGATTGCAGTTCCATTAAATACTCACCTATATTTATATTAAGTTACTCTTGCCTCATAAAACAAATGCTTGAAGATAATCCCAGTTAGTAAAGAGGGACTGAACTTCATCAGGGCATGGTAAATCCTTCTTCCTCTGGTGACTTCTCAGTTGGAACAAATCCATCTTCAAATCTCTGTCAAATTTGGTGCACAGCAAAGCTAGAAAAATACAAACCCAAGTATTAAAAATACCAAAGGATTTAATTCATCTTTGATACAGCTCCTTGCAATGTTTCCAGTGGGAAGTGGAAGGACAGGGGAAGGAGAAAGGAGAGAGGAAGGATGGAGAAGGGTGCTTCCATCTTTGCCCTCAGCCAGCCCATGTGGGACCCCCTGGAGGATGGGGCATCCTCAGCTTCTCTCAGGTCTTGTCCCGTGCAAGGTCATTTCTGGTGTGCCTGGACATCTCACGTGCTGAGATAGTCAAAGACACAACATGAGGAAACCCAAGGCTTTTTTTTTTTTTTTTTTTTTTTTAAATGCCTTTGAGAAAAGAACACTCCATGAGACAGAATCTGAGCTGGCAGGGCTAAAAAAGGAAATAATCTTTTTTCCACGGAGGGGGTGAATTATAGGCAGCACCTGCTAAGATAAACCACATGGTAAGATAACCCACATGGTAAGATAACCCACCTGCTAAGATAAACTACATGGTAAGATAACTCACATGGTAAGATAACCCACATGGTAAGATTACCCACCTGCTAAGATAAACCACATGGTAAGATAACCCACATGGTAAGATAACCCACCTGCTAAGATAAACTACATGGTAAGATAACTCACATGGTAAGATAACCCACATGGTAAGATTACCCACCTGCTAAGATAAACCACATGGTAAGATAACTCACATGGTAAGATAACTCACATGGTAAGATAACTCACCTGCTAAGACAACTCACCTGCTAAGATAACCCACCCTGTCCCCGCTCTTCCCTATAGGTCAGCATTTTGCCATCAGTGGTGTAACAATACCGTGAAAAATCCTCCAGAATACCCTGTGAACCTTATTCAGACCCACACAAACCTGGCTGGACTGATGAGGCACCCCAGACTCTCGGAAGAATTAAGGGTCTCGCTGAAAAGAGTGTCAAAGCCCTGAAGCAGCTTGCCTAGGGAAATAATGCACCTCCAACACAGGTAAAACATACACACAACAATGGCTTAGGTGTAGCTCTTCTCACCCAAGGTCAAGGTCATACACTGAAATGGCTTTCTAGGGCTCCTTCCAGCCTTGTTTGCTGCACTTGTATGACTTGAAGCAGAAAAGACAGGACAGCAGCTGGGCAGGCATCAGCCTGAGCGGGCACAGCAGCGTACGACGGGCACGACGGCTGTTTTACAGACTGGCTGGTACCTCCTGACTCAGTGCCACTTAGCGTGAGATTAATGCCATGTGAATGCAGCTCGTGTCCCCAGCTGGGATTTCCTACAACTTACTGCTCATGCTTTGCTGGCAGCAAGAGCAACAAGCTTTCAGTTTACTGTTGGAGGTCAAGGTAAAGTGATTTCAATTAGAAGAGGATCACGTAGGTCTCAATCCAATGCAGGCAGGTTGTGTAACACTGGCAGCGTGAAGAGGAGAGTCATTTATTCATTTCTTAGCTGCATGGTTTGGGATTTCATTTTCCCCTCTCTTGTTTTTACAGTCTTCCTTGTCCCTTTTACCATTAAAAGGGTAATGTAAAAAGGCATTTAGGGTTCATAGTTCCTTCCCTTTCATCAGGAGGTGGTTTGCTCTGCCCCAATCACCCCAGTAATTACCAGTAATGTACTAGAGGAAGAAAGAGGAAGCAAAGATGGAAAATGAATATTCAGCTGACCAGTTCCTTCCCCTGGTGACATTTGCTTCTGTGTCATGCAGCTGCATTTCAAAACCCCACACATATTTACATGCCTCTAAGAGGAAGGGCATGTGTTTGTTGCCCTGTTAAAAACCAAGCACGTATTTACATGCTGTGCTGAATTGGGGCCATATACCCTTCTTTTTCCTTGACACTGAGGGCAACCCTTTGTTTCTGCTGGTCAAACAAAACAGAACACACACACACACAAAAAGAGGAGACCAGGGAAAGAAAATGTATTTATTAAATGGTTCTATAAATAAAAGAGCTGGGAAGATATAGGAGGCTCTGATCTCTGAGGGGTGATGGCAAAGTGCTACTGATAAAGTGGCTACTATTCAGATCAATAGCAAACAAGGCAGGCAGGTGAATTTCCCCTTTGATCTTCATTCCCCGTGCAGCCTGAGTTGGTCTGGCTCTGCCACACAAATTACTGCTTTATGCAGGAAAAAAAAAAGCAGTTTGCTTGGCTTTTTGCTTATTGCACAAGTGGATTGGGTGGCAAATGATAAGTGTTTCTTGTTATCATTTCAAAAAGGCACTGGAAAATGGTGGATCCAGCGCTTTAACTTGATGTGTTGACATTTTGTGTGTCAGCAGGGTATTACAGGGTTGATACATAGATCAGTGCTAAATAGTCTTAATAAAAAAAGATTAAATCTGGATGAAGGAAATAAAGCTCAGAGCAGGTTCACCTGTAAAGCTATAAATATAGAGTAGGGAAATTTGAGACGGCAAAATATTGGTGGGAGACAATGCTCTGTAAGCCAAAACTATGGTTTTGGCCTCAAAAGCTGTGCTGTAGCCTCCTCTGCCCTACTATTGACTCGGGAAAAGTCACATCAACCTGTGCCTTACTTTCTCCAACAGTCAAGCAGGCATGGCTGAGAAGAGCTTTGAAAACTCAGCAAAGGAGGTGACTTGTGACATTCCTGTCACAAATCCGGAATTCAGCAGCCTGGATGAGACCAGCTGGCTGAATCAAAGTGAACTCAAGCTCAGTTTCCTGTTGGAAACCACTTTTCCCAAACTCTAAGGGGCTGCATAAAAGGGATTTGAACTTTTCAAGAAGAATGGGTGATATTGTTCCTATTGTAAAGAGCTGGTGAGTGTTTTTTGCCTTCATGTTTTCACCTCAGTGAGAAGGGCAGGAGGGACATTTTGCAGCTCTAGGCTTCCTTCATAAAACAAAAGATTTATCAGATCAAATCACAGAATCTTTGAGGTTGGAAAAGTGCTCTAAGATCAGTGAGTCCAACCTTTCCCTAGCACTGCCAAGGTGGGCACTAATCCATGCCCCACACACCAACATCCACGTGGCTTTTGAATCCCTGCAGGGGTGGAGACTCTACCACTTCTTTGGACAGGCTGTGCCAGGACTGGACAAGCCTTTCCATGGAGGAATTTTCCCCATATCCTCCCCTAGCCCAGCCTGAGGTTGTTCCCTCTCCTCCTGTCCCTGTTCCCTGGGACAGAACAAGGCAAACCTCGCTGGATGGGGCCTCATCCACACAGGAAAGCTGTTAAACCATGAAATACTGGCTTCCCATATGTTCTCATTTTTATCAGCCAGTCTGTTGAGGCAAGAACTTCCCTCTGACAGGACTGATAGTTCCTTAAAAAATAAACAATGATCTTGCAGCTTCTCTGCCCTCTACTGCTGTTAAACTTCCCATCCAGCTGTTTTAATTGTTTTGAAATTAAGTGTACACCATGGAGATCTGTGGGTAGTTTAAACTTGGAATTTGCTGTTGACTGGGGCTAATGAGTCAGTGATATCCACTTAAACGTATGTCACCCTACAGGTTTCTAAGCAATCATGGGACAATCTCCCACTTGGTGTCACATAATTTTTGAGCTGGTTGTTCCTTCTTTCGAGTTCCAGGGATTCCAGAGATCCTTATAGATCTGTGTGTAGCTTCCCAGTTGAAGAACAGACATGATTAATGGTAAACAAATCACATTTTCCAGATACTGTGTCCTGCGTGTGAACACAACTGCCATTCATTCATCATCCAATATTTAACACCCATCCTTTCTTGTTGTACTCCCTGCGGTCACATCTGGTAGCAGCTGGAATTTTTCACCTGAAGGAGTTTCTACTCACTATATTTTTTTAAGCAAGAGACCAAGAAGGTCTTTAGAAGAGACGTCCTGCAAAGAGTGATAAGGAGGGCAGCAAACTGCACTGGATAAAAACCCGTCCAGAGAACTTATGAAAGAACAGACTTATCTTTTCCTCCCTGGGGTGCACAACCCCATCTTCCAGGGTGAAATCCGTATGTAACTAAAGTAGCCTCAAAGCCTGGC
The DNA here is from genome assembly GCF_017590055.1 of Onychostruthus taczanowskii. NCBI lineage: Eukaryota > Metazoa > Chordata > Aves > Passeriformes > Passeridae > Onychostruthus > Onychostruthus taczanowskii. The sequence goes on along the minus strand of NW_024505782.1, from coordinate 2,499,203 downwards.
AAGGAGTGATGCAGCTCCTACCTTCCCATGTACCCTGTGGACCATCGTAAAAACATAATTTTCTTGTTCCCTACAATCCCTTCCAGGGATTTCTAAGTCATTTTGCTGAGTTGATGGGACTCACTAGGAGCACAATTTCTTCTTGAACTTCCCAATTCCTGTTCTCTACACTGAGTTTCAATTTTCTGTGTTACTTGCTGGTGGTAACATAAAGGGCAATGGAGCTGGAGTTACTTGGTATCACCATAAAAAGAGAAGCTGATGGTTGAACTTTAGAATCATGTCAGAGGAAAACTGATTTTCAATCTGCACTTCTGAATATGCACATTACAGACCGAGTATCACATAAATAATGCCTTCAATTAAACGGTGTGCAGTGCTCGTCTGCATGAGTAAAAATGGAAAGAGTTTTTATTCAGTCCAATTTTAATCAAATTCTACTGAACAGCATTTCTATGGCCTATTTAAAATTTAAACAAAGACAGAATAGCTCCCTCTATATCTATACCCTCTTACTATTGTCGCAAGGAAAGAACAAGTAAAAGCTAAAAGAAACCCTCACAATCCCATTGACACTGGCCAGATGCAAGCTGTACAGATATTTTAACCTCACTAAATAACAGTTTGAAATGCCTTTTCCTTCTATTTGGGGTTCTAAAGAGCCTGATGAAACGATACCTGGAGAAAGTGGCCAGTCCTATTGTTTGTGAGATGCCTCTGTGGATTCTTAATAGCAATTTTGAACACTAAGCAGTTGCCCCGGTGCCTGTTGTGAGATTCTCAAAAGTCTGCTCCAAAGTGAAAGAGACAAAAGAGAATGAATGAAATCAAATTGAGTTGTAGCAGGAGACAGATGGGACCCACTCACTAATGCAACCTGGCCTATTCATGGTATTCTCTTCCATGCAGAACAAGGTTCTAGTACTTGGAACTAAGATTAAAACAATATATATTTCTGAAGACTGGCTTTACACTGATGTTTGTGCTCCACAAGGAACGTGTTTAAATGGAAAACTTGAGTGGTTCCTTTTTTTTTTTTTTTTTGTTTTTCCTTAAATTATTTATCTTTCCTGGTAAAACCTGGTAACTCAAACTCAAAGGTTGTAACAGGTTTTGGGTTGATCTTTTAATGGCAGAGTTTTCTTGGATGTACTCAGAAGTGAGGCTCAAAAATCTCTAACTAGTAGGGCTCTAAGGAACTGCCAGCTGGGCCTCACCAAACTCTATCTGCCTTTTGTATAATGTCACACAAGACAGATGTGAAATATGAGGAAAAAAACTCTGATGGCTGATACCCTGGACATGAAAGAAAACTTCAGTGTTCAATATTAATTTGGTGTATGGAAAATCATTGCCCTCTTCCAAGGCATCTGCTGCTGGTTGTCTCATATTTGCTGCCAGGGAGGTTGGCTTTTATTAGCAGTGCCAAAATTTGACATCCAAAATCAAAGTTTTTCCTTCTCAGCTAATATCTTTGAGACTGCAATCTGTGGACAGTAGTAAAACAGACTCCTTCAGCTGACCTCTGTTTTCTGCCATATTATCCCTATGCAGGGCATGGGGACATGTTTGTGGTTTTCCCCCAAAAAATGCCCCAATGGTACCAATATGAAAAATAAGGAGCTCTGTCAAGAATTTGTTGCAGCAGGTCTTGCTACTCCTGGTCCTCAGAAAATAAATAGTTGGAATGTTGGGGGGCTGAGGTGTGTCTGTTATGGAGCCAGGCTGGAAGAGTTGGGGTTGTTCAGGCTGGAGAAAAGGTTTCAGGGAGACCTCAGAGCCTCTGGCAGTGCCTAAAGGGCTCCAGGGGAGCTGAGAGGGACTGGGGACAGGAGAAAATGGCTCCAAATTGACAGAGGGCAGGTTTAGATTAGATGATAAGAAGGAATTCTTTCCTGTGACGATGATGAGGGGCTGACACAGTTTTCCTGGAGACATGGTAGAAATCCAACCCCTAAAAATGTCCCAGGCCAGGTTGGATGGGGTTTTGAGCAACTTGGCCTAGTGAAAATTGTCCCTGCCCATGGGAGGGAGGTTGGAGTAGATGAACTTTAGAAGTCACTTTCAACCCAAACCAGCCTGGGGTTCTATGGCTGCTGCTCCTGACACTTATAAAAAAGCCAGAAGCCTTAGCAAACCCTCATAAAGTGTAGAGCAACCACAGGCTTCATCAGGATGACCGTTCAGCACCCAGCTGCAGCTAAAACAGGGTCTAGGCAATGAATGGAGGAGGATTTGCAGAACCTGATTTGTAGAACATCTCCTTGCCAGCCATGCCTCATTTGCAATGTTCTGTCACTGTTGGGTGTCATATTTAGCAGAAAAATCAAGCTGCTGGCCGCTGTTGGATGGATATGTAAGAGAGATTTTCAGTTTCTAAACTGTCTGATTTTTCCATTTCCTGATGACCCTCCCAGTGTAAAAAAAACCACCACAACCCACTCACAACATATTGCATTTAATCAAACTTATGCAGGAGAGAGTGAGTTGGTTTGTTTGTTTGTTTCATTTCGCACTTCCATATTCCACCCATGGAGAAATCTTGCTGGTAGGGAGGATAAACAAACAGCCAACCAAACAACCCAAACACTGGGCCTCTAGGAGCTGTTGTTATTTATTTCCACAATTAGCAGTCGAGTTCTGGTGCTGTGCCCAGAGAACTCCTCTCATTTTTCAGTGTGTCACTCTGTGCACAATATGCTTTTAGGAATTGAGGATTAAGGCGGCTGATTGTGGGTGGTTTATGAAACTTTTTATGGGAAGCCATATAGCCAAACCTTTAGAGAATCAGACCATCATTTTAATGGGCTTATGTTGTGTACAAGACTGTTCAGTAAGATATTCGCACAGTACAGAGCATCTTGATAAAGAACTTGGATTAATCAGGGATGCTGTTGCCAGTGGATGCTGTGGGCTGTTTTCTGAATTAGATCTGAGTAGTGCTGAAAACAGCCTGGGGGTGGCTGCCCATCCTCCTTAAGGATACTGAAACAGATTCTAGTGGGAAAACATCAACGCATCTATCTGTGAAATAAACTTAATAGACCTCTCTCTATAAAGTGGCAGGGAACTCACCAGAGATGCTCTCTCTTAAGTCCAGAGTGACCAGTTTACTCATCGGGAAGAGGTCGGCAAAATCTGTTTGCATTTTATTTGCCAATATGAAAAAAACACACATTTCTACTTACCAGCAGGAAAGCAGAGACTTCAGAGACTGCAGTCACCTCACAAGAGCTGCAGGTGCTCAGCACCTTCCAGGATTCAGTCAATACTTCAGCTGTGACACAGGGATGAGTATTTAAGGCAAGGATCCATATCATAGCATTCAGATTTACCAGAGATGTCATTCTCTCCCAGAGAGAGAAAAAAAGTATTGAATAATTGCTTATTGTTAAAGTTATTGATTGATGAAGATGCAATATAAATACTGGCACTGTCATTTACTCCATACAGATTTTAAGCTGAGCACTCAAATGTTTTATCTCTTTTTGTATTTGTAAATCAAGGAAGTTTCATGCCAAATTCCCACTCTGACGTCTCTTAAACCCCTTTATGCATGATTTTGCATTAAGAAATTTGCAATGAAGCCTCATTCTGACTGTGTTGCAGGTTCTGGGACCACCCTGATGTCCAGTTTCCTTTTAGGTAGTACTGGAGCTCTTTGAAGATCAACTTGTGATGTGTAACAGGCAAATCATCATCCACCTTTCAATATGTGCAAAGAGCAAAGGAGGTGAACCACAGCAGGAATCATCCTCCCAGGATGAACAAAGAAGCCAATTTTCTGGATGGAGTTGAACCTTCAAATACACCTGGGAACTAAAGACCTGATGAACCCTGTTATAAATCCTATAAAGACAAAAAAAAATAATTTTTATTGAGTGTCACCTACTTTCAACAATGCTATTGACACATTTGAAAGGACTTCTGGAAAACATTTCCAAGAGCCTTCAAGGTCAATCCACCATTATCATTAGCAAATTGTTGGAAGACACTCCATGCTGATTAACTGCCATCATATTTAATTAGTGCTTGAGTGGCACTTCATCCTGCTTATTGTCAGAAATCCCTTTATCTTCCTATTTGCATTGCACAGTTTTTAATTAGGATATGTGTAGGGAATCTCTTAATGATCTCCTGTCTGCATATCCATCCAGGCTGTGCAGAAGGTTGCTCAGTTGTCTCTGCATCTCCAGAGGGTGCTTTGCCACCACAGGAGAAGAGAAACTTTTATATCCTTGGCTGAGGCATTGGGAATGTGAAGTTGCTTTGACAGCAGCTCAACCTGCCAGAGATGTGTCCAAGTGGGATACATCCAACAGGCTGGGATACATCCAACAGGTTGAGCACTACTGCCCAAAGCTTCAGCACTGTCCTACAGAAATATTTGTGTCCTATTGCCCAACACAAAACCTCTCCAGGTGCAAAAACCTCTCCTCTTCTTTCTGCCATACTCATTACCAACAGCTCTTTGTAGCAACCTTTCAAGCAGGTTTTTCCTTTAAACTCATCTTTTACTTTGCTCAAGATCTCCTTGTTCCTCACACTGACTGGCCTGGAGACTTTCCAGTGAAAAAATTTCTCAAAATTTGTCTTGACATTAACCACAGATAAAAAAATCTTAGAAGGTGTAAGGGGCAGTTGCAAAGAACAAAAGAACAAAAAATAATTGTAGGGAGGTTGTCTTTTATCAACAAAAAAGAGAGATTTCATCTTTGAGCTACCTGGTCTAGTAGAAGCTGTCCCCTGGCAGGGGAGCTGGAATTACATGATCTCTTCCAACCAAAACCACTTTGTGATTCTGTGAGAAGTTCTCAATCATCTCTATGTCAGAGTATGTAGTTATTTAGGTTTTTCCTCCAGCCAGTAAAGGAAATGGAAAACATTTCCTCTCTTCACCTTCGACATGGGGTGAATCACCCTTTAAGTCAATCTGCTTGCAGTGGGAGCTGAGACTGCTAGATCCAAAGAAAACCTGAACCACAAGGGGGTTTTGGGACCCAACACACTGCAAAGAGTGACTGGAAATTAAAATGCATTTCTGGGGGGAACAGAGAGGTACAAAGGCATCAACAGAAGTAAGGAGGCAATGCCACATTCCTGAAGGAGCCCTAATGACAGTCCTGAAGAGCAACAAACCTGACACTGGTCTGCCAATAACTTTACAGCTGTGGTAGTCAGAGGCACAGAATGACTTGGGTAGGAAGTGACTCCTAAAGGTGATCTCTCTCCAACCCCCCTGCCATGGGCAGGCACACTTCCACTACGCCAGGTGGCTGGCTGTGCCAGAAAGTTGTGTCAGAGCACCATTAAGAGGAGAAAAATCCCCTTTGTTAGCATTAATAACCTCTTCCTTCTTCGTTTCCTTCCTGGATTCCTGCGCTGACCACTCAGGCGTCCCAAGGCTGGTGAAGATGAGAGAGGTTTGCTGGAAGGCTCCACCAAATTACAGCTGGGCAGTTCAGTGGCAGATGAGAAAGAGAGGCAGTGTGTAGGTAATGCACACTAGAAGGAAAACAGTTTAAACTACTTGTACATGCTGATGGGTTCTGATTTAGTCGTAACTCACTGGGACAAGATTTAGGCATTGCTACTGACAGCTCAATGTGCAGCAGAGGTCAAAAAAGTAAATAAGGCATTAGGCTCTGTTAGAAGGGGAGAGAGAATAAAGAGCAAATATAAGGCTGTGGCTGTGCTGCATGCACAAAGGATTGAGCTTGTGCTATTAATGCAGCTTTTGCTTCTTTGCTAGCTGGCCCAAAATTGGGAATGTCCAGATCAAAAAGAGAAGAAGGGAAAGAAGAAAAGAGGGAAGAGAAAAAAGAAAAGAGGGAAGCAAAGGGACACTGTCAACACCACTGATATTTCAGGAAAGGGGGAATCTCAAAGGATGTGCCAGAGCCAGCCAAAGGGTGAGTTTAGCACACATCAGAGTGAACAGCTAATGCCTCTTGGACAGAGGATGCACATGTACACACCACACCTTCTGGGTCCAGAAGTTTCTGCCTCAAGGCAACAGGGGAAAATGTTGACATCATCTGGACTGTGACATCAAGGACTCCCATTTTTTCTAGAAAGCTCCTTCCACATCCTCAGACAAGTGGCCCAGGTACTCCGTCTGCCCCTAAACTGAAACGGGTACAGGAGAGGATTACATCAGAATTATGGAATGGTTTGGGTTGGAGGGAGCCTTAAAGACCACCAACACCACGACCTTCCGCTATCTCTGTGCAATCTGGCCTTGAGCATTTCCAGGGGTGGGGCAGCCACAACTTCTCTGGGCAACCTCCCCATTGTGTCAATGCCTCCCCAAATCTCCAGAATTTTTTTTTTTTTTAAATCTGGCCATTGAATTCCTTTAGATATTGGCAGAAAGAAGCAAAAAAACTGTAACTATAATGTATCCGAAACACATTATCACTATTATAAATATAATGCATGGATTTATATTAATATTTTCTTATAATGAAATTATCTCTGTGCATTAAGTTTCATTGGTATTGAAAAAGATCTGGGAGTCTGAAGGACTGGACAGTAAACCAGGAAAGAGTTCACTGAGGAGGAAAATGGAAATGTCTAATTTTTCTGCCTTCATTTTGTTTATCTCATGAGTGAAAACAAGGGGGGGGGGGGGGGGGGGGAAGAGATGTGCCTGTACAAACCAGCCATAGAACTTTCACTGGCGAGCTTTAGATATTTACATTTTATTTGCAAACCTACATGTGCTTGGAGCTGTACAGGAAGCACAACACTTTTCAAAGCAAAGCTTCTGCCCAGGGATTTTTTTCTTCATGAAAAAAAAAAATATTTCTGCAAAACCAACTGTGGGGATGGGGCTGTCCAGCTGTCCAGAAAGGACATAAGTACATAAGTGTTATCAGGTTAACCTGGGGCTGTTTCCCTGCACAAGAGAAGGCTCCAGGGACGCCTCAGAGCCCCTGCCAGGGCCTCCAGGGGCTCCAGGAGAGCTGCACAGGGACTGGGGACAAGGCCTGCAGGGACAGCACACAGGCAATGGCTGCCACTGCCACAGGGCAGGCACAGATTTTGGGATCTTGGGCAGGAATTGCTGGCTGGCAGGGTGGGCAGGCCCTGGCCCAGGGTGCCCAGAGCAGCTGTGGCTGCCCCTGGATTCCTGGCAGTGTCCAAGGCCAGGCTGGATGGGGCTTGGAGCACCCTGGGACAGTGGGAGGTGTCCCTGCCATGGCAGAGGGTGGCACTGGATGAGCTGTAATGTCCCTTCCAACCCAAACCATTCTGTGGTTTTATGAGGCTAAATTATTTTAGTCCTTGAAACCTAAAAATTGTTTGGTGAGGGTTATGAACCTGGGAACATCTATAGGCTTTGTGGATTATTCTGAATTTTTTCTTTCTTCTTTTCCCTGGGTAGAGTCTACGTTTTCCCCTATTGCAAATCACCATGACTTCTCCTGAAGTCAAAAGTTACAGCCTTAAAAACATGGAGTTCACTCTGCTCCTGCAGAGCATCTCAGGTTTCAGTCCCTCTGCTTTACCTGTGCCTAAATAACAGAAAACTCCTTGTTTTAGAATAGGAGGATTGGCATAAAAAATGCCATTGCCACTCAGTTCCCCGGGATCTGGTGGAGTTTTGCAGCCTACATGGTTCAGACACCCACCCACCTCACCCCATCCTTCCCACTCAGCCTCCTCCTCCCCACACGGCCCCCCTGCCCTCTTTTGTGCTGCCTGGCATTCCTGCAGGCTGTAAATTCCCGGGGCACTCTGGAGAGAGGGAGGGACAAACCCATCAGCAGCACCTCCCTGAGCTGCAGGCAGATGCACCTGGATCAATACATCCATGCTGCAGCAGTCCTGGAAGGGGCTCACCCCTGACTCCCTGCTTCTTGATTCCCTCAATCCCCATCAAGCTGCTCTCGTGGAGAATCGAAATACATCATCAAGAAGTGGAGTGGATCCCAAGTAATTAAATGTATAAATTAATTCTCCCCTTAAGATATGTTCCTCTGCCATTATTAGGTTTGTCTCAGAGAAAATCCTTGGAGGATCTTCATAAAACTACCACTACTTCAAATATTGTCTTTTTAAAGCTTTTCTTTCTTTTGCCTATTTTTTTTTCTTTTTCTTTCTTAGACCCGATGCCTGCAGCCTGCAATTAAAATAAGTGACATGAAGATGTCTTTAAAATAGAGATCTATGAAAAAAATTGAAAGGATTGTCTGTCAAAGGGAGAAAAATGAAAAATAGCAGTCTCAGATCTCTGAATGGATGAATGGGGAAAATTCCTGTCCGTCCTAGTACCCAAAGGGATAAAACCCAATGATAGCTTCTCAACTGCTTAGCAGATAATGCATGTGCTGTTTTCATGCTAGTAATGTGTTTTTTACTTCTTTCTATCTGGGAGGAACGAATCAAATATGAGAAGTGCTGGGACATGATTTTCAACCCATTGCCTTTGATTAAGTGCTTTAACATGTGAGTCCAGAGACTTGCAATAATACTAATGGGGCATAAAGCACTATAAACAGGACAGGCCTACTTTTGCCCAAATGCCATTATCCTGGAATAAAAAAGAGCAGCAAATGTAATATGTCCACTGCTAACCTTTTTTTGACAGGAAATTTTCTCTCCTATGTGCACACCATGAATTATGCTGCATTTTGCCAAAACCATGAGCGATTGTTTAATTTTGTGCAAAGGAGTGTTTGCTAAGCTTGAACCACTTAGCTCAGTGTAGTATTTAGTTGTGAAAATGTGACAGCATGAAGCAAAACATGAATGCAAACAGCAGCCTGTCTGGGCTGAAATCAAATTTATTTTTTATGCCAGGTCTGGGAAAAGGAGGCAAAGACCTGTCAATAAATACTGGGGCAACTTGTTCAGTGACTTTAAATACAGTGAAAAAGCCTCCTGGATATGCAAGCCACACATTTATCCAGGAAAAATATGTGAGGTTAGAAACTTTGGCTAAGTTTTAAAAGACACTGAGGAGTCTGCCCCTGTAATATCCCCTGGTGAGGACAAAGCAAGCCACCCCAGTCTGTCTGGATACTTCAGCACAGCTCTCTGGGCTTGGCTCCATGTCACTTCTAACTTTGTGCTGCATTTTATTGCTCTCAGCAAGTTGCAGATTGTCCAACTGTTCTGTCATTTATTGTAAACGGTTGCAAAAGAAAAAAAAAAAAAAGGGGAAAAAAAAAGAAAAAGGAAGGGCAAAAAAAAATATTCCACAACTCTATAACGTAGTCCTTGGTGTAAATCAAACATTCCCTGTCATGTTGATAGCTTGTGTTAGTCTAATGTATTTTATATTACTCAAAAGCATTGAAACCCTGCAGCTTTCTTCATATAGGCCATTATGCGGTTATCATTAAATTGTCTTGCAAAGAACATTATCGGTAATTATAGCAGACACTAAAATCAAATGATCAGACTGGGACCTTTAACACCAAGAGGAACTATTAGAAGTTAATCAAATAAAAGGATGAGAATAATTATGTTAGGATTAAGCAGTAATATGCCAGAAGTTATATACTTTGCTGACTATATATCTTTACTCCCAGCTTCCTGCTTCTCCTCCCATTTGATGCTTTTTATATAATACTTTGGCACAGAATGTAAATGACAGTATTTTTGTGTGCCACAAATGGGGCTTTAGGGTTCAAATGAGGTTCACGTCTAAATGGCACAAAAAGCAGCACTATGTAATGATGAAGATAAAAATAATAGTCCTGTGTGTATGGATAATATATATAAAAGTACAAAGCTGGAAAAAAAAAATCCATTGGTCAATGGAGCATAAAGCGGTGATAAAAATAGTTGCAACAGGAGGTGAAACCACATGGCTATTGGTTTGCTACTTGAGGTTGCTTTTCTGTTTATAAGTGACAGTCTTCCTGCCTTTCATCTTTTCAACAAGCCACAAGAAATCTCCCCTGTATACACAGAAATTGCTGCTGTCGTTCCCAACCTTATTCTCTAGGGAAAAACCTTCCTATCAAATTTGCTTTTGCTGCTTGCAAGAGCCTCAAAGCAGTACAGTGTCAAAGCTGCCAGCTAATCCCAGAAAGGTGGCTAAGGAGGTGGTCCCAGGTTGGTTTTGGTTATGGCCAAAACTAAGATCCTTGTAATATTTTTACCAGGGAATGTTGAAAAACTGGCCACTGAGAGAATAAAAGCACAAACCTGTCACTTCTGGTAGGAGCCCAAGAGGTATTTCCTTCACTTCTTCCTTCTTCAGCAGGAGAATGTGGTTATGAGGTCCTTGAGTTTGTTACCCCTCCCTGCAGAGCCCAGGACCTGGTGACAATGCTCCAGCCTGGACCCCTTTCCTACAGAGGGAAAAGCAAGCAGTGATGCAACATCCATGGGAAACCTGGGGTTTGGGATTTTCACCCTGTCGTCCTGCCATGGAATCAAGTTGTCAGCCTCAAGCCATTCTCTCTCTCAGAAAATTTTGCTTTTTACTGGCTTTTGGTTTGGATTTTTTTTTTCTCATTGAAGATTATTAAATCATGAAACTTAACTGGATGACTCTGTCAGAACCTGAGCATCACCTCACTCTTGAGAAGCTTCAAATCAGCATTTTCATATTTAAGGAGCACAGAGCAGAGCCAAGTGCCAGGCGTGGAGCTGCCCTTGAGGCCTCTTGCGTGTGCTGAGAAGGAAACCCTCACCTGTCAGGGAACGTGGTGCACAACAGGCTCCTCCATCTGCCCCCGTGCCCTACACAGCCACCAGAGGAGCAGGAATAATGCCCTTGGAATCACGGAACCCTTGGGGATGGAAGAGCCCAGCAGGAGCACCAAGCCCACCATTCCTCAGCACTGAGCCACGTCCTCGGGTGCCACATCCACACATTTGTTAAATCCCCTCAGGAATGGTGACTCCATCACTCCTTTGGGCAGCCATGCCAGGGCTGGACAACCCTTTTCATGAAGGAATTTTTCCTAATATCTCATGTGAAGCTCCCCTGGCACATCATGAAGTTATTCCTTCTTGTACTGTCCCTTGTTAGTTGGGAAAAGAGACCAACACTCAGGGTGACAGACTGGCCTTAGGTCTACAGAGTCTTGTAAAAACCAAAAGATTTTCCATCAACCAGGCCCGGGAGAGAGAAATTACTCTTTCTTCTGCCCCAGGCAGACTAGAACTAGCTGGTAGGACACTAGCCTTTCTGGAAAAAAAAAAAAAAAAAAAAATTATTTTTTTTTTTTTTTTTTTTTTTTAAATTTCTTTTTATTCCCCTACCAAGATCTAGGGAAAAAATAATATTTTGAAATTGGAAAATCCAAAGAGGAAAAAGGGGACTGCCCAGAGTTAGCTGCAAATGATTTCTTCTTTATTTTTGGTGGAATTGAAGGGCTAATCTAAAAAAATTATTTGGGGGCTAGTCAAAATGGTGATGCTATAACAAACAATAGCATGAAACAATTTCTACCCTATTTTTAAAGCTTTTGTATTCTACCTAACATGAAACAATTTCTACCCTAGTTTTAAACCTTTTCAAACACCAGCTATTAGGAAAATTTCAAAATTTAATTTATTTTTTAAAATTATTTTCTTTTAGATTTTCTTTTAGATTTTTTTAGCTATTTTTTTCTGTTTTAACTTTTTCCACAAATTAAACAAATATCAACCATGCCTTCCTAAAAAAAAAAAAAATTGTTGGCTAAGAAATACAAAAACTTTACCAGCAGTAACTCCATCAGATAAAATCAGAGCCATGGAATAAGAGAATCATAGAATAGTTTGGGTTGGAATAGACCTTAATGATCATCTATTTCAAGTCCACCGTGCCATGAAGAGGGAAATTTTCCACTAGGCAAATCCAAGAACATTTCCCATTTAAAAACCCAGCAGATCCCTAAAAATAAGTTTTCAACCCCAAAATGGAGGTCTTGCATGGCTTGCCTTTGCAAGGTGTTGAGGTATAACATCTCAGAAATGTCTTTAACATCCTTAGAGTATCCAGCCTCCCAAAGGTCATGGGAGAGTGGAGTTGGTGGAGAAAAAGTGATAAAAAAACAAAATCTGAGTTTTGGGTGTGCTCTGATTTCAGCTTTTCAGATGGACTGCTGAAAAATTTTAGATGAGGGGTTTAAAACCCTCTTTACTAAAAATCAAGCTGGTTGGGACAGCAGAAAATGTATTGTAAAAACTTTGTATTTCCTATAGATTCCTTTTTATTTTTAAAAATGTATTGTTCATAGACACCATAGAGGAATTGTGAATTTAACAGCTCTGTTTATGAGACTGCAACGATCACTTCCTCCAAACACAAATTTCTTTCTTGAAAAGAAACACATTTAATCACACATTTTAGAAAGTTTCCGTGATCTGCCACTGTTCTTCATGAGTCTGAGACCCAATTTCCCAGCAGGAAGGAAGGACAGCCCTTCTGCTGCAGCAGAGTCACTTCATTGCATCTTCACTCATGAAATTATGTTAAAGAAACTACTGATGCTTCAAAAGTCAGCGCCGGAAATCTTTGATAAATCAAAATTCTAAAATGCAAGAAGTTTTGTACGCAAGTATCTTTTGTATTTGTATTTTGTATGGGCGTGAACATCCATTATGTGTTTTCTGCTCATTATACTGCCTTAAGTTGCCTTAAATCAGAAGAGAATCAGGACCATGAAAGTCATATGGACACGTGTGCTGCTACACCAGCTGTGCCAGTGCATTGCAGCAAGAAAAGCTGAAAAGCTGAAAAAGCAGAAAAGCTTTTTTCCACATTAAATTTGCTGAGACATGACTGCAACGACCAGTTCCTTCTAATGCCTCATAATTCAATTTCACAACCTGTTGTGCTGATTCAAAGATTTCAACTGAGCGCTGTGCTGATTGGGTTTTAATTGTGATATTAATTCAATAGTTTCCTCTTCCAGAGCCGCGTGTTGATAAAACTGGAGCAAATCAGCCCTGCAAAGCCCAAGGTGAAGTGTGGAAGTGATTCAGGGACTTGCCAGGCTTGGATAAAACACATTTGTTGTGTTTGTGGGTTTGAGGATGAGGGAAGAGATAAATCTGACTCTATATTCCTTAGAAGGTTGATTTATTATATTATGACATTATATGATATGGTATGATATGATATGATATATGATATATTATGTGATATATGATATGATGTGGTAGGATATGATATGATATGATATATGATATATTATGTGATATATGATATGACGTGGTAGGATATGATAAGATATGATATGATATGATATGATATGATATGATATGATATGATATGATATTAATTATATTAAAAATGTTAAAGTTATATTAAAAAGAATAGAAGAAAGGATTTCATCAGAAGGTTAGAAAGGAAAAGAATGAATAATAAAAAGCTGTGACTGCTCAGAGCTTTGACACAGCTGGACCATGATTGGTCATCAGTAGAAACAATTCACATGAGGCCAATCAAAGATGCACTTGTTGGTAAACAACCTCCAAACCACATTCTGAAAGTATCAGATAGTTATGGCACATATTTCTTTTCTGAGGCTTCTCAGCTTCTCAGGAGAAAACCCTGACAAAGGGTTTTTCGTAAAATTATCATAGTAACACCCATTCACCTGGCACCATCCAAGCAGGTATCCCAGACCAGACAGTTAAAATGGACTGGCCAAGGGTTTTCCTCACCTTCACCCAGGGCTACCTGGGGAGGCTGCAGGAAAGAGAAAGCTGCCTCTCCCCATGCACAAAGCTTGTAATGAGCTGGAGTTGTCCTTCTCATTAGACCCTTTAAAATAACTTCACAGAGGGATAAAACCAAAGGGTCTTTAGAAAGTCTCAAAAAGTCACCCTACTGGAGGAAGCAAACTGATTTTATTGCTTTCCACAAAAGCACAGCTGGTTTCACTGTTTGCCAATGTAAGCAGTTATTATTTTTTCATTAAATCTTTTGCTTTACTATGGGAAACACACTGCTATTACAGAGGAAACCGTATGTAAAGAGACTTTCTTCCAGTCTGTACATGGAGTGAATATTCCTTCTTTCCAAAACTTTCCATGTTAGAAATAATTTAAAGGATTCTCAGCACTCAACAACTCATGCCCAGCTCACTCTTCCATTCCCACTGGATTTTATTGAACCACCTGGGATTATTTTAGGAAAGATGGTTGAAGTTTTTAGGAATTAATTAGTATAACATGGAAAGTAATGGAAAAATATGGTCATGTATATTCATTCTGAATTTAAAATCAAGTTGTTTCTACTTAGATCGTGTTTATGGCCTTTTCTCTTGGTTATTCTAGTGAATTTTAATTTACTGGCAGGGTTGTTTGGTGGAATGAGGAGTTTACTGGCAGGAGGGTTGGAGAGAATTGGAGAGAGGACAATTTAATGTGTTACCCACAGACATTTGGCAATGAAAACAAGTTAAAGTATTTCATCCCCCAAATTGGAAAACCAAACTCCCAGGGTGAATTACCTGTCCCATCCCACAGTTCAGCTTTCATGTGTAGTGCACAACTGTGAACTGCTTGTGAACCAGACACAAAACCAGACTTATTTGCAGAAGTTATCTGGCAAGTAATTTAAAGTAATTAATCAATTTGAGCAAAGTACAATCTATTCTTGGACAAATCAAAAGCAGAAAAGGTCTGATTTTGGCAAGGAAATAAATCATTATAAATTATTGGTCCAGCTGTACTATTAACATTAATAAAGTTCCCAAAATAATTAACCAGAAAGCTGTTGTTATTAACAAATTATCAAGCCCTCAGTCACTGTCCTTTCAAAGTATTAGGTCTTTGCCTCACAGGGGGTGCTTTGATGGTTTTGTTAATCTGATGTGAAAATAAGAGACTGCAGCCTTCTCTGGACATGGCTTTAGCACAGGAGATCAGCTTTTCCACATTGAGAAATATTGCCTTGCTACCTCAGAGCCAAAGATACTTGGAAAAAAAATGGAAAAACCCTCCCTACAATCAGAAGTGCTTGAATTCTGACCAAACACTTGCACTGTGTCTTTAACACTTAGCTAAAAGTGAGGAGGTGGTTAAAGTATTGAAAAGGCTTGAAAGTGTTCCAGGCCAGGCTGGATGGAGCTCTGGCCAGCCTGGTGTCCCTGACCATGGCTGGGCATGGAACTGGATGGGCTTTGGCATCCCTTCCAGCCCAAGCCATTCTGTGGTTCTTGGAGTCTCAAATTTCCTGAGAGCTTTCCTGTACAAAGCCATAGATTATTAAAGTTGATCACTAGGATGATCCTGGTGACAACAAAATACATGCTGGAAAATTAAGTAGGAGATGCATTAGGGAAGGGAAAAGAGGAAAGCAAGGCAAGGCAAAAAAATCAGTGTTCAGCTCACAGACAGTCGGAATCTCTCTCCTGTGTCTTCCTGAGCCCCTTTCCTAGGGATTGTTGAAACCCAGTGACCATTTTGCCACTTTTTGAAAATTTTTGGTACCACAGAGTGTCACTAAAATTGTACCCAGCAAGGAGGGAGTCTTGCTAATGCTGAATAAGGACTTGAGCACGGTCCTGTAGCAGAACCCAGAGACATACTTTTAGCACCAAAATTTGAGAAGACATTTTTTTCTTTGGTCTTCACTGAAACTGGCTCCACTTTTTTTTCTAGGTGCCCTGCCACTTACAGCCAAATACGGGCAATTTATGATATGCTGAGAGAGACTCTGAAAAATCCCTAATTTCTTCAATACTCATGAAAATTGTCTCACCAGCCTTGCAGATGCATTTTGGCATCTTGGGCTAGTGAGATAAAGATGACCTGGTTCTGATTCTCTCTTGGAGAGAGGTCAAGATGTGCAAGTGCTGAAATCCAACAGGGAGAGGTGTCACTGCAGGGACAACGTATTGACACTTTCCCTGAAGCCTGATCCTCCCTCACTATGCAGAGCAAGAGGAAATAAATCCCAACCCCAGTGACAGAGTGAACAGAGAGCAGCGAGTCCTTATGAACCTTGGGAAAATCCTGACAAAAAAAAGATACAGGCAAACTAAGACACAAAAGTCCAATGAAAACAGCAGCAGTACAAGGAGCATTTCATAAAGTTCCCAATTACACTGTTTCTGTCTTTAAAAAACACTGTTTGAAACAAGCAGTAGAGATCTGGTTGTAGTCCACAAATCCAGCTTTTAATTTGGTTTTAAAACCAGAAATATCCACTTTTCTTGTGACCTGACAGAAAGAATGGCCATTAAAAGCTCTAAGGAAAGGAATGCTGAAATGAAATTTGTCTCTGGAAGGTAAGAGAGTTTCCTAACCATCTTTCAGATTTTATTTTTTTTCACATTTAGTTGGATATCTTCTATCAAACCCTGATACCCAGAGAAAAGAAAGGTACCTTTCACTATTAAGTAACTATAGAATTTTTACCTTGCTAGATTAATTGTAAATTGTAAGTAAAATTTTAAAAATGCCCTATCAGAAGAAGGCTTTAAAAAGTATAATATTTTGTTTTATTTAGCCACTACTTGGGAAAATTTAACACCGAGACAGAAAGGTTGCAGAGCAAGTAGCACTTCATAAATTGCTTGAGCCCTAATCAATACATATTGTCATCTAGTCAAGTCCTCCAAGCAGATTTTTCTTTGCCTTGCCTCAAAAGCGTATTTTATGAGGTTGTTACTAGCTTGTGCTGCAAGGCCTGGCCTAATGAATCTGTCACTGGCACTATTGATTGACATGCCAGTGTAAGTGAGACATGTGATTCCGATTGACTTCCTAATTACTGCTGCTGTGATGTCTCACCAACTGGTAAGGCCAGAGGTTAATAGTTTTGATGTTCAGCCATTGCTGGCTCTGGAAGCTGGAGTTAAACCGGCTCGTTGGAAGTCAATATCTGAATCAAGTTCTCAAGGCTACTTTGGAAGCTGATCAATTAAGCCCTCCTTGTTCCCCCTCTTGCTGCCTGACAGGACTTTGATGAGTGGGGACCTCTAAAGCTGGAGGTTTAAGGCAGAGCAGGGAGGTTGGTGGGATTTAAACGCGGCAGCAGGAGCGGAGTGTAGGCCGGGGCTGCGTTTCTGACAGCAAAGAGATGGAATCCTGCTCCTCCTTCTCACTGGAGGGAGCAGGGCTCAGGTTTCCAAAAGCTCCTGGGTGTCCCAAGCGTCTTCATGTTCAGGATATTCATACAAGATGGTCTCACCCTCCTGTCCATCCTTTCTTCCCTGTAGTGGGAGGATAATGGTCAGGCACCTCTGTGCTTGGACAGTCCTCAGCTGTGAAATGGTCCTACCTCAGAATTAAGCATGAGAACACACACTTCATTTTAAAAATGTGTTCCTCAGCCTGATTGCTGAGTGAACGATCCTGAAATGAGGCAGTGTAGCAGTGATGGATGCCCGAGTGTGCAGACAGCCTGGGGAGCTGGTTGGGAAGGGCATGAGGGGCATGAGCTGCTCCAGGTGTCTGTCCAGAGCACAGGGCCTCTGAGATGCTGTTTGAGGTGCTAGAAAATTTAGGGATTTTTCAGTAGCAAAAAAAATACAACAGCTGCCTCAACCCCATAGCTGAGTGCTCTGTGTCTGATCATTGCTCCTGGCTCAAGCCTGGAGACAAATATAAGAATATGGCAAGCACAAATCCCTTTGCATCAAAATTATTCTCTAAATTTCCAGCATAAGGGCTTTCTGAAGTGAAAGTGATAGATCTGTATCAAAGGCCTTCATGGATTTCTCTTCCATTAATTAGTTCTGCTGAGTCCTGAAATCACATAAAATCTCATAAAATGTCAAAAACCTCATAGGTTTTTGACAAGCTGTGAAACCCATCATGTACAGTAGGAACAATATACCTCCTTTGGCCTTATACACCTCTGTCTCCACACTCACCTTTTTTGGTGGACTTTCCTGGACATTCTTCTGTTGAATGATCCTGCCAATCTTGTTCCTATGATTTCCTTCAGGGGACAGGAGGTCCTGAAAAGGATGATGCAGATGTAACATTAATTCATGCAGCTGCATAACATCCCTGGCTTGTTCTTCACTCCTTAGTAATCACCAGCAGCCAGTTTGCTTTTCTACCTGTGATCAAGCAGTGAGATAACAGTTTCTCAGAATTACCAGTTGTGACACCAAATTCTCTTTTCTGAAGGTCACAGACAAGTCAGAGTACATGCGTGTGCATTACTTTGCATTAGTAATGTTGAATTTCAATTTTATTTTCTTGTCACTTGGGGTTGCAGGTCTCAGCAAGTCTCATCATCAGTCAGCTCTGGCTTTTACCACCCTGAATAATTCAGTAATATCACTGAGCTTTGTCATCTCTCTATCCACACTCCTTCCTGGGTTATTTATGAATATGCTGATCTGAGTGGATCTTACTATACACACACACTGGATTCCATTGGAAACATGTGCAAGTTATTCCTGTGCTCCATTTCCTAGGGATTTTACCCCATCTAGTTATTAATTGATTAAAGGTCCTACCCTTCTAGCAGCTTCTTGAGCTTTCGGGGTGGAATGTCACAGGAAACTTACCTGTGTAACATCAGATCACCTTTTCCATACGCTTAACCAGACCTTCAGAGAGCTCTAACAGATTTAAAAGCTTGTCTTCCCCTTATGAAGCATGGGTTTTGAGCCTTCTTTGTGATATTGTATTTACCATGAATGCCCTGATGGTCTTTACATCTAGCAGTTTACTTAGTGCAGATGTGAGACTCATGGTCACTGTCATTCTGCAGACACCCTGGAGAGGAAAGCGTGTGTGCAGGAGTCACAGTGACACCGAGCAAGGACACAGCACAGAAAAGTGTCACCAAGGTCATGCTTAAGATCCTCTACAGCTCAGAGAAGAACACCATCCTACCGCAATAACTACTGTGTTCCCTGCATCAAGCCACTTTAGATTTCCCCTGCTGAAACTTCAGTTTCTGGATTTATCTTCTGCTGAACCCCAAGAAACAGGCCTTCTGCCCCAAAAAACAGGCCTTATAAAGGTAGCACACTCTGGGCTCCTTTGCACTGGATATAGATGTGAAAATCTCACTTAGTTTCTCTGCTGAGGCCAAATCTTCCCTAAATTTCACTATTATATCATAAACACCTGAAGTCCCTGGTGACGTCTGCTGGAAGCTACTGAGCCTCAAATCCCTGAAGGCTGGGAAAGGGTCCTGTAAATTGTAAAAAGCTAAATGTTGTGCTGTGCCTTCCTAAACATCTGTATCATCTGCTGTTGGAGACATGGTACTATGGCAGAGGAAACTTCAGTTTGACATTGCAGTTGTTCTTGTGTTGGCATTGCCCTACAAACCTTCGGGCTCCTACCTCTGATTTATTACCAGTGTTTGCCACTTCAGCAATTTTTTCCTCAAAATCTTCCTTTTTTTTTTTTTTTGGGGGGGGGGGGGGTTTTTTTTTTTTTTTTTTTTGTTTTTTTTTTTTT
Organism: Onychostruthus taczanowskii; assembly: GCF_017590055.1. NCBI lineage: Eukaryota > Metazoa > Chordata > Aves > Passeriformes > Passeridae > Onychostruthus > Onychostruthus taczanowskii. Next base: position 2,479,862 of record NW_024505782.1, on the reverse strand, counting down.
TTTTTTGGTTTGGAAATGTTGTGCTGTGCCTTCCTAAACATCTGTATCATCTGCTGTTGGAGACATGGTACTATGGCAGAGGAAACTTCAGTTTGACATTGCAGTTGTTCTTGTGTTGGCATTGCCCTACAAACCTTCGGGCTCCTACCTCTGATTTATTACCAGTGTTTGCCACTTCAGCAATTTTTTCCTTACTTTTTTTTTTTTTTTTTTTTTGGGGGGGGGGGGGGTGTTTTTTGTTTTGTTTTGTTTGCTTGTTTTTAGTTTGATTTGGTTTGGTTTGGTTGGTTTTGGTTTTGGGTTTTTTTTTTTTTTTTGGTTGGTTGGTTGGTTGGCTGGTTTTGTCCAGTTATAGTTTTAGATTGAAGATGTCAGATATGGTTTTTTCCTCTTTTCTTTTGGTGGGCATGCATTCAGCTTGGAGCTTCCAAATCCTTCTCATTTCCTTTGAGCTGTTGCTGATTTGAGCACGAGTTTTTCTACTCTGTACTATGATCTGAGGTGGAGACTTTTTGTTAGTCTCTGAAATAACACCTCTAAGTCCCCTGACTCTTACCACCCTTTAGGCTTCTTCACTCTTCTCTTCTTCATACTGACAAGACTCCCCCATTTTTATGCAGGCCCCCTTTCTAAAGCAGAACAGCACTGATGCCTGAATCTTCATGGTTGTTTTGTCACTGTGCCCCATCCTACATTTGACCCAGCAGCCTGTTTTAAAATGCAATGTTTAAAACAGATTTTATTTTATTTGATTCTTGAGTTTTGGCAGGTTCTGGTCTATTCTTTATTCCAACATAAAGAGATGCTATAATCTTTACTACCAGAATATGCATCATCCTGAAGTTTGTGATTCTCCTTTCCTGTCAGCTTTCCTTGAGTTTAAATTCCTAAAATCATACTAAGAACATTTCAATTGTAAGGTTCAGTCCTACTCTGGCCAAGTGTCTTCTGCTTCTCCTCAATAGTTTCTCAATTCTTGATGAAAACCCCTCCTTGTGCATCATTTTCTCAATTCTTAACTGCAACACTTCCCAAGTCTCTGAATTGAGTTGGGTCTGCAGTAGTAAATAGCAACGGATAATTTAAAGCCTGAGTGCAAATCTTGTTTTTTTAGTGGCTCTGGTCTGTATGGCAAGTTTTTAGTGGAAATTAGTCATGTAATCTTCATTACCTTGGAACAGATCTCTGCCATTTCACTGTGTCTGAAGTTGCTGATAAGAAAAAAAAAAAAACTTGGCAGGATTTGTGATTAATTACACTCCATGTTGTATTAGACAATATAGATCAACCTGCCAATATGAATTTCTCAGATGTCAAAACATCGGGTAGGGAAAAAAAGATCATATGAGAAGGGACAAAAAATTATGAGACAGTCAGGGACAGCAATAATTCACCCATACCTATGCACTGTGTACAAATAATGCCCAGGGGAATTAGACACACTTACTTATCCCTTTGTCAGATGTCTGTTGAGAGCAGACAGTGCTGGATTCCTTACGTGTCTTGTTTCTTGCAACTTTTCTGAAAATGGTGACATAATGAGAGATTTTGAACTCTTCATCTTAAATGGTTAATTAAGGAAAATCTGAATATATGAGTTCTGACACCAAATTCACTTCAGAGTCTGTGCTTTAAGAGCCCTGAATAAAACATCTCAAGGATTGGAGACTCTTTGGAAATGCCCAATTGCAGCTTGAAAGGCTTGGCTGGTGAAGGGAAAGCAAGGCAAAAACAAATAATCTTTTGAAGGGTGGTGTCACTGCTTCCTGTCCTCTGCCAGAGCACCTGCTCCTGTGGTGTCCCTGTGTCCCTGGCTGCCGCAGGGATCTCTGCCAGCTCCACAGGATCAGTGAGGTGCTGTGGCTGAGTGCTGCCCCAGGGAGCAGGGACCAGAGCCCAGCCCTGCTGCCTCTCAGGAGCAAAGACCTCATCTCCTGTGCCCTAGCCTCAGTCACTAGGTGCTAGAGGAGCCAGGGGCTGGCAGGATTTGGTCTTTCAAATGGTAAAAATGGCACTACTGGGTTTTTAAACCTGGCCCACGAGGGCCATGGCTTGGTGGTTGTAACCTGCAAACCCAATAGGAGTGGCAAGACCTCAGCTCTGTCCTTTCAGCAAGGACTTGAATCTACCCTGGTCCTGGGGAACACCCCTTATCTCATGGCCATGGTGAAACGCAAGGTCCTCCACAACATCACAGTTAAAAAAAAAAAAAAAAAAAAAAAAAAAAAAAAAAAAAAAAAAAAAGGACCGGAAAGTAAAGAACAATTCATTGTGAAATAAGAAGCTTAATTACTTCCAAAACAATTAATTAATTAATTAATTAATCCTCACGCCTCCCCTGCAAGGTAGGAAGTGATTATTCTACCCATTTTACTCAGAGGGAAACCTCACTGTTAAGTGACTTGCCAGAGGCAAAGGCATCAAAGGTGAAATCAGCATCCCACGGCCAGCATCCCCAGGTCTTGCTCCAGACCAGCCCAGTTTGCTTGGATACTGCTTGCCCTCATCACACCAAGACCCCAGTGTACCAAGATCACTTAAATTCCCCCTCTTATTCCCCAGGGAAAACCCTGAAGTCATTTTGCCAAAGCCCAGATCACAGCACCGTCAGGCTGAGCTCTGCTGAGGCTGGTGCTGCTACATCTATCACCCTCTGAGGGATCCCCCTGCTGTGCCCAGGGTGAGCCAGCCCTGGGTAGAGATGGAGTCTCAACAGGGGGACGTTTTTTTGGGCAGAATTTTGGTAGAATGCCGTCTGCAGGGTCTAAGTGAGCTGCTGATTGACCACATGAGGGTGAAGGTGAGGAGGACTCAGCCCATCCTGTCTGCACTGCCTCAGGTCACAATGTGAGACTGACAGCTCTGGGTAAATCCTTCTCTAGTGTATTGCACAGCTGGCTGTATACCTTGATACCTCCTCTGAGGTGGAGGTGGGCTTGTGAAAATAACCTTTATGTCTTATAAAACCGATTCACATGTTAGGGGAAAAGCTGTTGAGTTTTCAGGTGTGCATGCCTTCCACCCCCCTGATACAAGAGGACCAAACTCCAGCCAACCACGGGAGGAGGGATAAAATGACAGAATTATGGAATCATTTAGGTGGGAATAGTCCTCAAACATCATTGTACAAACATCATGTCCCACAGCACTGCCAAGCCCACCACTGAATGATGTCCTTTAGGACAGCAGGTCACACTGTGGGGGCTGATGACCATCACAACACTCAAAGCAGCTTGGGTTCATCCCAGCAAGCCCAGTCTGGCTGGTCCCTGCACATTTTGAGGGAGGCCGTGGGCAGGGATCATCCCCTTGGATGGTAAAGGGGAAGCAGAGGAAAATGGAGGAGAATGATGTGTGACAGCTGTGCAGCTCCTTCATGATTTCCCAGATCGGCAAACTCCAGCCCATGCTTGCATGCTCCTTTTTCCTTAAGGAAACAAGTTTTGCAATTATCCCAAGGCTCCAGGAAATGAGGAGTTAACAACAGAAACCAAATACCAGGAGTAAATCTTGGTGCTCATGGTTTGTGGAGCCAAGTGGAGCCTTAGCAAGTTAAAAACACACTCGTGGATCAGAAGTTTGCTCAGGTTGTGACTGATGACTATTTTTATGCCTCTGAGTCCTCCCAGAAAATCCTGCAGACATGCTCCAGGACAATGGTAAGGACAAGAACTGTGATTTACATCTGTGGGCACTCAGGCACATGGCACAGGGCAGGATGGAGATGCAGAGTGGCCCAGGGACAGCCACAGTGACATCTTGACCCCAGACCTTTGGGAGAGAAACCTGAGCCAGCATCTCTGCTGGGATCAGCCATGAGAGCAGCCTGGGAGCCTGAGGATACCGGTAACCATGGAGGGAGCAGACTGGGGGCCAGGGCTGGATCTGTCCTTTAGAGGCCACTCCAAAGACCAGCATCACTGCTAGTTTGCCCAGGTGAACATTCCCACCTACACTCTTTCATCTTGACAGAACTTGTGCTATAACTGAGATCCCAAATTCTCTCTCAGACCGAGAAGCCAGGAAGGCAGACCATAAAGGCTATACCTGCACAGCCAAAATCAGCCCACCTGGGCCACTCTTTAGCACAAACCCTCTCATCTGTACTGCTACCTGGGGTGGCCAGACCCAAGCAGGCAGTCAGGGGTGGTGCTGGCTCAGGCTGCTCCCCAGAGCTCCCCTAGGAAGTGACTGGGGGTGGCACAGCTACCTCTGGCCTAGAACACCCTCAGACTGGATTAACAATTTGGCTTACAGTCACATTCAGTGCCCAGCAGTGACCCTGGTAACTTTTTAATTTCCTAGCCACAAGGTCCCAAAAGTCATAAAACCCAGACTTCATTTGCCTGAAACAAAGTGGAGAGACCAGGATCCCTCACCCGTCAAATCCAAGCTGCGGTCACTCCCGGGAACCTGTCATAATTCTGCTTTAATTGTTGTGAGAGTTTTCCAGAGGCAGTACTGGCACTGATTTAGATTTATACCCTCTCTCCTTATCTCAGGGTACTGCAGGAGTGGCATCTGTGAGACCAACATTTATAGCATCCCTCCGAGGGGTGAAATGTACCTACTGTAAAATACTTTCAGTTAATTCTGGTGCATCATTTGCGGGAGAGCCGCGTGGGGATCAGCGTGGGACAGACAGATTTAGATCATTTTGCTTGAGTCAGGTGGTGCCTTGCTCCCAATTCCTCACCAGTTAATTCTTACCTGGGATAATTATGTCTCTCTTCAATCTAGCCCGGTTTAACCCTTCTCTTCCCACACTCCTGCTGAGACCGCACCTGTGGCCACGGGGATGATGATTTGTGTGTGTTTGTGGCTGTGGCTGACCTCTTCTGCAGATTTCCTCTATGACCTTGGGCAATTCAATTAATTAATGCAGCTTGCTTGCTCTCTGACGCTCTCTGACACACGAAAGCTGCCTGGTGTCTGAATTACACACTCCTGAGAAATTATTTGTCTGTTTAAGACAGACCTGGCCCTTCAGATCTGGTTTCTGATGAGACTGACCCTGTCACCACTACTCAAGATATCCAGAACTGGATCTTCTGAAACAGGGTGCAACTTGATGTTGATGCATCTCCATCTTGTGCAGTGCAAGAAATAAAAATAAATAAAACAGGGACAGGATCTGGCCTCGTCTTGGAGCCCCTCTTCTGTGTGGGACCAAGGGAGCACTCCCAGAGCATTTCCCATCCCTGCTGAGCCCTGGGGCTGGAGCAGGTGGTGTGAGTTATCCTCTGGGTGGGCATAAACTGACGCCAAGCAGTATGTGGAGGAATAGGGATAATTAAGAAAAACTGCTCTGAAAAGGCTGTCCAGCCCTGGCACAGCTGCCCAGGGCAGGGTTGGAGTCTCCATCACTGGAGGGATTTAAAAGCCGTGTGGATGTGGCACTTGGGGACATGGGGCAGTGGTGACCTTGGTAGTGGTGAGGAATGAGTGGTCCCTTAGGTGATTTTACAGCCTAAAAGATTCTAGGGTTAGGACTTGTACATCCTGAGCCCCACTCTTTTTCAAGCCATGCCTTCTTGAACCCAAAAAATTTGGCAGGTCACTGCTGTTCTGCCCAGAGGCCAAAGAGAGCATCTTCCTGCCTCCCAGCCTCTCACACAACTGCCTTACTCCAGGGTCTTTTTCTGCATCTGGGACAAAGGAAATAATATCTTGGATTCTGATAACCAATAAATTATTCTTGAAATGCTATAATTGCTCAGCTGCAGCTGCAAGAGAACTAAATACAGAACTTTAATAAAATGTTATTGTTCAAATCAATTTGCTGAGAGTCTGCTTTGCTTTCTGCATGGAGTGCTAAGCAGCAAATAGTAAATACTGATCACTGATTAGAGAGCCAAAGAGCAAGAAAAGCCTGGAACCTGATTTTTTGCCATCTGTATTTTTTTTTTTTTTTTTTTTTTTCCTGTTTGAGCAAGGACAGGGGCCAGATGCTGCTCCAGGTCTGGAGAGTTGCACTTGTTTCAAAGGCGTGGGAATTGCAGTACTGCATGTATAGGTTTACAAAGTAGCTTAGGCACTTAAGAAGATAATCATCTAGAGAGATTTACAGTAGTCACTTTTACAGGGGGAGGGACAAGGGGAAGTGCCCAACTCCCATCAGGGTGAAAAATAAACACAAATAAATCCAAAGCAACGATGCAATTGGCAGCTCAGGTAACAAGTTCAGAAAATGACCACATCTGGGCTGTTCTGGATCAAAAACTATTGAAGTCAATGAAATTCGCTCTGGATTTACAATGGTATTAACTGAGATCAGAATCCGACCCTATAAATTTACTATTACTTCTAATCCCGGCGCCTCTGATCTTGCTGAGATATTTGCTAACTGCTGAGCAGCTCGCTTTATTGACACTGAAATAACACACCCGTGCCCTACTATTGTTAAACTCAGCTGGTTTTAAAAACCCATCATACTGTTTGTCATGACTGACCTTAACAAACTGGCCTGCTGTCCTTGGATCTATGGGCAAGAAAGTTGTCAAATGCCCCCTTTTTGCAGCCTTCCACCACTAACAAAAAAAAAAAAAAAACAACAAAAAAAAAGGAAAAAAAAAAGGAGGAGTAAAAAATCAATTTCAATCAACATGGAGTGTAATATTATCAAATGTCAGATGCTGAGGCCGTGTGCTTTGAAAATTATCCTTGACAGCTTCTTGTCGACTTAATTAAGTGCTCAAAAAAAAAAAAAAAAAGAAAAAAAAAAAGAAAAATATCTCAATTGTCGGCTCCCTCTCTTTGTGCTTCAGAGGTTCTATTGACAGCTCTGAAAAAAAGATTGCCTTTGGGGGTTTTATTGATAGATCCTTGCCTGATATTGGAATGATTCCTGGGCAGATAAATCACATTTAGATTTGTTAGTAATTGAGGAGAATTGATTGAATAGTTAGGATGGTCCCAAAGGGAGGTACCTATTCCTCTTCCGTTCTGCAGAGGTTGTCATCAGATAAAGGACCTCTTTGGGCAGGATGGATAAAGGTCTAATTGTTTACATGATCAGATATTGCTTCCTTTCAGCCCTCCAGCCCCAGACTTCCCCAACTTTCATGTGGCAAATGTCAAGATGACAAAGGGGAAGGCTGTAAATAAAACCAAAAGTGGGCGAAGGTGGTCAACCCTCTTCAAGACCTGGAAAGGCACTAATTACATTCAAATCATTAGTGGAATTTGGGTGCTAACAGCAACGGGTTCTTATTAGAAAAACCTCTGCAGAGTTTACCTGTGTTGTGCTTGTTTAAACAGCTGTGAGCTTCACACAGCAGCAGCTCAGGTGTGGCTCGTGGTGGCTCTGCGGGGTGGCATTTTTTGGCTGGTGGGATCCACCTGCAGGGCTGGACTCTGGCACATCAAGGCCTCACTGGTGAGCTCCACCAGGGCTCTGTGTCACTCTGGGTGACCTGCTGGACCTGGCATGGTCCCAGAGGGAAGCAACATCTCAGAGAGAGTGCTAGAAAAACAGGAGAGGATGCTGGAGCAGCGTGGGGAGATGCTTTGGACAAGGGCGTGTCGTGACAGAACAGTGGGGGTAGCTTTAAACTGAAGGAGATTAGGTTTAGATTGGACGTTAAGAAATGATCTTGAGAGTGGTGAAGCCCTGGCACAGGTTTCCCAGAGAATTTGTGGCTGCCCCTGGATCCCTGGACATGTCCAAGAGAAGGCTGGATGTGGCTTGTGGCACCCTGGGCTAGTGGAAGGTGTCCCTGCCATGGCAGGGGGCAGAATGGGATCAGCTTTAGGACCCTCCCAAGCCAAACCATTCTGTGATTTTATGGTTTTCTAGGCTGGAGAATTGTGGGGATGACAGAAGCAGAGGGAGTCCACAGTAACATTGTGTGGCTGTGGAGCAATGTGAGGGGCAGATGCTGCAGGGCCCCATCCTGCCCAAACCAGAGTTTGCAGCAGACACTTGGATGCCTGCTCAAGGCTCCCCCACCCTGCACTCCTCTTCCCACACCTAGAAGAAGGAGTGAAAAGGATGACTGTTTCCAGAGAGGGTTTTTCCATGGACCAGAAAAATCTCTGAGTAAGAAAGAGTGGTATTTTCATTTCCACTTCCCACCCATTTTTAAAGGTTCTATTTCTTTAGGAGAGGGCAGATACACTGCAGCCTGCTTGGCACTTCAAGGGGCAATTTATTTCTGTCCATACCAAGTATAGACCCTGCATGGACCCTCTCTCTCTCTTTCTACAAGTGCTCAGTCAAGATCATATTTCCCTACCATCTATAGAGGACAGGGTGCTCAGGTTGATTTTCAAGGTGTACTGTGCCACAACTTTCTTCCAGGGACTTGTTTGGGAAAAAAGGGAAAACATTTGAAAACTAGTTTTTAAAATCTGAGCTTAATACAGGTTTCTAATAACTGTCTGAAATTACTTGGTCAGCATTTCTCATCCTCTTCTCTCAGCAAGGTAGGGAGTGTTGAAAGTTACAATTTTAAAAAAGATCCAGTCAAGGAAAAAATTTTACTTTCCTGTCTTCCAGCTTCATCAAAAATGAAAGTCATTGAGAGAAAGAAAGGGACAATTTCTCAGCTCAAAGTAAATACCATTTTGGCACCACCAAATATTTAATTTGTAATAAGAAGCTATGAGCATCTCTGAATTCCCCACCTGCAGGCTTGATATCCTTAACATTTCAGCCCCACTCGTAAACTTCAAATGACCACTGCTCAATGCAGTCACCAGGGACTTCAACAGAGGCTGCAGGAACTATGTTCCTCTCTGGGTCAAACCTATCACCTCCACATACAGCCCAGCAACCTCCTCCTTCCTCTGGGAGTGGGCTATTGAAGTGCAAATGGATCTAAACTAGCCATGAATAAATTTAGGCTGGAAATTACAAGAAGCTTTCTAATTATCAGAGCTGTGAATATCTGAAAGGACCTCCTGAACAAAGCAAGATGTTTCTGGTCATTGTGGGCATTTGGGGAGGCACCAGGGCCATAATTCACAGAGCAAATTTTCTGATTTTCCAGTAGTGAAAATGATGTTTTCTTACACATTCCTGTGCCTTCAGATGGACTCTGCAGCAATAATGAATCACAGACTCATTTAGGCTGGAAGAGTACTTTAAAATCATCGAATCCAACCATTCCCCCAGCACTGCCAAGGTCACTGCTATCCCATGTCCCCAGGGCCACATCCACACAGCTTTGAAATCCCTACAGGGATGGGGACTCTACCACTGTTCTGGAAAGCTGTGCCAGGGCTGGACAGCCCTTTCAGAAAATAAATTTTCCCAATTAAAATATTTAAATTTTAAATTTAAACCTCTTTGGTGCAACTCGAGGCCGTTCCCTCTCCTCCTGTCAGGAACAGGGGTTCCCTGGAGCACAGCCCGACCCCCCCGGCTGTCCCCTCCTGTCAGGAGCTGTGCAGAGCCACAAGGTCCCCCCTGAGCCTCCTTTTCTCCAGGCTCAGCCCCTTCCCAGCTCTCTCAGCCTCTCCTGGGGCTCCAGCCCCTTCCCAGCTCCATTCCCTGCCCTGGACACGCTCCAGCCCCTCAGTGTCTCTCTTGTCCCAAGTGGTCCAAACCCACAATCAACACGTTGGCCCATCACAAAGTTATTTCTTCACGGTAAACCCTCAAGGTTTTACAAGTAACTTAGTGAGAGCTTTAAACCTGAAAACCCAGACTCACCCATGTCTTCATAAGACAACTGCTTTTTAAGCCAAAGCATGTATCTCAACCAAAAAAATCCTCATTCACTTTTGAGAGGTGTGAGGTCACTGCTGTGCTCCTTTGACCATGGCTTTAAGTGAAGACTTCCTTGAAGACCTAGAAGAATTTAACAGATCACAGACCCTGTTCTACCTGGGTACCAGAGCTCTAAGGGGAACACTTTCACATGTGTACATCTGCACACATTTACAGGCATGCAAACTTGTGTGTGCACACATCACACATGTGCACAGACAAGAACAAGGATCTCCTGTCTCGGGGAAGAATCTGACTGAGGTCAGGGAAGCAGTCTTGGGCCTGAGATCTGGCACTGACTGGGTTTCCCAGCATCAAACCCAATGGAAGTATTCACAGACACATCTGAATCCACGTCAGAACTCAAAATTTTTCAAGCAGTGCATTTTATTGTTCCACAGCAAAGTGAGTATTTCTTCTAAGCAGAACCCTTTCTTCCCTTCCTGTCCTCCCCCCCGTAAAAGCTGTTGAATTGCCTCTTTTTTCCTTCCCATTGCTCATTCCTATAGCAGGAGTGGAATTGATTTTTGATACTATCCATTTTGTTTGTCACAGATCGTCCTCCACTTCCCTCTGCGCCTTGCTGAAATATCACCCACAAATGATTATTCCTATCACTGCAGCCAACGCTTCGCCTGGGGCAGGGAATTTTCCCGCAGCTAAAAGTGGCCGCGTAATTGAAGGCAGAAAACACCAGTACCTGTAGCCTGAAAATGTTAATAAACTACCAGAGGTCCCAGGAAAGTTAAATATTGGGAGGGATGTCAGAGCTGCGGTGTGATTAGTGGGACTGAACGACAAAGAGCAGCTGCCCAAGGCGCCGGCACAGGGGGGATCAGTCTCCCTCTGACATCTGAACATGGCTCCTGCCTCCCAGGATGGGGTTCTGCTTGCAGGGAGGCAATCAGAGCAGGAGAAGCGTGCTCGTACTGACACTGAACTTGATTTTCCGGCTGTGGATCTCGGGGCTTGAGGCTGCTGCCTTGATGCTGTAAAGGATCTTGAGCTTTTGGGACTTACCTTGCACTTGATGTTGGGATTTCAGTGGCTGGGTTGTGCATGTGTCTCATTTCCATACTTGCTATGTAACAAATGCACATATTTTTTGGCTTTATTCAGGTTTTACCTTGTGCTGAGTGTTCGTGGTGTACTTCAGAGATGTGCAAATATACTCATGAGCTTTGTATTCAGACAATATAAAATAAGATTTGTATGAAAAAATGTTCTTATGAATGAGAGATGATTCTTACGTGTGAAAGATGATGTATGGAAATACGTTCTCATGTGTTTATGCTAATTTGTACCTTAGAAGTAGAATGCAGAACATGTGTGAGTGCATGTGTGTGTTGTACAAGGGCATGAACTGTAAAAAACCAAAGGGAAATGGCTTCCCACTGCCAGGGGACAGGGTTAGATGGGATATTGGGAAGGAATTACTGGCTGGCAGGGTGGGCAGGCCCTGGCCCAGGGTGCCCAGAGCAGCTGTGGCTGCCCCTGGATCCCTGGCAGTGCCCAAGGCCAGGCTGGATGGGGCTTGGAGCAACTTGCCCTATTGAAGGTGTCCCTGGGGGTGGAACTAGATGGTCTTTAAAGGTGCCTTCCAACCCAAAAAATTCCAGGATTCTTTGGGTGAAATATGTAGAGATGCATGCCTGCCATGGCCTGTAAGCCATAGGGATACTGATCGGAGATTACACAAGCAAGCTGCACTATACTATGTTATGTTCCATCATGTTATATATTGCATATGTTATATGTGTTATGTCACAGGCTGGTTGGCCCCCGTGCAGCATGATGCCTCTGCTTGAGTGCAGAGTGTTGTTCTGCCATGCAAACACACCGCAGGGTAAGTCACAGCTGATTATGTCACCAAGAGCCAGCCCTGTCTCACAGAACCTGGGCTGTGCCACAGCTTTGTAAGACTGATAGCTGATCTCACTCCAGAACAAACGCTGGTAAGCAGGGAGGGGATTTTTCCTCCTGATAAATCGGTATTTCATTGGATTCTCTGAATTTTGAGAGCTCTTTGCCCAGAATGGGGCTTGAAAACCCAGGCCTGGCTTTGGCACTGCTCACTGCAGAGGTGCTGTAATGCCAGGGTGCATGAGAGGGATAGGGCAAGGGTGCAGGGTTATTAATTGTGAGTTCCATACATGCCTCCCTTGCATGTAACTCAGTTTTTCCCCCTGGGAAAGAGAAAGGTCCTTTTGTGTTATTTTACCAGCCTTTCTTTTCTTGCTTGCTGGATTCCATTATTTCCTTTAGCAGAGTATCTCTAATCATTGCCTTGCGTCATTATCATTATCTCTTTTTATGATCTTTAGTTACGATGTCAAAGAGAAGAAAAATGAGCTCAGTTTTCTGGCATCCTAACACATATTGATTTCAACAGCAGCTGCCACGAGGCCTTCACATATGATGGATTGTCACTAGACTGATGCAAAAAATACCCGCATAAATAAAAGTATTTACCAAAGAGAATAATCAGTGATTGCATAACTGCATCACCATATTGACCAACAGCCCAGGCAAGCTCAGGGAGTGATCTTAGCACAAACTAGTGTTCTTTAGGGTAAACTTTCAGAGTTTGCATTGAAGACCCTGTTTAAAGTAGTTCCTTTAATGACTATCCCTTGGATTCTTGGGAGCTTCCTTAAGCCTGGAAAAGGAAATAACCCAGTCTAAGTGTAGGCAGGGCACCTTGCTGGTGTCAGCCTTTGCTCTTTGGATCATACGAAAAAGAGACATAACCTCCTGGAGGAAGACATTCCTTGGGGGGAAGAGGATCATAGAGGACTTCCCTGTGGCCATGTTTTTTTCCATTCTGGAAGCATCAGACACAGGAAATGGCCCACCCCTGGTGAATGAGGCACTGGGAAGCATCCAGACAGTTCTTTGGGCAGCAGAACAATTTTAGGGATGTTTTCCAGCCCTAACAGTCCTGTTATTCTATGTTTCTGAGGTCCTTGAGAGGACCCTGGGCCCTGCTGGTTGCATTTCTGGGTTGCATTGAGGGTTCTTGTGGTTGATCAGCCTCAGGAGTCTCTAAGTGAGCTCTTTGAAAAGCCCAGGAGCTGGAGGCAGTTGAGTTTTCTGCCAGTACAGCTTTGGGGAACATCTCTTGGCTGTCTCTCATCAGCATTGCAGGCCTGGAGGCTCCAAGGCCAGATTAGGAGGGTGAGAACAACTTGAGCTGTTTAATTGAATTTAATTTAGGGGTAGTCTCTTCTCCCTGGTAAGAAGGGACAGAATAAGAGGAAATGGCCTCAAGTAGCTCCATGGGAGGTTTAGGTTGGACATTAGGGAAAACGTCTTCAGCAAAAGTGTTATCCAGCCTGGCACAGCTGTCCAGGGTATGGATGGTATCCCAATTTCTGCAGGGATTTAAAAGCCATGTGGATGTGGCCCCTGGGGACAGTGGAGCAGTGATGGCTTTGGCAGTGCTGGGGAGTGTTTGGAATTGATGATCTGAGAGGGCTTTTTCAGTCTCAGCAATTCTGGTTTTTTGCTCCCAAGCCACTAGCATCAAATCTCTGGATTCAACCCTTACTTCCAAAGAAAAAAGACAATATCATAGGATATTTTATTGCAGTTTTTCTTTCCCATTCTCTTCTATTCTATCCTGAAGGCAACCTCAGCCAACCCTCTCTGAATTGTATCTTTCCATCTTTTAAAGGAATGCCCTGTTTCTTACAGGGCGGAGGTTGGAACTATTCCTGCTTTCTTTTTCTGTTTTCATCCATCTGCACCAGCCTGGCAACCAGCAAAAATACACATATAAAGATGTCTTAATCTTAAATATAATTAGATATAATACCTCACGCAGCGTTGTATGATTAGTAAAATATATGATCATTAGTTATTAGATTAATGTGTCTACTTGTGTAACTGAAAGCCATTTGCAGCCAGAAATTAAATAGCTCAATTTGCTGTAATTGACTTATCTCCCATTGAGATTACTGCACTTGCTGCTGGAGAAGGTTTCTTCAAATGCTAAAAGCAGCTGCGTGGAGAAGCTGGGTCCTGTTTTCTTTGGAAAGGCCCCACCCCGCTGGAGGCAGAGGTATCTGAGGCGAGGTCTGGAAGATCAGCAGAGCCGCAATTACGGCTGCTGAAATAAGAGCCGCTGCATTTGGGGAGAGGTAGCCCCAGATGATGATTCCCGTTCTCGGGAATCTGTGGGGGCAGGATCCGATCTGCCGTGGGGTGACCACAAGAGATCTGACCACCTTTTACTCCCTGTGGGCACCAGCCCCATTCACACCTCTGTGAATCCAGGAATTCCTGGATTTCCCTTCCGCGGGCCTGGGAAGAGCGAACAGCCGCGCGTGGGTTCTGGCACATCCTGGCGAAGGGCTCCATGCAGAGCAGCATGGCAGGCACGGAGCAGCAAGCCCCTGGGGCTGGGCAGGATGTCTGCAATGCAGGTCTCTCCTCCCAGGGGTGCCAACAGTGACTCCATGGGCGAACATGTGTGGAATAGGGAATTGGGAGCACGTCTCTTCTGGCGACGTGAGATTGTGCCCTTAAATTATCTGCTGACACCTCTGACATTGGGAGGTGCTGAGAGGCCCTACAAATCTCAACTTTTGCTGCTCCCTCTTCTTCTTCTTCTTCTTTTTTTTTTTTTTTAAATAGGTTTTCTTATGGTTTTCTTAATTTATTTTTTTTTAGCCACAGCAACTAAGCGAACCGTTCAAATTGAAACACTGAAATGAACCAAGCTGAACAATAAACTAAAACATGCCTAGAGCAAGTTGAGCAATAAACAGGTTTTTAATTTTTTTTCCCCCTTCCATCTCGGTGGTGTCTGTCTCTGATAGATGATGTGACAAAGGAAGAATCCTCAATAAATTCTAAATTCTGAATACTAAATCAGTGAGCAAGAGCAAACGTGTGAGATGCCATCCCAGCTCACAGTGGCTTTATGGCTGTGATACCACAATGCTACTGCCCCATGGGGCTGCGATGGAGCTGCAGATGGACAGAGGGACATGCATCAAATCCATCCATCCGCACGTGATGGTTTTATCCAACCTACACCCAGCCCAAGTCCATAACCCAGGTGTGACCGAGGCTCTTCCCACAGTACCCTGACTGGAGTCTCCAAGGGAAAATATTATTCATAGAATTTAAGGCCAGGAGGGGATATTTTGCTCTGCTCTGACCTCCATTAAAAAACAGGCCAGGGAATTTCAGAGTGATTCCTGCAGGAGGAACAAAGGAGAGGCATCATCTACTGTGTAATTTTGTCTCATGAGAGATGTAAATGCGCTGTGATTTCTGCTAAGGGATGCAACAGAGAAGGAGGACCAGTGCGGGAGATACTAAAGGAAAAAAGCCCTGAGCTGAAGTTGTACCAAGATGATCTATATGAACTTACTGCTGCATGTTCTTTCTCACCTTTCAGGGGGCTGAGTGCTGTAAAATGCTTGCCCTTGCAAAAATTGTGTGGTTTGGGAAAAAATAAAAATACTCTTTTGCTAAAGCATTGTCACAGTCTTTGCCTCAGGAAGACCTAAATGTGAAATAATCCCCCAAGGGCTGTGACACAGTGTGAAGGGAGATGCTGGCAGTCACACAGCGTGCGCTGAGCCCTGAGACAGGCTTATGCTCCAGACCTCAATTTTCAACCTGCTTTGAAGAGAGCTGAGATACATTTTCCTTCTGCAGCACCCCTCATGCTCTGGTTGTCCTGCCTGAGTTAGGAGGCAGCAGGTTTTCCTTCTTGGATGTCCGGCAGCCTCTTTGGGAGGAGCTGTAGATTCCTGCAGAAGGCACTCTCTAATCTTTGGTGCAGTTTCTGCACAGATTTTTTTCTCACTACAGCTCAGCCTACCTGCACCTATTTATTTCTCATGTGGTTTCCCATGGAACTTGTTGGTATCTAGAAGTTTTTGTCTTCAGTGAGGGAAACCCTCACCCTCTAGTTTGGCTGGAGAAACCCAGCAACCTAGCTGGAGTCTCACTCTGAATTATTTTCCTTCCACTGAATTTGCAGCTCAGCTTGAAGCTGACACAGTACAAATGTACATGAACACAGCCCATATTTGCAATTTAATCCTTCAGGCTCTGCATGGCACTGCTAAACAGCCCACAAGAGGGATGACATTAAACTCAATAATTCAGGTATTCAGCTTCCAACCCACACTTCATCATGGTCCTGGTCTGAGCAAGTCTGTGGTCTGGTCTAGCTCATGAAAAGTGGAGTTCTTTCAAACTCACATCCCAGTGTTTGTCTGAACTCAGTCTGTAGATCCAAATTAATCTTTTCAATCTGTCCACACAGGTAAATCAGAATGACTTCCTGAAGCATCACCAGGGAGCTGGTGCAGAGACCTAAAGATGGCTTGACACAGTTTGTTGGATGAAAATCAGTTTAGTCCAGACTGCAAGCTAATGGATGATTTACAAAACTCAGAGTGACAGGGAAGAATTTGGGCCTCTGTCCTTCAGGAATATTCCCAGGGCTTGCACATAACGCCTTGGTGTGGTTAAAATGCATGAGCAGACAACGATAAACTCAAGCAGGCACTATTATAAAATGTGACAAATAAGCCATGATGCCAAGTGCAGATTACCTTTAGGTACTTCTGAACTATTGCTGCCATGAGTTCTGCCACCAGGCTGTGTTCTGAGGACACCCCAGGTATTATCAGATTTATCACTTTTTCCTCCTCACTCCATTTCTCACAGCCAAACACATCAGCAATTCACCAGAGACCATTGCCAGTTTTTTTTACCTTTTCATATCTCTTCTGAATAATTCTTGCCATTACATTTTTACTGTATTTAGATAACAAATACTACTACAGCACCTTTCTCGCTTTATTTCACCCTCACCATAAATCATGAAGGAAACTATCTCTTGGCCGGTGAAACAGCACTTGGAAGGACAAAGCAAATCCACGTGGTGGGAAAGCTGAGGTAGAGCAAAGTGCCCCAAAAGTCCTGCCTCATCTCACCTTCCTCTTTAGGTGTGATACATTCAAAAAAACCCTTGAAAATATCTCTGAAAATTATATGTACAAGCTGCAAAATTAAAAGCAGTTCTTCCACCTGGCTCGAATAAATGCGCTAAGACAAAATATGCCAGTGGTGTCCAGCAGCTATGAGTGAAAAGAAGGCTGCACTGGGTGCTCACTGAGAAAAAGTCAATCAAAGTAAAGACAAACATAATTTGAAAAGGACAGCATTTCTGGCCACTTCTAAAAAATTGGCATTGCTGTAAAAGGAGGTCTGTGGCAGTAGTAGGAGCTGAATCATAGAATTGAAGTGAAAAGGACATTACAGCTCATCTGTTCCACTCCCTGCCATGGCAGGGACACCTTCCACTGTCCCAGGTTGCTCCAAGCCCCATCCAGCCTGGCCTTGGGCACTGCCAGGGACCCAGGGGCAGCCACAGCTGCTCTGGGCACCCTGTGCCAGGGCCTGCCCACCCTGCCAGCCAGCAATTCCTGCCCAAGATCCCAAAATCTGTGCCTGCCCTGTGGCAGTGGCAGCCATTGCCTGTGTGCTGTCCCTGCAGGCCTTGTCCCCAGTCCCTGTGCAGCTCTCCTGGAGCCCCTGGAGGCCCTGGCAGGGGCTCTGAGGTGTCCCTGGAGCCTTTTATTCTTCAGCCTAAGCCCAGGTTGTCTCCCTCCTTCTCTCCCCAGCCTAGGGCTACTCAAAAGAAAAAGCTACTCTCCATTTTCCTTTGGACAAGTGGGTGGTTCAGCAGAGCTGAGGGACTGAAAAGGAAAGGTAATGGAGATTTTACATCCATGGAGCTGATTTAGCTGGAGATAAAGGTGCTGTGAGCTCTGGTGTCACAAAGTTTATTGCCAGGTTGGTGTACATAAAAGTAGAAAGACAACATGGCTTTCAGGCAGATAAAACAGAGCTTAAAATTCTGGCAGTTAGAGAAGAAATAGGTGATTTTTAATTCACAGGTGGTGAAAAGGAAGACATTAATAAGGAAAAATGGCAAAAGAAAAAGGTGTTGTAACAGATGAATTGCATGAAGTGGGCCCACCTGACAAAGGAAGATGGAGGGGTGCAGCTGGTTAGTTTTAATTTTTGTTATAATAATGGTCCATCACTGTGCATCAGGACAGTCCAAAGGGCTGGAAACAATGTGCCAGGCACAGGCTGTTCTCCACTTGCTCAAGGCTGGTGGAGAGATGTGAGAAACCACCCCTAATTCATTACTGCCTCTTCCTGGTGAATGCACAGGTTCTTCTGAGAAGATAAATGGTCAATAGCTATTTCCTGTTCCTATTCCTATGCCTTTCAGAAATGCACATACCTCTGTAATGCTCCCCATCAACTGCCTCTTTCAAGGCATCTTAGGCACCTGTGATAAGGAAAACTCATCCCAGCCCCTAACCTGTCCATTCTTGCCTTCTCCAGTGTCCTTACCAGGAACAAAGCAGTCAGATTGCCACCAAGCACAATCCGTTCCCATTGACTCCTCTGCTGAAATCTCATGGGGTTGAGATTTCTTTCATGCTTTGTGCAGGATTTCTGCACCGGATCCATTTATTTCTATGCCACAAGGATAAACAAAGATATAATTCTTTCTTCTCCGTTAAATTTATATGCTCGTATTTATTGCTTTTTTGACAGGATTAGTCTCACACTTCACAAAATTTAAAGGGTATCTGTTAAGTATAGAAATTCTAACTATCAATACAGGAATTAAGCTGCTTGATAAAATATCCATCCCCCCCTCCCCAGCTGTCCGTTCCCCAGTGCTAGTGGTCTTTATGAGCTCTTTTATCCAGGATGAGGAGAGGTGCCAAACCCTTTTCCCCTTGTAAGGGAGAACTGGAAGATGATCTATGCCAAGCCACAAAGGAAAAAGAATGTTAGGAAAAAAGTAATATTCAGACAAGGCAATTCACCATGGTTGGCAAAAACAAAGACAACATTCATTTTAGAGAAGGATAACATTTTTCCTCCTTTTTTTTCAGTAGTCAAAAGGAAGGGTGGGAGCACAAGGTAAGTAATTAAAAGCTAGAATTCATCCCGGACAAAATGAAGTTCTTACCAAAGACACCTAAATGAGGAGTTAATTATCCCCCGTTCTTCCACTGGAGTTGGCACTTCTCAGGCTAAATAAAATCTCCTGTCAAAGGTGAATCTCTTTATTCCTCACTCTGGAAACTGTGTGCTCAAAGTTATGTCAGTACTCAAAGACATTAACGGAGATGTAGGAAAAGGTCCATGTCAGTTGGAAATTCCTGCAGTCAAGAAACAGAGCAGAAGAAAAGAACTGAAGCTGAGAAGAAATATTGACCTGAAAAACTTCTGAATTTGTTGATCAAGGGCTTCAAGTCACTCTAACTAAATTTTTCCTCTCCCTGTATTATCAAGGGGTCATTTTTCCTGCTGTTAATGACATGACAGGCCTTGCGCTGTTGCTGGTTATTAATAGTGACCCCAATAATAGCAATAATAAAAAATACTGAAGGTACAGGACTTTCTTCAGATGTACATTCTTTGTCTGCTCCACTAATCATCTTTTCTCTTTCCTGCACCCAAAACCATCACCTTGCCTCCCTTCCAAAGACGATGAATCACTCAAACTTCACCCAGTGCTAGCTCTGGAGTGAAACCCAGTGAGCAGTTAACTGGAAACAGCAATGCATTCTCCTCATTTCAACCAGAACCAGGAAAGCTGTGATCAGCAGTAAGACCCATCCTAAACAGGGATCTGTCTCCAGTCAAGGACAGGGTGCAGCTGAAATGTAATTGAAAAAGAAGAACTATCAAGGTGGGTGAAACATAATTACCCAGGCAAAGATCCTGGATGCAATGCTCCTGCATAGTGTTGACTTTTCTGAAATCTGAAAGGCCTTTTGGGTATCTAGTATAAAAAAATATCCTGCCTTTCCATGTCAGCCATTCAAATGTGTCTGGTTTCAAATTATGTGCTTGACTCAAAGGTTTTTTTTTTAAGGAAGAAAGACAAACTTCTTTTTAAAGTCATCAGGAAGGCAGAAATCTTCTTTTCCCCCTGATGATTATTATCCATGGTTAATTATCCTCACTGAGAAAAGCATGTGTTTTGTTTCCAATTTGACATCTTACAGCTTTGGACTCCAGTCCTTGGCTCTTGTTACGTCTTTTCCCACCTGACTAAGGAGTCTTTTGGTATTGAAGGATCCAGGAAGGAAATACACTCTCTTATCAGTTCTCCTCTATATCTTTCTGATAAGCTGAATAGATCACGTACCTCCAGCTGCTCGCTATGGGACAGCTTTTACCCTTCCATTACTCCAAGCTCACATTCTTTAATAACAGTGCCCTGAGGTCTTTAACCACTGTAAACAAGGTCACACAGCGTAAGGACAGAGCTACAAGGGGGCAAAGCAGCTTATTAAAGGTGAAAAAACACCACAGCAACAGTTTGCCCTCCGGAGCCTCAGCTCTAGCATGGTAGAGAAATACACTGGAAGTTGCTAAATATGGAAAACAATGAAGCTTGGAAAGTGATTAGAGGCTGGAATGCACCAGTCAAAGGATACTCACTTCATCCTTAGCCTCTTCCCCAGGATCCACAGGACAGCATGGCTGAAAAAAGAATAAATTGAACCTTTTGTTGGAAGCCAGACCTCGAGGGCTGGGACAGCTCTGGGCCCTCAGGACAAGAGAGACACTGAGGGGCTGGAGCGTGTCCAGGGCAGGGAATGGAGCTGGGAAGGGGCTGGAGCCCCAGGAGAGGCTGAGGCAGCTGGGAAGGGGCTGAGCCTGGAGAAAAGGAGGCTCAGGGGGGACCTTGTGGCTCTGCACAGCTCCTGACAGGAGGGGACAGCCGGGGGGGTCGGGCTCTGCTCCAGGGAACAGGGACAGGAGGAGAGGGAACGGCCTCAGGCTGGGCCAGGCGAGGTTTAAATTGGATACCAGGGAAAATTCCTTCATGGAAAGGGCTGTCCAGCCCTGGCACAGCTGCCTAGGGCAGTGTAGACATCCTGATCCCTATATGAATTTAAAAGCTCTGTGGATGTGGCACTTGGAGACATAGGACAGTGTTGGCCTTGACACTGCTGGGGGAATGGCTGGACTCACAGATCTTAGAGGGCTTTTCCAAACTAAACAATTCTGTGATTCATTTGACCCAGTGTGGTTTCTCTTAACGTTTTCCCTTCGCGCCAGAGCACTCATCACACCTTTGCTGAGCTGCCTTTCCCCTGCCATAATCCCAATAACACACCCATCTGCACGCTGCCACCAGCACGAGTCACCCACGCTCATTTAGGAGCCTGAGAGCTCATTGTTGCCATAGTTGGGTTCTTTAGTTATTTTCAGTCCAACTGGAAAACATCTCTAAATACAGACCAAACCCAGCTGGTGCATTGAGGGCGCACCACAAGGCGTTAATGCTGTTAATAATAGAGTGCCAATAACTGAGGTGCAAGGAGCTGATACTGAAAAACTTAGGTCCCATCCCCAATTTGATGCTGGCAATGTTGCAAAATGCAGAGCAAAGAAACAAGGCTGTAGTTTATGTTAAATCAGCTCAAACTGGCATCTGAAAACTTGAATTAGTACACAGAGAGCGTATGAAACATATTCATTTTGTTAATAGAAATGTCTAGTTATATTAGCCCCTTTTTTGCTTATTATTCATAATATTTTTCTGTAATACAGAAAATCAGTTTTTATTTTTAAAATGCAATCAAATTATATTTCCTATTAAAACTTTAATATCAAAACAAATTAACCAATGCTGCAGATTACACATTACTAATGTAGCTCTGACAATAATTCATGCTCCTCTTGATTCTGTTATGAACTATCACACTGCTAAAGTGCAGCAGTTCATAACATATTCTTAAGGGGAAGTGACTTTTTTTTAGGGCAAAAAAGTGAATTAGACGGGATACCTCAGTAATAACAGAAAGTGGCTGGGCCAAGCATTCAGACAAAAGTATTCTCAGGTGAAAATATGGCTAAACCTTTTCCTCCTCTACTAACCTGCTCTTCCCAGATGCAAAGACCATCATTTCAGAGTGCACATCACAGGACCAACGGGATCACTGCAAGACACTGCGAGCCCCTGTTGCTTCACTGCCCTGTCAGCTACTCCAGACACAATACCTGAACAGGTCAGGAGATGAAAATCCTATTAAATGGGGCTGTCAAGGAAGAAACACTTGACAGCCCACAGAAACAGTGTGGTTTTGTGCAGGTGGCCTGGTGAAGTGATGCTTTCCCAGATTTGAGAATAGTGCCCAAACATTGAGTAAATGGCATCCCAAAACCTTTCAAGGTCACTAGGCGGGATCTATCCATTGTGGCTGCATCTTCTTCATCCCTTTTGGAGGCAGTTTCTAGCTCACAGCTGGACAGACTTCCTGAAATAATCCTCCCCAGAACCAGGGGAAGGAGGTCAGCTCTGTTCTGGATGATGTTAAGAAAGGTTCACCTCAATTCTGGGTGAGTGCATCTCATAGAATCATAGAATCCTAGAAAGGTTTGAGTTGAAAAGGACCTTAAACTTCATCTCATTCCAACCCCTGCCATGGGCAGGACACTTTCCACTATCCCAGGTTGCTCCAAGCCCTGTCCAACCTGGCCTTGAAGAGGTCACCATGTTCAGCCACAGCCTCAGGTACCTGACATGGTTCCCACACCACCAACTGCGGCTCAGATGGAGGTAGAAGCGTCACTTAAAATAAAATTAAATTAAAATAAAACAAAAACAGCAAGAGGTACAGTAATTCTCAGAATAAAATGTTCCAAGCCGAGCTTCAGTAAAGGGAGGGCACACAAAAGGCAAACTGAGCAAGCTGCTTCCTGTAGAGAAAACAAGGACAGGGAAGATTCTTTATGATGCATCCAAGAGGAGACTAAATTCACAAATAGGATGTTACACCCACAAGACAAAAAAAAAAAACAAAACCAAAAAAAAACCAAAAAACAACCAAACAAAACCAAAAAACAACGAAACAAAAACAAAAACAAAAACAAAAAAAAACAAACAAAAAAAAACAACAACAAAAAAAAACAAAAACAAAAAAAAAAAAAAAAAAACCAAAAAACAACCAAACAAAACCAAAAAACTCCGAAACAAAAACAAAAACAAAAACAAAAAAAAAAAAAAAAAACAACTAAAGTGGTTTCCAGGCTGGCAGTGAGCAATGTGATCAATACAGTTGTCTGCCCCATGAGTGCTGCATTGACCAGAAGGGTAAAAACTGGGACCAAGGACGGGAAGCCCCAAGGGATGGAAGCTCCAGTGTCTGAAATTTGTTCCTTTCCTCAAGTGCATTCTCTCTGACTTAGGGCTTCACAGCTCTGCTTTGCCAGCAGGCTCTGCTGACCCACAGAGAAAATTAAACTCCTCAGCCCCTCCTCTGCTCCAAGTGGTTGGCCTCCATCTCCCAACCTGAACCATACATGCTGTTAGTTACCAGTTGATGATTGTGATGCTAATTAAAACATACTAAGAGACACACTATAAACATGCACAGCACATGAAGGAAATTAGCCAAGTGAGCTTGTCTCTCTTATTGTGCTTTTATTATGATGCTCCTTGGATGATGTTTTTAAATGAATTTTGAATAGTTTTCTTAATTTGTTTTATTTTGCTTCGTGGTAACAAAATTGCTGGAGCCCCACAGGAATGATTCAGAGAAGTGCAATATTATTGAAACATGTCTCCTGCTTTTCTTACTGCTTACTTATAATTAAGCTTTATTGAGGTGTAAAATGAATAACAATTAAAAAAAATGTTTATTGGTCCAGGTGCAAATTCACAGATACTCTTGAAAACTTCCTTTTCCATGACCTCAAGGAAATATTTCTGGTTTCTACCAACTCCCAACAGTTTCTGCTAAGACACCAAGTCCCCTTCCTGCTCTGCCGTGTGCCCCAGCAGAACATCTCTTCAGAGCCACTTGCCATTGCTCCGTGCACACAGATGAGTGAAGAGAATATTGCTGGGATTCTGCTTGGAAGTGAGCACAAATCTCAGCTGCAGTGGCTGCCAGGAGCACAAAGGTCCTGGTATCCAACCTCACCTTTCCCTGCCCTTGGGAATCAAGAATCAAGACTCTGCTGTGAAAAGCAACTACCATAGACACAACTGTAATTTGACAGTGAGATCTAATGAGTAAGGAAAAAAAAGGGGGGAAAGAGAAGAAAGGGCTGCTCAAAGAGATAAAGTTCTCATAGGCTCCTCTCCAGCCTGGTTTTAGATGTTAGTGGAACCAGCTGTGGTCATGTCATGGTCACAAGCTGTGCTCATACCTCTAACACCACCTGTATACCACCTCTGGTCCAGGCCCTGATTTCACACTCTTGGCTTTTGGTGGTCTTCTGACTCGAAAATATTTTTATGCACCATTCACAAAGCCAATTTTGTTATTATTGTTTGGGAGGTTTTTTTTTTTGTTTTTTTTTTTGGGTTGTTTGTGGGCTTTTGTCTTAAGGAATCTTCTCTTGGCAGGCAAAGAAAGCGTGTCTGCACATTCAAATGGGTTTTTCCTACGTGTAGCGTAGTTCAAAGCCAAATCCCACAGTGGTCAGAAGTCCTTCTGCTCAATCTGGGGATTTTAGCACTTATAGCATCCATTTTAGCACCGTGCTGCTCCCCCAGAATGCAGCACTAATGGATTACTGTGCATTACGTTCCTCATTACTGCTTAAATATTTATCAGAACATTATGTATTTAGTGGCTGGGGGAAAAGAAACAATCCTGCCTTTTGCCATACAAAAGGGTTAATTACAAACTGGATAAATCTCCATGACTTAAAAATTGATAAAACAGATACAGAGATTAACAGGAGAACGTGTTATTTACAGCTAAATAAACATTCAGCTGCATAATCCTGATCTGGGATTTCCCCATAGGAAAAACAACCAAAGTCACTATTTTATATCAATGGTCTACATTTATATAGCAGTACAAAAACAGAGAAGGCTGGTTTGCACTGTCTGAAAGCAAAAAACTTGCTCATCCAAGGCAGCTTCCTAACCTGGGGCTGGTTCTTGGAAATATTTGGAGGAGTTTGTTGGGAGCAGATTTGTTCTGGCCTTGACCTGAGACTGTTCAAGGCAGTTGTATCTCCCCCTTGCCCTGCTATCTGTGTGCCTCTCTCCATCTTTTTCAATGCTGAATCCTGCATTTTAATTTTTTTTTCAGCCTACACTTCTCAAAAAACCAAGCTCATAAGGTGTTTCCATGGGTTTCTGTTGTGCCTATTATACCAAGCACCGCTGGAGACAAGAATAGGTACAAGCTCCAGAAGGAAAAATCAGAAAACAACATTTAACATGACACAAAGAAGCCTCTGCTTTGCACTTCAACAGGAATTAATTCCCTGGTTCTAACCCAGAGCCTTCCACCATCACTTCCATCACTGCAGAGGTCCACACGTTACACCCCTGTAACACACACATCACCGTAATGACGGCTTTATTTACAATTAAAAACCTTACTTAAGTTTGGGTTCTTCAGCAGACAAAAGACACCAGAAAACCCAGTTGTTTGTGGAATTCAGCCAATGTTTGTCTCATAAAATAAGTTCTTAAGGTAACTTATACTGGCACTGTGAAATATTGTTCATTATAACGGAGCAGCTGAGATAATGTTGTTTTCTAATTTCCCTTTCTCAGTCAGAAATTAAATAAAAAGTCATGTCTAAATTACAATACTGGATTGAACGCAGACAAGGACCCCATGCGGGGAGCTTATGATATATCCTTCCCACGTTTTATAGCCATTAAAAAAGATTATAGGATTTTTTTTTCCTTTTCTTTTAGGCCATTTACATTTGTTCTGAACTCTCACTGTGTTTTATTCGAAGCTCTTAAAAGTGCCAATGTACATAATAAGTCAATCAAGAAGTTAAATTAAGAAAAAAAACAAAAACATATTGACTTGTGTATACCAAACATGCACTTGGAAATCTGAACTCTGCCACCTAATGACTTTCTGACTTTGCAATAAATATCACTGAGCAGGGGTGTCTGGATTGTTCTGTACAAGGAAAAATATTCCTAATCTGATTAAGTGGTCTTCTAACATATCTTAGCACAACCCAAATAATGGGGTGCTCTTCCCCACCAAAGCAGCAATTAACATTTGCAGAAATGCTCGGTGGGTGGGTGCTGAACTCCTTCTAACCAAGGTTTACAGCCTCAAACAAGCTCTCCTTGTTGCAGTTTATCTCAGAAATGCCTGTTTTGCCCATAGCCATGGCTATATGCTCCCAAACCCTCTGTTGCCCTCCAGCTGCTTCCCCCAGGCCCTCAATTCCTCCTGCACAGTTTGGTCTGCACTGTTTTCCAGTGGTTTTCTCAGCCATCCCACAGCCATCCCTGATCCTGCTTTTCCTACCCAGGTTTTCCCTGCCCTCCTTGTTCCAGCTCTCATCTCCTTCTGGGAGTACACACCACTCCTTTCTCCTTGAGCCACCCAAGGTCATCTTCTTCTGCTATTGTTATTCTGAGTTCATAAAAGATTTTTGGCAATGCAGAAATTGGTTCCTCCCATTTAAGCCTGTGGATTTTCTCTTTTTCTACAGATTTCCAAAGCCAAGCCTCTCTTCTCACTCAGAGTTTCAAGAGTATTTAATGAATACTCTGAGTACTCAGTTCTGCCTCTGGCAGGACTGGTGGCATCAAAGAAGCTTGAGGCAGGTTTCCCACAAGACTCCATTAGCTGAAGGTGGGATTAATCCCATTTTCACACCTGAAAGACATCTCAGAGCAGTCAGCAGGGCTCTCTGCCACAGCAAAGAGAAAGAGGCAACTTCAGGGGCAGATTTACCCAACCAAATTGAATCACTCTTCATCTTCACCTATTTCTTTCCATTGACTGGGAAGACACCCCAGGCTGCCAGGTTGGCCCTGATTATTTAGCTTCAGAAATGTGGGCACCTGGCCTAAGTTTTCCAGGGTAACATGAAGATACTCTGCTGTTGGAAGTGTGATGTCTTGGGCTGACCACAGGGCACTGCAGCTGCACAAAGCCCTCACTGCACGACAGCAAAGTCAAGACACTGGGAAAATTCTGGCCACCTTTATGGCATTGGTCCTTTACTGACAGCCCACATCAGAAACCTGATGCTTTCACTGGTGTTTGATACCTTTTGCTTCACTCCTTTTCTGTCCTCATGAAGTGATTCCTGTGTTTCTCTCCAAAGGAGGAACTTCATTCCAGTGGAAGGTGAAGCGCTCCTGCACGTGGATTCCAGGAGCTTGTTCAATAAACATAAAACTTTAATATAGTATTTGGATTGCTGCAAATGGAAGGTGCTGCGTTACCCTAATGCATTTTCTGGGAACATAAGCCCACTCTATACCTCGGGACTCAATTAATTAAAGAACATTAAATACAGTACAAGGTCTTCCTCTCAGCAGCAAAAACACCTGCACTTCATTCCACAACTTGTGCCTCTCTTAATAGCTTCAGAGATAGCTAAGGCTTCATCCAAAAACTATTAAAGTCCATGGAAAGGTTCCCATTTATGTCAGCAGGGCTTGGATCAGACACCAAGGCGACATTGTGAGGATAATCAACTTGGAAAGTAAAGCATAACTAATTTTCAAGGGGAAAAGCTTGGAATGAGACAATTGAGCTCCAAGCCCTAGACTTTCAGTGTCTCAGTGTGGTGTGAACAAAGGATACTAAAGGACTTTATGATTAAATAGGTGTAAGGTTGCACTCCAAGATGATTTCTCCTCTCACTGAAAAGTGATGGTCCCTGGCTCCCACACTGCTCAGCCTTTCTGCTAAGCAGAAGATGCTTCAGTCCTCAGAGGAGCTTTTTAATGCTGATCCTTTGTAAAGACACAGATTTTCAGTTCCTTAATTCCCCTGTCAACAGGTTTCAGTACACAGTGACAGTGGGAATGATTAACTAACCTCATTTTCAAAGATCATCAGACCAATGAGTTGTCTGGTCACCACAACAAATAATTGCTGTCTGTGCCTGATTAAGAGGTCAAAGAACAGCAATGATGGCACCAAAAGTGAGACTGATTCCTTTTCTCTAGACTAGTCTCTGGCAGCAATAACCTGTGGGGATGCAACGTATGGTGGCACATAGGCAAATACTTTATCCAAATGTATTCCTTGAGTCTTGTTCTTTAGATCTTGTTTGCCCCTTAATGAAAGCTATGAAACCACCAAAAACAGAAGGAAATTCTGTACACCAAAGAATTTAAACACCAAGTATAGGCTTGGCTCTGATTATTTAGTGGGTATGACATTTGGCTTTGCAAAGAGAGGTTTTGCACCTCCTGCCTCACCTCTGTTTATGTAGCAGCCTCTCTCTACAGACAAGGACTTAGCCAAGAGGCTCCTCTCCTGTAGAAACATGAAGAAATGTTGGTCCTTAGAAACTTGGAAATTATACATTCCTGCCCATGACAGAGAGGTTGGAAATAGGTGGTATTTAATACCTTTTCCAACACAAACCTTTCTATAACTCTATTTTGGTCTAATTCCATCTTCTCCCCAAGAATTATGTCTGTAATTGGCTACAGAAATTATATCATATTCATGCATTTCTACCCTTGTATTCGCAAGATGCACTTAAACCACTGGAATCAAAGGGTAAAAAAAACTTAATAATCTCTAGCCTCCTTAAGGAGAAATGTTGAACAAGGACTTTTTCTACCTTACAGAATGTCTTAATAAAGGAAAAGAATGGACACCAGGATTTTATTTCAGTTGTGCTATCCCTGTAGTCTGGGCTGGAATGCACTCTAGGTTTTGAGGCAAATTGCATTATTTATCCAAGACAGCAGCTACAAAATACAGATTCCTATTGATCCCTAGTGGCACAAACTTAAGAAGTCAAAATAGGAGGCAAAACAGGAAGCTAACATCCTAGACACACAGTGAAATGGAGCAATGCAGGGTAAGGAGACTGTGGAAAACATTTAGCTCTGTGACCTTCCATCTCATTTATTTCAGTCCTACAAAATTAACTCTGCTCCTACTGAACTGAATCGGAGCTCAAAAGGAGGGAGCAATTCTCATACATCTGTTTCAGTCACTATCATTTCCAGCTTTTGGGTTGATAACAAAGCTGGAAAAGACCAAGTCACAGGAGGGATTCTACTTTAACATGGTCACCTGAGGAGCAGGTCGCATCTTCAGGGAACACAGCTGCTTGCCAGACCAAAGGAGCAGGCTTCCTTAGTGCTTTGCTGGTTGCAAAACACTACTTTTATTGCTATGTTGATAAAATAAATCCTTCATCCCACAGCACAGAGAATGCTCTAATAGACCAGTGCATCTGAGTGTGAAGTAAAGGATCACACACAGTCCTCAGCAAACCCTGGAAAAATAGGAGCCCAATTGGGACACTTCTGTAGAGCTGGTTCATTACACTTCCCTGTAGGAGGTTAGCCTGGAAAGGGGAGAAACCAACCTCTCTGTCCCCACTCCCCTCTCCACTCTGCCCTTCCTCCTCTCTACTATTCCTGCCTTCCTTAATTATTTTTTACTTCTTTGTCTATGTGTCATTTTAATAAATTACATAAAAACACATGTGCTGGAAATCTTGCAGTAAATATGTGACAAACAGAGCATTCTGGAACCAGCTTGGTATGACAGCTGTGTATGTAATACCCCTGTTGTCACCTGAAATTTCCTTGGGTCCTTGGAAAAACACTGGAAAATGTCAATAAATACATGCTGTTAAGCTACTTCTAGTCAGTAGCTGAATGGGTCTGCACAGGGGACAACTACTGAGACAAAACTAAGATTTTTTCTGCACATTCCATCCTTTTTTTCAGGAAAAAAAATCTGATAGAAACTACCCACTTCAGTCTCTCTTCTTACTAAGATAATTAATACTGAAGAAAACCGCTTCTAATAGTAGTGTCTTACAGAAAGAGATAGTGACAGGACTAGGGGGAGCAGCCTTACATGAAGAAAGAGGAGATTTAGATTGGATGATAGGAGTAATTCTCCCCTGTGAGGGTGGGCAGGCCCTAGCACAGGGTGCTCAGAGCAGCTGTGACTGCCCCTGGATCCCTGGCAGTGCCCCAGGCCAGGCTGGATGGGGCTTGGAGCAGCCTGGGATAATGGACGGTGTCCCTGCCATGGCAGGGGGTGGGATGAGATGGTCTTAAATGTCCCTTCCAACCCAAACCATTCCAGGATTCTGTTACATCATCCATGGGATGTATTCTCCCATGGAGAAACTGATAGCTCAGAGGGACAGAAGTGACTGGAGGAGCCACACACCGGAGATTTTCTGTGGCAACAGCAATAATTGTACATCCCAACCAGAGCACCAGGGCTGTCCTAAACCACGACTGCTTGGTAACCACCTCCGTGCAATCTGTGGATGCACAGGTGATGGGAAACCAAAGCAAGGCCAGGAGGCAATCCCATGACCAGTGTGGATTCCCCCACAAAGATTTTCACCACATAAATATTCACGCCAACCCGAGAAGCTACCAAGACCCAAACGACCAAACCAGAGACATTTCTATCTTTCTTTACAGTATGTTCCAATATATCTTTTAATTTCAGTGCCTTAAATTTCCCCGTGTGTCAAACTCAGCTTTGCTTTTTCATGTTGATTATTGTTTGCTCAGATTGCTCAGCCTCTTCTATATGGGAGCCATCTGCTGTTTATAAAGCTCTCTTACAGTCATGTTTCCTATAAAACACAACAGCTTTGTTGGTATTTTTTCTCTTTTTCAGAGGCCACTCCTGATTTTTATCCTTTTTTTAAAGTTTTGAAGCTTATTTCTCATAAAAAAAAAAAAAAAAAAAAAAAAAGAAAAGAAAAGAAAAGAAAAAGAGAAAAAAAAAGAAAAAGTCATAGTCATCCAATTTTCCTTGGACAGTTGGAATCACTTTTGCTGAAGGGAATACAGAAATTTCCATAACTGCAATTGTTTTCATCAGTCTGTAAAACAGGAATATCCTGGTGGCTGTTTTAAATAGACACAGAGATTTAGTAATTTTGAATATCACAGTTAGTTAGAAAAACGTTATATTTCTCTAAGGGTAGACATCAACTGAAAGAGAAGAAAATGAATCAAAATCTAAACTTGATAAATTAAAATAATTTCTTTAATTATATTCTATGAGCCTATGATTCCATGAAAATATTCTTTCAAAACTGAGGAAAAATGTAATGTGAGGTAAAAATTTTGTCTTATGTTTTATGAATGTTATAGTGTCTCTGAAGAAAAATTTTGGCTCCCATTCCTTTACTCAAATAAAACATTTTCCTATAAAAAGTTCTGCTGAAACCAGTCCTAGTGGTACCAACATTAGGGAATATCTCTCAGACAGCTCCTAATAGAAAAAGAAGAAAAAAAAAAGAAGAAATAAAGCTCTTTTCCTTTTTAACACAAGGTACCTCTTCTTTCTCCATAAAACATCAAATAATTTAATAATAAGTATTTTTTAAGCCTTTCCAAAAGTACGTGCACCTGAAGGGAAAGTTGAATCTTTAAGGAAATTCTATACGTGTATTTATCAATACATAAAAATAATTATAACAGGGCTAACTGCAGTAATATTTAACTAGTTTGCATGGACTTTTCAGCTATAAACATGACCTTTGCCTTATCATGTTTAAATCTGTCATGGATGTCAGATATTGCCTTCTTAAGTGGACTCAACTGTATTACAGGCTTCTGTGGTAATGCTGGGCTGAAGTGTATCTCCATTTTATGTTCTTAAATATTCATAAGAAGCTTTGCAACATTAATATCTTAGAAGGCTTACAAGAACACTTAAATAATGTGTCTTACCTCCCTTTGCCCCTCCCAAAAATGTCCCAGTCTTTTCCAATTTGTGTAATGCATTGAGCCATTTTAATAATTGTTTGGGGATTTATTCCGTGGTTCTGGAGTTCGCTCATAGCCAGTGTAATTATTATCTCCACTGGTCTTATCGTGTGCTAATCCTGCTTGTTTTACCAGCAGAGGAGAAAAGATTTGAGAGCATAAGCATGAGGCAAGGGTTTTGCCCTGGAATTACACCCTATGAGTCCCCCACTGCCTTGCCTCTACATAAGAAATAAAAATAAGGATAAAAATAAAATCAGAATTAAAATTAAACCTTACTTTAGCAGAAATACAGGTGAAGGAAAGTAGATATTCTGTGATTGTGACTGAAGTTATCAGTGGTGGAAGTTTAGCCAAATTCACATATCATCATCATTTATTTAGGCCTCAGCTGCTTTAAATTATTTTTATCAGGTCATTGTGGGGAATGTGTGTTATGTACATGTGTGTGCACAGATCATTTGATGCATCTTGAAGCCATAGCAAATCCTGCACTGGACAAGGTCTTCATAAATTAAAGTTTGCTTTGAGATTTGTCAATAACACAATTTTTCCCCAAATATGTAACTGAGTTCCTAGACATGGAATTAGAACAACACCCAGAAGTTTTCTGTGCACACTTCTTGGAAAATACAATGGATTTAGTGGGAGAAATATTTAAGCTACTCTTTTTTTAATGGATTCTACCTTGTTTTCTTGACAATCTTGGATGTCTTTTGCACATCAAAAGCCTGCTCCTACAAATTCTGCATTACACACATGTATGTTTCCTTTACTGCTCCAGTCAAACCTCTCTCTGAACTTCCAAAATTAAGCACACGAGGGCTGTTCACCAAACACATCACGGCCTGAGTTTGCCATGATGAGCTTACAGGATGTTAAGACCCACTTTCTACTCCTGCTGGCTGATGTTACCAATCTGCTTCCCGCCAAGGGGCAATATTTCAATGAAAAGCAATACAAGAAGTATTTTCATCACAATTTTATCATCGTGCTGCTGTTCCAGGGAGCCCTCGCTCTCATTCACCAGCAACAAGCAGCAAATAACCCCAGCGAGCTGATGTGCAGGAATGTGCCTCATTCCCTTATCTCTGCTTTTCGCTGGTGTTTACATAAATGTAACTCAAGGCTACCATTTGCAATTCAGCTTCTCGCTGTGCTTTATCCAGGCCAGCATGAAAATGCACCCAGAGCCCCGTGCCTGCAATGGGATGGTGTCAAAATTTGGGGATCCAGAAGATGGATTGAGGAGGTGGCCTGGAAGTAGTGAAAGCTGGGCTAGAAAAGGTTTGGAAATGAGTTATGGGGCACACTTGGCCATTCAGGTGTGGGCAGGAGGTCAAGGAAAGTGATTCTGCCCCTGTGCCCTGGGCTCAGGTGAGAGCCCACCTGCAGAGCTGCCCCAGCCCTGGCTCCAGCAGCACAAGGACGTGGAGCTGCTGCAGCCAGTGCAGAGGAGGCCAAAGGAGATGCTGCCAGGGCTGGAGCCCCTCTGCTCTGGAGCCAGCCTGGCCCAGCTGGGGCTGTTCCCCTGCACAAGAGAAGGCTCCAGGGACACCTTATTGTGATACTTTAGCACTTAAATGGTGCTTACAAGAAAGAAGGGAACAAACTCTTTAGCAGAGCTTGTTGCAACTAGACAAGGTGTGATGGTTTTAAACTGAAGGAGGGTTGATTCCGATGAGAAACAAGAAAGAGGCTTTTCACAATGAGGGTCGTGAAGCCCTGCCACAGGTTTCCCAGAGAAGCTGTGGCTGCCCCTGGATCCCTGGAAGTGTCCAATACCTGGTTTGATATAGGCTGGAACAGCCTGGGCTAGTGGAAGGAGGTTGGAATGAAAAAAACTTTAAAAGGCCCTTCCAACCCAAACTGTTCTATGATTCCCTGCTTTTGGTGGTTTCTATGGATTGGGATGCACACCGTGGCCAGTTCTACTCAAGGTGGTTCAGACTGAAATTGCAAATGTTCACCAGACATGAGTTAGAAACAGAGGGTGTTGCTGAGCCCAAAATGCAGCTTACAGCAGGGCAAGCTCAGTGTCAAGCTGGATCACACACCCAGCATCCCAGGGCATGCCACGGAAATTATGTGGTTGCCCTGTGGGATGAGCAGAACTCATCTGCCCTCAGGTCCCCATGGACACTAAATGCACTTAAAGCAGCATATTCTCAGGAGGTGTCAATCAAAATGTACCACAGCAGAGATAATTTACCCTGGTAAAGCAGAAGCCCTCTAGAACATGAGAACATAAACCCCAGCCTCATCCACACTGCATTTCTTATTGGCAGTCAGCAGAGAAGGATTCAAGTATTATTGGGCCATTCCAGACTCTATTATTGGGGTGAGCAGCATTGTCCATGTCCTTGGGTGGACAGAGGTGTGTCCCCATTCCTAGGGTGGACTGCGACAAGCTGCATGCTTCATTTTCATGTATTCCCATAAATACGAGGAAGACTGGGAAACAACACAATGCCAGAGGCAGAAACCAGGGCACAAATCCCTATTTCTCCAGCACAGCTGGAGCAGCTGATTGAAAAACTCATACAACCCACCTCCACTATTCAAACTTTGGGGTGTTAAATCCAAATCTAAATAATCCTGCATGTTTCTTCCTTGACTAAGCACCTGAGCACTAATTACATGCCTGGTTAATTCGGTAATGTACATACATT
The DNA here is from genome assembly GCF_017590055.1 of Onychostruthus taczanowskii. Taxonomy (NCBI): domain Eukaryota; kingdom Metazoa; phylum Chordata; class Aves; order Passeriformes; family Passeridae; genus Onychostruthus; species Onychostruthus taczanowskii. Next base: position 2,445,712 of record NW_024505782.1, on the reverse strand, counting down.
TCTGGGCTCCCTCTGCTCGTATTGCTCTCTCTCCACTTCAGGAGATTAATGAGGTGAGGAAACAGAAGATTGTTACAAACCTGCAGCTCGCTATACCTCCTAAGAAGATGATGGGAAATGTACCAAACATCATGTTATTTTGCTAACACTGCTGTGTACAGTACATAATTATAATTTAGCCGTTGTATTTCTTGCCTATTAGAATAGATAAGCAATGATCCAGGACTGCATTGAACAGCACAGCTTCACGGGACTGGTTTCTTGCCGTTGTGCTGCAGTAAGCTGAAGCACATTTTTGTCTGAGATTTTTGGCAGGGTCATCCATAGGTAGATTGGTTCTGAAAACACATATTCTTCTAGGTTCACCCTCCTCAGCTTCCTTGCTTTCTCTTTGCCTTTGGGATTATTGTTTCCTCTATATTTTTTGCTTCTGTCAGGAAAGAGGTTTGGGTTGATTCTTCATTTATCCATTTGCTTGAGTATCTATAGGAATTCTGGATGTACAAGATCATTCTCACAGGATAGTTTTTGTTGGAAGGGACCAGAAAAGCCATCTTGTCTAACCCCCAAGCTGAATTGGACCCTATTGAGTACATGTGTGATTTCATCCATGCTTAGCTGTTCAACATATGCTTATGGGATGTGCTGACCTGGAGCAGCCATCTGCTGTTACAGCCTCTGTGTCCTTACCACTAAGAGAGGTAAAAACTGGGCTGGAATCATAGAATCACGGAATGGTTTTAAATTGGAAGGAGCTTTTGAAAGTCACTTAGTTCAACAACCACTAGACCAGGTTGCTCCAAGTCTCATCCAGTCTGATTTTGAATATTTCCAGAGATGAGGATCCACCACCTCTCCAGGCAACCTGCACCAGTGTCTCACCCCCTTCAGCATAAATGCTTTGGGTTGTTCCTTGAGGGTCCTATATCCCAGCCAAGCTGACCCATTCTGATATGCAAGAAGAGCATATGATGATGCTGAAGCCTCATTATTTTAGATACTTTTATTTCTCTGTTTCACCTGCATTCTTTCCGCCTTTCTCCCTCTTCCATTTTTTTTTTAGGAAGGTTCCTAAGAGTGCAGCACTGATCCTGTGCAATTATCCAGTTTTCTCATTTATCAAAGTTTTATGCCTCTTAGTTTAGTGCTTACACACTCATTATATTAAAGAAGAAAATAAGTCTAATGAGCCCAATTCATAATCCAAGTAAGACCATTAACACTGCAACAGCCGAGCAGACACAGCAGTGTGGAAGTGAATGCTGTTTAAAGAAGCTCAAGGCAGCAATGTGGGCTGATCACAAAGACAAAAAAGTCATATGCCCAGCTGATAGAATCTGTATGAACACTTACTGCCATCCGAGACACTCAAGGGTGTTCAAGGCATCTTCAGGATTAAAAAGGTGGAGAACCTTTGACATGTCCACTTGGTAAAACTGGAGTTTCCTCATTTGCTTCTATCTAATGGACATTCAGAGGAGTCTTGCTTCATCTTTCTCCAAGATTGCCTCATGTTTCAGGCACCCTTTCAGAAACTGCCAAATTTCTGATGCGTCCAAACCAGAGGTGGAAATGGGATATTGAGGTTACATAAGTATCATTCCTGGATTTAAAGTCAGCCCATCCCAGCCCCAAATCTAGATGGATTTTGTACTGCTTTCAAATTTTGAGGCAAAGCAAAAAGTAAGGATACAAAAATTCTGGTCATGTGGTTCAGAAGACATGGACTGAAGATTTACAGAATCACAGAATCACTGAGGTTGGAAAAGCACCCCCAAGCCCATCAAGTCCAAGCCGTGCCAATCCCCACCTTGTCCCCAGCCCAGAGCACTCAGTGCCATGTCCAGGCCTTCCCTGGACACCTCCAGGGATGGGGACTCCAACACCTCTCTGGGCAGCCCCTTCTAATGACTGACTACCCATTCCATGAGGGAATTCCTCCTCATGTCCAGTCTAAACCTCCCGTGGTGCAGCTTCAGGCTGTGTCCTCTTGTCCTGCCACTGGTTACCTGGGAGGAGGAGCCAAACACCTCCTTTCAGGGGGTTGTAGAGAGTGAAAAGTCACTGTTGAGTCCCCTCTGAGCTAAATGAATGTGAAAGTTTAAGACCCAGGCCAAAAGATAGTGGTTCTTCAGAAAACCAGCAATTTTCTCAAAATAACAGCTAAATATCTTCAAATGGCCATAAACTAAAGCACAAGCAGTTTCACCCCAAGATGAGGAAGAACTTTTTTATGTTGGGGGTGGCAAAACCCTGGAACAGCTGCCCAGGGAGGGCATGGATTCTCCCTTTCTGGAGACATTCCAAACCCACCTGGATGCATTCCTGCTCCAGGTGACCCTGTCGTGGCAGGGAGTTTGGGCTGGATGACCTCTACAGATCCCTTCCAAACCTAACAACTTCTGATTTTGTGAAGGTATATACTAGGCATTTCTAAAGTTACTGACCCTTTCTCCTCTTATTAAAAGTTCAAATGGCCTCTTTCTTCCACATCCCTATGAAAATATGCTTACACATACACGTAAGAGATCTGTATATTTACATGGAAATGGACACAAATTCATCTCCCTCTCTATGCACAGATTTCTTTTTCCTTCTTCCCCCGCTGGGATTTGGAGAAGCTGCTGCTCTGCTGTACAGCAGTGCACCAGGAGCAGCCCTGAGGCAGCCCTGCAGCATTTCCCTGGTGTAACCCCAGCCCTTGGTGGGAGCAGGGAGGGCTATCAGCTCCCTGTGATTAACAGGGTGGGTGCGCCTGACGCTCACTTACCAGAACAGGGAAGATAACTTTGTAGACCACATTAATGGGGATCTACCTCCCTTGCTCATTGATGTCATTGAGCCTAACCATGTGGGGTTTTAGGAGCAGGGTAATTTCATCGTCTGCCTTTGATTACATCATAAATTGACGCCTTGCCAAGTTATAAAAACATGGGTTTTGCCTGTGGAGGCCAGGGCACTTCAGATGATGCCCTCTCTCATTTGCTGGTTCTTGTGCCACAGCAGAGCTATAGATCACATCTGTAATCCTGTGGAGTTCATTATCTCCTAATGCTATTTGCTTTTTTAGATCATTAGAATGAAACTTGACCTGACCTGTGAACTATGAAATTGATTGTTGCCTTTAAATGGTCAACAGCCCATTTTCTAATCGATATACCAAATAATTTTATACATATTTAAATTATATATAACTTTAATGCTCGTTAAATTTATCTGCCACTTTCCTTCTGTAGTTTATTTTGCATGCATCTGAAACATGGATGGTGCTTTTACTGCTTGGTAGTACCATTTAGAAAAAAAATGGAGGAAGAAGGAGGAAGACACAAATAAACCCTGGCCTGAAACAAAAAGCTGAGGCACTGAACAGGGGTGAAATTCTGTTCTGAAGGCTTTTAAAACATATCCTAGTTTGGACTGTTGTTTCAGATTAATATATTCCATGATGACCAGGGAAAAAAAAAAAGAAAAGAACTCAAACCAGAGCAGAGTTTTGCTGTAATCATTCAAGTTTGAATAGAGTTTGTGGCTTCTGTTCCCTGCCTGCTGCTTTGCAGAATGAAAAACAGTAAGAGTTGAAGTGAAATGTTGAATTCACTCGGGACAGAACTGCATTCAGTGAGAAGGGAAGTTTCTGAGATTAGTGAGGTTATTTCTGCTCCTGGGGAAGCTCTGTTTGATGGTTTGGGTCTACTGGGGCTGTGCACAAGTTTATAAAGGGATGGGAAATATCATGCCTGGCCACCTTACAGAGCACTTAATTTTTAAGTAGATATAATAACCTTGCTTATGCTCTGATGATTTTAGGAAGATCTCCTCTGCGCATCCTTTTGCATCCTGCTTTTTCTATATCTTCCAAAGTAACTTGGTGTCCTCATGCACAAACCCCTGTGCAGCCCCATTGGCAGCATTGTTGCTCTACCTTTTCAGCACTCAGTGAAACAGAGTTTGCTTGTTTGCAAAACCAGAAAAGATGGGGGAAAAGAGGGTCTCCCACCTCAAAATGCTTCACCTTTTGATCCAGCCTGTCCCGTTATCTCAGCATCTCTGCATGTCTAGAAAAGACAGTCCACTACCCTAAAGATTTCAGTTTGGGAAAGAAGCAAACTCAGATGCCCACGGCCTCAAGGTTCTTCTCTTATCCACGTGGGAGAGACAAATGCAGGAGTAAAATCCATAAAGTCTTTTTATTCTGTGAGAGATGAGAACCAAAAGCAGCAACAAGACAATGAAGAGGGAAATACAGTCACATAATTAGGTTGGGTCTTGTGATCAGTGCAATTACTTAAGGATTTAAAACTCTTGGTTTCACAGTTGTGGTCAGGTCTTGTCATCACCTTCACTTTTTCCAGTCAACAAAAGGAAGTAGTGTATTTGTCCCTCTTATAGGCCTCTAAGGATAAAGCAATTAACTTTTGTAACTCATTTAAAGAGGAAAAGCAGTGCATTCTACTGCAAATGACAATTAATGATGAACAAAATTATTCTTCAGTGGAAAGGTCATTCCCTGCCCCCCAGCCAGCCAATCCCTCTTGTAATGCATGAGGTTTTCTGTACTGATAAATAGAGTCTTAAAAATACATAGGCAAAAAGGGAAACTACTTCAGGTATTGCCCAAATCACAGTCTTACTCAGGAAATCACCACGTGTTTTCACTCAAATGAGTGGTTGAAGGAAAAAGTGGGGAAAATACCTCGCTCTACTCCCTGGCCTGCACTGCCCACAACATCTCTGTGTTCCCAGTCACCTCCAGGTCTTCTCCTGGCCTTTTTTTGCCCTTTTGAGAGGTCTGTCTGAGAAAAGAATGAAAAAATAACAAATAACACTAGAAATCAGCAAAGAGCCATCAAAGAAAAGAAACCTCCACACCACTTGGAATGGCTTCCCTGGATTACTGCTAGTCAGGCAGAACTTAATCTTCTAGATGTTTTTGAGACTAGAGAGGCACCTAGCACTTATCTAAAATTAAAATGGTGAGCAGTGAAAGCCCTTGCAGGTACAGGGGTCTTATCTGCACAGATCTGTGCTTTGTTTCTGCTATCAGCCCCTGCTTGGCACCGAGCAGGGACTGCCTGGGGAGGGCAGTGGGGGGAAGCAGGAGCTCTCGCTGTGATCCCGTACCTGCCACTGCCGCATCCAGCAAATGGCACCTTTTAATACATGGTCATTTTTATTTATATTCCAGTTTTATCAAAGCAATGGGGCGTGCGATAGGCTGGTAAATAATTAATTTATTTCCCAAAGTCGCCCCGGTGGAAGAGCTGACAAGCCCTGCCATTTATACTTTTATGAAACGCCAGATGAAGTGAAGACGTCAGCGAGGGGGGCGAGTCGCTGGGAACAAAGTGAATTAGAGAATATCTTTCCTTCAGTAAGACAAATTTGTGTGGGGTAACCATGCTTTGCTGGAGAAGCCAATTGGAAAAGAGTGATAGAGGCCCAGCTACTGGAGTTCATCAAAGTCATCTGTTTCAGGTAAGCTCATTTTTCACCAGGCAAGGGGATATTTACCTGGAGTACACCTGTAAGGTACAGCTGACAGATTGAATGGTACAGTGCTTTATTATATTTCACACCCTGATGATTCAATATGATAGGAAAAGAGGGAGAGAAAAGCAGAGAGCTACAAAAAAAAAAAAAAAAAAAAAAAAAAAAAAAAAAAAAAAAAAAAAAAAAAAAAAAAAGATTAAAAAAAGCAAGCAAGCAAGCCATGTCTTCTCTTTGGAGTGAGTTTGTTGCACTGTTTGGCTGCAGTGCTTAGGCAAACCAAAGGGAAGTGAGCAGTGTTGCAGAGCATTATGTTTCTGTGAGAGCATTTAGCTCAAAATAACCTTTTATTACCTTCTCTTTTCCCTTTTGCAAGTGTCATCCTGTATTTCTGCAGTGAGGCAGCACAACATGATGTGTATCTCGTTAAGTATGTCCACCCAAGCAGCCAGCAGGAGCTGACTCTTCCTGTTGGCTCCCCTGGAAGTTCCATACTGCTGCTGGGAGGGCATAGATGCCTTCAGCTGGGCAAAGAGCTGAAATTCCTCTGAATTCACCTGAATTTGCCCTGCAGACACCTCTTGTCAAAGTGTGCACCCTGCTTGCAGGCCACCCCCCAAGGTCATTGCATTGGAGGTTCATCACTCTGCTGTGCTGAAGACAACCAGATCCATCGAGGCTCAAGTGAGAGACTGAACTCAACTTCCACAAGGTCAAGAAACAGCATAATTTCACCTGATTTTGCAGATCTGGCTGTTGCAGTCCCCAGGAGACCAAGCACAGCTGTGCCTTGGAAAATAAGGCTGTCAGTGCATGGTTTCAGCTTCTTGGTCATGGGGTTTTGGGGATGGGAAGTTTGCTGCTTGTGCCCACTGCTTCCACTCAAAAAGGAAATGGGTGTTTCTGTCAGCTCCTGAAAGAGTGTGGCCACAGACCTTCCCGTTCACAGAGCAGCATTCAAATTTGATGTACAATTTCTTGTATATCTCTGCTTCCCAACAGTCAAATATATTTGATTCCTGGACAGGGAGCTTATCTCTATCTGAGCTTATCTCTATCACAGCTCAGAGGCAAAAGTCTGATGGATAATGCCATGACCATTTTGCTGCAAGTTCTCAAAGCTTAGCTGAATGAAGTCTTCTGAAGAAATTTGTAGTCCTCACAGAAATTATTGTTGTCAGAGACAGCTTCCTGGAGTCTGATAATACCTTCATCAGTAACCTGGAGATCTAAAGTGTCTGAGCACCTGAATGTGATCGGGGGGCAATGGTGTGTCAGGATTGGTGTGTTGTAGGGATCCTTGAGAAAAAGAGGTTTGAGGTTTATATATATATATATATATATATATATATATAGGTTTATTATAAATATATAATTTATTTGTTTGTTTGTTTGTATATTTATTCATTCATTTATTATTTATTTATTCTTCTGGCACAGCTGTAACCCCTGGCATTTGCCCCAGGATCAGATTTCAGCCTTGGGGTCACAGCCAAAGGTTGCATTCAGCCAACCATTCAGCCAGCAGGGTCATATGCCAGCAAGGATAGCAGCTGGGCATGCCAGCCCACCTCCTGCAAGGTGTCACAGGGCCATGGACCAACATGGTTTGGCAAGAGCTACAAGCTACCTGGCTGAATCCCAGTGATGCCTCATTTCAGTCCAGACTGATGCTGAAAGTCACTTGCACTGAACATGGGGCTCTGCTGCCTGGGACAGGAGTTCAGGTGGGCAGCAGACACCAACAGGGCAGCAGGACAATGATGGAAAGGGGACATCAGCTCTAGTCTTGCTGGCAGCTCTGTAAACCTCAGGAACCTGTGCAGTTGTGCCAGGATTTGCCCTCCGAATGGGGAAATAAATAAAAATGCAAGTTTAAACATAAAAATGTCCAGATCTGAAGGACTCTTACTCTAGAGTCTAAGCATCTCCAGATTCCAGATGTAATAAAGATCATTCAGGATTGTCTAGGGAATATCTTTCTATACCAGATTTCTCCTGATATTTTTTGTCCTTAATAAAGGAGGTGGTTTCTCCTAAACTCTCAGGTATGCCTATTTCTGTTCCTTTTAGGAAAAAGAATCCTTCAATAAATTAGCATGCCTTTAAAATGATAATACAGCCTATAAAAATTATTGTGATTCATATCAGAACACATAATGATTTAACTAATCAGTCATTAATTAAACAGGTTTTTACCTGCGGGGGCTGCAAGAGTTTAATAATTTAAGCTGACTAAATGTTAGTACTACCCAGGCATAATTAGAGCTGTGGGGAAAGTTTCACAAATACAGCAAAGCTGGCTACATTTCATGCTATTTACTGAGAGCAGGCAGCAATCTGCCAGCAGAGCAGACTTTTCAGTTCTAAATGAGCATGCTGCCACGACGGAATGACCGGGAGGGAACTGGACTAAGGATGTCAGTCAACATAAATAATAAAGGAATCCACATTTCTAAAACAGCTTAAACAGAATCACAGAATCACAAAATGGTTTGGGTTGGAAAGGGACTTAAAAGCCATGTAGCCTAAAGCCTTGCCATACACAGGGAAATTAGATCAGGTTGCTCCAAGCCCCATCCAACCTGGCCTTGGACAATTCCAAGGATCCAGGGGCAGCCACAGCTGCTCTGGGCACCCTGTCCCAGGGCCTGACTACCCTCCCAGCCAGCAATTCCCTCCCAATATCCCTTCTAACCCTGCCCTTTGGAATTTAAAGCTGTTCCCCTTTGTCCTGTCTCTTATTTGGGGTATATATGATCACCCTCGTTGCAGAAGCTATTGCAGGATTAACCCCTTTGTTATGAGCTTACATCTTGGGCACATCCTTGTAGACATCTTAGCACATCAGGGTTCAGGGGAACAGCTTCTGTTAACAGAACTGTGTTGCTTTGTCTTACAAGAATGGAGATGAGGCTCAGGAGTCTGGACTCTTCTCTCTGGGACCTTCATGGACACATTTCTTTCCACCTCCAAGTCCCAATTTACATGCCAGTAAACTGTAGTTTTTTCCTGGTTTAGGAATGCCTGAGTGCTGCATCTGTGCTCCAAAAATGCATTATTAGTGCCAAGTATTTTCTTACTAATTACAGCCTACAACTTTTCCCTTGAGCACTAGGAGTCTGCAGTGGTCCAGTGAAGAAGACAACACCTGGAAGAGGTCACAGGTTCACACACACAGGCCCCAAATTTCTGAATCCAGATCCTTTATGGTTGGGAAGACCAAGGAGGTGATGCCCGTGTTTTTAATATTCAGTACCTAGAAGAGAAATTCTTTGGTCAAAGCAACATCGTGGAGGAGGAATTCTTTGTTCTGTGAAAGGTTAATGTACCTGGGTGGCAGCCGAGAGCGTTTGCATGCAGAGAGATCATTAATCCATGCAGTAATAATTTGTGAAATAAAAATCAATCTTGGAAAGAAGGCAAAGCCTCTAGTTCCAAAGTAATGGAGTGCCTTTTGCACTGCATCTCGTTAAGCAAGACCTAAATACATAATGGGCTCAATTTCCATGCAAGGCTTCTCTGCAACCCAGAAAAACTAATAGCAACTCTAAACAAACCCTGATGCCTTTCAGGGCCTGCAATTGCAGCTCAATTAACACGCCAGTCCCAGCCATGGCAGGATAGTTTTAAATGGCCAAAGCTGCAATATCTTTTCCAGGGAAGAGGAGAGGACTTGGACTGGTGGGCCAGACGTGCAGACATGCCTGGCAGCAGCAGCTCTCGGTGAGATCACACGATGAACAGGGTTACACCCTCTCTGAAAGAGCTTTAGAGGGGCCCAGCAGCACCTGAGCTCCTTTCCACTCGCAGGGAGAAAGGGAAGGCACAGAATGCTGCAAGATGGATATGGTCCCACAACCCCAGACAAGCTCACTCACGCCTCTTCTGCTCCTGTTCACTCAAGGAGAAAGACAAACCAAGACTGGGTACCTGGGGTCAAACACAACACCCAAAGAGCTCTTGGTGCCTCAGGCAAGGCTTGGTCCAGCAGCTGCCAAAATCCATTAACGTACATCCCTACAGGTAAATAAAACAAGACGAGAGACAACTGGAAGGGAAAAGTGGGCTCACCTATGGAACAGAGAAATCTTTCAAATAATATGTTTCTTTGAAGAGCAGCCCAGAAGCTCCTCTGTAGAGAAGTAATGGGGTCAGATTCATTCCTCAGCTCAACACAAAATGAAATACCTTTTTTCATTCCACCTGCTCGCATGAGTTAAGGTGATATCAAAGCTTCTGTGCTGTAGGCATCTGATTTCTGCCTGGATCCCAAAAAGAAGAACCATGTTTTATCACTTGCTCGTTAGGCTGAAATCTGTCCCCTTCACCCTTTCCCTGCCTCCCAGGCACTTTAATTTGAATTTTCTGCTTGAGCTGGACAGATTTCCTAGAGATTGTCACCAGCCAGGTGGGTGGTATGTCCAGGTGATTTCAGTGAGAGGGAAACCAGGCAGGATCACTGCCAGGCTGCAGCCCAGCCCTGAGTGTGGAGGTGTCACTCTGTAATGCTGACAAAGTACAAAATCCAGTCCCAATAATCCTCTTAAGTCAGACAAGAAAATAACTGGTGTGATTGATAACCCAAAGACAATCAAAGTGTTAAGGATTTAAGGAAGGTACCATACATACAAATATTTCCAGGAAGAGCTACACAGCTTAAAGGACTGTTTCATTTGTAATTTTTTTCCCTTTTGATATACTAAAAGAGGGGGAAAATAACAATAATAACTTTAAAATGTACTGAAATCAGAGACAGTTTACCATTGGCTTGGATTGATTTTCAATCAGCTTTTAAGGAGCACAGCAGAAATATCAATTAACAACAAAATAATCATTACAAGTAAACAAAGACGATAAAGAATAAATTAGAGAAACACTGGAAATCAATATCATTCAAATAGAGAAAATCAGTTGAGCTCAGTTTGAGGAACAAGAAATTCAGCAAAATTAGTGGATATTAATGGAACTGTTTCCTTGGGATTTTTCAAATGCTTCAGATGGTGGAAACTCCAAACCTGTGGATCCATGTCTCCAATGGGCTCACGTGCCACCAGTCTGTCAGCTCCCCATTTTGTGCCCTGCAAAGTGTGATTCCCTCATGGTTTTGTTTGCACAGCAACCTGAGAGACTGGATATCTGATTCCCACTTTAATTAATGGGAAATGAACATCCCAGACTCCTTTCTCAGGTGTAGAGGTGATGTTTTCAGATGTGCAAGCTGCTTCAAAGCAAAGAATGGTACAGAGGCAGATATTCATCTACAGCTACTGCTGTAAAAATTTCCAGATATAATTTGGAATACTGCTGGAAAAAACATGTTATCTCCACATCCTGTCAGATGTGTTGCAGCAGAGTGACACGAGGCTTTCAGCTTTGCCGAGAACTTTTTCTTACAGAGTACAATAGAACTAGGTTAACAAGCTTCTGATAACCCAAACATCCCCCAAAATCTGAAAATAAAGTATCCTTGCATTTTCACTACTTCAGCTTTGCAAATATCCCACGCAGTTCATTCCACAGCCAGAGTTGGCTTGGATGCAAATTGTTCAAGGAAAAAAAACAAATAAACAAACAAAAGAAGCAAGCAAAAAAAAAAAGGTGTGAAACTGACAAATAACTCCATCAAAAAACAGCAAAACCACCTCAAAAGACTTTTTGAAGAAGAGATGGCTTGCAGAACATCACTTCCTCCAGCCAAGGCTGTCCAGTTTCAGTGTTCTGCTGTGACTCCTCTGTGACCCAGCCAGAGTGAGGGGAGAAAAGCAGAAATGTCAGGTTTGCAGAATGGACTGCCTAATCTCACAGGACAAAACAGTTCTCACTTCCCAGCTGCCTTTCCAAGTCATTCTTGAAAGACAAGGAAATCTTCTGGTAAGTGAATAGCCTCTCTCTTTGGTCAGGTGGCAGCTCAAGCTCATCCCAAACCTCTGCTGGGATAAAAAGGGGCATTTTTCCAATTCTGCTACCTAGCAGGATAACTTTGGTGGCAAGGAAAAGGGGAGAGCTGGCCCTCTGATGCTGCACACTTGGTTCCACATCTCAGCACCAGGTCACTTTCTAGATCTGGGAATATTTTTCCCTAAAAAAGGATGGACCGCTAGTGTTTTGTTCCATTTCTTTGGTGGGACAGAACCCACTTGTCTTGGCAGAAATTTCCAACCTGAAGAAGCTCCTGAAGAGTTTGAAGAGTGCACAGCCCCTGGCCCTGGGCAGTGCTCCCAGGGATATCCTTGCCTGAGGGAGCATGAGAACTTCAGGATGGCAACAAATTTCTATATTTTATTTATTTATATATATATATATATATATATATATATATATAAGTATATATGAATGGGTTTTTTTTTTTTAACATAACTGCTGCAATCATAATTCTTCACATTAATCCCATCCCTGGCACAAATCTTGTGTCTCAATCTTACTATTTTTTCCCTGTCCACATTCTGACATTCATTAAATTCTCGGTGTGCCCAAAGCTTACCAATACGGCACGCTGCTTTATCCGGTGCCGTCAGTCCATCAATAAAGCTCAGCTGTTGGGTTTGTCTGCTCTCCTGCATTTTCAGATCACTGTAAATTATGTGGATGCTGGAGCCATGTGTCAGTCCCAGGGCCTGAGGTCTGTGTCGGATTCCCTGTGCTCCAGCAGCATCGGGGATAAGGCAGGAGTGAGGCTTCCCCATCATTTCCAGGAAGGCACAAAGCCACTGCTGGCAAAAAATAAAATTAAAAAGTAGTCTCTGCTAAAACTCAGTCTGGCTGGGAGGGGATGAGAACATGAACAGTGTCTTTCTCCTTGGCAGTGACTTTCCACTCATCTTCTCTCTTTTCTCACTCCAGAATGAATGCACAATTAAAACACAATCAATCTCTGTGACATTTCCAAAGTGTGCAGTCAGTGTACCAGCTTCTTTCGTAGCCTTGGCGAGAGACCAGGTTTCTTGGAAAAAAAAAATAAGCTCCTGACTTTCCCCTCAGAGAAACTCAAGATTAAAGGTTGTCGAGTGGGGACAAATCAAGCATCAAATTTGTTGTCAACAAATTAATGTGCTGAAACTTCTCTGAGTGACTCTTTTCAGGTTTTGTAGTAAGTGGGGATGGCTAATTCTAACGGTAGCCAGTGATTTGCATTCAATAGCTCTGTGTAATGTGGGGGGTTTTTTTAATATATGTGGCTTACTGTACCTTCCTTTGTCAAAAAATAAGGGGAGTGGATGGTGAGAAACCCATTAGATGAAAAGCCTCCTGTTTGTGCTAAGAGAAAAAAAAAAAAAAGAAGGTGTTCCCAGTTTATAGTTTATTTTATTTGTCATCTCAACAGAGACAGGAAGAAAAATATCAATATTTAAGACTACCTCTAGCAATTGTGTGTTTTGTTTTTCTATTTATACACCCTCGAGGTGCATAGAGGGTTATAGCAATGCCTCAGGTCACACTCATAATAACAGGAACCTCACTTTTATTTTTTTTTCCCCATCTCTCTTTAAAACAACTCTATTAGTACTGCGCAAGCTACCTTAAGCAGCATCTGACATATACAAACTGTTGCCTGTAGGTTGCCTGTTTGTTTGATTTTCTGCAGTGTGAAGGTTGAGTTGAGTCATTTTGCACCCAATTACTTTGCAGTAAATTTGTCGGATGATTCTTGTCGTGCCGTATTGATCCAACGTGTCACCTTGAACTTGTTTATTGACACATCAAATTCCAAAGGCAGCCCTGTTCAATTTACCACTTCCCAATTATGGCATTTATATGATGTCACTGGAGCTTCTTGTCACGTTCAGATGAGGCCATTTTCCCCCCTCCACCACCAATCACCTGAGCAGCGGCTGCCATTTTTCTCTGACCTTTCCTGAGACAGATGGTGGTTCATAAAATACATCATTAGCACACATGTCATTTTATCTTGCCTGGATTTTTTAAGTGAAAGGTGCTTTGTTCAACAAAAGGCTTTTCAATTTTGTCCTCAGCGATGGTGTTGCTAAATAGGATTTTTACCCTGACACTGGAGAAGGGGGTTCACCCCCGATGGGTTCACCAGGGGATTTGCAATATGACACCAGGAGAGCTTCATCCTTGGCCCAACAGAGAGCTGCACTCCTGGATGGTCACGGGACCTGCATACATCCCAGCATCCCAGAACCCAGCCTGCTGCTCTGACACACAAAAAACAGGTGTTGGAAATGGGATGTTGATGTGATGTTCCCCACAATGCTTCACCGATGGTCAGAGATGAGCACACAGAAGCAAAAACTCTTTCCCTTGCAAAGTCTTCCAAGATTTATGAGTTTATGATGCCAAAGATACTGAAAATAGCCTCCTTTATCGCCCTGGGGTGTTCTGTTTCCTTCAGAATTGTCCATTCAGCTTCTTGATAACTCAGGAGCTGGGCAGGAAGATCATTTTAAAGTACTGCTTTCTCTTAACTTATTGGTAATATTTTATGTCAATAGCTAGAAATATTATTTGGATGCCTTTGTCCCTTGGATTGACTCACCAACACACTTGAGCTTTCAGGTTTATTGGGGCTTTGGTCCCACTAGCTGAGTTTAAGATGTCTGTGTGTTTTCTAAGACGAAGTATGTCCTCTCACAGTGAGGAAACCAATGTAACCCAGAAGACAATCTGGGCCAAGACAGGTTTTTGCTGTTTGAGGCTCCCTAGGGCTGAGGTCAATGTTGAAGACAAATAGAAGAGCTGTACTCTTCCAGCACATGATTTACCACTTGCCAAAACGTGCCTGAGAAAAAAGCCAGGGAAGGGGGGAGAAAACCTACCAGGGCAGAAGAAAATATTATCTTCTTGGCAGTTCCTCAGTTAAGATGCCAGTGGTGCTTCAAAGTAGCTGGAACAAAAACATTTCCAAATCCAACTTCATTAAATATAATTTCTTCTTCTTACTTGGTGCTCACTGTTTTACTTCCCCGTTTCCCTGGCAGAGGACGTGATCATTTCTGCATTGCCAGAAGTTAGAAAAGAGCAAAAAAAGTCTCTTTAAATTCCTGAACAGCCCAGCTCCTCCCACTATGCTGCCACATTACAAGTTCAAATGGCTGCTGTCCTTTCATCCAAACACAGAGGTGCTGTCCTGGTGTGGAATGGGAGAGAGGAGCTGCCTGCAGTGGGGAAGAAAATAAAGCCAGCAAATGCTCTCAGGTGGGGTCCTTGAATGGCAGATGTCAGTCAGGAGCCAGCTGCTGATTTATAAATCCCAAAGGCAGGGTTGTGGGTGGATGATGGGCACCTCTTTGCTCTTGGTTCAGGCGAAGCATTGGTGGTGTCAGATGTTGCCAGGTGGTGGGACAGTTCCGTGGTTTCTTTCCTCTGTGTCCTTGGCACCTCTTGCCTTTTGTTCCCTCTCCAGAGCTCTTGTCCAAGCCTGAGTTACTGTTTGTGTAACAAGAACATACTGTTAATCTCCGTTGAAGACTGTGGCTCTTCCTGCTGCAGAGGTTTTGCCTGTGTTCCTCCTTCAGCTTTACCCATCCTGTGCACAGCTCCCAGCATCTTCTGCTTTTCTGTTACCAGGTAAGCCACAGCTAGCTCACGAGCACCAGTCTCCTTTTCCAAAAGTCCTTCTATCATAAGATACCAGAAAACACCTACCTCCTAGCTCTGAAAAGAGTCAAAGTCTCTAAGTCCACTGGACACAGGTTAATTGTTGAAAATTTGCTGTACACACCCTCAGATGTTATGGCAGCAGGGGCGGTGGCACAGCCAGGTGTGTGCACTCTGACTGGGAACCATGTCTGCCTTCTCTACCAGGGCTTTGCAGATATTCCCCTGCATGCAGGAGGCAAAAGCCAAAGGGGGTAATATCCCAATTTCTGAAGCAGGGACAGAAGAAAAAGGATGCCATTCTTGGGATATCAGGCCAGGGAAGGCCCTCTGAACCTAAAGCAAAACCTCCCAACAGTCAGGAATATGAAACAAGGTAATTTTTAAGCTCAGCACCATGTGCTGGCCAGTCCTGCTGATAATTTCTATTGGTTCATCAGGTCACCCCTGAAGCCATTGAGACGTGGGCATACACAAACTCTATCCTGCCAGCCAGAGTGGTTTTGGCAATCCTGAGGACCTCCTCTAAAATTTCAAATGAAGAAGGCCCTTGGCAAATCACAGCATCACAGAATATCCTAGGTTGAAAGAGACCCACGAGGGTCATCCAGTCCAACTTCTGGCCCTGCACAGACACCCAACAATCCCACCCTGTGCTTGAGAGTAGTGTACAAACCCTCCTGGAGCCTCGGGGCAATGCCCATTCCCTGGGCAGGCTGTTCAGCGCCCAGCACCCTCTGGGGGAAAAACCTTTCCCTGATGTCCTGCCTAAACATCACCATGATGTTCCCTCAGGCTCTGTCACTGGTCTCCAGAGAGAAGAAATCAGTCCTTGTCCCTCTGCTGCCCCTTGTGAGGAAACAAAGTTTGGGACTGACTTGGTTTTGGCTGGAATGCAACATCTTTGTTTGCACCACTGCAATTCTCTGCACACGCTCACAAATAAAATGGGATGGAGAACAAACGCTCTGGTAGATACTGGATTTATGACATGCCAAGTTTAAATAGCACCCATAAGGCTTAAACCAGCAGCAATGGGGAATCCATTTCTCAGCTGCAGCAAGCACACAAGATCTCTCTCCTCTCACTGGGCAAGCCGATGTGGGTACCAATTTCCCGAACTGCTCATGCCAGGAAATCATGTCTCCACCTCCTCACGTGTGACTTAGGGTTCTTTTGTGGGTTCTTTCTGAAGTCCAAAAAGGTACTAAAATAGCAACCATGCTACTTAAGGGTATCAGGTGACTAGAGACAGCCCTTAGATACCAATTAACCTCTGTGCCAGTTTCAGTCTGGTGTGCACACTCTCATCATGACGGCAACTGTTGAATAATTAATCCCTTAGACTAAACAAAACATTGCTGGGTTGCACTCAGCTTCCTCCTCTGCTCCTTTATGCACTGATGCTTAATTTTTTCTAATTGATTGTCACCCCCTTTTGAAGGGAGGGTTTGGGTTTTTTTTTCCTTTATATGGACATGATTGTATTCTTTTCCTTGGTTATTTGAACAGTGGATCAGAGGGTTGAAGTAGCCAGTGTATTGGAAAGAAGTAAAAGGAGTAAGAGAAAAAGAAAGAAAAGGAAAATTTAATAAGAAAGGGAAAGAGTAACAAAGGAAGAAAGGGCAAAAGGGGAAATTAAATGGAGGAGAGGGAGAAGGAAGGAAGGAAGGAAGGAAGGAAGGAAGGAAGGAAGGAAGGAAGGAAGGAAGGAAGGAAGGAAGGAAGGAAGGAAGGGCTCTTCTTTTCAGCAGAACAAAAATCTTACTCTGACATCTAGTTGAAGAATGTATTTTGATTGCAATGATGGTTTGTTTTTCTGTAGTATTTTATGCAAAGCTCTAAAAATTAAAAATTACCTCCAGAGACTAATTTTTTATTTTATTTTTGCAAATATTAGATAGCCCATTTCCATCTTATTGAACATATTGTCACTCTAAACTGGCAGCTCATTTGTTATTCTCAGAGCATTCTAAAGATACAGAAATAGTACTGTGGAGAATACAAATGGCTACATGTTCCATGAGCACTTTCCAGAATATAAATTTGTAGTCAGGGAAGAATTTACTTATACATCATTGTTTTGTTTTCAAGTCAAATGAATTTGTTCTTACATTTCATGTGTAAAATTGTAAGCAGTGCTTTACAGCAAACACATCAGTTAACAACAGAGGGCCAGATTTTGTGGTTCTTTGAGCTTTTTCAGGTTAAATTCTCATAGGCAGTCTACAACTGCTTAAAAACGCTGAAATATATTTATCTTTATGAGTTGTTTGATTTCATTTTGCTGGTTAAGCACCACCCATGAGTTCAGAGTGCCTCATGGAACATTCCAAGCAGAAATTATGGGAGGTCTGAATCATAAAGCTTCAAAACCTAATCCTAGTGTGGCAAGGGCATTCTTTAATCTTTAATTTTGAGAATACCTCCTGTACCTGGTGTCAGTAGCCTGTCAAAGCCCACAGGAGCACCAAAGATGGTGTCTCAGCTCAGTGCTGTTCGAACATTACTCTCATGCTTTGGAAAATGCCATGTGAGCAACTCGTGTCTCTGAGTGACATGACACCTTTGGACAAAGAGATAGTCAAGAATTTAAAAAGCAAATTGGGAATTGTTACCCTTAGGGAGAGAGCTCCAATGTCTGCCAAAGCCTGACTGTGGTAGGAGGTTTG
Organism: Onychostruthus taczanowskii; assembly: GCF_017590055.1. NCBI lineage: Eukaryota > Metazoa > Chordata > Aves > Passeriformes > Passeridae > Onychostruthus > Onychostruthus taczanowskii. The sequence goes on along the minus strand of NW_024505782.1, from coordinate 2,427,992 downwards.
CCCCAACCAGGAGTCCAGGGATTGAGTCCCATGTACTTACTTTTCATTATTCTTAAAATCAATAAGTAGATACTGACTACTCTTAAAGTGAATATCAAGATTAATTGACCCAAGTGGTAAGTATTGATCCAGGAATGGCCAATCGATTGTCAAGGGATGATAAATCTTGGATTTTATAGGAACACGAAGCCACAGGCAGGAGCAACCCCAGGTTCACAGTGGTGGGTGAAAACACAGGGAGATCCTGGGCTGGGATACACATCCAGCACCAAGCTTTGCAAACTGAAAGTGCACAAATGCCCCCCTTTCCTTCCACAGAGGAAAGCTGTGAAAAGTTTGTAACATATGCCAGGCCAAAATCAGAATCCTTATTGCAGAGTGCAGCAGAAGAGGTGTCCAAGTTGAGTCTGCCTCTGAGTGTGGACTGACATTGAAAAAATTATTGGGGCATCTGTTGGGATAGAAACATCCAGAAATGCACCTGATTTCTTTGGTCACTGGAGCTTTTTTAACCAGCACTTTAAAGATATCTAAGTGAAAAAAACTGCTGTTTAACTGGGATTGAACACCAGGTTCTGTGGGGCAGAAGTCAGACAATATGGATGAATTTTTAATAGAGTAATATATGTAACATTGACAGGTAATGTGATTTATCAATAACATTTCATACAATGGCATTACTGATTTCTGGGAGTTGCGAAAACTGAGTATTTATTGGTGCTTTGTCCTTTTATTTTTGTCCAAGCATCACTCAGAAGATCTGGAGTTTGGGAGGTTTTTTTGTTATGAAATTCAGAATGATTTTTTTTTTTTTTTAAACCAAAGCTAGTAGTAAATGGTTGTAATTATGTTACACCAGAAGAGGTTTTTAAATCTAAAGGGAGTTATTCAGTGCTGTAAAATCACAGTCCAGGACAGTGAATGTCTATCCAGACTCTCCTCTCCAGCAAGGTTAGAGCACAAAGAGCAGAGAGACACAGGGACAGGCTGTGACCTTCAAGTTAATCTCTCCCCTGCCTGCCCTGATCAACACAAAACCTAAAAGTCTCCAACACCTGGGGCTTCAGGCGCTGCCTTCAGGAGACCTCCTAACCATCTAGAGCATATGCCCTAAAAAGCTTTCCTCCCTTTTTTTTCCCCCAGCAGCATTTCTGTGCCTCTTTAGCCACATTCCCATTCCCATTCTGGCGGTGTTTCCCCTCGCGCGCATCCGCATCCGTAACGCTTCCTCAAAGATGGAACCACCTGGGAGCTGCCAAACAGCATCCAGACCTCTGGGATGTGAAATATTTGTATTCTAATTGCATTCTTTGTTCTTATTCCTAATAAAGGATGGTATTATGAAGCCTGAGGGCCGTATTCCTCTTTCTAGGGATTGTTACTGTGCGGTGATAAGGAAAATGCTACGTGATGTGGAATATGCATGCAACAAAAATGTCCTTCACTGTGAGGAAATATTCTGTCTGCCTTCATAACCTCAGATGGAGGGGAATACAGCTGAGAGCTCTTCCCTTAAGCACTTCTTCTTACCCTGCATTTACTCTTCAGTCTTATTTTCTATAGATTGCCATGAATGACACTTGGAGGCAAGAAAGAGAAGGGAATTTTCAAAAAAAGTGTGCAGGAGGCATGGGTACAAAACCAATTATTTATTAATAGGTTTGGTCCACACACCTCCTGTGCATCATTTGGAACATTTACCCTGTAGGCAGCAAGGAGCAATCAGGTGAGAAATTTGGGTTTGCATCTTGCCAGACGGGCTTAACAACTTCGTGTTGAACTTCAGCACCCCATCTCCATCCTTGCAACACAGGAGAGTGTTTAATCCGAACAAAAATGCCTAGCAAAAGGTTTTTTTTTCCTCAACATGTTGATTTTATGCTCTTAACAATGTATATAAACATATTTATATAACCAATTTATTAATATTTATGTGGAGAAAGACATGTGTGCAATATATTAAGTGTCCTTGTGTTTGCACTGGAAAAAAACATTTTGCCAGTAAGAATTTGAGAGCAATAAGAATTACATTTTTTTTTTTTTAAAGCAAAAGGCTAATTGAAAATCATCAGCTAGCAAAAGAAAACAAAACTTTGGATAGATCTCTAAGCATCATTTGCACCTGAAATGATTCAAATATATGTCATTAATGCACAGTTCTACCAGAGCCCGGTGAACCACAAGTGTTGAAAGACACTGTTTTGGCATGAGTTGTAATCCTCAGGATTCCACTGAAGAAGAAGATTCTTAGCACTTCTTGCATTAAAAGGCACGAGTTAGTAATGCCTCATTTTGTGCAAGAAATTGTTGCATTTCATGCACTTCAAGAGACTTGTCAGGAGTCAGACAATGAGTCAGGACTCAGGAAAATGCTCGCTCCTTGTGCTCCAGTGCTCAGTGCTATTCTGATCTCTTTGCTATGCTGTCCTGAGTCAGAAAACACCTGAGGGTGCTGAAAAACTCACTCAATAAAATACAGAAAGGACTGTGCCAGGAAATCCTCCAATGGTGTTTAAGCTTGAACTCAAACACTGCTCAGTGTGGCTTTGATTCCTGTGGGCTGCTGGAGTGAAGTTGTTTGACAGCTCCAGTGGGAACTGCCACAAATAAACAGAGTGAGAACTCAGGAACAAACTTATGTGTGCACTGCTGAGAATATCATAGATCAGAGGTTACCAGGAAAATCAGATTTTTAATCACCTGATAAGGAAAGGAGCAAATGAAACAAAGCTGGTTGCTAATGGACCAATTCCCATTCCTTCTATACATTTTCACAATTTAGTGACAAGTTAATCACAATGTTTGAGCTTCAGCCAGTAACATGAGTTCCTCAAAACAAAAGGAGGCTTTGTTTTCTGGTCATCCATTGGATTGCAACCAATCTTTCAAGCACTGACAAGAAGACACAGGCAGGCACAAAGTCTTCTGACAGCAGCAGGATGATGAAGATGATGAACTGTATCGTCACGCCAAAGTTCTGATTTCTCATCATTTAAAAGAGGAAAATAAGCTGGGACTCTGACACCAGTGCTGACCTCTCATCCCTTCCCAAACCTGCACCAGTAATTAGCACACATTAAGGGCTCTTCACATGTAACATTGGTTTTGTGTAAAAGATCTATTCAAAACGGGCAAATGAAGAATCACAGACTCACAGAATGTCCTGAGCTGAAAGAGACTCACACGGACCATCAAAACCTAGCTCCTGACCCTGCACAGGACAGCCCCAAAAAAGATGCTTGAGAGCTAATTTAATTATTTAGAAGGTTAGAAAATTAACTAGAAGAGTTAATTTAACAGCACCAGCTACCTGGCTTACCTGGCTTACCTGGCCAGACTTCACTCTGTTGCCCTCAGGTAAAAGGAGGCATGGGGCATTAAAGCTGGCAGCAGGCTCTGTGAGGAAGACAATTAGCAGCAGCAAGGAAGCACTGCAGCCTGCCAGATTTTACTGAGGCAGGTCATAAAATGCTTTTGTTCACATTTTCCAAGATTCATTGGCAGACTTGTAATTGATGACAGAGTTAAGAGAGAAAGCGTCTCTCTCGAGCCCTGTGCAAGGCTCCCCATGCCATTGATAATGACCTACTTGCATTTACAAGAAATAAGTTCCAGCATCCTTTTATTGATGCAAAACTGCCCACCATTGAGGAAGCACAAACAGCTCTGCAGAAGCTAAAGATAAATAAAGCTATTAAAACCTATTCCATTTCTCCTGAGCTGCTAAAGTCTGCGGCCTCTTAATTGCTACAAAGCTATAGACACTGTCCAAACTCATTTGAAAGAATAATCATATACTCAATAACCAGCACATTGGAATAGCAATAATAAAATACCACAGAAAAGGAAAGATGACTAAGCAAAAAGGCATTGCTTAGTGTAATTCTATTTTTAATACTTCGTAACTTTTGCCTGGGTCATGCTCTGGAGATTTGCTGTGAGAGTGATTCCCATGATAAAATTGCCTCAAAGACAGTCAATAATTTTGAGAGTGGATCCACAGCTGGATGCTTTTTTAGGGTGAAATCCTAGGGAGTTTGTTTAGTCCCTGTGATTCCAGCAGATTTGTCTGAAGACAGGCTTGGTAAATTTTATATTTTTTATACTTTATGTTGAAGGTTAGACTTGATGGTCTAATGGTTGGAGTTGATGATCTTGTAAGTCTCTCCCAACTTAAATGGTTCTATGATTCCATGATTTTTATTCTCATTTGCTCTTCTTTAGCTCTTTCATCCCCTTTCAAAACAGTGGGACAGCTTTTCTACAAGGATGTGCTTCTGAGAGAAGGTCACAGATGTCCCTTCTGTGGACACCACAGCCACAAGGACAAATAGCTGATCCAGGGCCACACTTCCAGTGCGCTGGGCACCTTCCAGTTTTGGGGCCCCTGAAACCAGTAGCAGGTTGCCCCAGCCACTTTAGATCTCCTCCTGATAGACTTGCTAATTTGGTCTTGCTCCTGCAGCCTTACCATATTTCTTTTTAGGGTCTCTTGGAAATGCCTGACAGCTCTGCAGATTGAGACCTTGGTGGCAGACCTTCCAAATTAACCAACCCACCAAAATTCACACCAGTCTTTCAAAACCCACGGTACCTATGGGCCAGTCAGCTCTGGAGACCACTGACTCCTGCAGATTTGCTTCAGCTGAAGTGTAGGCTGATAAGCACTGCAGCAGCACTGGCATTCTGCAGTGATGGTGGAGAAGAGATCATTTAAAGCTGTTGCATTCTGTTGCATCTCTCAACCTGTTCCACAGAAAACAACCTCGAATTTGCACATCCCCCCGTAAGTCACCATAAAAGCATGCCATTTTTCCTCTGATCTTTAATTCCTCCAGTATCTACTTCCTTAATTGTAGTTTACAGATAATTCCAGGTAGAGCAGGTGCCATTAAAAGCTCATTTGTCACTCTGTAGTGACGGCACTAACGCGGTGTCTCCTACTGTAACTAGGAGAAGGCTCCACAATAATTGCACATCCCCAGGCAGTGAACACAGAGAGTTTAATGGTGCCAACTGTAACTGCAGCAGAAGGAGAAAAGCCCAATGTGCACAGCACAGAGCCAGCCAACACAGCTAAACCTCCTCTGGCAGACAGCACTGAAGGGCAGCAACCCCATTCCCAGAGTCTGGGCTGCAAGTTCAGGATTCAAACCTAGAGCAGCTATGTAGGAAACAGAGTCTGGTGGGACGTGCATCTTCTGTCAGAGGGGCTTGTTAGAGCCACAGGGCTCAGCTTAGCTGAGGCAGGGTCTGGGCTCTCTTTTCCCAAAGGAGAAAGGGGGCTGCCAAGGGAGCTGCAGCACACTGGGGGAAATGCCATTAAAAGGTTGTCATTTGCAATCGAGAGCGTGCCACTTAAATTGTAACTGCCAGGATGGTAAGTGCATTAAATCACATTAACTCCACTGGAGTGAAGGGAGTGTTAGGAGGAGAGCAGATAGTTTGTGTGGTTTATATCATCTGCGAGAGAAAGCAGTGGAGCAGGGAAAACTTCCACACTGCCATTTATTAAAATTACACTCAGCGCTTTGCTCCCTTTCGTTAGAAACATTAACAGATCATTGGTCCTGTTCTCATCTCACCAGTGGGGGAACAACAGCACAGAGATTAAGTGGCAATTTTGAGGTGAAGTAAATAGCTACAGCAAGCCCATGGGAGCTGGAGACAGGCCTGGCTGAAAGGAGAAATTAAGTCACTTTGCATGTTCACAACAACAAATGTGGCTCTACAGGCTGAGGCAGAGTGGCTGGAAATTGCCCTGTGGTTTAGACTGGAAATTGGTAAAATTCCTTCATGGAAAGGGCTGTCCAGCCCTGGAACAGCTGCCCACGGCAGCAGTGGTGTCTCTATCCTTGGAGAGATTTAAAAGCCATGTAGATGAGGTTCCTGGGGACATGGAGCAGTGGTGGCCTTGGCAGTTCTGGAGAATGGTTGGACTTGGTAATCCTGAAAGTCTTCTCCAACCTAAATTATTCCATTATTGTATGATATTGACCTAAAGGAGAGATGAAGGGGTTACATGGCACTGTACTTGGGCTCTACTTGGGCTTTGTTGTTGGGGGAAGTGTACAACCCAGCTCATAACACCATGGACTTCACCTTCTCACCTAAAATAAACCCAAAAGCCAGGTGCTAAACGTGTATCTAGCCTTGTACAGAGGGTAATAAATACAAAAGTCATTCACTACAGAGCTTTGAAGCTGTGTCAGACTCAAGCAGCAAAGCCAGTTTGTCACTCAATAGAATATTAAATTTCCCCTTACTTTTACTTTTCATAGAAAAATAATTCAGGGGTATGAGAAAGCAATTTTCCACATGCCTTTGTGGGCCCTGGACATGTGGAGATAACTTGGCATTGATGTTAATAGAGGGAATACTTTTCTTGACTTCTTCCCATGCCTTCATGCTTGTCCTCACATGGGTTTCTACTGGGGAGCCAAGTAGGAAAAATCAAAGGTGGCAGAGTCCTAACCAGTATCTATGCACACAAGAGGAAGAATTAATACAATTAACATGCAACCACTGGGTAAATTTGGAATACCTATATCCAGGCCTCTGACTGTCACGTTTTTCCACCTGAATTCTGCCTTTTGGCACCTTGCTGTGCCAGCCCAGCCTAGCCTGGTATTGGGATCTACCTACCGGCAGCACAAATCAGCAAAACCCTTCCTCTGCCCCTGTCTGCTGCTGCCTGTGTCAGGAACAGCCTCAGGGAGGCAGGACAGATGGATGTCACCGCCGCCCCCTCTCCGGGGATGGCGGCAGGATCATTCCTGCAGGATGATGGGTTCCTGCAGGGCACCCAGTGCTGTGCCCCCCTGGCACAGCAGAGCTGCCCCGGCTCCGCAGCATCTGCGGCTCTCTGCCCCCGGAGAGAGGCAGGAGGGCAGGAGCAGCCACTCCATTCCCACCAGGAATAATGCAGGCAATTCACATTTAGTGGGGAAAAAAAAAAAAAAAAAAAAAAAAAAAAAAAAAAAAAAAAAAAAAAAAAAGGTGGTTTTGGGTCAGCGCCACCTCCAACGGAAAGTGCGGTGGAAACAGCAATGAAATTTGCTAGTGGAAAAAAGTGTTTAAGGTTTATTCACCAAAAGAAATGGTTGTTTTGATATGTATTCACGCACAGCACTTTGTGCAGTGGTCTCTAAATGGCACTTTTAGATGCAACTACAGTATGCATAATAAATTAAAAATAACAAAAGACTCCTGGAAAGCAAGGAACTTGTGCCACTGCCAGGAATGGCATTGCTAAAAAGCTGGTTTTAATCCCATTCCATTTTTTTATGGGTTTGAAAAAGTACCTCATTTCATCACTGGAGACTACTAAACCTCATTAACTTATTCAAAATTCCTCTGTGTGCCACATAAGGGAGAAAAAAACAAGACAAAAAGTAGCTGGTATGAACTCCCTGATGACACAGAGGCACACACCTGCCTCGCATTTCCCCATTGCCAACATCCATGTTTGCTCTGGAAACACAATGCAGGCAAACACAATGCTTCAGGTATTGATTAAACAGACATTTAGAACACGCCCAAAATGAAGTGCAAACAGGCAACAGTTTTAGTGTGTCGACTGTAAATATAAAACCACTGGAAAAGATTTTTGTCCCTTTGGAAAGAGACAGAGGCATCATCCCAACAGACCTCCTGGGGAAAGAGACCCCCGGCCACCTGGCTGTTTTTTGCCTGGAACAGGCAAAACTGCAGGAAGTTGGTTTCTGTCTAGATCACACTTCTGGAAAGGCATCACTCTTGGGTGGTGATGCTGGTGCTGGCTTCAAGCACAAACACAAAAGCTGTGGTTGTCCGGAGCAGAAGACTGAGAAGGGTGGCACACACAGATTACTGTGGGCAGACTCAATGGGTTCCAAAAGAATGTGCTGCTGCAGAAAATTAACTTCACCAGGCAATACTCTGACTGTACATCTGGAGATGCAGAGGGCTCCTTGCCCACTGGTGGCCACGGCCCCTCTGGCTGGGCGGGAGAAATGGGTCCTATTTGAGACAAATTTTCCCAACCTGCTCTTAGCACCTGTGAAAGGATGAGACAGATTTCTTGTTTGTCTCCACACCCCAGCAATGGTTTAGCTCTGAGGCACCCAGAAATAGTCAGGTGTCCTCCAGGAAGTAATTTTGGGAAAAGAAGATGCTTAATAAATGACATCTAAAAGATACTTTCCAAGTTAAACTGTTCTACGGTTCATGGTAATTTAAAGGTTCCTCCTCCCTATGGAGTTCCGAATTTCCTAATACTTACCCTCAGTAAGGTGCTTGACAAGGATTTCCAGTCTCACTCACCCAGTTCTGCATTTCAGTGTAATTCCAGCATAGTCCAAACCCTGGGCAGTATACATGAGGATGGGATGGCTGCATTTTATACCTCTGTCATGCCAAGGAGTTTATTGGAAAAGCACTGAAATCTCTTTCTCTCTTTCCCACACTAATAAAATAAACTTGGACCCAAGACTAGGTAAAAAAAAAAATATTTATAGCAGAAATTTTTAGGGTCTGATTTTGAAAAGAGCAGCTAATAGGAACCTCAGATGCTGAGCTCTGCTACGATAAGATCTTTTTGTGAAACTGTCTAGCCAGACTCATCCAAAACTTGGTCACTTAACTGGGTTCTAGGGAGGAAAACCATTAAAGGAGTTTTTAAAAAAGCAGTTGTATAGATAATTAGTCTTGGAGGTGTGTGCTTGGTGAGACCATTTCAACAGACCTCAACAGTAAATTGCAAGGTAACAGGAAAAATTATGGGCCTTTAATTTTTGATCTAATCACACAGCTTTTATTTACATGATCTACTAGTTAATGCCACCATATTGAAGCTGACAGACTGTCCAAGTTGCTTTAGTCTCTAATTACTGAAATGAAGAAGGCACCTCTGTTGGATGATGTGTCTTTTTTCCTGTCACCATAAAACAGACCCCCCTCCCTGTGATTTAATCAGACCCATGTCCTTTCTGTAAATAATGTTCAATCATCTTAGCAACCTCATTTTTATAATGGACCCTTTCACTGGAGCTCAGAAAGATATTAATCCACAATCACACATGGACACACGTACTAAAGGATTGTTTCTTGAGATCTGAAGATATTCACGGTCTTCTATTTACTAGGAATTACTTTCAAGATCAGATTAAATGAGTCAGAATATTTGGGGGATTTGTTCCAAAGCCCATCCTTATGGTGGGTCAAATGGTCTGGTACCTGCTGCCAATACCCTGGGATGGCACACCAGTGAGTTTGTAACACTGAACCAGGAATTGGTGGGGAGCTACTAATCCTGCAGCCAGGTGAGTTGGAAGTAGTTTCTCACAGGGACATAAAAATGATCAGAGGGCTGGAGCACTTCTGTTTATGAGGAAAGGCTGAGAGAATTGGGATTTTCCAGCCCAGTGAAAGGAAGGTCCAAGATGACCTAACAGTGACCTTCCAGGGCCTGAAGGAGCTGACAAGAAAAAGAGAGGGGACTATTGACAAAGGAATGACAGGATAAAGGAAAATGGCTTCCCAATGCCAGAGGGCAGGGTTAGGTGGGATCTTGGGCAGGAATTGCTGGCTGTGAGGGTGGGCAGGCCCTGGCCCAGGGTGCCCAGAGCAGCTGTGGCTGCCCCTGGATCCCTGGCAGTGCCCAAGGCCAGGCTGGATGGGGCTTGGAGCAGCCTGGGATAGTGGAAGGTGCCCCTGCCCGTGGCAGGGGGTTGGAATGAGATGGGATTTTAAGATCCAACCTAAACCATTCTGTGATTCTTAGGCAGTTATCAAGGGGGGGGGTGGAGAATAATTCTGAAATTTAGAAGTCTTAAAAACTCTTGAGTTACTCCACAAAAACTTCAGTCCCCTTCTTCCTCCAAAGCAGCTGTGTTTTGGTGCTGCATATCTTTGCCCAAATGGAAACTCAAAACTTCTCAATATTTAGTGTCATGCCCCTCTGCTGGGGTAGCATTTGCCTCTGTCCCCAAAGGGACAGTACTAATTTGGCCTGAGAGAAATCATCCATCAGATTCTTTTTCTTAAGTCCAAGCAGAAAAGTACCTACGCCTTTAAAAAAGGATATTACATTGGCTGAATGGGGAGAGATCTCTTTTTATCACTGTTTACAAATTTTGCACACAGTAGTGTGGAGAGGTACAGATATAATTGACTTTTAAAGAGGTTTATCAATTCATATAAACCCTTAGTATTATGAAACAAATAAAATAAGAACCAGTTAATGTTCTTTTATAACTCTAAAATGTATCACAGGTGAAACAGGATTTAAATAATGAGAATTTCCTCTCAAAATACTATGATTAGGTTTTGGCCATACAGCCAAAGTGAGATTGTTATAACATGAGCCACATGAAAAACAGAATCTGGTTTCATCCACAGGGAGAAAAAATAATCTCTGCTGTGACATAGCTATTCCAATAAAATGCATTTTCCTTTATGTGCTAACATGAAATGGAAAGCTATAATGAAAAAAAGACAACGAAAAAACCCACAACATGAAAAGCCGTGGAGATCAAACTGGGCATGGAAGGTATGTAAAGCTGATTTAAAAGATTAGGAGGGACAAAGTGCAGAAATGTTTTATAAATTCATGGAAACATTAACAACAAAATCTGGAGATGAGAGAGTATCTTTATGTCTCACTGTTTTGAACGTAATCCAAAGGTTGGGGACCTCCATAAGAGATTTTCCCGTGGAAGAGGGGTTTCCTACATTTCCCTTTTACCAGAACACCTGAAGATGCTGTTTCCAGAACAAAGACAAGTTAGAAGATGGCTCCGATGAAAAATGTGCATTGGGTACATGTGAAATGCTCAGTAAAAAAAAAAAAAAAGCCACACTCTGTTTCCTCTCAGCCCAGAAGTCCTCAGAGGATTATGCAAGAAGACCAGGCTCTGGTGGCAAAAAATGGTGTCTGAACCTTTTAGGGAATCATTTGCATCCCTCCCTACCACTGACCCACCAAATATCCCTTTCTGGAAAATCAGGTCAGCAATCCAGAATAAAAGCTAAAAAGGGAAATGGGAAGAGGCAAGCTATTAACTTCATGTATATTCAGAGCTTGAAATAATTTCCCCTTGACATTTCTAAAGCGCATATCTCAACTCGTGTTTGGCTGCATTTCTCAGATCAACATGACTAAGGGAACAAATTTCAGGGCCTCTTGCCATCAGAGGGGGTTTTACCACACAATTCAAGAGCTGCAAAGCCAACCCTTACTCTGGAGTTTCCAAAACACCAATGCTGCTGATGTGTCTCACCAACTAGATGGGCTACTGAACCCCCAAAAATGTACTGGGGAAGATCTAACTATTCAAAAACATGTATTTTACTGTCATTTCTTACAGCAAATGATGCACAGAGTGAGACCCCATAAAATATGCTATATATTGCCATCAGTGGTATTTTGGTACCTCAGAATATTTCTTTAGAGTTAGTATTTCTCTTCTAGGCTCCGTGGTGGGGTATGAATATATAGTCAGACCTGCTCAAAAGGAGCCAAAAAATAGCAAAAAAACATTCTTAAGAAGATCAGGAATGGATTCAAGGATGCAATGCAGAGACTCCACAGCTCTCAGGTCTTTTCTTAAATCATAATAGATATAAATATTAAATTATAATAAATATAAACTCCAGGGGAGTGTCCTCACTTAGTTGGATCAAGTACCAGGGAATTGAACCACACTCAAAATTTTGAATTTCCTTGTGCCACTGACAGATTTTGTCCCACAAAAGGTGGCAGCACAAATTGGGTGGGGGCAGCACAAATTGGGTAGCTTCTTGCTTTCTATAGCTGCAGCATGCAGGGATTTCATTCCCAGATCCATATTTGGAATTTGAAGACACTGTGGTATTCTTGGTTAACAACTAGAGAAGTGGCTGAAACAAGAGGAGCAAGAGGCACTTGTGTCCTCCTCTGATATGCTCTGCTGGCAGGATATCTCCATCAAAAATGCTCAATTTGCAAATGGAAACAAAGATTTTCCTTCCCAGTTCCACCTTTGCAAGCGCCTGTACCTGGTACCTGTAGCCTGGTACCTGTGTGTAGTGCTGGGGCTTTACCCCTGCCTCGTGGGTACCCAAAACAGCACGTAGAAAAGAATCACAGAATCACAGAATCACAGAATTTCTAAGTTGGAAGGGACCTTCAAGATCATCGAGTCCAACCCATGTTCCAACACCTTAACAAGGTCATGGCACCAAGTGCCACATCCAGTCTTTTTTTAAACACATTCAGGGATGGTGACTCCACCACCTCCCTGGGCAGATGATTCCAGTATTTGACCACTCTTTCTGTGAAAAACTTCCTCCTTAAGTCTAGCCTGTATCTCCCTTGGCGCAGCTTGAGACTGTGTCCTCTTGTTCCATCTGTTGTTGCCCGGAGAAAGAGACTGCCCCCCAGCTCACCACAGCCACCCTTCAGGAAGCTGAAGAGAGTGATAAGGTCACCTCTGAGTCTCCTTTTCTCCAGGCTAAACACTCCCAGCTCTCTCAGTCGTGCCTCACAGGGTTTGTGTTCCAAGCCCCTCACCAGCCTCGTTGCTCTCCTTTGGACACGCTCCAGCATCTCAATGCCCCTCCTGAAGTGAGGGCCCAGAACTGGACACAGCACTCAAGGTGTGGCCTCACCAGTGCCGAGTACAGGGGAAGAATGACCTCCCTGCTCCTGCTGGCCACACTATTCCTGATACTGGCCAGGATGCCATTGGCCTTCTTGGCCACCTGGGCACACTGCTGGCTCATGTTCAGCCGCCTGTCAACCAGCACCCCCAGGTCCCTTTCCACCTGAGCACTGTCCAGCCACGCCATCCCCAGCCTATAACACTGCAGGGGGTTATTGTGGCCAAAGTGCAGGACTCAGCACTTGGACTTATTGAACTTCATCCCATTAGATTCTGCCCATCCATCCAACCGTTCCAAGTCCCTCTGCAAAGCCCTCCGTCCCTCTAACAGTTCGACACATGCTCCCAGCTTAGTGTCATCTGCAAATTTACTAATGAAAGTCCTTATCAGGAGGAAGCATGAGCAAGAGAGCACTTCTCAACTGAGAAGAGCGAGAGAACTAGTTTGATTCATACAATCAGAGCAAGTTTAAGGCTGGAAAAGACCTCCAAGGTTGAGACCAACCTATGACTGATCCCAACCTTGTCACCCAGGCTAGAGCACTGAGCGCCACATCCAGTCATTCCTTGGACACCTCCAGGGGTGGGGACTCCCCTGGGCAGCCCATTCCAATGTTTAATGACACTTTCCATTAAGAAATTCCTCCTGATGTCCAAGTTGAGCCTGCCCTGGCCCAGCCTGAGGCCGTTCCCTCTCCTCCTGTCCCTGTTCCCTGGGAGCAGAGCCCGACCCCTACCCCAGCTGTCCCCTCCTGTCAGGAGCTGTGCAGATCCAGAAAGTTCTCTCAGCCACTCTTTCATGATTTACTCTCCAGACCCTTCCCCAGCCCTCTTCCCTTCCCTGGACACACACCAGCCCCTCAATACCTTTCTTGTTTTGATGGGTCCAGAGCTGAAACCAGGGCTCAAGGCGCAGCCTCACCCAGCAGAGAGGGACAATCCCTTCCCTGGCCCTGCTGGCCTCAGAGTGGCAGATACAAGCCAGGATGCCACGAGTGGCCACCTCAGCACCCTGCTGCAGTCATTCCATTCTGAGTCTGCTTTTCTGTCCTAGCAGGTTTATGGTCATGCAAGAGTTTCTGCACTGACAGGTGCATTGGGGTTTATAATTCTTATGTGTTGGTCATCCCAAACAAGAGAGAGAACAGTGACCCATATGTACATGCAAACACCCTACATGGCTCCTGAAAGTGCTTTCCTCCCCAGAAACCACCCCTGTGCTGCTTTCCTGGCAGTGCTTCTCACTGTAAGATCCACAAAGCTCCCACAAGTTGCGCTGACATAGCAATAATCTGGAAATATCCCTCTGGAGGCGCCTATTGATTGTCGCTGTGGGTGGATTATATGAGGGATCTATCTTAATTACCAGAAACCATCTCCTTGGAATGGCCAGCAATGCAGCAAAAATGATGCACGAGGAGATCCATTACTCTCAGGGAAAGGTCAATCCGATAGGATGTATGTTTGCATTCAGGTCAAGTGATGGCTAGTCCATCACCACCCTCCATTCTCACTGCCCTGTCAGCTCTGTAATGGCTTCACCTCTCCACTGTACCTCTCACCTCCCTCTCCCTGGTGCCAGACTGATAACAGGAATTAGGGCAGCTGGAGGTAACAGGGCACAGCTGTATTATCACAGATGATAAACAGTGTCAAAGGCAATTATGGGAGCTGCAGAGAGAAGAGGGAAGTTCCAAACCCATCCCTTGCTTCCTGGGCCGTGGGAGGAGGGTACCTGGCCCATAATGAGAGAAAAAAAAGTGGAGGTGGAAGGAGGAAGACAACTTTGCTCTTCTTTCTTCATGAAGCACTTTCTCCCCTTTGGGAGCATCTCTGATCTGCTGGAATCATGGATCTGAATAAAGGCCATGGAGTAGGGCAAGGAAATGTGGGTGGGAGGAAGCTTGCACGTGATTCAAGAATGAGGTGGATGTTAGTGGAGGAAGAAATATATCCACAATGGTCATAATTAACTGTGGCACATCATGGGAAAAAGACATGGCAGGTACCAACATCTGGCAGAGGTGACTGTCAGAGGTTTGCTGCTGCAGAAGGCAGCCTAGGACAGCAGCATGGATGGGGAACTATGAAGAGTGTCCTGAAGTTCTTGAAACTCACAGAATCATGGAGTCATTTAGGCTGGAAAAGACCTTGAAGTCCAACCATCCCCCAGGACAGCCAAGGCCACCACTGACCCATGTCCCCAGGTATCACATTCACACAGCTTTTGAATCCCTCCAGGGATGGGGCTGTGTCTCCACCACTGCCATGAGCAGCTGTGCCAGGGCTGGACAGCCCTTTTTGCAGATATTTTCCCTAAAATCAGCTCAGAACTCCCCTGGGTCTCCTCCACCAGCACCTGCATGAGCAGAGGAGAGCACCCTCCTGTCTGCTCTGGTCTCAGACACCCAGGACAGCTTTGTGCAGCCACTGCACAACATCCACTGGTGCTGTGACTAAACCAGCAGCTGCCCACCATCCTCCTGGCTGTGTGCAAGCTGAGCCCATCAAATTTCAAATCCATTATTGTACAGTAAATAATCTTGTAAATAGCCTGGATTTAGGTGCTTTACTCCCTGTACAAAAGTTCCTTTTCTGTCATCAGATCACCCACTCATGGATGCTGTAAATCCTTCTCCAGCTAGAAACAAAATAGATTTGCAAAATGGAAGGCAATGACCATATTTACCGTGGGACTTTGTGTCTGTTGACTATCAAAAAATACAGATTCAGTCATATGGATAAAGAAATATGATTTACTATTTCTTAGTGCTAAGATAACATTTTAGTCAGAAGTGGAAAAGCCAGTGAAGAGAGATAACCTCCTGATAAGCCACCTCTGTGCTTCTCACGTGTAATGGACTCAAACCCAGCTATACAATCAGAGTCCCTCTCTCTTTTTCTACCTTCACCTTCTTAATATCTGCTACTGGTACGTCATCAATACCCACTACTGGCATTTCATTAAAAAACAAATAAAAACCAAAAACAAAAACAGAAAAAAAAAAACCCAAAAAACAAAAAAAAATAAACCCAACAAATGACAAAACCAACCCAAACAAGAAACAACCAAAAAACTAAAACCAAGCCAAACCAACCAAACAAGCCAAAAACTCAATGAAACAAAAAAAAAAAAACCCAACAAATGACAAAACCAAACCAAACAAGAAACAACCAAAAAACTAAAACCAAGCCAAACCAACCAAACAAGCCAAAAACTCAATGAAACAAAAAAAAAAAAAAAACCCAAACAAACCAAAACAAACAAAAAACCAGAAAAACCCCACAAAAGAAAAACTGTGTCAGACTCCAGTCTGGAGTTCTGAGGCAGAAGGACATCACACAACTGTGTCCTTCATAGAATCCTGGAATCACAGAATGGTTTTGGTTTGAAAGCACTATAATATAATTTTGTTCCAAGTCACCTTCACTACCCGAGGTTACTCCAAGCCCTGTCCAACCTGGCCTGGAACACTTCTGGGGATCGGGCAGCCACAGCTTCTCTGGGCAGCCTGTTCCTTCTCATCTCTGCTTCTTAACTCCCGTGAAATTTTTGGTAACCAGCACAGAAACTCTTTCTAGGTAGCTAGCAAGGGTGTTCTGCAACACTCTTAATGATGGCCTCATCTGGAACTGCTTTATTAATATTTATTAAGTGATCACTAGCTGCAGGTACATTCTTTAATAACTTATTTATAAAGCATGCTATAAAACACATTAAAAATACATTCTTTAACAGATAACGCAATAACAAGATGCTGTAAAGCAAACTATAAAATGTAAATGACGGCTCTACCTGAACTGGAAACACACTGAAGGCTAGAAAAAAGAAAAAGGGGAAAGGAGGCTGTACCAATGGGCCTGAAAACAAGCAGCAGCCTTTGGAGAATGGCAGGATTAATTTTTGAATTCAAAAGATGAATATAGAGCACTGCACTGTTTTGACCCATGGCTGTGGACAAGCAGAGGGAGACACACAGTTGCTTTAAAAATATTTCCAGCCAGGGTGAGAAAGGGGGTGCTCTGCTGCTTTTTGTGGAAGGGGATGGAACCCTCCGGATCCCTGCAGCCCCCCAGCCCCAGCCCATCTCTCTCAGCACCTCTGCACTCTTTGCTTTTTGGGTACCTCTTGCCTCCCCTGCTTACCCCTCCTCCTTACCCTTGCTCTTTCTCCCTCTTTCTCCTCCTTCCCCATTTCTCTCACCTCCCTCCATCTTCTTCCACCTTCTTTTTTCCAGGCTGTCAGTGATATCATTAGAATTTCATTGGAGTACACAGGAATTAAAAGCTTTCAATGGTGGGATCCACAGGATCCTGGAGAAGGGAGATGGATGGTGGAGTTATCTTGGGATGTCCTCTGGTCACGATGACCCCGAGATGTATAAAAAGTCTCTTTTCCCCAACCTGGCTGAAAAAGGAGTCAGAAGTCTTCAGCTGTCATTCTCAAGGTTGTTTATTATTTCTTATCTAAAACATTTCCAGTCTGGCCTGCCAAGGTCTGTTCTGCAGGTCAGTCCAAGGCACACTGCCCACCCCTGGGCTGGTGTTGTCTTTTATACTACAAACTATGTATTTGATATTTACAGTTATGTTCCAATACCTATCACCTGTGTTAGACAGTGACTTTCTACTCCACACCAATCCCAAAGTGCCACCATCACCAAGCAGATGGAGGCTGGGAAGAAGAAGGGAGAAGGACAGGACAACACCCAAATCCCTCCATCTTGTCTCCCTCGACCCCCATAGTAAAATTCTTCAAAATTCCACCTTTCACCCTGTGACAACTGCTGTTATGCTATCTAAAGTTTTGTGACTTGTAATTCTTCATATAAAGTTGGTAATTTGCTCCATGTGTTAAGATCGAATTCCCAAGTGTCTTTGGCTTCCTGCCAGGGTCTCTGAGGCCCTGCCAGGATTTTGAGCCATCCAGGGCACCCAGAGGGATGTCCTGGGTTCTGACAGAGTTATCACTGCCCTGTCCAAACCCATTGGCAAGGCAGGTTTGGTCCTCAGTGCTCCCACACACCCGTGATCCCATCCTTGCTCCACACAGGGCCAAGGAAAACATTGTGCCAGCTTTCCTTCAACAAATCCCTAATCAGTTTCCTCATTTCAGAGCAAACAAATGCCTATTTTTAACCCCTTGGAAAATCCATCAATCTATAGGATTGGAATTTCCATCTGAGCTGACCAGGGCAGTTCCTATCAGAGGAAAAAAAAGGGGTGAATAAAAAGCAAAACCAGCACATCCCAGAGTCAGTTCACAGAAGCTGGAAGCAGGTAAATCCTGCTCACCAGAATCAGTCCTGGCTCCAACTCTCTACTCTTCACTTTCACACCCTTCCAGGTATATCTTCTGCTCAACACTTTTCCTAATAAGTTCATTTCTCTTTATGCTGCTGAATGTCTACTGAAAGAGAGAACAGTTGCAGAAAAAGCATTAGCAACCACATTCAATTGTTAATTAATTCTTTTGGACTAAGTGGAAAAGTTGAGAAGAGTAGAAACCATCAATTTTTTTTCACTTGGTTTTGCAGAATAATTTTGGACAAGATTTTGTGTGTGTGTGTCCATTCATAAAACTGCTGCTATTTTGGATGTTTAGGTAAAGAGAAGTCAGAGATGCTAGGCAACCTGCCCGTTCCTGGCTCAGGCCAGATTTTCAGCTCTGTGGGGTTCTCAGGAGATCTAGAAGCTTAAAAATGGAGACAGAAAATATTTGCTGAGATCTTAAAAAAAAAAAAAAATAAGAGCCATTCATAGAAAAAACACAATTCATTGCCAGAGGAACCTGTAGCTTCCCTGAAATTATCTACCTCTTTTTAAATTTTTTTTCTCCTATTTTCACCTGAAGTCCCAAGGACTTTCCATTTCTTGTGAAATTGGCCTCGGTTCTGGACCACTCAGTCTCTTCATTTCCTCCTTGCAGCAGCACTGAAACCTCTCCCAGCCTTTTCCCCTTCCCTCTCCCCCCTCCTCCTGCGGCAAGCTAAAATGGCAAGACTAATTTCATTTCTTTTCCTTTAGTTTGTCTATCCGTGACAACCCTTTTTATGCATTTAATTCATTCTCAATTTCTCATAATCAGGAGAAAGGTGTCCCCTAAGGTTAGGAGTGAGCTTGTCAAAAAGGCAGCGTAAATTTGCAGAGGTAATCACCAGTCTATCTCCTTTCCCCACTGTCCATGGAACTATTAAGTAATATCACTGTCTAATCTTTTTTGTACTTATTTATTTTGCAGCGAGAAACTAGTGTTATAAACACCCCTACTGTCAAAACTTGTCATCCTCATTACCTCAAGGCGGGTTCCATCTCAGTTATTCTAATTTCATAGTTTCTCGAATTTACAGCCGCTGGAAATTGAGTACAAAATCCATTATCATTTGTATATTTTAATTATGCAAATGAGGCAGCTCAGCTGCTCTGGCCGGGACCTGCAGGGATGCCTAACTTCAGTCTGGGTGATTACAATTTATCCAGTCGAGTCACTTTAATTGTAACAAGCTAATTACATTGTTCCATTTGGTTTTAACAAAAGAAAAGGAGACGGAAGGCGCTTAATGGCAAAGGCCCCGCGTCACCGCGGCGGCTGGGAGCGGGGTGAGCCGTGTCCCCACGCACCTGCAGGGGACACGGGCTGGCTTTGGGCAGGGGGGCCAGCCCCTGGAGGGAGGCCAGGGCAAGGTGAACATCAGTCAAAGGGAAATTCGTGAGGAGATGCTCGTCCGCTGGCGGCATCCCAACACCTGGAGGATGCCCAAGGGGAGAGCAGCATGGCACCCCTGCCTCCATCACCCCAGCCAGCCCTGGGCACCCTCATGAACAAAGACACATCTCAGCCTCGGTAAAAGTCTCAAGGACTGTTGGTCCCTCGGTATCAACTCTTCATCTCCATTGTAAAAAACATGATCTGCATTTATAGGCATTTCATTCAGGTACAGAAAAAAAAAATTAAATTAAAAAAAAAAATCTTACCACCTCCCGCTGCCCAGATCAGCAATTACTTTCTCAGACTCACAATAAATGCTCAGCACCTAAATTAAATACCCTGGAGAGATGTAATATGGCTGCCCACACCTTCGCAGAGGCTGTTAATAAATAATTACTTCTCTCGCACTGGCCATCTGAGGATCTCAAAACCTTTTGTAACTATTAATGAATGAAGCCTCGGTGTGAGAGAGCAGAAGCATGCTCTCATCAGCTCTTTATAAATGGGGAGCGAAGGTGCAGAGAGGCAAAGCAGCTGTCAGGGTTTCAAGGAAAGAGATGGATTTAGTTCGTCCAACTCAGAGGCACTTTTTCAGCTGGACACATCCCATCCTCAGTGTGAGACACAGCTGGAAGGGCATCCTGCAGATTAGATCCCATCCTCAGTCTGCACAGTTCTTCCAAGCAATTCCCATGTCCCTTATGACCATAAGTTTCCTCCAAGCCTCCCTCCCCAGGAGTGGGAGCTCCTGCATGTGGCAGGAATGCTGCAGCTCAAGGCTGGTCTAGGGTCCTGAAGGGAGATGGAATCCTGCAAATCAAGGAGAGGAGAACCACGTGTGGCTGCCAATCCTGCCTAGATTCTGGGGAAACCTCTCGTTCTGTCACATCCCAGCATAAGCTGGGTGGCTCTGTGGGAGAAAAACTAATTTGAGGACAGTAGCTCATCCAACAGGCAAAAATCTGCATGCATGTGTCATCTGAATATATCTTACAAAGAATGATCTTGTTGACCTCAAAAACACCCTGAGCAGAGAACCAGCACAAGAGCTGATCTCAGTCCATGCCAGCAGAGCCACTCCAACTTTGCATCTGAGCTACCTGGTCTCGTGGGAGCTGTCCCTGCCCATGGTATGGGGGTTGGACTGGGTGACCTTTAAAGGTGCCTTCCAACCCAAATAATTTTGGGCTTCTGCAGTTCTGTCTGTTGTGCTGCTCACATGACTGAGTTCCAGGTCCTCCATCCTGGTCCTCCTGACCTCTGTGGATCAGGACTGCTGAATCTAGTGATCAGCACCACGGTGAGACTCCAGCATCCCCTTTGAAATGTGCAAAAGGATCACACCTCTTCCTTCCGACCTTACCTGCTCTTGGAAAAACACCTCCCCTCTTCAAAATATCCGCCTGATGGCTCTGGGACTAACTGGGGAAGAGAATAATCACTCCTTGGCAGAGAAGAGACGAAAGAACCACACAGATCTTTTCCCTCTCTAGTTGCTAGGGATGTGTGTGATTATTGTTATTGTTATTTCCTTCGATACACAGCATTCAATTAATTTCCTTCCACACACGTTTATGGTGCTCCAAGGGGCGTTCCGGGAGCTCTGCTTTTCCAGCACATCCAGTTTGCCAGCATCCTTTGTGTCAGTTTGGCTACTTGGAATGGGGTGAGGGGGAGGGAAGAGAAAAGTGGGGGGTGATCCCTCTCAAAGAAACACTTGCCCTTGGCCACGTGCACAGATGCTGAGGAGAGGGAAGCCTGGGCACGGCTCGTGTTATACCCAAGTGAGTGTTCCTGGAGTCCCGTTCAATAAAGCAGCAGTAACCACCATCTTGCTGCATTCCCTTGTCAGCCACCAAACCATGGCAGGGAAAGGAAATTGAACCCATTAAACATGCACACAGATGCCTCTGTGCCATTGCCCCCCTCAGGAGGAGATGTAGGAGCCTCTATTAATTTTTTTTTCCTATTGTGCCTTTACCAAATGCAGTCATTTAATCATTAAAAAGAGGAGGGAGGTGTGCAGGGGCAGGAAAGTGTGATGAAGGGTGGCATCAGCCACTGCAATATCAGTGGAGTGAGTCTCCAGGAATGAAACATCACTCTTGTACAGTGTGGGGTGCTGCTGACATCCATGCTCACCACAACATGTTTGTGTCTCCTTCCCAAGGATCTTCCCAACCTCCCTGCACCCAGGGGCTCCCTCCCTCCTCCAGTGCCCCATATTTGAAAGGCCCTGACAGGTCTCTGGACACCCTGATAGGGTTCAGCACTCTTTCTGTTGGAACACCTCACTCTGGAGGCAGGCTGAGAGAGAAAGTCTTGTTCCCCTGCACGAGAAGGATCCAGGGACAGCTCAGAGCCCCTGCCAGGGCCTGCAGGTGCTCCAGGAGAACAGAGAGGTACCTTTGACAAGGCCATGTAGTGATAGGACAATGGGGAATGGTTTTAAAAAAGAGAAAATATTCAGACAAGACATTAGAAAGAAAATTTTACACAGGGGAAGGTGAGGCACAGGCAGAGGTTTCCCAGAGAGGTGTTGGCTGCCCCTTCCCTGGAAACATTCAGGACCAGGTTGGAGAGAGCTCTGAGTTACCTGATCTAGTGAAAGGTGTTCCTGCTCCTTGCAAGATGGCCTTTAAATGTACTTCTAACCCAAACCATGCTTTGGCTTTGTGATTCTATCATCTCCATGACTCAGCCCTTCAGGAGCCCCCCCAGCCCAGGCCAGCAGGTGCTGGTTTGGCAGCCTGGGGACCCCAGTGCTGTGGCATTGATAATCCATGGAACTTCTGCCTGGCTCTGGCTCCACAGCCACAGCAACCCCAGGAATGAGCATTCCAAGGCACAGTGGGACCTGCTGAGGGTCCTCCTGACAGCAGAGGGATAAGGAAGATCTGACACACAGAGCGAGATGATGGCACTTCAGGCGCTGGACACATCCATGGACAGAGTTGTGGGTCATCTTCAAAACCCAGACATGTCACATTTTATGCAGAGAATCATAGAACAGTTTAGATTGAAAAGGATTTCCAGGATTACCAACACAAACCAGTCCCCTGGCATTGCCAAGGCCATCACTGACCCACGTCCCCAAGTGCCATATACACACTGCTTTTAAATCCCTCCAGGGATGGGAACTCACTACTCCCCTGGCCAGCTGTGCCAGGGCTGGACAGCCCTTTCCATGAAGGAATTTTCTCTGATATCCCAGCTGAGCCTGCCCTGGCCCAGCCTGAGGCCGTTCCCTCTCCTCCTGTCCCTGTTCCCTGGGAGCAGAGCCCGACCCCCCCGGCTGTCCCCTCCTGTCAGGAGCTGTGCAGAGCCACAAGGTCCCCCCTGAGCCTCCTTTTCTCCAGGCTCAGCCCCTTCCCCGCTCCCTCAGCCTCTCCTGGGGCTCCAGCCCCTTCCCAGCCCCGTTCCCTGCCCTGGACACGCTCCAGCCCCTCAGTGTCTCTCTTGTCCAGAGGGCCCAGAGCTGTCCCAGCCCTGGAGGTGTCCCATGTGGGCCAGCACAGGAGATGAAAGTCTGTATAGCTGTGTGCCTTTCTCTCTGGCATCCAGGTGAAATACAACCCAAGCATTTTACTGAGACCTCCATCAGATATGAAAGAATAACCTCTCCTATGGGTTTTTAATGTTTGCTATTTCACAGAGCACTATCATTGACACAGAAGGCACATTCAGATGTGTATCTCTAATGGTACATGGATAAAATGCCTGGAGAAATAAATAATAATAAGCTCTTTTATAGCTTCTTATACTTGCAGATCTCAGATTAATTGAAATTATATGCCTTATGCCTGCTCATCCTCTGGACAGAGATTAAAATGGGAAATGAGCATTTGTAGCTACTTGGATGAGAATACAAGGTGGGATTTTTTTTCTGATGGTCTTTGGGCATCTCTTTGTTTAGAATTTCAAGGCCTGAACTGAGCCCCTGGAGGTAAAGGAGGCTGCTGGGATTTACACCTCACTCCTTTTCCATAAAGCAAACCCATCTGTCCCTTCCAAAAGGGCAAATTGTTCAAGTTTTGCCATATGCAGTGAAAGTTCTCCTAAATTCTTTTAAAGCAAAGGGATTTGAGGGCCTAAATCCTGTTACAGGTTAATAGGAATTGTGTTTCTAAATCCACTAAAGTGGGTATAGAGGTGTCCCAAAGTGGAGACTCAACTTTTGGCCTTGCCAGAAGTGCCACCATGAAGATAGCTCATAAAAGGCCACCAGCCACTGAGAGGTTTGATCTGGAGGGACACAAGAGAGAAAGGTGGGACAGCAAATATTAAATGGAAGAGGGATGGGAGAGATTTTTGTCCTAGGTGGAGCAGACAGAATTTCTTTTAAGATCTAAAAGCAAACTAGCCCCACTGGAAGGCAAACAAGACTATTGTCACACTCATGATGCATTTGAGGTGCTTCAAACATGAGAACGGACAGCCCACAATTTCAGGATTAAAAGTATATCTTTCATTTTTCAAGTGCTGTTAGCAGACTTTGAACTCTTTTCTTTTAATTTTCATTTAGGCTGATTCCCTTTCATTTTAGAATAGTGTGCAAAGACCCAAAGCCAAACCAGAAATTTAATTTTTGTTCAGATAATTTCAAAAAACCAAATATATTCATTTGAGTAGACCTAGGACAACACTTTATTCAGCTTTTCAGAAAATATGTCCACTCAGATAGTATTATTTCTCAAGCACCATCTGTAGATTGAAGAGAACAACGAAATGGAATATATCTTCTGGCTCAGGCTATTTTCTTACTTTAGATGGTAGAAGACATGGATCTCAATAAGGACCTCTAGCTATGATTACATGGAGCTCATTTAAAATATTCGTGACATTTCTGTCACAAACTCCAGAATTCTCCCTTTAAAAATTCTGCCCCTTTCAATGCTTAAATTTTCTTCTTTCAAGAGATAAAAGCATGGGAGAATAGATTCCTCAACAAAATCAATAAAAACCATTATCAGATTATTTTTAAATTTTTTTTTAATTTTTAAATTTTGTGGTAACAGAGATCTGAGACATAACTTCTTGCTTTTCATTTAGGTTTGGTAACAAGTTTCAGTCCTGCAGAATGAAAAAGGTACTTTGGGACAGCATTATTACAGCAATAATGACCTTTTATGCATGCTGTAATCATTTTATTATGTAGCTTTACAGTAATCCATACTCGTAAAGTCTCAGGATTCTTCTCTCTAATGTCCTCTCTATTAATTGCTATTTTCATCAAAAGTTAAATTGCTATGGTCCGTAATTTAAATTCCATTAGCATTAAAGAAAAAAAAAAAAAAGAAAAGAAAAGAGATGCAAGGAGGTATTGAAACTATTTCATAGAGAAACATTTTCATAGAACCACAGAATTCTACCACTTTATTCTAAGAAACACCCTGCCTGCTTTAGCTCACTCAGATGAACCAAAGAGCTGCAAATAGCAGCTCCTCCTTACCCCATATTTTGCAGCGTGGTCATGCTAATGTGTCTGAAACATCAGCTTGATGGCTGATGCAAAGATAGCACCATCCATGAATTCCAGCAGCCACTGGTACGAAATGAGCGCCGCGCGGAAAAACAGGCACTTCACGTAATTAAACAGCCAAGTAGGCAAACCCAGACAAAAGAGCCATAAGTTGTCAGCAGCCAGCTCGTAGGGCTATATATCATGGCTGATATATAGCATGCCTGATGCTGTTGCCATCAGCAAAATAAAAAAAAAAAAATTAAAAAAAAAAAAAATCAAGTTGGATTCCTTCCGCTGAGGATTGGAGGTAGGGAGAGAGAAACATTTAAACTTCTTCGGTGTTGTCGATGATGGTGATAACAGGATGTAATCTGTTATGAAATTGGCAGCCTTAATCCTTCTTGCCAGCCTCGTTTTTGTACCTGGCAGTGGGATCTCCTCGCGAGGGGCTGGTGCAGGATGGGCTGATGGGATTTGTGTGCAGCACAGGTCACCGTGCCAGGGAGCACAGGGCTCCCCAGCCTCGCATGGCTGCAGCAGTACCACCCACTCTCCTCCCTGAATCTTTGCCAGCCACAGGGAGCAGGACAGGGTTTCAACAGATCTTTTTTATTTAAATGAACGTCATTCCTGAGGAAAAGGAAAAACCCTGCAAGGACAGCAGAAACTCCTTGCACAGGCCCAAGCCCACCACGCAGTCGATGGAAGGATGTAAATAATTGAAGAGAATAATTTTGTAATGCTCTGACCCTGAGCATTGCACATCAGTCACGCAGACCCCTTCCCTCTCTGACCCAGCCTGTCCAGTCCTACCCTTCACCGTATGCACCATTAATGACCTTTTATGAGAATTAACTGATAATAAAGCATCAGCTACAGACCTGCTGCATTTTTAAAAAGCACCAGCATAGTTCTGCTTGTTTGGCTACACAGATTAGTTTTGTAACAACTATCATAATTTAAACATCTGACTATGAAGATGTCTATTGAGCTGCGTTTCCAGCCCTGTTCATGGAAAGCATTAGAGAGCTGTCAAAAAAAGAAGGGTGGGATCCTGTTAAACTTGTAAAAATGAGCTAATTATGGCAAGTCTGCTGTCAGCTTGCAAGCTGAGGAGACTCATAGAGGAGTGGGGGATATATTTTGGGTGTTTTGGATCAGTTTGTGCATGGGAGTGGACAGATCAGCCAAAAGGTGAGTGGATGGGGAGGTGAATGGGTAGGTGGATGAATCTCCCAGTCCCTCCCTGGCACCCCTTCTTCTAGCAGATTTTCCATGGCCTGCAGGGCAGAAGCACACAGCAAAAAGATTCTCTCTTCCCAAAGGGTGCAAAGCCAAGCCTGAGCACAAAACCTAAAGACCCAGGTGAAAACAGAACAGCTCCACTCACTCCTCTCCAGCTTAGAAATTCAGTTCACCATAAATGGATGAGACATTTCCAGCATTTGTGTGTTTCCTGGTCATCCCAGAGGCTTTTCCCCTCCAAGATTTATTCACACACAGGAATGTAAGTGACCACCTTAGCAACAGCAGCATGGTAGATGTTTCTCCTGCGTGCTCCGTGCCCAGTCCCTTGGCTCTTTATCAGCATTAGCTAAACAGATCTCACTCTGTAATTGTTTTGTACTGATTTTTCTGACAGGGAAGCCAAGGCTGTGGTGGGTCAGTGATTTATCCAAGCTCATGGGCACAGAGTGTTTCTCTTGCAGTGAGAGTCAGGTGTCCAGCAGGACAGCTTCTGCAGAGGAGCTACAACAGCATCTGAGAAAAAACCAGAGTGTCATGGCAGGAAAAGGGGAGAAAGGGAAGAAAATAGAAAAAAAAAAAAAAAAAAAAAAAAAAAAAAAAAAAAAAAAAAAAAAAAAAAAAAAAAAAAAAAAAAAAGAAGCATACAAAACCAAAACCAAAACCAGTACAAAACCAAAACAAAAATAAAAACAAAACAAAAAACCAAAAACAAAAACAAACTCTAAAACAAACACAAACTCTGAAACAAACACAAACACAAACACAAACCAAACACAAACTAAAACCAAAACCAAAACAAAACCAAAACAAAAAAAAAAAACCCAAAGAAACAAACAAAAATATTAAAAACCACCAAAAAAACCCACAAACCTCCAAACACAAAAAATAACCAAATAAAAACTCACAAGAAAATACCCAACCACCAAGTGAATTCATGATTTTAACATCTCCTTTGCCTGACAGCAATGACAGACAGGTAGACGGACTGGAAGACAAACAGATTTATCCATCTAAAAGCCTTACCCTCTGCCTGACTGATTTATGCTACCCACCCTTTCTGAACCAGGGTAGGTGGAGGACAAAATTCAGGTGTAAGAAAAGGTTGCCTCTGCCACAGCTACCAGTATTAACCAAAACCTCTACATTTTCTCCTTAAGGAGAACAAGAAGCTGATGGAGTTTTTCGGCTCCCAGGAATGAGGGTTTTGAGATGGGCTCCAATTCTTGTCCTCTGTGGGTAGCCCTGTCTCCTCTCAGAAGCAGGCTATGAAAGGATGGCGTTCTGGACGCCACTCTCAAAAGCTGATGTCTCTCAAATCATCACAGCCTCAGCTCAGAAAAGGGTTCCTTGAATGGGTTAATTAACGGCCATAATGTGGTTTCCCACCCTGTGGATCTAACCTGGCAAAACAGGCAAAGAACATTGCAAGCCGGGTCCATGGGTTACTGGAAGATGCAGGGGAGTGAAAACATCTAAGGAAAAACTTCTTGTCTAGCAACTGTCAGACACATCCTGGTTTTAAATTTCAACATCCAACCTTACACTGGTTCAATGTTGAGGGAGGGAGGGAGGTGCATCTGGGCAGGGCAGCACAGGCAGGCTGGACACTGAGGAAGAAGTCAGAAAAAACTGAAAATTTCCTCTTTTGAGAAGTAAGAAAATGATGGGGGGCTTAATTCAGTCTAGGTGAAGGCACTGGACAATCTCCATCCCACATACAAAGAGGTAGAAAATAAATTAAAAATTTAATTTTTCTGTTTATTAAGTGCTTTCACCTCAACAAGGTGACAAAACTGCAACAAAATTTGGAGGGGAAGAATTGCTACAGATACAGAGCTGTGATCTTAAATATAACTGGGGTATTCTAGAGACAGAAAGTGTCACTTGTGTTTAGCATATTCCTTTGATAAGACACCCAACTTTTAGATAAGAGAATGAAAAAGCTGTCACTTATCCTTGCTTCAGAGAGGGATTAGCTGGATTACTGGAGCTGGAGAAATGGGGGCTTAGAAAGAAGATTGTGAGGTGTTTACCTGTAGGGGAAATAAAGAGTCTCTAGTAATAGAAGAAGTAGTGCTGGGCTGGGGATAGTTTGTTAGTGGGGCTCCTCGAGGATTGTTTTTTCAGTAGTCACATTTAAGATGTCGGTGAGTGACCCTGGTACGAAAGGGTGACATTTTCTAATGTGCTTTCTGAAAACACAAAACGCCATCAGTTTGGGCATGACTGCTGTGCCATGTGGGAGGTGACCTTGAGAAATGGATGGACAGAAACAGAGCAGCACAGAGCAGCACAGCAGCACCTGTGCTGGCGGACAAAAATTCCTGATTTTTTCCTGGGAATGAGTGCAGACAGCATTGATGACTGACATTGTCATGGAAAGGCATGGACATGCTGAAGTGGATCCAGAGGAGGCACGGAGATGCTGCCAGGGCTGGAGCCCCTCTGCTCTGGAGCCAGCCTGGCCCAGCTGGGGCTGTTCCCCTGCACAAGAGAAGGCTCCAGGGACACCTCAGAGCCCCTGCCAGGGCCTCCAGGGGCTCCAGGAGAGCTGCACAGGGACTGGGGACAAGGCCTGCAGGGACAGCACACAGGCAATGGCTGCCACTGCCACAGGGCAGGCACAGATTTTGGGATCTTGGGCAGGAATTGCTGGCTGGCAGGGGGGGCAGGCCCTGGCCCAGGGGGCCCAGAGCAGCTGTGGCTGCCCCTGGATCCCTGGCAGTGCCCAAGGCCAGGCTGGATGGGGCTTGGAGCAGCCTGGGATGGTTGAATATTTTTCTGGGAAAGCAGACATCCTTCAGCACACAGTATTCCTTCTTAACAACAAATCTGGGCTTAAGCCATCTGCCCTCCAAACTCAGAGCAATTGTCAAGGCAGTACTGAGGCCAAGCTAAACCCTACAGCAAGAGGGCTTGTCCCCAGCACAGTTTTTTTTCCTCACTTTCTTGAATTTCATGTTAAAACCTGACTTGATGTGCAGTCCAGATCACTACTGAAGTGAGTAGAAAGCAACAGGCAAGTTGTTGGCAGATGGAATCCTCAAGGCTTTTTATTCTTGAGGATTCACCATGCCATATTTCTCCTTTCTTTGATTTTTTTTTTCTTTAATGTAGTGAAAGTGTCCCCTTTTGGGGCATGGGATAATGCAAAACATTTTTGATACACTGAATGTAAGTGTCAAAGAAAGGAAAGTTTCCCCTATGCTTCATATGAAATGCTGCATACTAATAATAATTTATCATCATCTTCATATATTCTTATATAAGTAATACAAATCACCACAGTCAATTAATCAATCTGTAATTAGGAACTGACACGAACATTTACTACCATCAGGCATAATTTATATGATTACAGATGATTAAATAAAATGTAATTGAGTGAACAGGCAATTTGTTAAGCACATGTAAATTCAGCCATACCACCCCGGGCTGTGATCTTGTCAGATCTCAACAGCTAAACAGGGTCAGGGTGGGTCAGTGTTTGGATGAGAAACCCCAGGGGAGACCCCTGGGTGCTGAGGGAAGGGGTGGTGGCTAATAGGGAGCTCCCTCCTTGCTCCTTGTGCTGGAGGTGCGGCGTCTCCAGGATGTGATGGGAGAGATGGACGTGAGTTGTTAAAAGTGCTGCCTGAGCAGCTCTTGAGAGAGGTGGGAATTTGTCTCCTGGACTTGGGTTAATTTAGAGTGGAGCACAGCCCTGGCCAGTGACAGGCTCAGGAGACAGTAAACCACAGCACCCTGACATTGCTGCTCCTCAGCAGAGCCAGGAGATCTGTCACCGCCGCGATTTAGCCTGCCCAACCCAGATTCCTCCATCTGCATTTTTTAGGGAAGGGGGAGGCTTCTTAAAATAACCACATAAATTCCTCTCCTGCCCAGTGGAGGTGCTCTTGAAAGCCCACCAAGGCAGAAAGTGTCTGGCTGCCTGGGGTGCTCGATCTGCTGCAAAGACACCTCTGTCCCTCCCTTGGCTGGATGTGGTCACACACATCAGGACATCCACTTCATGGCAACACAGGCATAAATTGCACCTTGGTCTCATGTGTTCATGCAGGCCCTTGAGGTAGAACAAAGACTGTGAGCCAGCCAAGGGCTGCCAAGCCTGTGAATGGGGAAATGAGAGTTTGTTCTCAGCGCTCCGTCCAAAAAACAGCTGACATCAGTAGACAGTCCCATGGGAAATGCTAAAAGCAGCACAGGGAAAGTGCTTCTCTTTTATTCCTTTGTATTTTTTTAATAACACCAGGACCAAATCCAACTAAGTGAATGATTTCTTGAAAAGTTCAGTGTGTTTCCAAATTGGTTTTGGTCACACAGCCAGAGAAATGCAAGAGGTTTTCTTTAATTATTTCACAAAAATAAACTTGACTTATTAGGATCAATTCCATTTCTGTAGTCTTAAACAAGAATATTTTTGCTTCCTCTGTTTTTAGTTTCTGCATGGCTTCTGCCAAGGCATCTAATTTTAAATAATTAAAACCATTTGTTTTAATACAGTGCAGCAGTTTCTGCAGTGCTGTGCCTGTTTATTTTTTGTCGGGTTCCCTCAAGTCCTGTGTCACTCTTTGTGGAAACTGGAGCAGATATCCAACAGATCAGAGGCATGGATGAAATCACTCAGGGAAGGCAAGCAGACAGGCCAACTGCAGCTATAACAAAGTGATCTTTGATTATTAAATGGATCCTTGGGTGGATGGATAACCAGATGTGTTTGACAGTGGATGTGGAAAGCATGGGGGGCAGTACCTCAGGATTAGAGCAGAAAGTAACACAAGCTTTCTTCCCTGAAACAATTAATGAAATCACTTTCTGGACAGTAAGAGCCTTGCTTGTGCAATGTTATATGTTGGGCTTGCACAACCAATTTGGGTCAGAATGATGTTTAAACTCATAAGTGGTACCACTAATCTCCATTAATCTGACTCCAAAGATGAGACATAATGCTCAGTACAAGAGACTAAGAGTTGCTAATGCATGTTCCTCAGCTGGAGCACTAATGCAGGACTCCTGCAGAAAGAATAGGATCTTCCAGGCTTGGGTGTGAGGCTTAAAAATAAACATCTATTTAGGGCTCTCTCCAGAAGTGTTCTCCTCTTGGGTTCATTCTGTCCACTGGTGCCCTTTGCCACTTTTGACATGAGATTGTCCTCTCATTTGGGTTATTTTTTTTTTTTCCTCTCAAAAATTACCTACCCCAAAAATTGCCATTTCTTGTGCAGAGTTCACGATGAGCATGCTGACCTCATGAGGAAGAGCTAGGGCAGTCACTCATGGGTTTAGCCTGAAGCATGTGGGCTGGAGGAAGCAAGGCTGACCAAGAAAGGTTTAATTTCAACCCCACAATGATCTGCCAGAAACGACCACAGAGGCCAAAGGAATTATTTTGGCCTGAAGCACCCAACTGCAGGGAAAATCCCTGAGGAGTGATTGCCAAGCCCAGGTTGGACAGGGCTTGGAGCAGCCTGGGACAGTGGAAGGTGTCCCTGCCCATGGCAGGGGGTGAAATGAGATGAGCTTTAAGGTCCCTTCTAACTCAAACCAATCTCTGGTTCTATGCTAGGAAAACAACTTTGAGAATTCTCTTTGTGTTGTTCTCTTTTTGAAAATTCTCTTTTGCAGTGTGTAGTTTCAGGACAGAGCTCAGAAATGGTCATAAGGAGTCACCACTCTGGCTGAGTAGGATTACCCCATGTGTTCCTATGTTTTCTTTATTTTTTGGGGAAAGTATCAGGCTTTTTGTTAAAAATATTAAAAATTCACCTTTCTTTAATTTCACAGCTTTTCAAAATAGATTAAGTTCTTGCATTTTTCCTGCATTTATTACTGAAATAGTTCTCAAAGCAATTAATTTAAATTTATCAAAGTCTGGGAGAGAGAAGTATTTCAAGACAAATTATAATTATCTTCTACAACCAATGTTACTTAAAAAATACATTACATATGGTTTACAAAGCAGAATTAACAGCTATGTTTCCAGCCTCAGAACTTTCTGCCTGAATAAATTTGAGTAGCAATGCTTGAAGATAAGGTCCTGTATAATTGTATTGTCAAACCAAAAGCTTTATTCTGTAAATGCCATGAGATCCTTTCAAGAAAGGCATCATCATCTCAGTGTAAAGCTGCAAAACTCAAGCAAAAAAATTAAAGACTTAATCTGCGCCTTGCTAAGGCAGAGACATTTAGAAATCAAGAATAATGTTGAAAAACACCTGATCTGTGTTCTGATGTAAAAAAAAATCCTCTGATTCCAACAGAGAAACAGAGGTAAACTTTGACTGGAGAAATGTGCCCAGATCATGTGCCTGGCACACAACCACAACCAGCATGAGCTCCCAGTCTGAGCCTGAAAAAACTCACATTTGTGAGCTTTTCCCACATTTGTGACAGATTTGCCTTTGACTTTCTCCAGGATGATGTCACCTGTCCTCCTGCCTTCTGTTCTCCTCATCTGCACATCGCTGGAGTGTTAAGTAAATTTCATGAAATTGCTGAGATTCTCACTTCTCCCCAAGGAGTCCACCACAGGAGAGAGCCGTGGTGAAAAATTTCCTAGGATCCATGAACAAACAATCTCGGTATTCCCTGCCTTCCTCAGAGATTTCTGTGCCTGCTGCTGAAATGGCTTGAGTGCTGCAAACTAATTATAAAATTATTTAGTTAATAGAGGCAGGTAGGAAAGTTTCTAATTATCCCTGTGATAAAACTCTCCTGCAGCTGTAGGATTTGTCTTACCCCGCAGCAAGGTGGGACCTGTCTCCTGTAGCTGAGGCCGTGGAAGGCAGGGGGATTTTGGTGCAAACACACAGGACTCAACCCAGCTGCCTCAAAACAGGTCACAGAACCATGGAATTACAGAATGTCCCGCAGTGGAATGGACCCACAGGCTCCTGGCCTTGCACAGCACATCCCCATGAATCACACCACGAAATCCAGCCGCACCTGAGGGGACCCTGGCATCTCAGCTGGCCTCAGCTCCTGCCCCAAAAGCATTCTGTCCCCTCACAGTCCTCTGGTAGGTGATACTCCAGATAGCCCTGGACACCTCACATGGCAGAGGACTGGTAGATATGGTAGATATTTATGTTTTATCTCACAGAGCAGTTGCTCCATCTCCAGGCTCTGCTGGCAGCTGGGACACCCGTGTGCCTCCAGCCCCAGGACACCTAGAAAGAATCAGAGAATCATAGAATCATGGAATGGTTTGGGTTAGAAGAGGACTTTTTCAAGATCATCTTGTCCAGCATCTGCCATGGGCAGGGACACCTTCCACTATCCCAGGCTGCTCCAAGCCCCATCCAGCCTGGCCTTGGGCACTGCCAGGGATCCAGGGGCAGCCACAGCTGCTCTGGGAACCAGTGCCAGGGCCAGCCCACCCTCATGGGGGAGATTACTTATCCTAATATCTGATCTAAATCTACTCTCTTTCAGCTTGAAGCCATTCCCCCTTGTCCTGTCACTCCCACAGTCTTGTCCCACCTTTCCTGTAAGTTCCCTTCAGGTGCTGGAAGGCTGCAACTAGATGATCCTGAAGCTTCTCTTCTCCAGGATAGACAATCCCAGTTCTTCCAGTCTTTCCTCACAAGAGAGGTTCTCCACCTCTGATCACCTTGCTGCCTCCTCTGTATTCACTCCAGCAGCTCCACGTCCTTGTGCTGCTGGAGCCAGGGCTGGGGCAGCTCTGCAGGTGGGCTCTCACCTGAGCCCAGGGCACAGGGGCAGAATCCCCCCTGCCCTGCTGCCCACGCTGGGGATCAGCCCAGGGCAGGGGGGTTCAGGCTGGGGCAGCTCCAGCTCTCACCCACAGCACCCCCAGCTCCTTCTCCCGGGGCTGCTCCCTCTCCTGATCCCCAGCCTGGGTTGATCCTGGGGCTGCCCTGGTCCAGGTGTAGCTCCAGCACTTGGCTTTGTTAAACCTCATGAGATTCCCCTGGGCCACTTCTCCAGCCTGTCCAGGTCCCTCTGGATGCCATCCCATCCTCCAGGTGTGTCAGCTGCACCTCCCAGCTTGGTGCCATCTGCAAATCCTCTGAGAGTGCCCTGGACCCCTCTGTCCGTGTCATTAATGAGGATATTCAATAACACTGGTGGCCAGAAGGACCCCTGAGGGACCACCCGGGACCCTGAGCCATTGACCAAACCCTCTGGATGCAACCATCCTACCAGTTCCTAATCCATCTAATAGTTCACCATGGAATTCATCATTCTCCAGTTCAATGGGAAGGATGTTGTATCAAAGACTTATAGAGGTCCAGGTAAATGACATCTTAGCTCTTCCCTGATCCACTGATGTAGTTACTTCATCAAAAAAAAAACAAACCCTGCACTGAGTCAGACAGGATTTTTCCTTGATGCAGCCCTGCTGTCTCAAATCACCTCCCTGTCCTCCATGTCCCTTAGCACAGCTTCTATTCCATGATCTCCCAGGCACAGAGGTCAGTTTGACAGGGTGGTGATTCCCAGGGTGCTAATTTCTCCCCTTTTTAAAGATGGGTACTATTTTTCCCTTTTTCCTGTCACCCAGGCCTTCCCAGACACCCCAGGGTGGGAGAAGCATCCCTGTGGGATCAACAATCTGGCATGGGTCAACAAGGTGTGTGATAGGCCAAGAAGCACACCCTGGGGCTCAAATGGCACTCAGCTCCTTGTTGAAGACAGTTCTCTAAATTTTAGGTGGTCCCATTAGAGAGGTCCCATCAGACAGGTCCTGTTGTTTAAATGGGAAATTTCCAGTGGCTCCAGCACAGCCAGGACTTCACAGCACAAATGGTTCCTGCTGATTATGAAGATGAAGTGAGCACAGGTGTTGCTAATGTGAAATCACACTAAGAGTTTCTTCCACACTTTCCCCAGGGAGTTTTGCTTTACCCTTGCATTTCCTATTGGGAATATAATTTTTTTTATCTACTTCTGTGGGAGACAGTGGCGACCTCCCCAGGTGAGGTCAGGCTGCCTGGGTTTGACATATGTTAAATGACAGTGTAGTAAAGCACTAAAGAATATGTTGACTGAAGTTTTACATGGAGTTTTACAAGGTAGTAACATAGACTATAAACTGGCGCATTTAGGCGCCTGGGTGGGGAAATATATGAAAAATGCATGAGAGGTTTGTGTAAGAAATGCAGCTTACTGGTGTTTCATATTCATTATTCTTTTTTTTTTTTCTTCAATGAAATTATCCTAAGGATTTTTTTTTTGAGCTGAAGAGAAAGCACGTGCTCAGTGAGTGAGTTCAGCCACAGATTTCAGGGCCCTTAAGTACTCATTGACACGAGAGGCGACGACAGCTCTGCAGGAACCTTTATGGGTCTCTCAGGGTTGTTGGTTTTTTAAGCCTGGGTATTATGGATTTCCACAACAGGTGTTAACAGCTCAAGGCATCTTAATGCCTGCTGGATTAAATAATGCACGTTTTTAAAATTGCATGAAGTCTCTCCCACTGGGGAAATACTATCCTTTCCGCCTTTACTTTTTAAATGAAAATAAAACGTGTATTGCAAAAATTGCCAAAGAAGTGGCTAAAATCCACACCCAAAGCAACACAGAAGCTGAAATTCTGTGTTTAGCTCACTCTGCCTTTACCCAAGCCGTGAGGCTCCTGGGGTGGTTCAGAGCAGAGAGTGAATAGGTGTGACCACACGAATGGCCAGGAAAGGTCAGCAGGGGTTACAGAGAGCAGGACACCAGGACAAAATCACAGCTTAAACCTGTTAAACAGGGAGTCTTTTGTGCCCTTGCGCCAATTCAGTCAGCATAAACCAGCTGAAAGCCTGAGCCAGAGCTTTGCTGGAAGGAAAACATGAGTGAACAAACCCATTGTTGGGAGTGGGGAGATACTGGCATCCCTGGAGGGCACATCCAGCCCCAGTGAGGGACAGTCACAGGACACAGCACATCCCACCTGGGCACAGCTGCCTTTGGCAGATCTCCTGGGGCTCTGAACCCCCCACTCAGGCAGAAAAGTCCACTCTGATGCCCCTGTGACCCGAGGGGACAGTGCAGAAGGTACAGGTCATGCCACGCTCAGCACGGGCAAAAACAGAGCCTGGCCCTGGACCTCCTCTCCTGGGAGCTCACACTCTCCTTGGACACCAGTTTTGGGAAGCTCTTCTGCAGAAGATGGGGAATGCTTTCTAAAGAGTTTGGCTGCCATTTGGGCATTAATCGTGGGTCTAAGAGTGTTTATTAATGTCCTGTTGAAGTTAACAGCGAGGCACTGCTGCCCCCCCTCTTTTCTGATATGCAAACAGTGGTGATTAAGCACCAGATTAAACATCTTCATGAATATTTAAAAGGCTGTTTTTGAAAGTTTCCTGTCCTTTTACACTAATAGCCCCATTAAAACCTGTTTACAAGCCAGTCATGAGAGTAACTGTGTGCACTTAAAACACTGGAGAGTTCCCCAAGAGGAGTGCTTTAACCATGTGAGAATGGCAGCTGATCAATAGGGATCTTAAAGTAAGACTGTCTGCCTAAACCCAATGGAAACAATCCTTGCAATGCAGAGAGGAAGAGCTGGCAAGTGCCCAACTGGTTAATTAGGGAGGCAAAAACGGTAATAACAACAACTGTAATATTTGCTTTAAGGTCCAGATGCCCAAGGCCGGGGTGTCTGACTGCCACAGCACTTCTCAGAAGCTGCCCTAAAGATGTTGATGGCAGCCAGGAAAAGACCAGGGAAAAGTTTTAAGTAAACTCAACAGCTTGCTGTTTCCTGGATCTTCTTATCTTTTGCACATCAGACTCTGCACACAGCCAGAGCCTGAAGCAGGAATATATGCAGATATATCCCTGCAGATAATGCAGACAATAAATGCAGATAATGTATGACAGCTGTTAATCACTAAACAGTTTGGGCGGCAAGGGACCTTCAAGACCATCTTGTTCCACCCCCTGCCATGGGCAGGGACACCTTCCACTATCCCAGGCTGCTCCAAGCCCCATCCAGCCTGGCCTTGGACCCTGCCAGGGATCCAGGGGCAGCCACAGCTGCTCTGGGCCCCCTGGGCCAGGGCCTGCCCACCCTGCCAGCCAGCAATTCCTGCCCAAGATCCCCAAATCTGTGCCTGCCCTGTGGCAGTGGCAGCCATTGCCTGTGTGCTGTCCCTGCAGGCCTTGTCCCCAGTCCCTGTGCAGCTCTCCTGGAGCCCCTGGAGGCCCTGGCAGGGGCTCTGAGGGGTCCCTGGAGCCTTCTCTTGTGCAGGGGAACAGCCCCAGCTCTCAGCCTGTCAATAATGGATGCAATCTGCTTGTTGTACTGAAGTACAACAGAATAAATGTCTGTCTTACGTGGTGTATACCCATAACAGAAAAAGTGGGTGTATTCAACCACTGCTATAAGGCCAAAATTCAGATCTAGCCCTGCCACATGTACCTGGACAGTTCTTGATCTGCTCCCTGTTACTCACCATACATCCACCACACTTCATTATTCACTGTGCCATATCACCACCACTTCCCTGCCTTGTTCTGAGCCCAGGGGCTGTGAAGCAGAAGGTGTCTGAGTCCAGCACAGGTGCTTAAATGCTGTTAAAAACCTGAGCTTTTGTGTCTGCTTTGTGCTACTGAGTACCCTGGAAAGAAATCTATTGACATCAGTGGGTTTTGGATTAGGCTCCCGCTGTGTTATTAAGTGAATTATTAATTATTAATAATAACATAACAGAAATCACATGTTGCCTTATTCAACCATTCAATTTTGCCTTATGTGGGGGTTTTTGAAAATGCAGTCGCCGAGTTTAAATACAAGTGTGGATTGATTGTTTAGCCTTCCTACTCATTGCCAAGGAGAGAGTATGCTTACATATGGGTGTCCAGTTCTAAATGAATATTGATTGACTGAAATTCATGCCGTCTGCTTCGGTTTAACTGTTTGGCAAAACTGGAGATGTCAATAAAACTGGATTGAATTTTGAGCGATATTAAAACTTTCTGGAGCCAAGGTAATCACGATGGAAAAAAGTAATAAAGGGCTGGAGACCTTACAAGTGTGAGGTTTTTTCCTACTGCCGTGAAGCCCTCTGGGGCTAAAGGTGTTTAGTTCCAATGCTGAAAGACCAGCAGGGTTGCTAATGGCCTTTCAGTTCCTTTGGCAGCAGCAAATGTAAATTTAGTTAGGCAAAGTAGATGCCCTAACTCCTCCCTTCCTTAAAACTCAGCCAGACATTTATAGTGTTGCTCCAGCTAATGAGGTTTAGGAAACTGACACCCCTCCAAGCAAGAGGAGGCTGGCTGCATGTCCAGGAGATTGTCCCCGTGGGACTGGCACCCACCTGCCCTGCCTCCCTGGGGGGGACACGTGTCTGCCTCACCTGCAGCAGAAATGGGACCTGGCAGAGCGGGGAGCAGGGAGCTCAGGAATGGTGGGCTCGGTGTGCGGGGGTGTCATGTAGCATCCGGAGTTTATTTCCTGAGACAGGAATTCATGGGGTGAAAGCACAGTGTGTGGTCCTTGCACCTCTGTTCTCACTGCATCCCAGCGCCCCAGTAACTTTTACTGCACTTTCTGCTTATTTGTAATCACTATTAATTGGTTACCCACTTGTCAGTGCACTTAGTGTGACTGCAGTGGGGTTGAATTAAGACACTGATCCTCCAAAATTATTATCATATTTCTAAGAGAATATTATTCTCTTGAGGATTTGTCCTATTGGTTAATACATATGCCCCAAATTTATTATTGGGCAGGTCTGGTTACCTCATCCAGCACCAGAGGTGCCTCCTTAAGCCCTCCAGTGATAAACTGTGGGCTCTTAGGTTTGTCCTGGGAATAAGCTGGTAGGACAAGTAGGAATAATTTTAAACTGAGAGGAAGTAGGTTTAGATTGGGCATTGGGAAGGAATTGCTGGCTGGCAGGGTGGGCAGGCCCTGGCACAGGGTGCCCAGAGCAGCTGTGGCTGTCCCTGCATCCCTGGCAGTGCCCAAGGATGGAGCTTGGAGCAGCCTGGGACAGTGGAAGGTGTCCCTGCCCATGGCAGGGGGTGGACTGGATGATTATGAAGGTCCCATCCAACCCAAAACATTCTGTGATTCTATGAATTCATAGAGACAAAACCACTGACAGGGCTCACACACAGCCACGAGCAGCAGCTGGTAGCAAAGACAGGAATTTAACCGAGCTGTCCTGCAGG
Organism: Onychostruthus taczanowskii; assembly: GCF_017590055.1. NCBI lineage: Eukaryota > Metazoa > Chordata > Aves > Passeriformes > Passeridae > Onychostruthus > Onychostruthus taczanowskii. Next base: position 2,388,814 of record NW_024505782.1, on the reverse strand, counting down.
TCTGCTGTGCACCCCAAGCCTGACCAAGGACTTCAACTTTTCATCTTGGAGAGAAAAACAAAGCAGCAAGGTCAGGCCCCAAAGGAGAGCACGATGCTGCACAAAAATCAGCTGGGCTGTGGATGGCTCGTAGGCACCTCTTAAAAAAAACGCCTCTCATGTCTCCTCTGCAGGCTTTTTTTTTCCTGAAAATTGGACTGTGACTTAATAACATAGCACCAGGACAGCTAGCCCATGATAATCTCATGTTTCTACTCTTGCAAAACCGGTGTCTGTGTTTATTACCTACCAATTAATTAACAATCATGAGCGAAAGCAGATAGGAAAGGCTTTAATTTCTGAGTCAAACTAATCTGCAATGGTGCTTCTTTGAAATTAGTTTTGTGCTTGCTTGATTTCTAAACATCAGCTCATCAAAGTGTGTTAGCATTACTGTAAAATAAAAGTCCTTTTTAAAGGTACCTAATATAGGAACTTACTCACAAGTTTATGCTAGGGGCAAATCCTTGTAATTTTGTTTTTCCTGATGTCAAAATCAGCTGAAAATATTTTTAAGCCTCTCCTCAGTATTTTTCTGTTGTGATGAGGAACACTCCTCTTGTGGAGGTAGAAAATTTCATTTTCTGAACAGCATTTCACTGCTTGAGGCTGGAAGGTGACCCTGCAGACAGAGGGGTTATCACAGATAAAAGAAGATGAACCGTAATGAGGGAGCTGGAAAAGTAGGCAGGACACGAGGAAAGGGAATGAAACTGTTTCTGCCACTGGTGAAAACTCACTAGCCCTTGAAAATTCTATTGCACCAGCAAAGTCCTGGGCTCTGGAAATGCCTAAATTATAATTATGGGGATGGCAGCAACAAAAGAATTGGCAAAGTAGGAGTAGAGGTGACTAAGTGAGCTGATGTCAAGGCAGAAGCCATCAGCTTGCCTGAGTGAGTGCTCCCAACCCCAGCAGGGCGTGGTGGGAGCATCCGGCAGGAGAATCACAGAATCATTTATGTTGAAAAAGATCTCTAAGTTCATCAAGTCCAGCCATTCCCCCAGCACTGCCAAGCTCGCCATAAATCCATGTCCCCAAGTGCCAGTCTTGCAGTGATGGAGACTCCACCACTGCCCTGGGCAGCCTGTGGTGCTGGACAGCATTTTCCATGAAGGAATTCTCCCTAGCATCCCATCTAAACCTCCCCTGGAAAAACCTGAGGCCATACCCTCACCTTTTGTGTTAGTTGTAGGTGCCATAAAATTTTCTGCTGCCTGTTTTGAAAGTCTCCTGTGCCCATCGTCAAGATTGACTCCGCTGGGTTGTTGCAATGTTTTTAAATTTGACAAATTGGTAGGAGCATTTTCCTTTGCATCATAGAACAGTCTGGGTTCTATGTAAACCCAGGTTCTATGTAAAAGTAAAGAGAGCATTAAAGACCATCTCATTTCAACCCCTATGCCATGGGCAGGTCCTACTGGACCAGGCTGCTCAAAGCCTCATCCAGCCTGCCTTTGAATTTTTCCAAAATGCATCCAAATTTACAAAAGGATTGTGTCAGAAGGTAGATTGATCTTATGGTGCATGAAATTAAAATTTGGATGGAAAGGGGAAAAGACTGGCAAAAATTTTCTGTCCTGATGAGTCTGGAAATACCTGAATCAAACTGCAAAGTTACTCCACAGTTTCTAAATTCTTGGGAATCTTTTATTTTATGCAGCTTTTCAGAGATCCTTTTAGCTATGGTATGTGGTTATTTATTTCTTTCTTTTCAACTGTATTGTGCAAAAGTGAGAATGAAGGCTATGGTATGTTTGAGTTTTTAACTCAACTACATTTTATAAAACCTCTCTGAGATGCTGGTAGATGAATGCTGCTCCCTAAACACATTCACATCCTTTCCAAGTGCATAAATTCAGGCTTGAAGAAGAGGTCGTATTTTTCCAACTTAGGAATGTCAACTGAGAAATCCCAATCCAAAGGAGATTGATTTTCAGAAATGCCCAGTCTGGACAGATGAGCAGCACACCAGATTACTCACAGGGCACTCTTATTTGAGAGCTTATCTTTAAAATGTTGGTCTATAAATGGCTCTCTGCAAGGTCAGGCTGTAATTCATGGTGCTAAGGAGTAAAATTCCAGGTTTCTGGATGTGCTCTGGCAATGTCATACCGCTGCACCTTACCCCATTGATACGATTATTTGAGGAGTTAATTCAGAGGTTCTGTTATTTTGACAATCTGGGACGTTTGGCACAAATATCTGCTGGGAGAAGACTGCTCTGACTCTGACCTGGGGAGTCTCACCAGGGTGAATCTCACTCGTGGTGTCCCTGCCCGTCTCAGAGGGGTTAGAAACAGAGGGTCTTCCAGGTCCTTTCCAAACCAAACCATTCTATGGCTCTATTATTGGTCATGAAATGCAACTTAGGGAGCTTTAACCCTTGAGTCCTACAGCCACTGATTGCAGAAGAAAAAATAATTCCCTCGATTTTTAAAACAGCTCTTAAAAAAGAGCAGGCACCTGGTGTAGTTACCTTATACATTGAAATAACAAGTCAGCTGTTTGAAGTGGCTTTTTGGGAAGAGAGGATTGAGACCTTCCCGTGCCTGCTTCAGTTGCTCTCCTCAATTGACCAAGCACCACTGAAAGTGGAGGACCAATATTAATTATCTCACCAATATTGCAATGTTGTGATAAATATCTCAACATCACTTGCACCTACAACCCTCATAAAGATGGCAACACTTCCTCAGACAGTAGAAGGGGCTTTTCTCCTTGAGAGGCAACCTTGTTTTTGTGAATTTGTCCTAGATTGCTGGGCCCTGAGTGGGTTTTGGGTTTGCCATCCTATTTCAGCTGTGCAGGTGCAGTGCTGAGCTGTCTCCCAGCCAGCTGACCCTGCTGCTTCTTCAGCTCCCAGTTTAACTTCAATGGGAGTCCCAGGTGCACAGAGGAGAAGATTTAATGGATTAAACAAATAGAGCAAAGTCAAACAGAGCCCACATCTGTAATGTGCACATCTGCATAGACACGAACCTGTGTTTATACACACAGAGGTACAGGGAGACAGAAGAGAGAAAAGCAGTATTTTAAAAAAAACAAAACAACTTTTGGGAAAGGTTTCCTTCATAAAGCTGAGCTCCACTCAGCAGCACAATTTATATATCTCTCATTTCTGCATCATTTCTGTGCCGTGGTCAAAGAGTATTAGAGGATACATTTCTGTTCTAAATTACATCTGGGTAAATCCAGAGGAATTCCCCTGAGCCACATTTACCTCTAAGATTTTGCCTACGTGGGGACAGTCAGGAAAATAACCCAAATTAGCTGAAGGTGAGAATTTAAAAGTGGATTAATTAAACTGCGTGAAACCCCTGTGAAGGTTGTTCTTATTCAGAATTCAGGTGGTCTTCATTCAATTTAATTTAATTCACTTTGGAAATTAATTCAGATTAATTGTCCTAACAGTTTTTATGTACCTATTCTAGATTAGCACTGGGGTAATAAAATGAATTGTAGCCCACTGGCTTCAAGATTATTTTTAGATTTATACCAGGAGGCTCTGGAGGAAGATTGTCCCCTGGGTGTCCAGAAGCCAGTGCTTTGCTAGTCAAGACAAAGGAGTGGAAGATGTTTCTGGAAATGGATAAGAAATATTCTTTTAGCTTTCAGAGCTATTTAAATTTTTTAAAAATTTGAGCAATTTTTTTAAAGCTCTGATGATAAAAATAAGGTGACAAAGGCAACACAGCAACAGGTTAAATATCTCTGCTTTTGAGCCCTGTAGGGTGCCCACAGACTTGCCTTCCACTGGGGCTTGATCCTGCATGTACGATATTCCTTCTTGGTGGGAAAAAAGTCTTTGTCATCAAGAGGAACAATATTCAAATCTCTTAATTCCAGACAATCCGATTTTGCAAGCCTGGAGCCAAATGAAAATCAAGACTACGGCAGAGAGGGCCCGCGATGTGAAAAAGGAAAGACTGCTTTAAAAAGATAACTGCTCCCAATCTACTCCCCAAAGGAGACGACTCTTATTAAGGGTTTCTTCTTGAGATGTCTGCCTAAAGGCTTCTTCAGAAGGGATTTAGTCGTTTACAACTCAGATCTGGAGTTTGAAGCCCCCCTTTTACAGCTTGGCAGCTCGGAGGTCCTGAACCTTCTTCCTTCTGCTGAACTGGAGCTGAGCTTGGGCAGGGGGGACAGCAGAGGTGACAAGTGCCCGTGCGAGGCTGGGGACACTGCAAGGAGCCAAGGAGAGAGGCAAGGAAAAAAAAAAAAAAAAGACTTCTGAATCTCTCTGGGATCAGATAATTGTCTGTGGTCAAGCAAACAAATAAGGAAATGAAACCCCAAACAATAAACAACCCACCCAAACTCATTTCTGAAAGATTTTTTGTAGTCTTGCGTGTGTTTCTCTGAAGTTCCTAGCAGTAGTGAAGGGGGATGAAACCAAACCTTCTCCTGTCTGCTAAATACTTTTGCATATTCAGATTTCAAATGCCAAAAATAGCTAAAAATAAAGGAAGAAAAAAAAAAAAGAAACTTTCAACAGATCTAGAAAAAATAACTGCAACCTCCATCCTGTTGGAGCTGTGCTAAAATGGTAACTATGCTCGTAATGCAAACACTTCAAAATCAGCGATTCTAGCGGGATGGAATTTGGGGAAGGTTTGGGGACCGGTCTAGCCCGGACCGCCTCGGAGCTGCCCCAAGCGCTGCAATTTGAAGGGAAAATGCTTTAATCCTTAGTGGGGCAGCAGCTGCAGCGGGAAACCCTAAACCCCGGCACCGGCACCGGCATCCCCGGGACACGCGGGAATCTGCCGCTCCTCGGAAGGAAAGCCAAGGGAAAGGGAAACTCGGAGAGCCGCGCAGGCTGCCGCGGAGCGGGGTGAGCCCGGCGGGCCGCGGGGAGCTCCGAAAGGGTATTTTGGGGGGCATCCCCCACGCCCACGCCCGGCACCTCGCAGCGCCCCGGTCCCCAGGCTCCGCGGGGCGGAGAGGCAAGACCCGGCTCTGCAGACCCCTGGGCTCGCTCATCAACCAAATTCTCTTCTCGGGCAAATTTGACCTGTTTCTTGGCCCAGATACGTTTCAAAGACTTTCTCCGTGTTTGTGGGCGGTTTTTTTGTTTGGATTTTTTATTTTTTTTTTTTTTTTTTTTTTTTTTTTTTGGTCTGTTTTGGTTTTGTTAAGACGGGGCCCGGGGACTACGAAGAAGTCCCAAGTGTGTCCCTCCGCCTGCCCTTAAATCGGGTTTCTCCCGAGGGAAGAGGGACGAGGGGTCCCGGGTAACCTCACAACTCCTTTCCTCCTCCCCAGCCCCACACATTCGGGTCCCTTTCCCCCTACGAGGATGTCCCACAGCAGCTGGGACAAGGGGTGATCTCCCTTAGGGGTCCAGGAGTCCCCTTTTCTGGGGGAAGACGGACACACTGCCGCTCTCCCATCCGCAAACACGTCGGGATGTGCACGGCGCGTAACCGCACAAGCTTCGGAACTCCTCGCAGCCAGCTAAAGGCTGTTCTCTTAATGAATTACTAATGAGTTAAAATTGGACAGCCGGCTTAATTAAAGCGTAGAGGCAATGTGTTTACCACATTGTAATTGAACTCATTAGGGCTCCGGCTTTGTGTTTTTAAGCAGCCGCCTTGTTCCGCACGTCGAGTGATCTGCGGGAAGCGTTTTGCTGGGGACGGGGCCTCTGCGGGAGTGCGAGGGCTTGGAGGAGGTGGCACTGCACCCCCTCCCCACACACACCCCCCTTAATTTCCCTCAGGGGCTTGTGCTTGTTGGGGACACCCTTCCCGCTGTCCCTCAAAGCACTCGCAATTTGGGGGGCGGGGGGCTCGCCAGCATTCCCGTTTTGCCGGGAAAGCAGGGAAGAGGCAAAGGAAAATTTGGGGGAAGAGGGGAAGTTTGGGGCGGGGGGGCTTGGGGAAGCAGAGTCCGCCCCTGCAACAGGGTCCCTCTTGCCCCCCCCTCCAGGCGGGGAGAATGTGGGGGGTGCCCTCCTCCCATCCTCCGCAGCCGTCGGGGCGGACCTGCCCGGGGGTAGCGGCGGGGCGGGGGCGGCCGCGGCTCTCCCCTCAGCGAGGGGAGGGGGCCGGGGAAGGGGGCGGCTTCCCCGCACCGCTTGCAAGGCGCTGCCTGGCTGCTAGAAGGCGTCCGAGACCCGACCCACCCGCGGCACGGCCGCCGCGGCAGACGCGGGAGCCAAACTTGGGCGCCGCGGAGCTGCCGCGGAGCGAGAGCGGCCCCGGCCCCGCCGAGCCCCCCGAGAGCCCATGGAGCCCGGGTGTCCCGGTAAGCGTGGGGCTGGGGCGGGTGGGAACCTTTTGGTTGGGGTGTAACCATCCCTTCCCGGAGTAAGCAGCCGTGTCGCTCGCTGTCGCGATAGGTCGCAGGGTGGTGCTGGCCGTCGCGGCGAGGGGGGTGGAAGGCGGCTGTTCGCTGCCTGGTGGGGTCTGGCAGGGGGAGCGCCGATGGGAGAGAGGAGCCCCCCGCAAGTTTGGGCTGCCGCGGAGGGAAGGGGCGATGCTTTGGAGCATCATCCCTTCCGGATGCGCGGCTCCCCGTTCCCGTGCCTCTTCCACCTATTTGTACTCCCACATATATACGGTTTTTAACTTCCCTTACAAATCGTGAACTCTGGGCCGGGCGTGGAGATCGGAAAGGACGAGCAGGGCTGGCTGGTCCCCAAATCCAAAGCGGGAACATCGCGGCCCCCGGGGGAGGGGAGCGCACGGAGCTCTCGGCGCCCGCGCAGCGCTGCGCGTCCTGCCGGCTGCGGGATGGGCTGGGGGCATGCGGGGGTGAGCGCAGCCTCTGCCCCAGACAGCTGGGCTTTTTCCCCCTGGAGCGACCCTCCTCGCCTGGGAAGGGGCTGATTTTGCGGGGAGGTGGAATAAGAGGCGACCACCAGCCTGTGAGAGGCGTCTCCTCTACCTAAGCAGCGGCTCCGATGTTTAGAAACCGGGGGAAAAAATTAGATATTTTAAAATATTATTAATTGGTACTTTTTTACTGGCTGCGACTCCAAAGCTTTGGGGGTCCGAGGGCTGGAGCCGAAGAGGGGAGCCCTCGGGGAAACCCTTTTCCCCGCCCTCCAAGCCCTCCCTGCGTGTTGCCTGCTTGTTGCACAGCTCCTGCCCACCGGCTTGCCCGAAACAGGAGCTCATCCCGGTCTGTACAACCCTTTGGATTCATCCATATGGACCAGGCTTTAGGGAAGAGTGCATATAGTAAAATCCCGTACTATATAAGTCACTTTTTTTAATGATAATCCTGAAATCGTAGCGAGGGGTAAAGGAACGAGAGGAATGCGGTGGTAAGGGAAGAGGGAAGAAGTTGCTTTTGGGTGTAGAAAGAGGGAAGGTGACAAGCCAGACCCCGAAGTGGGTAATGGGAACTGTCAAAGAGTGCAGAAGCGTAAAAGCCAAACACTCCCAATCCCCATAGGTTGTTTATTCCTCGTAAAATACAACTCTACATAGCAGGAAGTTACTGCAAACATTTATCAATAATGAATGAATCTCCTGTAATAAAATACACTCATAATTAGCTACAGTCAAGTACGTACATTACGCCAAGGCTTTTGCAACTCTTTGTTGAAAATCCGACTTAGATAAATCCTCTTAAACAGCCTTTTAAGAAGGGGGGGGAAAAGAAAATAGAAACCAGTAGCAAACCACCACCCCAGCATCTCTCCTCCTTTGCTGCCGTGTCTGAAACCCAAACCGTAACTACTCCTGAAATATAACGGAAAAGTCTTCGGTGAATTCAGGAGAGTCATTAACATTCAGCTTTAAGTGAATGTTAACAGTAAATAAAGAAATCTCTTGATTGTAATAGTTGCAACAAAGCAATAATAAACCAGTGGGCGGTCATCAGTAATGATAAATGCATCATTATTACTGCGTGCTGGGGAGCAGGGTTTGGAAAGTACTTCAGACTTTTTAGTGGCAAGCTTGGTGGCAATTCGTTTCTTAGCCTGGGAAAAGGAGGGGGGGCAGGGAACGCCGTATAATTTTATACACAATTTAGGTGAAAATAAATTTAAATCTGTATATTACATTTTTAATTTCAAGATAGTAATTAAAGCTGGTTCATTATATCTCCTCTGAAAGTCTCTGTGCTCATCTTAATTGCCTGTTTGTACAATCTGCTTTCTAAGACACCCAAGGTTACTGGGTCCTGAAAGAAGCAAAATTGAATTATTTACTGACGTGATGACTCTTCGTCATCTTCGTTTCTCTCGGAAGTTTGGGATCGCTGCTCCCCATCACAGCCCGATTGGGGCCCTGCTTCGCCACCGTGGAAATTTGTTGCTCGTTCAAATACTTCGGAGCAGGCACGTTTCTGATGCAAATGTTCAGAGCTCTTTAATTTATGCGTTTGGGGGGGAAAAAAAATCAATAGCTGAGGTGGCTTTTTTCCGTTTGGGATCTTTCTTCCCCTCCCCATGTCCGCCACTCCCTGGGGTGTTAATTCACGCACACCTAAACTTGCAGCTCTTTTCCTCCCTGCCACCCCTTCCTCAGGCAGAACAGAAAGAATCACCCTCGTGTTTTTAAGAGCTGAACGGAGGGCTGGGGAGCGCCCATCTCCTCCCGGGCTGCCAGTCCTTTCCCGTAGGACAAAATAAAATGATAAATGGCTTTTTTTTTTTTTTTTCGAGGTGCTGTTTCTATGGGGTGAGTGATGCTGGGGGGCTGGCGGGCAGCCTTCCCTCCTGGCTAAGGTCTGCACGTACCTTCGGCGAGCACCGTCTCGGGTTTGGGTCGCTCCGAGCTCATTAAACTGAGAATTTAAGAGACCTCCATCAGACAAAAGGTGCCGTTCTCTATTCCTTCCCTTCAGCCGGCGCGCTGGTTTTCAGCTACCGGAGGGGTAAAAAACTATCTAAAAATGCCCCATCCCTGAACTCTCCTGGTGTCTTTCGAGAGCCAAGAAAAGATCCCGTTGAGTCGTTTCCCCCCTCGTTATTACGAATATAGAAGCATCTTTCCGAGGCGTCCTTTTGCCACTGAAAAAACTCCACGTAGGGATCTCTACCCTTTTGTTGTGTCTAGCTGGGTAATTCAAGAGCAGAGACAAAAGCCCGAAGTGATGTGATCTAAATGAGCTCCGGGGTTTTCCAGATGGGACCACCTCTATTCCAAATGCCCTTTCTGCTTAATATAATAAAGTGCGATTAAAAAAAAAATACTACTTAGAAAAGAGCTTCGCTCTAGACCAAGCAACGCAAGCGAAATCTACACAAAATTATTAATTAAAAACAAACAAACAAACAAACAAAATTTTAAAAAACCAAAACTTTGCTGTCTAAATTTTGTTAGAAGAGCTTTTATAACAATACCTTGTGTGTCTGCTACTTACACAGCTGGAAGTTTCAATGGGATGTGGAGAGGTGGGAGGAGGGAATGGATTCGCGTTGGGGGTGGTTTTCTTTGTGGTTTTTTAAACGCACCAAGGTTGTCTTGCTTCTCGTGGCCTCTCTGCTACAATATTTAAGCCCTCTGGAAGCAAAAAAAGGCCATGAGGGTGGGCTGGGGTGGTTTGAACTTGGCTTTTCCCCGCTGCTCATTTCCACGCGAAGCGATCCGCGGCGGGAGAAGGAGCGGCTGTCGCCTCCCGCTCTCCCCCTCCGAGGCAGAATCGCGACAGAAAAAGGAAAAGGGAAAAGGAGTCAGGACTCCTGCTTAGCCCTTCCAGGCTTCTGCGAGAAGTTTCTCCACCTTTTCTACTCCTCTGTTGAGAGGCTACTCCCAGCCAAATGGCAACAGCAAACAACGAAATGAACGGGAGGAATTGGAGTTCGACCCCAGGACAGGAGCCCCCTGATGTGCACCTAGCCGTGAGGAGGAGTGTGGACAGCCCACCTCCAGCGGGGATTCCTCTCCGCCCCTCGTCGTGGGCTCCATCCGACCCGCGGAGACCCCGGTGGGGCTGGCGGCGGCCGAGCAGCCCCGCCGGGCCTCGCCAGCCCGGGGACACCTGCGGGATCCTCCCGGGCACTGTGCGGGCCGGCCTTTCTCTGCCAAGCCACCCCCGCCATGCCCGCACTGAGGTCCTGCTACCCCATGAGGTTTCCCAACAGGCTTAAGTAAGAAAAAGTAGAGAACGGGGTATTCTTGCCCCGCTTCTCCACGGTGCCTGGTGTGGATCAGTCTCTGCCCCAAATTCGGTGGCCCTTGCGCCTCTTCCCCTCCGGGATCTAAGACATCGCGACCCGTGGGCTTGGGTTTTCCTTTTAAAGGGAATGGAGGAAGCCGCTCAGTTTTTACAACGGAATCAAGGAGGGCCAACAGCACCAAGCAGGAGACAAAAAGAAAAAAAAATTTAAAAATGAAAGAAAAAAAGGCAGTTTAGTTTTAGTTTTCGTTTAGTCACCACAAAATAGAACGTAGTCGCTCGCTAGAGACGACCCTGTCCCGAGCCTGAGTTTTCCTCGTCTCCCTTCGCTGAAGGTGTTCTGCGAAACCCTCTCATCCCTTTCGCCTCCTACAACCGCTTCCCGTCCTCTGCCAACGCCGGGCTCAGAGCCTGGGGCGAAGTTTCCCAGCCCCGGTTCTCCCGGGAATGGTCGGGGGAAAGCCGCCGAGTGACCACGGCAGAGGGGAGCGGTCTGCCCGGCGGCCGCTGCGGGGATGCAGGCACTGAGCATCCGCAGGATCAAGCGGCTTCTCCCTAAAACCCCCCGTCCCTCCTGGTGCCGACCTGGGAGCGGAGACAGGAGGGGAGATTTTCTCCGAGGCGTGGTAATAGATCACACAATGTGTGACACGGGTTTAACCAATAAAACAATTTGAATCAATTAGCTGACGGAGGAGAGTTTTGAAGTGTAAAATTCATGTCAGTCTGGCTAGGAAGCATTGATTAAAATGTCACCAATGTGAGGCTTATAGCCATTGCTCACACGAAAGCAGCAGGCTCTGTGCAGAAGAGGATCGGGGGAAAAGTAGGAGGGAGGGGAAAGGGGATGTCTCCCTGTGACAGTCGAGACATGGGGAAGAGCAAGGTTTAATGGGAAGTGACAGAAGTAATAAGGAGATTTTATTTTATTATTATTATTATTATTATTATTATTATTATTATTATTATTATTATTATTATTATTATCATCATCATCATCATCATCATCATCATCATCATCAACATCGAGGACCCGAGCAATACCCGGATAGAAGAGAGAAGGTGTGAGCTTTAGTGTGGATGTCCTGGGAAAGGTCGGTGTAGAGATTTCCGTCTGGATCTGTGATGCCCGAGAAAAAAAACAGACCAAAAAAAAAAAAAATCAAATTTTCATAGTTAAATGTGCAGAAATATTAAGTGCTGGTCATGCGCAGTGATAGAAAAAGAGAGATACAGATATTCTTTTAAAAGGAAAATAAATCAGAAGGGTATTAAGAAACACTTGACGGTCCAGTTGTCTCCCCATTTTGGCTAGGAATGAGTTTTTAATTTTCCCGGAGTTTAGCCGTTTTTCTGCAGTTTTCCTCCCTGGAAAGCAGCGGCGTTGAGCAGTATTGGCCTTCTACCTTGGGGTGGGGTGTTGCGGCGGGGTCGCCCCGTCCTCTCCCAGCGCTGCACAGAGGGACAGTTGGGACCCACAAGCTTTTGGAGGTGATTCGTGTAAAAAAATCTACATTTTCAGTTCACTGTATTCACTAAAAAGAAAAGAAAGAAAAAAAAAAAAGCAAAAAAAAAAAAGCAGAAACCGCCGCCGTTCTGCTATTTGCTCGTTATTATTGTTTATTGTTTTCTTTTTTCCTCAGCTGGGGACATAAACCAACCGGGGGAAAGGGGGAAAAGTTAAAAAAACCTGAGCAGAACATATTTGCGCCGTGTTGGTCTTTGTTGGAGCGAGAATCTGGGCTCGGGTGCTTGTGAAAGTGGTTCTGGTGAATGACTCCGGTGTATTTGGGAATGGCAGTGAGGACACAGAAGCTGCCCGTGCTCTTGAGGACACGGCTGTGGCGAGAAATCAACTTTTTCTCTCTTTCTCCTCCCCTACCCTGTAATTTCTCCCGATCCCTTCAAAAACACCGTTTCCGAAAAGACGCGGGGTAGACAAGGAGGATATTCAGCTTCTTGGAAGCGATTTGTCTTAGACCGTGAAGGGGCGGAGGAAAGAGAGAAGGGAGAAAAATAGGAAAAAAAAAAAAAAAAACCAAACCGAAAAAAAAAAAAAAAAAAAAAAAAAAACAAAACAAAAAAAAAAAAAAAAACCAAAAAACAAACAAAAAAACAAAAAAAACCACCCCCAAAGCCAAAGCGCATTCCACCTTCCACCGTTCCGGCCTCTCGCCGGGAAACCGTGCGCGGAGCCGGGCAGCGCTCGGAGGGCGGCGGCGGGAGGCCGGGCCCCGACGGGGCGCCCGCATCCCCTCCCGGTGCGGGGAGGGAGAGAGGGAGGACGAGCGCGATGGGGGAGCCGCCCCCAGCCCCGCTCGCCTCCCACCGGCCGGGGGGGAGTGCGGGGGGTCCGGCCCCGTCCGCCCCCCCGGGCCGCTGACGTCAGAGCGCCCACGGGGGCCGCCGCACCGGGGGCGGGGGGCTCTGTCCGGCTCGCGGCTCCGCGGCGGCGGGCGCGGGGATGCGCTTCCCTTCCTGCCGGCGGCTGCTGGAGGAGGAGGAGGAGGAGGAAGGTCCGGCGGCGGCACGGCCGGAGCGCGGTCGCGGAGGTAACGGGCGCCGGGCGGGGAGGATGCCCCGGCAGCCGCGGGGAGCACGGGAACTTTGGGGGTTTTTTTTTGTTCTTCTTCCGTGCTTTCCCCATCGCGGGGCGTGAGGAGAGGGGTCATCCTCTCCTCGGTCGCCGTGTGCCCGCGGAGGCTCGGCGTGGAGCCCTCCCGGCTGGCGGCGGGTTTCCAGGGCGAGGAGGAGGACGCGGGTCTGTGCTGCGTGTTTGGGGTCGGGGACTCTTCCAAACGGGGACGGTCCGCTGGTGTGCCGCCAGCTCCGCACCTGCGCTGGGATGCGCACGTCGGAGACCCGGGATGCGCGGGCGCGGACGGCTCCGGGGGCACCCCCGGCGAGGACAGAGCAGGTTTGGGGGAGTCGGGGTCGCTGAGCGAACCTCCCTCCCCGCAGGTAGCGCCTCCGCATGCCGGCAGACCAGAGCAGCGGGGGGAGGACGGGGTGCGTGCGGCGGGGACCCCCATCCCTGTGAGCGCTCGGCTGACGGCGCTGTGTCTCTGTCCCCTTCGCTTCCCGCAGCTAGAGCAGAGCAGCCCCCCCGGCGCTGAGACGATGGCGACCAGCCCGCTGCCCGGCCCCACCGATATCTTGCTGCCGTCGCCGTCCAGCGCGTACCCGCCGGACCCCATGAACCAGCCGAGGGCCGGCCACGCCGCCATGAAGCCCAACCAGGTGGGGCAGGTGATCCTCTACGGCATCCCGATCGTCTCCCTGGTCATCGACGGGCAGGAGCGGCTGTGCCTGGCGCAGATCTCCAACACCCTCCTCAAAAACTTCAGCTACAACGAGATCCACAACCGGCGGGTGGCCCTGGGCATCACCTGCGTGCAGTGCACGCCGGTGCAGCTGGAGATCCTGCGGCGGGCCGGGGCCATGCCCATCTCCTCCCGCCGCTGCGGCATGATCACCAAGAGGGAGGCAGAGCGGCTCTGCAAGTCCTTCTTGGGGGAGAACCGGCCCCCCAAATTGCCGGATAACTTCGCCTTCGACGTATCCCACGAGTGCGCCTGGGGATGCCGCGGGAGCTTCATCCCGGCCCGCTACAACAGCTCCCGGGCGCCCCCGCCGCCTGCCACCCGCTGGGCTCGGTGAAGGCGGCGGCGGTGGTGGGCGGCGGGCTGCTGAGCCCGCACCTGCTGGCCGCCCCGCCCGACCTGCACCAGAAGCGGCCGCGCTTCGAGGAGGACGAGGAGCTGCAGGAGGCGGTGGCGGCGGCGCACGGCGGCAAAAGCCCGCGGAGCTACCCCGTCATCCCGGTGCCCAGCAAGGGCTCCTTCGGCGGCATGCTCCAGAAGTTCCCCGGCTGCGGCGGGCTCTTCCCGCACCCCTACGGCTTCCCCGCCGCCGCCTTCGGGCTCTGCCACAAGAAGGAGGAGGGCGGCGGCGGCGATGCTCTCGGCGGGGCGGCCGCGCACAAGGCCGGCGGGGCGGCGGCGGCGGGCGGCGGGCTCTCGGGGCTCTTCTGGCCGGGCAGGAAGGACGCCGCCTTCTACCCTCCCTTCTGCATGTTTTGGCCGCCGCGCACCCCGGGCGGGCTGCCGGTACCCACCTACCTGCAGCCGCCGCCGCAGCCCCCCGGCGCCCTGGGATGCTCGCTGGGGGGGGACGGGGCGGGCCTGCTGCGCCAGGCTTTCCTGGACCTGTCGGAGCCCGGCGGCGAGGCGGGACCGGCGGGGCTGGGGACGGGGCCGGCGGGGCCGCTGTTCGAGTCGCCCCCCGGTGGCAGCGCCGAGCCCGCCTCGCCCGCCGCTTCCGACGGGGGCAGCGGCGGCGGGGGCGGGCGGGTCCCCGCGCACCACCCGCACCTGCTGGAGGCGGCGGGCGGGCGCAAGGCCAGCGGCGGGTACCACCACTCCAGCGCCTTCCGCCCGGTGGGCGGCAAGGAGGACTCGGAGAGCCTGGCCAAGCTGCACGGAGGCGGCGGCCCCCCGCGCTCCGCCTCGCCGCTGCAGCTGCTGCTGCCGCCGCCGCCGCCGCCGCCCCCCGAGGATGCGGGGTGCGAGAGGCACCCGCATCCTCCGCACGCCGCGCACCGCCTCCTCTCCCCCGGAGGCACTAGCTGCAGCTTCGCCAGCGAAGAGAGCAGCGAGGAGGAGGAGGACGAGGAGGAGGAAGACGAGCCCGAGGTGGACGTCGAGGGGCACAAGCCCCCCGAGGAGGAGGAAGAGGATGAGGAGGAGGAGGGCGAGGAAGAGCCCCGCGGCGGAGACCCCTTGGCGGCCGGCGGCCGCTTTCCACCTGCCCGGGCTCTGCCGGAGAAGGGCGGCCGGGAGCGCCCCGCCGCCGGCCCCTTCCCCCGTGCGCCCGTCGAGGAGAAGCCGGGGGATGGTCAAGCCCCAGCGCAGCCGCCTGCCGGGGCCCCGCGGGCGGGCAGCGGCGGCAGCAGCCCGGCACTTCACCCGGCGCCCGAGGAGCAACCCCTCTACAAAGATGTAAATGCCCTGGCAGGCCCCTTCCCCTCTCTGTGGCTACTGACACCCCCACCCCGGGGCGGGAGGGACCCCCTGGGTGGGGGCATGGATGGCTGTAACCCCCCAGCACCACGTCAGGCACTCTGTACCCCCTGACTCCGTGTCAGGCACTGTGAATCCCCCGCCATCAAGTTGGGTGCCAGGTCCTCAGAGTCCTCTCAGGCCTTGGTGGGACACAGTCAGACATGGCCCACCACAATCTCCTGGTCAAGCCCCTCCTGCTCGCCTCAATCCCAAAATCAGGGTGGCCCAAACCCTTTGCCCGGTTGGGCAAGCATCCCAGGGACACCCAGTCCCATGGGAAGTGGCTTCCATGGCGGCACTGCTGTATGACATGCCAAGCATGCCAGGCCTGGTGCAGCATCCACAGGCCAGCCCTGGAAGCTAACAAAAATACGAGATTTATTTGGTGGGTGCCTTTCCCAGCAGAGTGTAGGCAATATTTGTGGGTATTGATCCACACCCTGACCCTCTCAACTCAGATTAACACATGGGCGAAAATAACCCAGCCCCTGTTTTGGGATGGGTGCCCTAACCCAACCCTGCCCGTTTCCTGCAGGTTTCCAGCAGGATGTGTGCTCCCTCCATAGAGGTGGCTTTGGAAGAGGCCACGGTGGGATTTCCTGAGTCCTTTCCCTGGGCACTGTTTGTGCTCATAGGAAATGTATCCCATCTCAGAGACAAACCACTGCTCAACTGCTCCTTGTAATTTTCCACACTCATCTCATGGTTTTCACCGTTTTCTGTTTTTCTAGAATCAGAAGAGCAAGGAGGGTAATCAGGTCATCCTGCCTACGAAAGAGGACACCTACTCAGGTGAGTACAGAGTGGATCTGCCCGCTCACCTCGAGCTGGGAGCTCTGTCAGCTGAGTGGGTTTGTTCTCTATAGCTTGGCTTAAACAAAAGTAAATCACTTCCGTGATTTCAATTAAAAAAATCCATTAAACATTCTAATAGTCTCTCTATGGTGGTAATTTAGCATTATATTAATTCACATCCCAAATGCTTCTCTGTGCCTGGTGGATGTACAAATATATATTTACTTGTTTCCCTTGGATTCTGATACTGATTTTGCTTTGAGGTTTCTTGGTGGTAAAAGCGTTTTAAGTGCTGCGTTTTGTTTGGATTTCAGATAAGAACAAGGAGCATAATTTTTTCATCACAGATTCAGAGCCTTCAGGAGGAGACTTCTGGAGAGATATAGCAGGTAGGCTCAGTAGAAGTAGAGGAAAAGGAGACA